>NC_143554.1:128803333-129425000 GCF_054136105.1 Typopeltis vanoorti
AAGCATTACTTCTCTATACTTCTCAGAGTTTTCATGATTTTAATTCTTATTAGATTATGCCAGTCAATGAAACCATCACCCTGGTTTTCCCTTTTCAGTTCTCCGACCGTAGGCGACTTTGTAGGCATTGACCACAAAGTATTCTTAGTGAAATTTTTTTACGGGTTGTTCATCATTGCTTCCGCCCCCAATTTTATCCGGGCTCGGGACCGGCATATGGCTCGGATGTATTCATGACTGTAATCCATGTGTATTCACTGGGCCGGTTTGCCTGTTCTTGGGAACAAAAAACCCCGAGTTTCCGGGCGAACCCCCCCGTATGAGACCGACTAACTCGCCTTTCGTCGAAAGATAAAGAGACCAGTTCCTCACGTCACTGACGGGAATCGAACCCAGATCTTTCCAACCAAAGGACCTCGTCTATACAGACTGATCTACGGAGGCTCTACGATCAACAGATATTATAATTGACTGAGATAAGAATTTTCAAACAAAACAATAAATATTACCAGTGGTTGGAGAGTCAACTAACCATTCAAGAGAATATTTTTCACTTTAATTCCATCTAATAAACTTTCTTGTACAACATCTATTTTGTCCTTCTTTTTGGAATTTTTAGTTGGCAGTTCACATTCAGAGGGGACCCTTTTCTATCCGATATGAAATATCATCTGTTGAAACAACATCCCAAGCCAACATCATTACACATACATTTATAGTTTTCTTCGATCTGCGCCATGTCTGATAGATTTACATCATACTAAATCGTGCTTGCAGAAAAGAGTTGAATGGAGGAGTTTAGATAGTAGAGTTGAATGACTATTTTCTACTGCTGGTGCTGCATCCTTTGATGTTACATTTACATCTGAATTGTCAATCTTTCTTCAAAAAAAGAAGGTGGATGGTGAAAATTTATTCGATTCGGTAGATGTTTTTTATCCTCTATTTTGATAAAAAAATATTTATCAACTTCGGGAGTTTTGAGTATCTGTTTTGCTAAGCTTCAGGTAGATTTTTTTAAAGACTGAGCGGATAATTTTGTTTCTTTAATGTAATATAAAATATCAAAATCTCATATTACATTAATTCTGGAAAATAAGTTTGAAATCTCTTTTTTTTTTCTTTCAATAATAGATTTGAAAAATGAAATTTCGTAATTTAAATCAAATTTTCGATCGAGAATACTAAATGTTTTTATGAGTTTTATTATTATTTTTTTATTTGGACACTGTTTCCGTATATTGTGGCTTTGTCTTTGTTTACAACTTATTTATGCTTATGGCTACATGAAACTGGTAAGTGAAAAGTACAATCACAATTTCCAGAAACAAATGATGAAAATCTTAACATATAAAAGTTCATTACATAAAAGGCACAACCTGTTTTCTAAGTCTTTTTTTTTTTTTTAATAAAGCAAAAGTAACTTGTCGTAATCAAGCCAGGGACAATTATCGTCCTGCTGCAACAAGTATGACAAGGCTGCATGTTCTCACAACACTTCACAACATAAATGTAGCAGTATTCGAGGTTTAATCATCATCATCTTCTAACATGAGGAGGAGTTCTGCTGATACTATGACGAGGACTATATACGAGAATAACGTCTTCGTGGTGAGACGGGACGTGATCTTCTGTTTCCTCCGTAACCACCGCCACCACCATACCAACTACAGGTCAAGGTCCAGACTGGAAAGCCAATTCAAGGCCTCATCCGTCACCTTGTGGATGTCCTCTAGGCCACCACCGTGAAATTGGCGCCTTCGGCAGTCGTACACAATATGAGTAATCATCTGAGCCACCGGAGAACAATCACAATAAGGGAAATCTGAGAGCCCCATCTTCCCTGACATTCTGATCCTGTTTATTGATAACCAAATCTTCATAGGAAGATCAAAACCAGGCTGCGGAGCACAGGGATCTTCTACGAGGAAGCGGTTTGTTGGGAGATTGTTGGACCAGTATTCCCTCCATATGTCAGATATTGATGGCAGCGCAGATGAAGAGAGTTCGTCCATGGACCAGAGAGGCTTTCTAGATTTGAGGCGAAGACTAGGTGGGTTTATGAGAGTCTGGTGTAGGGGCAGGAGTGGGTTGCTCATTGCTTCATTAAATTCCTTAATCGAGGCTTGTCTTCTCTGTATGTGTGGTGGAGCAATGTTAGATAGAACAGGCAGCCAGGAGAGAGGGGTGCTTCTCACTGTCCCACTAATTTTGCGCATGGTAGAGTTTAGCTGGGTGTCTATAATGTTAGTGTGTGTGTGTGTGTGTGTACTTCTTTCCTAGACAGGGACACAATATTCTGCTGCAGAGAATGCGAGGGCTAGTGCAGACGACCTTAGGAGTTCTGCACCACAACCCCAGGTTATTCCAGCAAGCTTTGAAATTATATTATTTCTGGTTTTAATTTTATTGGAGAGGTTGATGATGTACCTTTTGTAGGTTAGGCTTCTGTCCAGGCTCACTCCAAGGTATTTTGGGTGAGGCTCGTGTTCTACTATTTTTCCACAGAAAGAAAGATTGTATTTCACCTGTACAATGCCTCTGCATTGTACAGGTGAAATACTGAGTACATTGTTTTCGTTGGATTTGGCTTCAAGTACCACTGCTTGAAGTACTCTTCCAGGGTGTTCAGGTCTATATTCAAGGTTGATTCTAGGTTGGTTATTTTATTCTATTTTATTATATTACATGCATTTAGTTCAACCAAATGCATGTAATATAATAAAATAAAGTGACAAGGCATCTGTCATTAATCTTTCCAATACTGAATGGAAATTCAATGTATGCGTGTAGTCTACAATGCATGGTCTACAATGCATGCGTGTTGTGATGTTATTTGCTAGCTAGATACGGGATATAAACATACCAGAGTCACAAATAAATATTTTGTGGTCCCTCGGGACCAAAACTGAAGAGTCTAACATATACGTAAATCCGTCATTGGCTTCTCATGATGTAGAAAGCGGGTAGAGAACATCATCTGATCTGAACTCTTACGTTCTTGGGTAATGAAACGTGTTGGAATACTGAGAAAGAACTGAAAGATAAATATTTCTTCTTATTGGGAAGACGGAAGGTGCTAACTGGTTTTATTTATTTCTGAAACCATCACTTATGCACATCAGTATATTGCATGATGGTTGGTGGCTAGTGCCCTGTTAATTTGAATGTTCTATGTAAGTTTTTTTTTAATCAGCAGTTCTTAGAAAAAAAAAAGAAAAAGAAAAGATACATTTTACATTTGCTATGTGTGTGGAAAGAGACTGCAGTTCATGTGCCGTTTCCGACTTACATGCACGACGGTTTTTCTTTTGAAAAACTTGAGTTTTTACTCCACGAAACAGACAAACTGGACACAGCTGATGAAAAGAATATACAGACGTTTCATAGTGCTAGCCACCTGAATTAGCCTTAAAGAAACTTTGTTATTAATTGGAAACTACGATTCCATAAATCACGATACGGTTTTAGAAGCTTTCCTTGTTAAAATAAAAATGAACACTTTCGAAGATAAAAGCTAATTTAACCTAGTCTCTCCTTGTCTATTCTGGTCTTTTCACCGGCAGAGATAACAATCGTAATAATTTCATTACATAACTAGCCTGTGTAGCCTTTTGGAAATACTTCAAATCAAAATCAAATTATTCAAATAGTCAAATTTTGAAAATCATTTATGTAAAGATAAATAACTTATCCAGATAAAATACATAAAATTACAGACAGAAATGTAGTACATAATCATTTTATATACGCACATACAAAAAATAAGTGCAACATAATACTATATACAGAAAACAGTTAAAGTAGAGAAAATTTAATTTTTGGAACAAAATAAAACAATGCTAACACTATTTAATTAAATTTTATATTTTAAACAAGATCATTGAACATCTACTTAACACCGTTACCCTAAATCTAATAATTTCTGGAATTATTTCGAACATAGTTTCATAATTTCTGTAGAAAAATAAAATAAATATTCTTGTATTTGTTTGGTCGATTTCATTTCTACACGTGTTTATATATGCTTCTTTTTTATGTGATTTTGGGAACTGTTTATTTCATGCCGTGCCTACTAAAGAAAACATCTTATTCATTATTGTTTTTTATGAACACTAGCATATAAATATCAGCGTAGAATAGAATTTTCCCCTACTTAAAATTCCGTACTGTTAAGTGTGCTTTGAATCCATTCAGAATATACTATTTTCAACATTCTCAAGCTTAAGAATAGTCAAAGTCTGCCAGGGGCGAATGCTGGTCTTGAAATTCACGCGTGCCCTTGTTATCATTCAGGGAGTGAGAGGTGTGATTGATGTCTGATTAGCGGAATAATGAATTACTAACCATTTAAAACTATATATTTAGAAATTTATGCACATTTAATCATACAAATACAACATTTATTTTACAAATGATATTCCATCTTTTTCAATTTAGCTACTTGAATACAAATTCTACCCTACGGTTCTTCTTTATGAACTGGTCAATAACATCGTCATAAAAAGTTGGTTGTAACTTAATTTTCCCAAGCAACACGCAAACTTGTAAAGGCTGGCTGAAGCTCACTGGCTAGAGCTACGTTGACTGCGTATGACCTGTGTTTAAGCAACAGAGTGAGATGACATGAAATGGCTATGCGCGCGCTTGAAATCACAGTGCTGCTGCGAGGATCTGAAAACCGAGCAAGCCAAGGTAGCTTTGACTAGACAAGCAAGCATCGGCCTTCAATACACAACGAAAAGCTCAATTATTGCCGCGCAAGCTTAAGACGTCTTCTATCTACAAAAATAAAAGCCTAAATGGAATGCTTATAAATGCATGCATTTATTAACAAATAAATATTACTTCTTTCTCAAGAAAAGCCTGTGTAGCTCAGTGGATGTGGCGTTTGCACACCATCGCGCTAGGCCGCACGAAGGAAGTCTTGGTTTCGAGTCTAGTCGGCGACTAGAGGAAATTTTTCTAAGCCTTTTTTCGACCGGTTCCCGAGTTAGTCGATCTCTGGCACGGGCAAGCAGGTTTTTCCTCCCGGAAACTCGGGTTTTTCGTCCTGTAAACTCAAGAAAATCGACCGTAGAACCCACATTATTTCAGACATTAAATATATTGTGTTAGGGTTAGAGACCACGAGATGGCGGCACATTTGAGCCGTCTCTCTTCACTGCGTACCGCTTAATTAGTGATAGCCTTGGGCCATCTGTCTCTGATTGGGTACCAGTGGAGATTGAACTGCCCACTCAGTCTCCAAAAGTTAGATAGGGCTAAATGGCCTCGCCTACTCCCGTATATACGGGAATAAAAAGGCGTTAGCTGATTTTTTTTTTTTTTCTTTCTCAAGTAATGAATTTGCGCAGCAAGCATGGAAAATTCGCCCCTGAAGTCTACTTAGCCCAATCCACACTCATTTACATCAGTGATGTAAGGTTTCCTACTTAAATTACAATCAATTTTTAACCTAAATAAGTTATTGCATTAAATGTTTATATTTCCATACAACTGCAATTTGAAATTGCCACAATTCTAATCTTCGTTTTATATATTGCATTTCGCTAGTTAATGCATATTTTTGGTTTGTGAGACATTTTGACCAAGTTGTAGAAAGTTTTTTCGCTTGGTTACAAAATAAATTAAAGTTGCCAAGAAATTATATTCTTCTTTAATTCAACTGTAAGCAAACAGTTTGCTCGTGTGGTATCATTGCAACTAGTCTACCTGTAAGTTATTATCATTTTTTCTTTGCATTCTTGGCTAATAGGAGACGGCATAATAGATGAGTTTCATATAAAAATAAACTGCTGTTATCGTAGCCATCACTCCGTAATACACGCAAAACATGGCCTTGATATAATAGACATACAGTGAGAGTGTCGCTAACTGGTGAGATAATGAAAGCAACTTGCAATGGGAGGCAATAAGTAACACGTTCCATAAACGTGAAGAGCAGAGGCCACTGGTTAACTATCTGGGCATATATTTCGATATTAAATTATGATACTAAGGTTAATAGTGCAGTCAAGTATTTTGTTTCGGGCCTCTAAAACGTTATCATAAAAAAAAAAAAAAAAGAAGTGGGGACTTTCTCATCAAAGCTTCGACTTTCATTTCTCTCATTTCCTCACAAAGAAAAATATCATCAGTTAATCTTCGACCAAAGTGACTAAAACGCAATTGATAGTGCATGAGCTGTTTAATTTAGAACCATTATGATTGATCATGTAAAATGCTTTATCTGAGAATCTAGATAAGGACCTGAAATTTCGAGAACTTTTTGCTAAAATTGTGAGGACAGCTATGGGAATGATGCGGAGACCATGACATGTAGGAGTAAATGGTGTTATGATTCCGTTGTATTGATTAGATACAACGCTATCTAATCAAATTAAATCTATCTATCTAATCAAAGCTATCTAATCTATTGATTAGATAGCTTTGATTAGACCATATATGGATTACTAAAACGCAGATTTGGTCACCGGGTTTTCAAAAGGATCAAGGAATGTTGGAAAGGGTTCAGAAACGATTGACTAAGGCGGTTTCTGTTCTCTGAAATATAGAGTATGAAGATAGATTGAGGGAATGCAAATTGCAGCCTAGTGGATAGAAGGACGAAGTGCGTGACATGGTCGAGACATACAAATTGGTAATGGGTTATCCGGATTGAAATGGATCAGATTTTTCATAGAATCAGTGAAGACGGGGGTGAGAGAGAACAAGAAGCCATCCCTGGAAGGTATATAACGAGGGTGTAAGCAAAGGGGTGAGGAGTAGGGTTTCTGCGTGGAGAGTTGTGGGTGATTAAAAAAATGCATTGCCTGGAAGCGTGGTGATCGTGGAAACAGTGAATGCATTCAAGTCAAGGTATGATGAGATTGTGTGTGTGTGTGTGTGTGTGTGTGTGTGTGATGGAGGACCTCACGCAATGAGTCATTGACTCCATGGAGATCTAATAATAATAATAATAATAATAATAATAATAATAATAATAATAATAATAATAATCTGACGTCATGAGGGAGTAGTTAACCATTCTAAATATCGTACCAAAAAATTTTTTTTTTGTTTTTTCCCCCCGTTTATTTTGACCAAGTGACTAAAACACAGTCGGTAGTGAATGAACTGTTTAATTTAGAACCGCTTAAGACTTTCTATCATGTAAAATACTTTATCTGAGAATCCGACGTCATGAGGGAGTGCTTGAAGGTCGCACTACACGAACCGTTGATGATAAATGTAATACCGACCGGGTACAGCATGACTTGCTGTTTTTTTCCTAGCGTAACGGAATTTAAAGATCTCTATTGGCGTCGGTATCTGAATTGCATGTAGTAATTTAAAAACGGATGAGAACTCTTTCGCTTCCCAACTGAATTAATAATTGTCAGTTTAGTCCAAACTTTATTTAGATTTCTTGCGCTAAAAATAAAAAGCAGCTCCAAAATTTACGATTACCACCTTCGATTAACTGACACTTCTTTTTAACGACTTAAATAAAAAAATTCAAGAACCGCCTGTAGCAGTGTTTCCCAACACCCGGACGCGAATTTGTTGGAATTAGGTGTATAATACCTTTCTAATTTTATCGGTCGGCAGTGTTGTGACTACGAAACACAAATCTGCAGGATTGTTTCTCAGTCCTTAGAATAGATTTAGATTTGAGTCATACATTTGTCATGCGCATTATACAACAGTGTATATATATATATATATATATATATATATATATTATTGCGCACCTGCAATGATGCATACTAAAAATGACAAGTCTCAACCACTGCCTCATTCAAAATGTTCGTTTTAGTTTATAAAACTTTTCATTCATAACGATTTTCATTTGATATACTTTCTGTTTACTGTGCTCTTTATAATTCAGCAATGGATTATATTCATACACCGGTTTCCAAAACCTAAGAACGAGCACTATTTTTGAAGATTACAACAGCAAATTAAGACGAATCAACTTGTTACAATTTGTATAACTGACAATTTCGAGTAGAAAGCGGGTACACATTCAAATTTTCGAATGGCGCGCGAAGGGGTCACGTGGAAGCACGCAACACAATAAAAGGCTAAAGGATAAGAGAATTGTGCTTGAAGAAAGCTCTTTTCATGAAGGAATAAAGTTGCAATCTCGGATGTCTCGTAATGTCTCAAAGACATCATGTAGATGATTTGACGCGGGAAATTGCTAAGAGGTTGCCCTCGCTCTAGAGCCTTGTAAGCTTGTAGCCTCGAAGGCATGTAGCTCATCGTAGAGCACGTTTTCAGTGATGCATCCATAAAAATTGGACAAGACACCAAGAGGGCAATGCACTCTTTACAGATGAGAGTCGTTTTAGTCTTTCCTCAAATTCCAGAGGAAAGTTGATCTTGCATGAAAGTGGTACTGCTCACCATCGCTAGAATGTTCTTGAAAGAGATAGATACGGCAGTGCTGGGATCATGATGTAGGGAGGCATTATGCTTAATGGACGCACCGAGCTACAGTTGCTGGAAAAAGGGACTATGACCGTTGAACCATATTGCAGTCAAGTTCTTCAACGCCATGTTCGATTGTTTCGTGGTACTGTAGACGAAGAATTCATTTTTACGGATGACAATGCCACACCACATTGTACACGAGCAGTGGAGATACTTCTGGAGACTGAGGCTATTAATCGAATCGAGTGGCCAGCACGCTCTTCAGATCTCATCCTCATAGAACACGTTTGGGACGCAATAGGCAGACGTATTGCAGCTCGAAAATTTCCTGCAGAAAACAAACAAAACCTTATCCTTGTTCTGAAGGAGGAGTGGATCAATTTGCCTCAAGAACTCCTGAATCAGTGCTAAGCATGGTACGACGTTGTGAGAGCTGCATCGCAGTTCGAAGTGGACATATTCCATACTGAAATGTCTTTCCACATAGTTTTATGTGAGCAATGTACATTAATTTCTTACATCCTTAGGAAATGTGTAACTTTTGCAATTTCATTTGTGCGAAATTTATAACACATTTTTTGTGTAATATAATTTGTTAGTATGCTGACAATAAATTTATGTCAACATCTGGCTGTAGTCATGAAAAAGTTTTCATATAAAAATGTAGTTCATCCGTAGCTTTTGAACAGCAGTGTATTTGCATTTTTTTTTTTACTTACTTTCGTTATTCGGTAATTGTGGTTATTCAACTATTCCTTAAACAAGAATAGTTGGATAATCACGTCTCTGTTCATTTGCTTTTACTAAAAAAAATAAATGAAATAAAAAAATTGCATTTATTCGCGTTACTGTAAATGCCAGTTATAGCGTTGCCACCGTTAGACAGTTGTCGAGCCCAGTTTCTAGTATAATTGAAAAATTCCTTGTCGAATATTTCTTAATCAACATCATCAAATATTTTGCTTTTTCATAGATTGTATGATGCTAGAGAGAAAAAAAAACAGTTGTACGCGGAGGCATCTTGTCAGCGAGAAGGGTATTGCACTGATTGAACATATGTTATGCAAAAAATAAATTTGGTAGAGTGCTAAGGGATTGTCCATATTTGGTGATGTGTCATGGTGAGGTTTCTCTTTTGGATGACCAATTTTGTGGTCATTTTGTATTGCATTGCAAAGACATTTCAAAATTTCAGATATATATGTAGGTTAATAATCTGGGCTAGTGTAACTTAATAATCGAAGAAAATAATCAGCGCCGATTTAGCTTTGTTATTATTGCACTGAAATTGATGAGCAAAGGATTCACGAACATCACGAAATTCCATAACAACACAGTGATTTTGGAGAAATGATATATATTCTTCGATATATTTTGATCACAACCCGTATTAGTTGCCTATGAAAGCAACGCCAGTACCACAACTGTGCTTTGAGAGCCGAATAACATGGGTTTCCATGGCCTTGTAGTTGGATATAATCCTAACATCAGCAAAGGTAACGGCAAGTGTTGGGTGGTGTGGTGTAATGCTCATCGCCATTGGACTCTGGAGGTGGAAACGTGTTTTCTGGAATTATGAATCACACTTCACCATCTGCTAATCGGACGGATAATTACTGGATTTGGTGGATTCCAGGAGAAATCTATCTGCCCGAATGTGTTGTGCTAACTGTGAAGTTTGGTGGAGGAAGCATCATGGTATGGACTATTTAGTGGTTCTGTTTTTCTGTCCCCTCCCCCCAGTTCCTGTGACGGGGGAACTTTATCGCTGCTGCCTATAGTGACATTCTAGACAATTTTGTGTTCCAAGTTTATGGTAACAGTTAGGCGAAAGCACTTTCCTGAATCAATGACCCTGTCCACAAAGCGAGGTCTGTGCAGAATGGTTTGATGAGATGGGTGTAGAAGAACTTGGCTAGCTTGCAAAGAATCTTGATGTGGATTGATATGAATGGGAACGCCGATTGCGATCCATGTCGAATCATCCAACATCAGTGACCTCTCTCACTACTGCTTTTCTGGAAGAATGAAAGGGAATTACAGCAGCAACATACTAAAATCTAGTCGAAAGCTTTCCCAGAATATTGAAAGGCATTACAGTAGCAAAGTCTTTCATGTTAGAGTGAGAATAAGGGTTATGTTCTTGGGGTTAAGTTTGAACTAATACTGTGTATTGAAAACTATAAATAGCTGACGAATCAGGCCTATGGCTGAGTCGTAAGCATCCGTGTGTGTGTGTGTGTGTGTGTTCATGGGGACGGTTTGCATGTTCTGAGGGACGAAAATCCCAAGTTTCCAGGTGGAAAAATCACCTAGCTTTGTATGAGACCGACTAACTCACCTTTAGTCGAAAGAGACCAGATAAAAGTTCCTCACGTCACAGATGGGAATCAAACACAGGTCTTTCCAACCAAAGGGCTTCCTCTATACCGACTGAGCTACGGAGGCTCTTGTAATATAAATACAGTATACTATAAATTAATTTCATGGATGGTCATGAAAATAAAAAATATATATATATAAATGTAATTATTATAATAAGTATGTACAACGATATTTTAAATATATAAATTTAGAAAAATACAGTATATTCCTGATTTTACGATCTGATTGTCCCAAGGAAACCGTCGCTTAGCCATAAATCGAACCTTAATTTCGTATAGGTTCAGTGTAATGAATTAGGGTTATGATCTTGGAGTTAAGTTTGAACTAATACTGTACTTGTTTATTACAAGATATAAACTATAAACCATGAAAATAGGCAGAAACTTTGAAACATTAACTGCGCCTTAATGAAGATCCTATAGAATTCTGTAGAAAGTAAAATATTTCAGCTATTTAGTCATCACAGTTTTTAGTGAAGATGGCAGGTTAAAGCGAAATAGACAACAGAATAAGCAAAGCTGGCATATTGGGTAGCTAGCTGAATAAATTTTGTATGGAATAAGAGAGAAATTAGCCAAAACACTAAACTAGCAGTATAAAAGAGAGTGTTCAAACCAGTTTTAAATTATCGATCTGAGAGTGGGTTAGAAATAAAGCACTTGATCAAAGACTAGAGACCAGAGATATGAGGGTGCTAAGAAAAATTAGGGCAGTGAACTGATGACATCAGTGGAAGAATTATATTAAAAATGAATATATAAAAAGGAACTTGAAATCATTACCATTCAAGAATGTGTCAGAAGAGCTAATCTCAGATGGTATGGCCACTTAAATAGAATGGGCGAGGAAAGATTAGCAAAACAGATGTTTGATGCCAAGATTGCAGGAAAGAGACCTAGAGGAAGACCAAGGTTAAGTGGATTGATTCGGTTCACAAGTGACTTAGAAGCACGAAATGTTAAATATGACAATATTGGAGTGCTCACAAGTAATAGATTGATTTGGAGTAAATCTTATTCACATTAATCATGTGGTGCTGTCATAGTAACTAACCTGAATCCCCATAGTACCCCCTAGGGGTGCACATATCAGGAAGTGATGATGGTAATGATAATACTGTCGATATAATATAAACTTTTTGTTTCTTCCATAATATGGTGTTTATTCGAATGAAACAAATGAAAGGAGGCGTGTTTCATTACTTTCATTCCGGATTCCTGAAGCCTTAAAATTTCATGTTTTCTTTTAAATGTTACTGCTTTCCTCTTCTCTGAGGATTTTGTATTCTCATGCCCAGTTTTCCTCTTTCCGGACGTTTTTGAAGGCACATACTGTAAATAATTTTAAATTAAATTGACAATGAATTAAGAACGAAGCCAACTACAACAGTTCGTTCCAACCGCAGCCATCTACACCTGCGAAGCGATCCGGGCAGAGCAAGTTTTTTTTGTTTTTTTTTTGAACGCAAATATACTATATATACAATATTTTGTGATGTAAGATTACTGTGTAAAAAATAAACCATATTGATTCAATATTAGAAATCTTTTAAATGAGTTAAAATGTGTTATTCTGGTTATACGTAATGATCTCACTCTTGGGACAACTTGCTTGAAGTATGTATATGCCTGCCGAACGTCTTATTTCTGTGGGCCCAGCATTTCAGATAGTCATGATGGAAAAAGTTTACCATTCGTAAAAGCGTGGGATTGTATTTTGGTCCGACGTAGGCGCTGTTCTCCAACTGGACAACGCTAATTTAATACTTTTAAAAATATACTTTTTTTTTATTTAAAAAGAAAGATATGACCCTTGACGTAGCCTCCATTTGGCTGATACAAATTAAAATCATTAGACTATTTATCACTCCAGGAAATTTAATTAAAATCATTTAAGGGATGTGAAATGCGATTGAGTGAACAAGATGCATTCAGAGAGAGAGAGACTACACTGCTTTGGAGTAAAAAAAGTTCATTAAAAAATTGTTAATTTTTAAAATACGAATTTATCATATCCATCTCGAAAGAAACGGCATTTTAAAGGCGGTTGTCTCATTAATGAGGGATTTTTTTTTAAATTTATTTTTGCATTTCCACAAAAAATAACATTTGTAATTATCCTTCTAGTAGGAAATGTATTAGAGTAAGAACGCGTGAGATTGTTGTTTTATACTTATTTTAGAGAAAGTGACATTTTACACTTCTGAAATTCGTATGAGCGGTATCTACTGTATATGTTTTCCTTTCTAAAGTGTTGTTGTTATTGTTGTTGTTGTTATTGTTGTTGTTGTTTTGCTTTTGTGATACATCACTGCACAATGGAACATTAATACCATGCTAATATATTAACTGTGGATGAGTTAAAGGTTAGGTGATCTGGAAACATACTTTAGATACTAAACTTGGAAATTTCTTAATAAACTTCGCACCATAGTTTACCGAAATCTCTCGGTTTTTCAGCATTTTGTGCGATTGTTTGATTGCCTTTCGAAGCAGTTTCAACAGTCCAAACATGTGTTATGCTGTATATTGCAGCACCAAGCAGAAAGTAAGGGTATTTTAATCAAGAAAAATAAAAAGTCTGTATTTACTAATGGGGGGACATGAAAATTTGCGATGCGAAGCTCAAATCTAGTATTATAAAAACTTTACTTTGCGCCGCACACTCTTACTATTATAAGTAAGAGTTACTATTACACTTACTATTGTAAGCTTATTTTGCATTGTGTAACTCAAGTTCAGAATTAGTAAATATGAGTTTCACAACGTGTGGTAAAACAGAAATGGTTACACGCCGTGAGTTTCCTCCGTGTTGCTCAGCACCTTAAACATTCTGTTACGGAAAGTAACAGAATGTTTAAGGTGCTGAGCAGTATTTCGCCTTTTATTGTCATCTTTTATGGGAGTGCGTTTTGCTCACTTGGATTCAGTGCCGTCAGGTGAGCGAATTTAAAAACTAGTGGAATTTCGACCAGAGGCTAAGAGACTATATGGCCAGTGTTTTTACGTCTGTTAATTTTGTCTTCTGGTTGATTTCCTGTTTTGCGAAGATGAAAAAAGGGTTTCCGGTAGAAAAAGGTAAACATCTCCTTGAAATTTCTGCTAGGAATCCGGGTTGGAAACCTTTTCTTTGCAGATAGAGACTTAAAAAAAGACTTCAGCTTAACAAGTGTAACTGTTTTAACAAGATTTGCAAAAGCAAACGAATCTTTTGCCTTTGAAACCACTTTCCAAACACTGTGGATAACTTTCTGCCGTTAATGAAATATAAAATAGGATGTCGAGGTAGAGTGATCACAGTTAGTATTAGCAACATGGGTCCGATATTAGGAAAAATTGCAATCTACATTAACTGACAAAGCAAAACAAAAAGAGCTTCCGTAGCTTTCCGTACAGCTTCATTCGATATCGACAATGTCTTTTAATTAGAAAGACACCTGGATTCGAATCCAGTATAAGACTTGAAGAAACTTTGTTGGGGCTTTTTTCCAATGATGCGTTAGACAGTGATGGGTTTTTCATTCCGAAAATCATCTAGAAGAACACACTCAATCTATAGACAATAGGATTAACCATTCTATCATAAACAGTAATCGGTTTCTAAGAGGCAAGTTATTTGACCGTGACAAGCCTTCGAGCCTAACACAAAAAAGTATGGGATGGGATGGGAACAAAGAAACACAAAAAAGACAACTAAATATCAGGAGAATAGCATTCCTGAAAGTTTGTCCAGGAACAATAGGCAATATGTCCGTTATTCATATCGATAGTCCCCATATCATGTGATTTTTTTCTCCGCAGAATATGCAAACCGGCGTGAGAACTCATGTAGTTGAGAGACTTATTCACAGCTAAGTTCGATATGCTGTACTCTACGCTTCGAAATTATTTTTACCTGTCACTTACAATGAATAATTTTGTAAAATAACTCTGTTGCCTACTACTCTACTCATTTTTTAATCTGAAAATTTAAATAAGAAACTTGTAATACCACCATCGATACAATTAATGACGATAAGAACATTATTGGTCTGAAGACCGAATCCTGGTAGACCCTACCCATTATTTTAGGCCATTCCGAACCCCAATCACTTTCCATTCCCTGCATCTTAAACCACAACGAGATGATTGTGAAAGTAATATCATTCGATCCTCAGAAAAATATAATAAAATGAAAAAAAAAACTGATTTTTTTTCTTATTCTAAGGGAAAAATGAAAAATAAAAGTTTCCTTCTGTATTATAAAATCACAATTTCATATGTTGCATGTTGCATTTGCAGAAATGTTTTCTTCACAGTTTTTACTTGACCAAAGGAAAGACATCATATCATTCTTTGTCTTTTGTGTCTGTTCTGTTGCGACACTCGAAACAGATAGATGTGCTGTCATTCTGCATATGGAAGATCTCAATTCATTCTAAGTGTTGCACGTATCTCACATCGAAAAAAAAAGTCATCTATTCCGCAGATAAAAAAGACTTGAAAACCATTTGAGTTCGAATCATGCCTAGGACTCAAGGAACCTTTGTAAGGGTTTTTCAAATGAAAGTGAGTTAGTCAGTCTCATACGGAAGTGGCATTCGTCCTTCAAAAAAATCTAGTTTTTCATCCTCCGAAACAGAAAAAAATGCCCAGATATTCTACACAGTATTTAATAGACTTAAGCAATGGCCTCGGGAGCCTCCGTAGCTCAGTCGGTATAAAACGAAGCTCTTTGGTCGGAAAGACTTGGGTTCGGTTCCTGTCCAAGACGTCAGGAATCTTTATTTGGTCTCTTTTCACTAAATGTGAGTTATCCGGTCTCATACGGAGGTAGAGGGTTTTTTCCTCCAGTAAACTCGTGTTTTTCGTCTCCTAGAACAGGCAAACTGCACCGTGAACACATTCATTGATAGACATACGACACACCGGAAGGCATAGGGCTAACGACCTTATCCTCGATGTTGTGAAGTCCACAGCTAAAGCACCTCAATGGTTCGTGAAAAGCTTAACACAAGACAAACAATGGCCTCATATCCTCAGTTGCTTCTTCCGTAATTCTAGTCAATAACAATAATCAAATTCTTTTCTTGCGAACGCTGCTGTTCTCTGGTAATATTCAGATTGCGCTCTTTTACTGTATTTGGAATCGTGTTCACGATCTTAAATCGTGTTAACGTGACAAAAGCCGTATGTTACTTATTAAAATATATTAATATGGCTTCCCATGTACTTTTCGATATTTATATGTTAATATTTCTTTTTTTTTCTTTTATAACTTTGCAGTCAATAAAGGAAACGACACTTAAAAAATTTAGCGTTCAAATTTTCTTTGGTAAGGATTATTCCCGAATTTTACAGAAAGTGTTTATATCATATATCATGTCCTTATAACATCAGTGGTGCTTTCAACCATGAGATTGTCATTTGGTTGTCCATAGTATGAAAGATGCCACGATTTTGAAAACATCTTCTCTGTATTTTTATTTTTATTTATTTATTTTATGCTAAGGTCAAGCTTTATCGGTTTGCAGTTTGTTGCCTGTAAAGGGATAAATTTTTTACATCCTAATTTTTGCTCCTTTGCAATAATTAGAAGAAATCGGTACAAAGTTTCCTCGATGATGTTCTTAAAATATGTGCAACTTCCGGAACGTTGGGCAACGCCTTCCTAGTCCTGACTTGTGATTTGATTCCAAATGAGTGACTCTTTAAATGGCTGATTAATCTACGTTTTATCCACTTGGCTAAAGTAACGAGAAACAGGTAGAAGAATCCTTAAAAAAGTATATTTATCTAACTCATCTCTCACTTCTGCTCTTTCCTATGAGCATACCAAATGTCTAACTAAAGCAACCACCGACAATCTAAAGTACTGGACTCTAAATCCGAAATGTGTAGAATCTATGACTTCATTAGATAATATTATTTTGCATAATTAATTATGTAAAATGACAGTTTAAACCAAAATTGAAATGGCTTCATAAAATTTAGTGAAGATCCGAAATGCTAAATTTCGTCAAAATCCGCCCATCCTAACCAGTTTTGTTATATGGAAGGCAGTATTATTAATTCAGAAATTAAAATACGCATGGTTAGAGTTATGAAACAGTTCTAATAGGTGCTTAAGCATTGTTGCAGAACACATCTAAAAATGACATCGTTTCGGTATCATCTGCTGCATAATTATTAGCAGAAGAGTAAAAGCTGTGCTAATTAATTGGTGTTGTTTTTCTTTGTAGAGTGAAATACTCGACGTTTTAGTATAGATCTTTTCGGTTACTATAGCAACAGGTAACTTCCAAATATTAAAACAAGAATACTCGAATGCTGATCTCTAAAACATAATTCGCAGAACGCTGTGTGGAAATCTCTCTCTTTGTTGGCAGTTAGCCAGTGACCTCTGGTGTTCAAAAGTCTGATCACCAGAATACAATTTGTAGAACACTGTTTGGTTACTGCTATCCAATGAGCGAAAGTAGCGGTTTGAGTCAGATTTACTTAAAGTAAATCTTAATTTATTTACTAAAAAATGCAGATCATATATCTTTATATTTGATGGATATTAATTCCACAAACTTGGGAGAATGAAATTGAAAGTAAAAAGTTAACATGCGCTTAGTCGGCATTCATTATTAGTGAATTTTTGTACAACTCCAAGTGAAATTTTTTCCCTGAGAGTGAATTTTTTTGGAAACAATCCACACTACTGCACTTTATCAGCGATACGGATCATAGAGTATTAAATTTTTTCTATTTTAAAAAAAAAAGAAGTTTAAGTTTTCATTCGAAGTTATGGAGTTAATATCCATGGTATTGTCAAGAAAATTGGGTCAACTATACATTTTGGGAAAGAAGGTTAGACAACAAAGTTGCTAAATTCACATGGGTTTTTCCGTTTATTAATTTATCTATTCAAATGAAAATGGACCTCAACAGTCTCAACGTGGAGTCTTAAAACTCCACGTGTTAAGTGCATAACAACGCAATTCCATTGTTACATAGTGACGTCATTCATTGATTCATTACACAGCAACTTTACACTTGAAGTTGTAGCTAAACATCCTAAACTATTAAAGTATTAATGCTACAACATATAATTTTATCATATCGCATCATTTAGGTACTAAAAGTTATTCCATTTAAGCCGAAATTGAAACGTCTCGATAAGTTAAGTGAAAGTGTATTAAGAACCAATTCGTGCAATTCGTCCAATCAAAATGATGCTGTTGTAGATAGTAATAGAAGAACCCTCTTCGATCGGTGTTTTTTTATATTATCAGTATTTGTTAGCGATTAATAAGTGTTGTTTGTTATTCCATAATTTTTTAAAATAAAATTACATTTAAAAGTAAACTAAAAGTTGTTTTGAATTATTTTAATGGAATTAATAGTAATTATTTTTCTTGAATGCAGACTGTATTCATTATACTGTAATTATACATAAAATAAACTTTAAAAACAGTAAAAAATGGTAACAGATAAAATAGTCACGCAACTTTCCGTCCAGTAATGAAATCCAAAAACTGATTACAGTCAAAGAAAAAAAAAACGTTTTCATGGCACTGAGCCAGTGTATTCATATTTCATTATTGGACCTAATATGTACAACAATTCTAGCTGTGTAAACCTTTAGACAAAAGTAGCCATTTGGAATCGACAGCTGTCCAATAACCCAACTAAACGACCAATATTAAGTACTTATTAAGAACCACATTGAGAATATACCATAAAATGTATAATAACTAAAGCAATAAAGTATTTGTTGCCAGTTTGCTAAGTACACTTTGATTATTCATAAGATCTAACGCTTCGTCAGAGATAGTGCCACGTTCATTTCAGGCTATGTAAAATAGGTTGGCATATACCGAAAGGATAATGTGGGTGTGGGAGGGATGTTTCTCTTTTCATGTTATGCACCCGATGATATTTTCTAAGAAAACAAAACTAGTTTTATGCTTAAATAATAAATAGTATTTTTCTATTTTGGTATCTGTCAGCTTCTAGTCATTCAATTTTTTTAAATTATATATATATACCAAAATTCATAAAGTAGACACACCTCTACGTTCAATAGCAGATAGGATAGATTCTCTGATATATATTCTTGCCAAACATCTAGCTAAGCTAGTAAAGGGCTTCACAAGACAATCACCATCCTTGGTTAAAAACTCCGAGCGTTTTGTTTCAGGCATCGGAAATATTATCCTTGATGAACATGACATTTTAGAAAGCTTTGATGTAGTTAATTTGTTTACCTATATTCCTACTGATGATCTACTTGCACTGCTACAATATCCTCTAAGAAGGGTATGGCACTCCTCAAACACCGTATTTCATCTGGATACTTCAAATATAAAAATACAATATTCAAACAGAATTCTAGTCTAGCCATAGGCAGTCCTCTTTCGCTATTTTTAGCAAATCTTTATATGGAAACATTTGAAAACAAGGCCATTGAAGAATACCATAATAAACCAAAATTATGGAAATTATGCGTCGATGATATATTCTTAATCTGGAATCATGGACCACCTTCACTTCTACTTTTTCATGAGTACCTGAATCATCAATGATCTAACATAAAATTCGCCTATGAATTAGGATCTAATGGTTGTCTCCGATTTTTGGACCTTCTACTAACTAAGGAATCAGGTAAATTTAATGTCTCTATATTTCGAAAGCCTACAAATACTGACAGATATCTACATGCCTCCTCCCATCATTATAGACTTCAAGAATTGAGTATTATTTCCACACTAGGAGCAAGAGCCGCTGACTCATCGCTGACAAGGACGAACTAGCCAAAGGACTTCAGAATTTAAGAAACACTTTCCTTCAAAATAGCTATAATGACCATACCATCTCCAGACTATTTATACGCGTGGATAGGCTTATGTGTTCATCAGACATGTTGTAATAGGTTTCACGGTATGATAAGAACACAGATGGTTAAGAAAATAACTATTTATTAACTTAAAGCTAATATTTAAAAAAAAAAATTCAAAGTTTTGAAATAGTAGTCAAAAAAATTGAAATTGAAAAAATATAAATTAAAAAAATATTAATTTGGTCTTAGGATGACTGACTCCCAAATCTTTGGTAGATTTATACAGCCATACTTGTTAAGATTTGGAGTATGTTTTAAGGCTTCTGTTGATTCCAGGAACAACCTCTCTGACTTGTAGAAGCTTCTGTGCATTACTTTTGTTTCTTTCCAATTGATCCTGTGTGCAGGAGTATCCAAAGCATGGTCTGCCAGACCCGACTTACCATAGCGAAAGTGTCGGATATATTTTTTGTGTTCACTGAGGCGGATGTCCACATTTCTTCCTGTCTGTCCGTAGTAGGCTTGATGGCAAGAACAGGGCACTTCATAGACACCTGGATGGGATAAAGGAGTGCATTTGTCCTTAGGTGAACGGATGAGAGTTGCTAATTTTATATAAGGTTTAAATACTGTGCGTAGTTGGTGTTTGTTAAGCACCCTAGATATCTTTTCAGATGTGCCTTTAATGTATGGGATGGTGATGGTTTTGTTGTAGTCTTCTGTGGTAGATAGAGGGGATTTATGGGTATCATTTAGTATGTTATCTATTTTGTGGGGATTATAACTATTTTTTTTTACCTAGATGGCGCCACATTAGGACTTTAGTCTTGTGTTGCACGCTGCAATCACTTATACTGGCCCCCACTGTTACACCGGATTGTGGTTGTCTTGCATTTGTAACAAACTTTGTGTTGTGTGCTCTGAAGATGCTGGATATAATAGCAGCGAAATATTAGCTTTAAGTTAATAAATAGTTATTTTCTTAACCATCTGTGTTCGTGAAATCTATTACAACATCTCCAGACTACTCAACCGACGTGAGACTAGAGAAATTTCTAATGAAGTAAATAGAAGATTCATCACGCTCCCGTATATTGTCTCTATTTCCATAAAACTAGCAAAAATACTTAAGGAATATAAAATCAAAGTAGTATTTACCTTCTTTATCAAGATGAGATCACTTCTCCGATCTGCGAAACCTCGACATAGTCCACTTCAATATCCGGGTGTTTATCGGCTATGGTACGATTGTCGGTCCTTTTGCTATGAACAGACAGAAAAATCAATTGAACAACGCATTGAAGAATACGGAATTGAAGTATTAAATACCATAGAAGTGAAGCCTCAGCTTTGTCATCACATGTACTCTCTTCAGCTGGCCCACAAGACGCTTCTCAAATAAGACATCAAGATTCATGGGATAAATCAGAACTATTACACCGTTGTTGTGATAGAACAGAGAGAAAAATCTCGGAGTCTTTGAAAATAGCATTAGATCCTAAACATCTAAATATTAACCAAAGTATTAACTTGTCTGAGTACATCCTAGCCTTCATTAGTTAAACACGTTCACGTGAATGTGTAAACAAGCACAACGTTCTAAACGATTAGAAATATTTTAAAAATAACATCAGTCTCTTCTACATAGTGGTTGTCACCTTGTCAGCCCTTATTGTTTTGTCTACTACTTTGTATATTTACACCTGAAGAAATCCTGTGCAATTAGGATGAAACGTCGCATTGCTAATTAAAATAAATGTTATCAACTTATTCTGGTGTTCTGCCTTATAAACTTTAGTCAAATATAAATAAGAGTTTTTATCCTAATCACATAGGATTTCTTCAGGTGAAAACATATAGACGCTATGTAGTTATACAAGAATCTGATGTTTTTAAAATATTTCCGATTGTGTGTTACATTGTTGAGCACGTTATGCGTGTTTACGCATTCCCTTATACGTATTTGACTAACGATGGCTTGGATGTATTTAGACAAGTTGATACTTGGGTTTATATTTAGATGTTTTGGATCTAATGTCGTTTCTAAGGATTCCCAAATTCTTCAAATTCTTCTCTCGGTTATGCCATAGCAACGCTGTAATAGTTCAGATTTATCCCATAATACTTGATGTCTCATCGCCAAAGCATCTTGTGGATCAGATGAAGAGAATACGCGTGATGACAAAATTGAGGCCTCACTTCTTTCATATTCAATAGGATTTCATCAGGTGTAAACCTTGGATGAGTTCTTCAATGCGTTGCTCGATAGATTTTTTTTCTGTTTGTCCATAGTAAGATGACCTGCATTCACACCATAACCGATAGATACCCGTATATTTAAGTGAACCATGTCGAGGTTTTGTAGATCGGAGTAGTGATCTCATCTTGATAAAAGGGGGAGAGGAACGAATACTGTTTTGATTTTATATTCTCTAAGCATTTTTACTAGTTTTATGGAAATCTAGCTAATATATGGAAGTGTGATAAAGCCTGTTTTCCTCGCCATTAGAAATATCTCTAATCTCGTGTTGGTTAAGTAGTCTAGAGATAATGCAGTTATTATAGCCATTTCGAAGGCAAATGCTTTTTAAATATTGGAGTTCTTTAGCTAGTTCATCCTTGTCAGTAATGAGTCGGTGAGCTTTTGCTCCTAGTATAAAAATAAGACCTAATTTTTTAAGTCTGTAACAATGATACGAGGCATGTAAGATATCTATCATTGTGTATAGGCTTTCAAAATATAGAGACTTTTAAACTAAACATATTTGGTCGTTTATATAATTCAAATACAACTTATTTATTAATTACTGACCATTTACGAAAACCTGGTAGGCTCTAATGTAGTTTTGTTTTTCGTAAATGGTCAGTAATTAATAAATAAGTTGTATTTGAATAGAGACTTTTAATTTACCAGATTCCTCAGTTAGTCGAAGATCCAGAAATTGGAGTGAACCATTAGGTTCTAACTCATAGGAAATTTTATTTTAGGATGTTGACGATTGAGGCAGTCATGAAAATGCAGAAGTGAAGGTAGTCCGTGGTTTCAGACTAAGAATATATCACGAACATACCTTTACATATTTTTTTGCTTATTGTAAAGATTTGCCAAAACTGGTTAAAGAGAACTGCCCATAGCTAGACCAGATTTCTGTTGTATGTTGTGTTATGTACAATATTTGAGTAGCGCCATAACCTTCTTTAAGAATTTATCTTTTAGCAAAACGAGGAGATCCTTGGTAAGAATGTTAGTAAATAAATTTACTGTGTCAAAGTTTGCTAAAATGTCATGTTCATGAAAGACAATGTTGCTTATGCTGGAAACAAAATGTTCAGAGTTTTTAACAAAGGATGGTGATTGACCCGTGGAGCCCTTAAGTAGTTCAGCTGGACATTTGGCAAGATGAAATGACGAAGAGAACTAGTCTAGTATCTCTGTTAAATCACGAGTTGTTTTTAAAAGGTTTTTGGTGCGATTTTGAAACTCTCTAGTAGGGTCATGATCCATAATGGAGCAAGTGTCAGTATTAATAAGCTGTATAATCTGGTAGTCATATTCATTTAAGTCAAGAATTGGATGTTTCGCTGCATTTATGATAAGTGCTGATTTGATCAAGCTAACGAAGCCTCTTGTGAAGGTAAAGCAGAAGTAGCTCGTTCAACTTTTGCTAACAAAATTTCTTTAGGTACTTTTTTGGGACACTTTATAAAGTTTACTTAACAAAGCCTTAACTCTGCAAAGCTAAGGCCTTTGCTGAGAACAATAAGTTGTTCTCAACAAAGAAACATACTTGGACTTGTTGACAACTTTTTTTTCCTTTCAATGAAACACTGATTACGAAGTTTTATTTTCCGTATTTTTTCATATTAAGCTAATAAATTTTCTAATCCGTTTGGTTTTATTATATTCGTATATTTTATCTGCTTGTCTATTGAGAATGGAAGTCACATTTTGACATAAATTAATATTGTTTGTAATCTTTTTTTTTTAGTTCTGATTTCAGTTGTCGCATCGTCGATATGTATTTTTCTGTATGAAAATGAAGAAATCTAAAAGTAGAAACAGAATAATAGACAATTATTTTCACTATTTATTGAAAATCGGCATACTATCTTTGAAATTAAAAATTCCCTATGATAAATAAATAAAATAGAATAAAATCAAATAAAACTCTGTCTCAAATATACAACTGCAAAATTTCTACTGAGATTTACTTTTTTTTTTCGTAACATAATACTTAGTAATTTTTAATGTGAATTTCTCTCTGTCGTAAACACCAAGTATCGAGTGGGAGTTAAATAAACCGTAGTCATTCTCTAGAAATAAAGTGTATCACTTTTTACGAAGGAAGGCTGATACCCGGCGACAAAAATCGTCACAGATCTAAGATAGTTACTGTTCAGTTTAATTTTAATTCTTTTAATAAAACTTTTTTTAATCAGTCCAAGAATATGTTATTGTTTTTCTATAGTTATATACCTATGCATTTTATTGGAAATTTTATTCATTCCCTTCCTCAGGTTTGGATTTCACTAGAAAATCCGTTCCGGTTTTTTTAGAATAAAAAAGGTTAAACATAGGACCGAATTTTCATCATTTTGAAAAAAAAAAAAAAAAAACCGGAACAGTTTTTTTTTTTTTCAAAATGACAACCGGATATTTTGAAAAAATATCCGGTTGTCATTTACAATATATTTCAAAATGACAACCGGAACTGTTGTCATTTTGAAATATATTTTTTGATAAGAGCAATCAAGTTTTTAAAGATCAGACATAAGATCAAAACAATTAATTTACATATTACTTGATAAATAATCTTTAATGACTACATACTATTAAGCACTACACACCAGCATTAAACACTTTTTTACCTTCCTGTATTGGTCGACGATACTCCTTTAGATCGCGCTGTATTTTGAAATTCAAGTAGTTTGTAAATCACAGTCGAAAACTCTGCAGTAATTGAAGAGTTTTCGATTGCTTTATCGGCGCAACAGTGTCCAATCACCATTACTAAAACATCATGATCCAGGAAGTACCTATCAGTGCACAACCACAATGCAGAATTTATACTATCAAATAACAAGTTTCCATGTTATTTGCATTATCACGTTTGTATTTTTTCCCCCACAAAATGCATAGATATAATGATATTTACACATGCCTTTAGCAAATTATTACACTAATTATCATCATGATTTTTTTTTAAATCGATATTTTGTAATTTTATTTATTTTCTCAGTAAAATGATACTTTCTCCCCTTGATCTATATTTAATAATAATTTGGGATTGCCACATTTAAAAGTTCGTGTTTGATTTTAAATATGCACTACTACACACCTTGATTAACCATATAAACTAAAATATGCAGGGAAACACCAAAGATAATTGTCCTTTGGTGTTAAGATATTTAAAGGGTAGAAGTTGTTATTGTTGTTGCTCAGGTGCAGGCTCCACGTCATATCTGATGGCATAAACTTCTGTTTTCTTTTGTCTCATATTCCTTTTGACGCATCTCTCCTTAATTATATTATGCACATAGTGCTACTGATTAATTTCATGTAGTAACGTCAGTTTGCATTCCAACCGTAATTCTGAAATGATATCAAGTCGAAATCTCGCATGACGTAAATTTTGCATTGGGGAGGATGTATTATGCCTGCAGTTCTATGCGAATTACATAGTAACGGGATAGTTCATAGTAATATTAACAAGAATGTGTTACGTAGACGAGATGTTTATATATATATATATATATATACACACATCTAATCTCACATAAAGAGAAATTTTTGTGTATTGTTGAATAAGATGGATGTGACGTCATATTCCATTTCTCTGATAACTAGAAATTCTGTTTGTGCACATCAATCAGTACATGTTGATCGTACTTCTTTTGTACGACATTATCATCACTAGATGCTTTTTTATTTAGGTTGTAAATGTCATGTAAATTAAGTAATTAATTATTCTTGTTTGTGCTGCTGAATGATATATCTTTCGCGAGTCGCATTTTTATAAAGGTGTCTTTTCAGCTTGGGGATCGCCTCTCGTCTTTTAACGTGTATTTCTAGTTCTATTATAAAAGAATTTACTAACTACAGAGGAATAAGTTTATTTAATGCAGGATGCAAAATTTATTGGACTTATTTTGAAAAGTTATTGTGAAAATATCCTGGGAATTAATGGTTTTCGTATAGCAAGGTCCTGCACTGACGCATTGTTCTTCCTAAAAGTCTTAATTGAAAAAATGTTATTAAATTCCACATGGCTAAATTTAGGCATAAGACAAGGTTCTGGACTGTTTTCTCTTCTTTTGTTTAAACAAAACTATCATGTGAGGCCTGGTTATCCGCATCCGCTCTCCAACTAACAGGCTACGGGTTCGAATCCCGTGTGAGACCACTGTGCGATGGATTCATTAATGTGAAGAACTGCAGCATATACTAAATTGGATAAAAAGAATAATGCAAATATAGTGATAGAACGGCGATTCCCATCATGAAATAAGTAGATACCTATCTAAATCACGATATCTTCCATGCGGACAGGAAAATGGTAGGAAATTGTACCCGAAGTAAATTGCATTCCGAAATTAGCATGAGTGCCAGAGAAAGATCAACGAAATGATGGACAAAGACAGTCACACCATAGCCAATACGAATATAATTACTTGAGTAATTAAGATGGCGGCTCTCCTCATCAATACATTATCAGAATAAAGTAGTATTAATTATTTTATGACATTAATTGTATCTGTATTTTAAGATAAAACTCCGATGAGAAAAAGTGTGGTTCATACTACTTTATTTGATTCTTTTTATCGTGAATTGTAAAAATATTTCTGTAAAAGTAGTTGAAAAAATGTATAGATATATAATATACATAACTTGTAAAATTAACACGTGTCATCTATATACGATGATATATTCTATTTTTTCGAAGAAATTTTAAAACACAGGATATGTTCCATAAATCAGATAAAGCCTGCTTGAACGAAATTTGAAATCAACGAGACCAGAAGCTTTATACATTCTGCCAACAGTGGCGGAGAATTACACCCGTATTCTTCTCTTTAGTGTCATGTCGAAGTATGAGGTTTATGCTTTTCAATTTTTTTTTTCATTTTTTATTCGAATTTTTGTTTAGTGATTTTAAATGTTAGTAATGGTCAGTAATAATAAAAAAGCGATATCTCCTTAAAAAATTCACACACACACACAAAAAAAAGTGAGCAAATTGCTGATAACATAGCAGGTTGGAATTTAAAAACTGCTACTTAATCTGATATTATTGCTTTAATTCATGAAAAACAAATCCTCCTACTGGAATTCGAGTAGTAACATTTTAGCAGTTGCAGATCGACTGTTAAGTGGTTGTGGCTGATAACCTATTGGATATTTTGTATGAGTGCACGATGCTTTGTGAACGCTGATCCCATATTTCTGACAGTAAAAACTGGTAAGTGAAATAGAATAAATAAAGAAAAAAAAATGAAACTCGCCTAGATTTTTTTGACAAAATTAATATCCAGATTTCTGGACATGTTTTACATCAATTACAGGAACTTCTGCTTTCATACGATATGGAAATTTGTGGAAAGAGAAAAGCAGACTTATTAAGTCCTATTAATACAGTTAGAATTGTTTGAAAATGATAGAGCTTTCGAAAATTTTGAAAATATTTGATAATAAATAAATGCTTGGCATCGGTTCCTTATCCTCGCTACTGGTCTTAGTTCATCGAACCTTTCTTTTTCACATTCTAGTCGAGCCTTCTCTTCTTACGTGGGCTTTATTCTACATGATATATTTCTTGATTATCTGCAATCGCGAATTTTTGTTTTTCTGATTTCCTTGTTAACTTTTTATTCTTTTCCATAGGCCAGTTCATTACTAATAATTTGGCCACCATATTCCAATTATACTTCTCAGATATCAGTTGTTAAATTTTTGTGGATTTTTCTTTCTGTCTCCTCTGAAACCAATCGTGTTTTACATCCATAGAGCAATTATACGGATATTAAGTATTTTAGTTTTGCATCTGTGGACAAAAAACCATCCACTACTTTGCAAAACTTGGAACTTGCTCCTGGTTAGCCCCAGATACCAGATATTTTTTTGAAATCTTACTATTGCCACGACTTTGGGGGGGTGGGTAAAGACTGGCGACACTGAGAAATAAATCCATGCTAAAGTCATGTTTTCCATATATAAATAGAAAAATTGGGTAGTTGCTCTATTTTCACCTATCTATAAGAAATTATACTTGACGATAAATTATATTCTTATATTCTTGGTTTTATGTTTTAGTAACAGTTTGGCCCTTTCATTTGAGACTGTGGAGACGATTTGATGTTAAGTGAATTGTCTTTATAATACAAATTAGCCTAGTCGTGAAGATACTTCGCATACAAAATTTTTTTTGCTTATTCTATTATTAAAGATAAAAACAAGAATATAACCTCTGGTCAAGTATAATTGACTTTCTGACCAAGTGAAATGATTTGCTTTAACTTTAGTTAAAGTCACTGTTGATTTTCGAAATTTAGTTTTAAGATTTATTGCTATTATGCGTTCTAAAATTGGTCCCCCATAATCATTGCTATAGTAAATATTTTGCTCATGAAGATTCTAATTCCATATTGATATCTGCTATTTTAGAATAAAGAAACACATTTCCACTGAGATAATTTATTCTACTGGTACCATTCCATCTTACTTCACTAATCCGCAACAATTCAATCTTATATTTTCCCGTTGCCTTTATTTATCCGCAACTAAGAAGTTGCGCTAGTTTTCCTGTTTGACAGCGTGTTTTTACATTCTGTTGGCTTAACATCAAGGAATTCTTCTGATTTCTGTATTTATTTCACTTGAAAACAATATTTAAATTTTTGGAAAATTGTAAGTTAGTGCAGAGTTTATGCATGTCTGGATGTACAAGCATTTCCTCTCGTGCAAATGTTGCAATTATACTGCCTATACTGGGTCCAGATTACGGGTTCTACCACGATAAAATGAGGTTGCAGATTCTATATGTTATATATACTATCAAGTCGAAGACGTCTTAATAGAATTTCACAACTTACTTTACTCATTACTAATGAGTAAAGTAAGTTGTGAACTGAACACTTTAAAGGAAGTTAGTTAAAACTTTGAACTTAAGAATCCGAGATCTTTATGATAGCCTTTTCAGTCCTTTGTTTACTTTATTTGACTTACAGGTTTTATCGTCATGAATATCTGATCAGCTTCCACAGAATAAAATCACTTCCATATATCATATGTTGAAATCGTATCACTCATTGGAAGACTAGACAAAAATATTACGAAATCAATCCCAACATGCAAGATAGTGAATTAATCAGAAGTGAAAAATACTTAATAGTGTTTTGTCTAGATAAAATAAACAACATCTCGTCATTAAATATGCTAAATCTGGTGAGGTTTTCATAACTAAAAATATTCAGAACTCCCACTACATTTAACATTTTTAATTAAAAAATGTTGTTAAACAGATATTGATATTTGCTATGGAATCATGTATATGTAAATGTAAGGAACATATCATCTCTATGAGAGTTATTATGATAAAAGTAAAAGAGGAGTAAAAGATGAAATAAAGTAACTCCTCGCTGTACAGAAATTGTTCGATAAACCAAAACTCAGTTGTCATAGTCGTATAGAAACCCCTCTTCCCTTGGGGAAGGGGGGGGGGTTCTATACGACTGAGCAATTGTTTTCAGATAATTCCTTATCTAGTTATTAATATTTTTTACACTCTGGCCTTACTTTTTCTCCGGTAATATTTCGTGATCCGCGCAGTAGATGAAAAGGCTTGGAGGATTCCGCTTTATTTACAGTATGATCATATACACTGTCCAGTCAAAATATCATGCCCATCGTCCTAATTATTCATAGATCTCCCCCTCTTACTGCAGAACTGCCACTCAATCATGGCATGGAATCTATTAGAGCTTTGAATTGCATGTGCAGGAAATGTGCTGTATCACGTCGTCAGGATTGTTTGCCGTAGACTATTGGCTATTTGGAGTTATGACCGAGACAACTATGACTATGAGAACGGTGTATTATATCTGCTAATTGCACGCGTTCTTCTGGTCATTTTGCGGATTAAAATCCAGAGATTTTTGGAGGAAAAAACACTGCTCTATGGGACTAGCTAACTCACTTTCAGTTGGAAAGTCCTTTATAAAAGTTCTTCGCATCTTAGGCGAAATTCAAACCCAGGTAATTTCAGCCAAATCGCATCATAAGTACCAAATGAGCACGGATACTCGTTTCCCGTAAATCTGTTTGGGGCAGAGTATTTAAACGCTGATTTCTCTGATCCCAGTGATGTTCTATGAAATTTTAACCGGCGAATTTGGCGGCGGGCATACTATACAACACCTGCAGCATAGCATGTCGTATAGCATGTTTACCGACTATACTATTCGACATATCGTATTCGGCGAGCCATCCTTGAATGACAGCGGTAACGTGATATGGCAAATATGAACACACCTGTGCGACATAAGAAAACAATCAGCATGAAGGAGTATACCTTGATCAGGGACAAAGGATAGGCACTTTCTGTAATACTGCAATGTGGCACTAGGCATTATCACGCTGAAATATGCCTGCACTTGGAAAGATAGTCACCATGAATGTATGGATATGGACATCAGTCGACAAATTATGAAAACCCTACTCGCCATGCAAAAAATTTACTCGCCCACCATCACTCAATATTTTAATGACATGTCCCGAGTCAACAGGAGTTTCACAAAATGATTAGTGCTTGTCGTGGTTGGCGAAGTTATTTATTTCAGATAATTCTGTTTTGTTTATTCTGCAGCTACTCGCCAGCTGGTAAAATCTGCTAACCAGGGACGAGTGGACGAGCGTACTTGTCGAGCCCTGGATATGGAAAGGGTATTTTGTAGCATTCATAATGCTACATCTTTTTAGTATCCTGTTTCTTTTGGACCCCGACTGATTTCTGCATTATGCAGGATGCTTTAGTAGACTTAGTAGAGGGGTGATTGCTTTCCCTCTACTAAGTTTTTGCCATAGCTGGAAACAAGATTCATCTCCTTAAAGATAACTCCCCCCCCCCCTCAATTTTCAATGATACATTTACGACTCTGAGATGTAGGCGCCAAGTCAGGAGTCGCCATGCTTACGCCTAAGCTGTAGACGATGTTGTCGTTTACAGTTTAAGATTTTGTTACATCGAGATGAACATTATATGATCATTTTATGTGTGTAGTTTATTATTCGCATAAATATATTTTCAAATAAAAAACATAATGGTATTCGCTATAATAATAAATTATAACGAATGTTTTCACGCTTGAGGCTCTCTGAAGTTCCTGGTTTAAGAACCATAGACTATGCTAACAGACAACGCTATTCCTGCGCTCGTATATTGTTCTAATATATTTATACCGCAGTGTATATTTCCTTCCATGAAAATCAGTACTACGAAGTAAAGCAAACGGTATGTGATTTCAATGGAAATGAATGTTTTACGCAACCACTTCCCACTTTGATTCTTGAAAATACACGAAAATTACTCAAGAATAGCAAATCCTCATCTGTCACGAGCTCGTGTTTAATTGTTAGGAGACACACTATTTACAACGACCTTTAGTGAGATTAGTTGTAATCCTTGCATCTACAGATATCAAAAATAACTAAACATGGTTAATTAGTCATTTCCTTGGAGAATTTCACGTTCTTTTTCCGCCTGTGCTAATTAATTTGAACAAATTGTTTCCTATCTTGTTGCTGTAGTAAAATTAATTGTTAACTGTTGTCAGAGACATTAGGAAACACTGAATTTCTAATTAGCATTTTCTGGGATTAGAATTTCTACCAAACAATGTGACCGAAGAAAAGTTAAAAAATTCGTTTTGTAAAATGTTGTCTGCCCGATGCAGCAAGTTATCGCTACTTTCTTTTTATCCTTCAAGAATCGAATTTCTTTCTTTTTTATTAATCTAATTGATTGTCACATTTAATTTTAAATTATTCTGGCAGGCATATTAAATATTACAAAGTAATCAATTTATTGAAGTATCAACATCGCTTCAACCTGATAACAGCTTTCCCTTCCAATAATTCAACTTCAAAAATGAACAGTGATTTCACATGAAAAAGAATAAGTGTGACGTCACAAGCATAAGTGCGCGTACTAACACCCAAGGAGAGTCAACTTAAAATTCTTTGAGGAACTCAGTGAAACAAAACATGTCTTTAAATGAAAAACAAGTCTTACACGATTGTATTTATAAAATAGAGAAAACATTTTGTCATGTTTTAAATCACAATACGAAATCCAGCATCGCAACATATTTATTAACGTCATCTTTCGGTTAACTAAATGTAATCTCTGAAAGAAGTCGTCTAGTGATAGCTGTAATGTTTGTGTTTTTAGTTGTCTGTTTTTTTTTTTTTTCAACGAATGAAAAAATATAATATAAAAATGTAAAATAATTTATATAAATGTCGTCTATATGTTATTTTATTTGCAGCGTTTTGCTTTATTTTCTTTTGACTTAATTTTCTTTTATTTGTTTTTTAATTTATGTTTTTTTAAAAAATATTTCAGTGATTTCTCTTACACAACGAAGCGATTCCATCCGTTCATATTTTTCAGTTTTTAGTATTAGGTATGCTATTTGTTTTCTTGTTTATAGCTACCAACGAAAACTGAAAAGTTTGTTCTCGTAGTTCGCCATTAATAATAACCTTACCACACTGGGCGGAGAGCTAAAGTTATAACTTCGACTTGCTCTCCGGATACAGGACCACAGTTGAAAGAGAAGGTTGTCGACTTTATTGCAGTTTATATTAAAGAGAAACAGTTGGTGCAATGTCACCCTTTCCCAGCACACAGAGGCTCGGTTGTTTTTATTGAAATTTTCCGGTAGTCTGTAAAATATTGCTTTGTGGGGGTATAAACGAGTATACTTCCCTGTAGGGAGTTAGGTCTTGGCTACATCAGTGTAATCCGTGAGTCTGTGGGACATGTGGATATTAACAATGACGAAGAAAAGAAAGAAAATATTTTTGGACGTTTTTATAGTTTCTTCGAAAAGATGAAGCTGTTAACGAATAACAAAAGAAAGTCTTACCTCTAGCTATATTAAAGACATCAACAATATCTGAAGACGCGCGATTAATTGTGAGTGTGACGTCATCGTGACGTGTGACAGGTCAACAATGAGTAGCATTTTGGAAATATGAAAAAGTGAAATCAGCCTAACCAGCTGCCTGAAGGAAGATCTGCGGGAAAAAAAAGGAAGTAAAAAAAAAAAAAAATGGAAATCACAGGGACAACAAAAGATGATCACGTGATGAACCCAAGTTTTTGACAGTTCCCTGAAGTCGTTAAAATACTGAAGAAATAAGTGTCCTTGATGCAGAGATTAGAAAATTAAAAAAAAATGTCCATTATATTGTTCATGTTGAAATTAGTGCAATTGCCTGCAAACGATAAACATCCTAATTTTAGAAATACATTCTGTTCTTTGATCATGCAACATTTGTGAGAAAACATCGTAAAGTGAATGGCCAGTCTGTTATCGGCTTTAATCAATATTTATCCCATTTTCTTTTCATTAATCTACTTAATACCGTTCTTAATATTGATAACAAGGTACACATTACTGAAGTAATAAAATGTATGGAGCACATATGCTCTAAATTAGACGGTACACTGCCCGACCAGAAAATTAGAAAACTGACTTCTTTGCATCCAAGTGTTGCAGAGAAAAAGAAAACCTGTACAAACGGGCATATCAACTGAGATTGCCTTATGATGTTATTTTTGAAGTCTTTAAGTACAATTTGCATTAACAAAACCAAACACTATACCAGAAACAAATGACCAACTTTTATAAATGTTTACTGTTCGCCCCCCCCCCCACACACACACATACCTACAAAAGAAATAGAGCACAGAGTTCTAAAGAGAGAGAGAGAGAGAGAGAGAGACTGTATGTGTTTGAGATTAATCCGTTTTGCTTCTCGAAATGCTCTCCGCAGGAAAATGCGAAACGTGAAGTTTGGTAGTAATATGATTCTGGAACCACTAATTTTACACCAAAATTGAAAGATTCCAATGGTGTCAGCGATGAATGAATCCAGATTTACACTCATTTCTATAGACAAACGAGTCCTCAACAACTCTCTGATTGAGTCTGTTTACATCTCTGAAGGGACATCAAAAATGCATGTATTATGTTATATAAACAGTATTTCAGATAACTTACATCCTACAGCATAGCATTGTTACGTTAAAGGCTATGGATCCATTCGAGATGATAATGTATTTATCCAAAGCGCCGATTTATCTTTCAGTGGTTTGGCGAACATGATGAAAATAGTAATGTCTTGACTGACTTTCCCACTTTTCAGATCGCAACCCACTGAAATTTGAGTTAGTTTAGAATGAACAGTGAGGTATCGGACGACACGAGACGAGTATCGTTTGTTACTTATTTGTGTTCGTCACCCAGTTTGTTTTTTTCTGGGAAGGGAAGAAAAGTTATCTTCGCACATGGGATTTGAATCCAACCAAAAGTCATATGTTTGTTCTTCTGACTCTTATGGAGATGCTCCTAATTGTGATTTAGTGGAAAATATTAGAACGTAGTAGGTGCAGAATCTATTACCCTTACCTCTGAATGACAGTGACATATTGACAGTTCTTACAAAAACGGGAGCCGTCCATTATTTGGCCCTCAACTTAAGTGATTATTTGTTATAAAGTGTGTGTGTGGGGGGGAGGTATATTATTTATGAATGCATTGACAATGATAAGAAATTCAACTTGGAACATTCTGAAATATCTCGAGGCGTCACCATTTAATTTCTGCAGAATTTCTCCATATTTTCCTGCGCTCTGTTGTTTTAAATACCCTTCAGATATCGTTACTTACCGCAGTAGTAATCCATGACAGCATTTTATTGAGTGTTACATTCAATTTAAGCCGTTATTAAGTCATGTGGAGTTCCTATACAATATTGTGGTAGAATTTCTGATTTTCTAGTAGGGCAGTATAAAAAAAGTGGTATGCTCAATATTTTTGAGGATCTTATTTTCTTAAGGAGAACGGTCTAAAAACTAATATATCGACAAAATTTCCCAAAATGATAGCGATAAATTGTTATTTTTTTTAATACAGATATTTCGGAAAACAAAGCATACTCTTCTTCTTCTTCTTCTTTGGTGCATCAATCTGAAGATTAGTAATTCTAGCAGCACATCACAACATCCTGTCTTGTGACCTCTTTTTTATCTCTTCATAACTCTATGCGCCAGTTAGCATTATTATGTTGTTTATATATGAAATTCTTGGTCTGCCTCGTGGCCTCTTTCCTTCTACAGTCCCATCCATTATTTCTGTAATCAGTCTCCCATGCCTCAAATGGTTTCCAATAGGCTTTTTCTTCTTTTATTGATGTGTTTCATTAATTACTGCTCTTCATGAACTATATTTAGAACTTCTTCATTACTTTTCCTTTCTGTCCAACTAATTTTCATCATCTTTCTCCAGCATCGAAGTTCAAATGCCTCCAACTTTTTCATGTCTTGTTTTGTTAGAGTCCAGGTCTCACAACCATATAATGCAATGCTCCATATGTATGTTTCCACTAGCCTTTTCTTGAGATGGATGCTAAGTCCTTTACTGGTAAAAATGTTTCTTCTGTTATAGAATCTTTTTTGGCTAGGATTATTCGTGCTTTAATATCTGATTAGTTTCTTCCATCTTCTGTGATAAGACTTCCAAGATATTTAAAAGAGGATGCCTGTTGTATTAGGTTATTATTTATTTCCAGGTTTATTTTCATTGGATTTGCTTTACTTATAATTTATAATTTTGTTTTCTTATAATTAATTTTAGGCTGTACTGTGTGAAGATTTCTTCCATCTTTGTTAGGGTGGCTTTCAGTTTGTTTTCGTTATCAGCTATAACTGCTATATCATCCGCGAACCGTAGCCAGTTAATATCAATTCCATTAATTTTAATTCCTGTTTCTATTAGTTCTTTCAATTTATTTATTGCATCTTCAATGTACATATTAAACAATATGGGTGAAAGAGAGCACCCCTGTCTTATACCTCTACGTATTTTTGCTATTGCGATTTTTGTTGTATTGCTAACTGCTTCTATTAGGGCTTCTTGATGCTTGTTTTTAGGAGGTGAAACATTTGATTCCGGTCAATACTATCGAAGGCGTTCTCCAAGTCAAGAAAGACTATCAGAGTATTTTGATTCTTCTCCAATCTTCTTTCAATAACTGTTCTTAGCGCTAGGATTGCTTCTCTTGTCCCCTGCTGTTTCCTGAATCCAAACTGGTCATTGCCAACATATTCTTCAACCTTCTTTGTTAGTCTTTTTTGTATAATTTTGAGTAGTGTTTTCGAAGCATGTGATATTAAGCTTATTGTTCGATGATTTTCACGCTTGTTTGCATTATTTACTTTAGGAATGGGTATGATAGAGCATTCTGTAAAATCTTTAGGGATGATTCCTGTTTCATAAATATCCTTTATGATCTTGAAAAGGTATGACTTAGTTATGTTTTCTGAGTATTTTATTAATTCTGAAGGGATGTTATTAATGCCTGGTGCCTTGTTGGTTGACAATTCATTCAGTGCCCATTCAAATTCATCTTTTAATATAGTTGGACCAATTTCTTCCACATCAAGTCTTGTTTCATCTTTTATAACCGTGGCGTCTAGATCTTTTCCACTATGTAGATCTTCTAAGTACTACTTCCATCTTTCCGAAATTTCTTCCTTATCTATAAGTATGTTTCGCTGTTTATTTTTGTAAATTGTACTTCTTGTCTTGTTTTGCTGGCTTATTCCTTTTATAATGTTATAAGCTTTATCGATTCTTCCAGTCTTTGTTAGATCTTCTATTTGATTACATTTCTCTGTATACCATTGTTCTTTTGCTTCTTTACACTTTCAATTTATCATATTTTTTATATGTTTATATTTGTCTTTGCTTTCTTCCTTTAGGGAGGTTTTGTATTTTTTTCTTTCATCTATTAGATCTAGAATGTCCTGGGTGATCCATGGTTTTTTATTTGTTTATTCCTTAATCCTATGCAGTCATTGGCACCCTTGATGACTGTATCCTTCAAATGAGTCCATTTTTCCTCTATGTTTTTCTTTCCCCTCTCTCCCGTTTTAATGCTTTCGTCAATTTGCTGTTTATAGTTTCTATGATTTTCCTCTGTTTTCAGGTTACTTATGTTCCATTTGGGCGTTTTCCTTGGTTGTGACAGCTTTTTAAATTTCAGATTATATTTCAATAAAACCAAATTGTGGTCACTGTCAACATCAGCTCCCGGGTAACTTTTGCATGATTTTACTTGATTTTTAAATCTATTTCTTGTCATAATATAATCTATTTGGTACCTTCCTCTATCCCCTGGCATTTTCCAAGTATACCTTCAAAGTATACTACCTTCAAGTACACTATTTTCCAAATATACATAGCATACATCATTCTTAAAAGAAAACATTTCCATATGGATTCCTTTGCTACTAGAAAGCATATGACATATATCGCTATGATCCTTCTACAGAGTATACGACGTCTTCTACAACTCTAATAGTACCTGATCTGGTAGTTTATTGATATAACTTAGTCCCTGTCACACAAATTGATGTCGGTAGTTATGTCCTCCGCCATCTTTAACGGTATAAACACTCTCTACTACTAATATGTCTACTAGAGCCGCTGCTCTAAGAAACTGGATGCGGTATGATTGGTATCAATCAAGATTCAGTATCTGATAGCGTACAGGAAATTACTTGTAACCATATAATTAGTGAGTCGGTAGCTTATTAGTGAATACTAAAAGGAACATCAATAAAGTTATCATTGAGGATCCCCCACTCCTCTCTCTCTCCAGCTCCATCTTTCCGAATGATTTGGAATCGCAATAAATTTCACTTAGTAGTAGTAATATGAGTTTTCTTGCAAAAGTTCGTATCGCATAATCTTATCTCGTCATTTTCAAGGGTATACTTTTTATTCTCCAGATTACATCACCAATATGTGTATCTATAAAACTTAATGACCCCACAAATAGTTTTCATCATGTTTGTGGTAGTGCTCAGATCAGCTGCACGATCGTAAAGCAATCACCTAAATCTGTGTAGCACTTCTGTATGTCAACATCTAGTTAATAGGCTCATCTGTCTTGTTCGAATTAAACGATGACTGTGATGACGTCATCGCTGGCCAGCGAGCTGTCTAAACTTTCACGAACAGCCAGCCTGAAGTGTTTAATGACACGTTAAATCCGATAAGCTATCTACTATCTAAATATATTCCGCACTAAATATATCCAGAAAAATCAGGTTTACCGACTTATGATGTCATTGATTTTTCTTGTTATAGACTTTTATTAACAATTTTGAAAATGTGGGGGTCAGCGTACAAACCATAAATTCATATTGACTACAAAGCCGGCATATTATGTCTGTTAATTGCTTGTGTTTTCCTGGCTGATTTTGAAGGGAAAACCCATGCTAATCTCGTATGAGACCAGCTAACTCCTTCAGTTTAAAAAATCCTTACAAATGATTATTCTCGCTATCAAGTGCAAGAAGAATGATAGATGTGCGTATGAAAGTGTCATTTTGTCTTTCCTGCATAAAAAAAATGAAAGTGAAATGGAGAAATAAATGATAAAATTAATTAATATGAAGGTGAAATATAAGGATAGAAACTGTAAGGAAATTTTTTAAAAGTAACCTAATTAATATAAAAATTTGCTGTAATCAAAACTGGAACTTGAGTTCTGGGTACAACGATTAACGCAATGTGTTAATCGTAATCACTACACGAGCCTCTGTAACTCAGTCAGTATAGACGAAGGGTCGGAAAGACCTGAGTTCGATTCCCGTCCGTGACGTGAGGAATATTTATCTGGTCTCTTTCGACTAAAGGTGAGTTAGCCGGTCTCATACGGAGGTAGGGGGGGGTTTCACCCGGTAAACTCGGGTTTTTCATACCCCAGAACAGGCAAACCTGCCTCATGAACACACATGGATGACAGTCATGAATACTTCTCAGCCATATGCCGGTCCTGAGCCAGAAAAAAATTGGGGGATTGGGAAAAGCAATGGTGAACTATCCTGTAAAAATCTCACCAGGTATGCTTCGTGGGCAATGCCTACAGAGTCACCTACGGTCGGAAACGACTGAAATGGAAAATCAGACAGAGAATCACTACACGATTGCGACTGCTTGCCAACCCATATTTTTACTTAAAAAGCAATTGCTTTATTGATTATTTTAGATAAATGGGATGACCTAGGAGGAGTATGCCAAAAAAGAGGTTAATTCCTTGATTGACTTTAAGCGGGTGCGAGCGAGCGAGCACGCACGCACGCGCAAGCACGCACACACACACACACACACACACACACACACACACACACACACGCACGCACGCACGCACGCACGCACGCACGCACGCACACGCACACACACACACACACACACACACACACACACACACACACACACACACACACACACACACACACACACACACACACACACACACTAAAAAAAGTGAATATTTGTTCGATTTGAGGATATACACCATTTCACAATTTGGCTGCTAGTATAACTGCAGCATTGCATGTCATTTGGCTTGACAGTGTTCAACTACTTTTACAAGAAGTGCAGTGACAGCTGCTTCCTTTATGGTTTCTGTAACACCAAATCGAGAACTACTGTTGAAGAATGTCGACGGGGATTTTCCAATCTTATTGTTCCGTATTATCGGCTTGGTTGGCCAAATGTTTAATGTACCAAACAGACTATAGGTGCGAATCCCGCCGTGGGGCACGGATGTTTTAAAGTATTTAAGTGGGAGATGGATTTCATCTTTCCCCATTTATAGGCCTGAAATAGCTTGAAAAGTTCCATATTCTTGTGTAAGTAGGGTTTTTGTGAAAGTATGGATGAGAGATCGATTTTATCTCTCCGTGTGAGACCACCGTCTCGATTATTGGAAGCCTGAAGTGTCTTAAAAATTTTCCATATTTGGTATCTCTTACAATGTTTCCGGATTATGTAAAAATAAGTAAAATATTTTTAAAAATATATAAAATAATAATCTGTGTTGTTAGCCTAGTGGCTGTGCGCTTCGCAACCATATGTCTGGGGAAGGAGTGTTCTAAGTTCGATTCCCGTCGGAGACGTGAGGAGCTAAAGGATCAGCCATAGCCAGTTAGCCGGTCTTGAGCGCGGGCAGTAGGGTTTTTTCCTCAGTTTAGCTGGGGTTTTCATCCCGCAAGCAGGCAAAACGGCCTCGTGAACACCCACGGACTACAGTCATGAATTAGGGATGCAGCAGAGGAGTAGCGTGCCGGCTGCATTATTTCGCCGTGACTCCTCATTAGGAGGAGACAGACCCAACCCGTCTGTAACAGACGGAAGGGAGAGATAGATAGATAGATAAATTAATAATAAAAAAAATAAACTTTTAGAAAAAATAAATAAACCAATCGCGTTACTAGTGTACTTTTAGGTTGACAACCTTTCTTGGGTCGGAGTCAAATGCAAAAATCGAAAACTTTTTTTATTTTTGTACACAAATGTCTGAAATTATCATTTGGTGATGTCAAGTGAATGTGATATTTATCAGTAAGTTCAGAACACCATGTTTCGTGCACCTTCTTCTGATACTGGAGATAGAGTGAATAATAATACTCTTAATGATCATTTATGAATCTGGTGAAAATCCTCATTTCTAATTATTTCTTTAAATTTTTTTAAGGCTTACAGAACTTTTTAAAACATTGTTTATATATCTCGAGTAATAATTGCATTCATCTTTTCCTTAATGATATTTTAAAGTTCATTACAATTGTTAAATTGTTAATATGTATACATTCACGATAAAACTTACGATTATTAGTAGAAAATGAAATGAAAAGAAAAGAAAATGAGAATGAAAAAAAAAGAGAGGAGACGAAATGAAAGAAGAAAAGTGTACATAATGAAAGAATGACTAAAATAAAATAAAATAAAATTATGACGCAATATAAACAAAAGAAAACGAAATATGTATGTGTAAACATACATATTTCGTTTTCACAATGAATTTCATCATTATTAATGATGAAATTCATTGTGATCGTCTTCAAAAATAAATTAAGAATAATAAGTAAGAATGACTCTTACGCATGTTGTAACGGTGAAATCCCAACGTCTTCGAAACTTGCATTAACTTGTATGAAGAGAGTGGATATAATAATAATAATAATAATAATTCGCGAAACCCTATCATATTTATGAGCACCATGATACAGTTATACATTCTTTTAATAACTAATAAAATTGATTAAAATTAAAAGTAATGAAATTTATTAATTTAAAACGAGTACTAATGATTTGGGCGACTTTTATTTCATTAAATTGTATTATTATTATTATTATTATTATTTTCTCTTTTCTCTACTGCTTCGCATATTTTATTAAGTTATTTTGATTTACTTAGTGGTAAAGGTGCCCCTATGGTTTTTCTATGTAACCTACAAATTCATAATTCGTATTTTTGCTTTTTTTTATTATTATTTCATATACATTTTGTTATGTGGCCTTAGAAAATAACACGTTTTAGAATATAAATTGTTTCACATATATTTGGATGTCTACCAAAAACTTCAAGTTTTGGAATGTTTTCTATCGCTTTTTGGTGAAATGTCGCTCAGAAGCAAATATGGCAGCCTCTTCTATGGCCTCAGATATCTTCTCGGAACCATAAAAGAAGTCCCATTCGAAGTTTTTCTGTACCCATTTCAGCAGCAACATTCCTTTCCTGCGACTATTTGTCCCCACAGATACATTATTTTTTAGAGTCTACAAAAATGGCATATCTCCAGGGACAAATAGTATAGAATTTACAGCATAAACTGACGTCTACAAGAGATGAAACTTTAAAGTTCATTTTTTTTGTATAGCTTTGGTGCGCACCTCCTTTTCTATTATAAATTCGTAAAGTTTAAAATCTTTTTTTCTTAGATTAAATTATAATGGCTAATAATATCGATACGTACTCGTCGATGAGTTCGCAGAAATACTACCCAAACCTAGAAGGTTGAATCGGATTTCATATATTATTATTATTATTCCACAAGAATCCCCATGGAGACTCATCGCGGGGTGGGGGGGAACCCACACTATCCACACGATATCTCTCGTACCACCCCTTGATCTCATTCACTGAGAAAGCACCCACAGTCAATAGAGTCTATCAATTCAGTCCCGATGATCTTTTGTTCTGTCTCCTCTGAAAATTCCTATAAACTCTATGTTTCGATCACATTTTCTCTTTTAGGCCTAGAAACCAATTTTTGCAACCCACGAACCCATAATTTATCATCGCAGGGAGTATTCTACAGAGCACTATTTAGTCACTCACCATCTTACCCGCAATGAGAGAAAATATAGGTCTTTGTTCATAACCGTGCGTAGCTAACACAAAAGAATTAAAGCGCAGTGTTACAGTTGGGTTTCTTCTCTCATTCTGTATCGGATGCTTTATAATCGCTTCTTGATTTATGCGTTTTCGGTTGAACACTGTTGAAGAATAAATTCCTGCCATGGTTAGCTAATTGGATAGTGTACTTGCCCTCCAACTAAAAATTTGCGGGTTCACATCCTGCTGTGAGCATGGTTGTTTGTGAATATCATTAGGTGGAAGATTAACTTCATACCCCCACCCACCCCAATGTGAAGTCACTGGTCTGCTTATTGGAGGCCTGAAGTGGCTTGAAAAACTTCCATGTTTAGTCTCCAGAGCTGGATTTCCGGATTATGTAAAAATATATCTAAATAAAATAATACCAAAAAAAAAACTTTACCCCACCCACGGTGTTAACGTACTCTAAGTTTACAATGTCTACTTTAAGTTTATGACTCCCTTTCTTATAAAAGGTTTACAGCCTTTCACAAGAAAGAGTCCAATCGTATATATTTAAGTCGTCTGTCGTCTTAATTTAAGTCATTTTAAATCTCTCTTTAACGTCATGGATCCTTACACGTCATGGAAAACATGAGGAGTTGAGTGCCTACTCGAACCAAAACAAAACTTATTATCAGTGTCGATCCTTAGGATAGTATTTTTACTTATCTTCCTTTTCAACGTTCCTGGTGCAGGCAGCTTGGGTATGTGAAAAGAGTCGAACTTTGTCTCACTTTCCTTCTAGCTGCCTTTTACCTCGCACTGTATGCGTTGTTGCGTTTCTTCTGTTATGATCATACGATCCACATCGCCAAAACCCATTTTATTTTATTTATTTTTTTTTTGAAGCCTTCAAGACATCTTTCATATTCATTTGATGAAGACGAAAAATAAATATTCAGAGCATCTTTTGTATGTATAAAATTTATTTCATTTTTTTAAATCGAAAATTAGATCTTAATTGAAGCGTTTTTAGTTGTTTCTCAATACGTCAGTATCTATTAAATTTATCTCCTTAAGTTCGTGGCTGTGCGGAAATTATTTCTGGATTTTCGTAGGATAATTTTATTGCACTTTTGTTATCCGTAAACATTTATTTATTCATGTCGATTTTTGTTTCAGTCGATCCATTTGCCAAAAGATCAAAAACGTTTGCGAAATTCTGTATAGCAATAACTTCGCTTTGGGCGGGTGGAATTTAATAAAATTCGATATCTAGGATGGCACTCGAACATTCATGCATTTCAGTTTTGGGATGTCCATCAGATTGTTTTCAGTGGCAAAATAATATTATGTGTTTACAGTACATCAGTCGGAAACAGCTGTATATTCAGTTGTCGCTATAATAAATGACGTCAAAATACAAAAACGGTATTACGAAACAGACCTTGTTTATTATTGTTTACGATCATTTCCTTACATGTTAATTTACATATTTTTCAGCAACACCTCTACCGAGTAAATCGAGAAACGACTGTATATTGCTCTTGTCATTGTTCAGTAGATAGTCCAAGCATGCAAACGCACGCTTGGACAGCACATTTACAGGAGCACCACACACACACACACACACACACACACACACACACACACACACACACACACACACACACACACACACACACACACACACACACACACACACACACACACACACACTGTATATACTGTATATTAAAATAATGACTACATTAATAAGAAAAATATGTATTTCATAAAATACAAATTTTTTGTTTTCATTTATTATAAATTTTGAAGTAAAAGAAATGGGAGAAAAAAATCCTCTCCCCGAAAAAGGGGAGAGGATTTTATTTTATTTTATTTTCTCCAGCTTTCGACAGCATAAAACCTAGACCCAGTTATGCCATCTATCTGTGTATGGTATTCCACAGTTGCATTAAATGCTGTAGCGACTACTGTTGCCTGTTTATTCCGTACACACTCTCACAGTTCATGTAAACCGCTGCTTCATCGGTAGCAGAATCGCGAATCTATTTCATGCTATATAATCTGGTAAACAGGAGGATTAGTTTTTCGTGCAGTTTATTTCAATATAGGACAGATAGCGCGTCTAACTTTAAGTGCGGTAACTCTGAGTCGGTGTCAGATATTCCCCCGCACTAATAGCTGTCATGTGGCGGAAGGTAATTTTTGAAGTAAGAGGTTTTGGACAGACGGCCCAAAATCGGTCAAACAGCAACAAATAGTGATCTGTAGAACATATTGCAACGCACATGTGCATCAAACCCTAGATTCGTAAGATGGATGGAATATATCTCATCCGTACTAGGAAAAATCTGAAGGAGAGCCGATTGACAAATACGTATTTTTTTCTTATTTTATTACCATGCTTTACTATATTTTTTACCAGTAATATTTATTTCAAATATTTTAAAAATAAATACAGATAAATTCTCTAACGCATATTATTTCCAAGGGGAGTAGGTGGAGCTCATTTAACCCTAAGTAATTTTGTGAAGATTTGTTGGCAGTTGCTGTTCAACTATCATTGATAGTGAGCTCAAGCTGTCAGTAAATGAAGGATTTCAGAGAATTACGGCAAAAAAATGCCGCCATCCGGTAGTCCTAAATCCTAACATATATGTCTAAAATAATATGGGTTCGATAGAATTTTTAGTTGCGTGCAGTGTGATAAATTTCAGGAGGTAAAACATCCGTGCCACTGAAGGCTACTGTAGTTGTTGTGGTTAAGGGAACGTGTATACATTGAACTGGTGTATCCATTTGTGAGACGTTACTTTTCCAGGATAATGCGTCATGTCACAAAGCTCATATCGTTTGTGAATGCTTCCTTTAGTATGTTCATTAAAAAGATTCTAAAAGTCCCCACTGGAATCTGTTTCACTGCGATCTAATGCAACGGCTGGTTGCGATAAGTTTGCATGGGCCAGCATCCATGCGAAGCTAATATAATGTATATGTTGCAAAAATTATACGGACACCATTTTTGGTTTTTGAAGAGTTGAAAAGCCTTTATTCATCTTCTTCTATCACACTAGGATGGTATGAATGCTGCGCAAATGCACCTTTAAAAAAATAACAATAAAAAGAGAAACGGGGTACTGTTTTCCTGCATATTAAATGAACATAAAAATTAAACTAAAAATTAACAAAATGATTTTTTTTTTCAAAACGTCAAATTAAAACTGATAGAGAAATCCTAAAATTCTTCATAATTAAAGGATGTTAAAATGTTAATATGATGTCTTAAAAACCAACACATTATATGAAATCTGGAATCTAGATTAACGAAAAGAAAAAAGAGTAATTTAAGAAAAAATAATAAAAATGCTACATAAATATAATATAAATAAATATTAGTAATTACTATATATATTAGTATTCAGCACTATCATTCATGCCACTAACGTGTTAAATCCATGTAAAACCAACATATAGTTTAATTCTAATACCTAGATATTGTTTTGATGCAGTTTATTTATGTTTTATCACATTCTCTCTCTCTCTCTCTAACAATGTGTCATGAAATATTTTATCAGATTTTTTTTTTCACAAGCATTTCTTATTTCTATGTACCTTTCAAAATGATGCAACAGATTCTCATATTTCATTAAGCAGAGATTTGGAAGATCACAAATAATCTTCCAAACTCAGAATCGGAAAAAACATCACTTCCGGTTGCCTTAAGAAAAATATTTGGACTTCCTGTACAGCACTTATTTTTGTTTGCTTTAAATTATTACATGACCACTATGCTGCTACATTAAGTTTAGAGAAACTAAATTTTGCGCACTTTGAAGAGTAGCAACATGCAACAAAACTCATTTTTTGACAATAAATAAAAAGGAAAAAACGATTATTAGAACAGAATGAGGAGTGTACATCGCGAACACAGAGATGAACGAAGCAGGGCTATTGCCTAAGACCCAACGTACTCCAAGACTACGGCTAAAAGAGTTATCTTTCGCTCTTTCTAATGGCGAATAACAGAAAAACAACAAAACTATATATTAGAAAGAGTGACATATCTTTGAACAGTAGTCTTGGAGTTAGTCTATAATAATATTTAATTAAATATTTGAATCGCTATATAAGAGATATTATATAGTCCTTTTCTGCTATAGAATGCCGTGATGAAATTATCAGAACAGCTAAACAGGAAAACAAAGTTGCCTTTGTTTTCCTGTTAGGATTTAGTAGGCAGAAAGTCGCTGTCTTCATCATCGCCGCAATTTCCAGACGAAAGGCGATGATGTTCCTAATCCTAACTAGTATATGGTTCTATGTTTTCGTGTCAGTTGCCTGTATACGGTCAACTTTTCTGAGTTGTTCTGAACTCGACTAAAACTTAATGCTGTAGGTCTTAGTACGTAGACAGGCTTAGTGGTTACTGGTGCAAAGAAAACTATGGCCAAATTGCGGCATGACAAGTTAAAAAAGAAAATCAGTCAATGTTCAGTTGTTTTAGCTGGAATTAGGCTAAGTAGTCCGAAGAAAAAATTCGGAGAATAGAATCTTCTCGATTCTATTCTCCGAGTAGAGGAACTTTCTTCCTCCCCCTCATTTCACAGTTAGGATTAAGAACATCGCCTTTGTTCTGAGTCTTTTCTTCGCTAACTTTTAACTCTGTCCCCTAGCCGAGCCTAGAATAACCAGGTGTATTGGAATTCTGGAATCTAAGTTATATAATCCGTGAGCTGAGTTATGACATCAGTTAAGTCGATTAGATAAGTTCTGCAAATTAGCCCTAACCATCGGATTTTTATAGCTGTTTAGGAAACAGCTTCTCAATGCACTTAGTAAATCTTCTCGGAATTTTCCTGCCATCCAATAAAAATCTGAGTGAGGAAAGTTACGAGTTGTAATCCAATATTGGCCTGACCAAAGCGTTATTTAAGAGTATCATAACTTCGTTTCTCCAACAAGCGAAGTTCCTTTTAATCAAACTAGCCGTCTTCCGAGCTTTACTAGTTTTCTTACCAATATGGTTCTTTGACTTGAATTCATTATGAACCAGATACACTGTTCCTTTCTGAAGCCTGTCTCTATTCAACTCTCGCATTCATATATATACAATACCGATGCCTAATACATCTAATACCGATATTTATTCTTATTAAATATGCACATCGCTTTAAGTATATCCTCCATTCTACTCGGGATGATATTTTAAAATCATCCCGAACAGAAATGAAGTCATCCATACAATTTACTACTAACGTAGCTTTATATCATCGGAGAAGAGAGAAAAATTTATACTTAATATTATATCCAAATTTTGAATGCCTATATTGAATAAGATTAATCGAAAACTGAATCGTGTATACTCCTTCCTGACCATTTGTTTCCTAAAAGATTTCGTTCTAAATATTGCTTCTTGTTTTCTACCTGTGATTAAGTTTCTTATTCTAAATAATCTTGCCATAATTTGATTCTCCAGTAACTCTTCAATAAAAGTCAGGAGATTTGTCAGAGTTGATCTTTCCTTGGAGAAATACTCTACCGCTCAAAATGACTCGAACAAAAGATGCTAGGAACATGCATCGAAATTAAGTTTTCTATTACTTCATCAACGGCTGTCTTATAATTCATCTTTATTTATTGGCCGGTATTTATTTATTTATTATCCTATAATTTTCCATTTTATATAATGATTCTTTTTTTATGAATCGAGATGATCTTTGCAAATTTCTCGGAAGAGATTATTCGTAATTCGAACATCTTTAAAGTTATTATTTCCTTAAAAGCGTTATCGTTAAAATATAAAATTAATGAATTGATTTATTACATCATTACATTACATCACATCACAATATACATCATTGTGGGACTAGATACCGTATCACACATTAAATTACATTTTTGTTAATTGGATGATACTTACTTACTTAATCCTTCCTCTTTTACCTTTACGGTGTTGAGGTTTTTCCAACTATTCTTGTTACCGCAGCCGTTATTCGAGGATAAGTTGATTAGCCCTATGCCTCCCGATGTGTCCTATGTCTGTAGATGTGTGCGTGTTCACGGGACCGATTTGCTTTTCTGGGGGGGGGGCGAAAAACCCGAGTTTCCTGGTGAAAAAAACCCCTACCTCTGTATGACACCGGCTAACTCATCTTTAGTCGAAAGAGACCAGATAAAAGTTCCTCACGTCACTGACGGAAATCGAACCCAGGTCTTTCCGACCAAAGGACTTCGTCTATATCAACTGAGCTACGGAGTTTAACTGAATGATACATTTATCATCATCATCATCATCATCATTATTATGTGGCACCTCCAAGTAGTCGTTGGAATCATCGTAGGAAGGCACACTACTCCACTAACATCAACTCACCGTCTTCTCCTATAGAGCCTCTGTAGCTCAGTCAGTATAGATGAAGTCGTTTGGTCGGAACGACCTGGGTTCAATTCCCGTTCGTGAGGTGAGGAACCTTTATTTCGTCTCTTTCGACGAAAGGTGAGTTAACCGGTTTCATACAAAGGTAGAGGGTTTTTTCACCTGGAAACTCGGGATTTTCGTTCTTCAGAACATGCAAACCGGCTAGGAGAATACAAGCAATTGACAGACAAAAATACATTATAACCAATAGTTATAATGTATTTTTGTCATTATAACTATTGGTTATAATGTATTGGTTATAAACTATTGGTTATAATGTATTGGTTATAAACTATTGGTTATAATGTATATAACTATTATAACTTAAAATACATTAATTAATAATTAATGTATTAATGTATTTTAAGATGGTGCCGTACTATCCATATGGGACTCACTGCCGCTGTTCATCATACGCTTATTAATTAAACCGTTTCCTCTACTTAATCCTCCTACTACTATACACTACTTATTTCTTTCATTTGTGGTTTCCCCTCCTTCCTCCCCGTCCTTTAAGACTGGTTGAGCTCTCCTAATGAGGGATTACGCATGTGTTTTTATGACTATAGATCTGTGTGAGTTCACACAGATCTATATTTATTATATTGTTTGCCTGTTCTAGGGACGAAAAACCGGAGTTTCCGGGTGAAAAAAAAACTCCCTACCACTGTATGAAACCGGTTAACTCACCTTTAGTCGAAGAGACCAGATGAAAGTTCCTCACGTCACTGACGGGAATCGAACTAAGATCTTTCCGAGCAAAGGGCTTCGTCTATACCGACTGAGCTACGGTGGCTCTACACGCTACTACCATCAACACAACGGGATCTACCGCTTACTACCACCACCACCACTAATTGATTTTGTGTCTATAAATTAGGAGTGCCTCCTAAATTTTTACCATTTCATTTGTAACTAAATCTGGACCTGGTGCTTTATTTTTCTTTCACTTTTTAGTGTTTTTCTTTCTTCTTAGAGTTGAATGGTCATCTGTTTCATTTCTCATTATTATTATTATTATTTGTCTTTCACTATTATCTGAATATAGGTAGTTAATATAATTCTTATAATGTTCTAGGATATTTATCTCTTTGAACACTTATGTCCCCTTTATTAATTTTTTATACATTTGAATTTTTGTTATTTTTCTTTTCTGTGAGTTCTTGTATCTTGGAATTATTTCTTTGTTTCGGAATTATTTCTTTGTTTAATTTCTACACATACTTAAATCTTTACTTTTCATTTTTTTAAAAATAACTTTCATAATAATTTTCCCAATCTCTATAACTATTAGATATTCTGATGCTTAGGATATTATTTTCTTGAAATCATTTCAAGTCTTTAATTATTACACCACTTCCCCACCCTCATTTCTCCATTATTCAACTCTCGATTATTTTGTTCTTGTTCATATTTATTTGAAATGTTATAATTTCGCCCAGTGATCAGCGTATCCGCTGTCCCGCCTAGGTATGGATGTTTGTGATTGTCTTTCACATTCATTCACACAAGTGTATAAACACTCATCCCAAGATTGGGTCACCATGGGAGAAGTAGACCCAACCCTGCGAGAGAGGCCTTCACTCCAGCAATGGGGAAGTTACAGGTCGAAATTCATTCATTCGTGTTATCATTTCAATTTAGGTCTTGAGTTTTTGTTACTTCTATTTTGTTAATTTCTTCAATTATAATAATTCAAATATAATCAGATAATCAATATAATCAAATAAATGAATGAGACTCATTTTATTCATTTTAAGTAAACAAAATTTTAATTCTTTTTTAAATTTCATTTTTAATTTAGTTATTAAATTTAAGAATATAGTTTTTCCTTTAAAATTTATATTTATTCATTTACATCATTTATGTTTAGGTTTCCCACTTATATTAAATCATTTGTACATAAATGCATCGTAAAATTGCTTTGTGTATAATATAATTTTTATCTGGTATTCACATAAGTTTATAGAAGCAGTGGGGATTCTGATTTTCTCTTCGCATTTCTAATATGGATGTCTTCGGATCCGAATCATTAGCAGGATATCAGCTGAATGCAACAGGAATGGCAGAAAGACTATTGACATCGTCGCAGGAACATTTAGTATGAAAGCGAACATTAATACCTCACTTGGTGATAGGCCATCACCAAGATATGCAGCGACAGCCACATACAACGAAATCATTACCACTGACAGATGCACCTGCTGGTCACTAGAAACTAGCATTAATTCCATCACTCGCAGTAATTAGCATTTACTAAATGGACATTGCCTTTTGCGATGCCAACAAACCTCAAGATGACATTTTGGTAAGTGTAGACATTTCTAACCAGATTTAACAAATAGGTATTATTGAAGTACAAATTATCGTGCTTAGCAATGATATTAGCATTAAGTTTTGGCTTTTCTGTCCTTTGCCAGCAACTACTTTTCAAGTAAGAAGAATTACAAAATAATGAACAGATTGCTAAATGAGTTGATACGTGAATACTTGCTTACATGGTCATTATGTTTATGGAGAATCTTATAAGAATCATGGACTGCACACTTTTGTTTCGTACTCTCTTCTAAAGTTATGTAATTTATGTTGTTTAAAGTATATATTTCCTATTAATTTCGGACTTTCACGTGTACCATACACTTGGAAAAATGTGCAAAATTTTTAGAGTAAGTAACTCACAATTAAATAAAAATAAATTAAATTAGGAAAAAAACTGTCCATGCTAATCGTAGAACTTGCAAAATCCATTCCACTTCACTAACAGGAATAAAATTAAACTCTTGCCAATAGCTTCGAATCGGTGGCACATTTATGATTTTTCTCCTACTCCACACAGTAAACTTTCGATATATATACGATTAATACGATTATACAGGAAAGTCCATAATTTCTGAACCCAGAGAAATCCTGGCAGATCCAGGCACTCATTAAGAGCATGATGATCGTTTTGTAATATCCTGGAGTTGGGCACCTGGAATTTGTTCCTACAGATAGCTTATCAATTAACTGTATTAATTAGACGTTCTTGAGCATTTAAGGGTAGGTGTTTTCCTAAATTGGCAAGAAAAGTGTTACAGAAGTGTTAACTTCACTGCGCCTTTCCCTTGGTGCACAGTGCATTGTCTGGACAACAGTTTTTGGACAAAAAAGAAATCATATGTAGTCTCAGTCTCATATCTACCCTACTCCTCTGGCTTTCTGTGACTCCGTTTGGATTTCCCAAATTGAAACAATCTAAAAAAAAAAAAAAATCGAGGGGAACTATGTAACATTTATATATATATTTTTTTATTCAGTCCAGAAATTTTGGAATATCACCGCGAAAATTTGAATCGATTCACAGAGTTGATAAAATTCTCAGATCTGGACCAAAATTGAATTTAATTATTATATTTTAGCGAATTCCTCTGTGAAAATTTTATTAACACTAATTAAACAGCTTAAAACAGGAGCGACACTATTTCCATAAGATGTTCTGCTTATATCATGACTGGAAATAAGACGCATTGTGAAGAACAGCCGCATTTAAAATCAGTGCTGTCGTGAGGAGATAAATAAAGAGTGCTGAAAATATCTTATTAGTTTAAAAGGAATGAATTTTATTGCCCCAAAACTCCATAAATATGTGATAAATACAGGTAACCCTGGTATAACGCGGATGTTATACCAGGGTTACCTGTATCTACATTATCGATTTAGGGTCTACATAATTCTATATAGATTTAGGTTCTACATAAATGCTGCGTTATGTAAATCGCGTTATGCGAGACTCAGATCACAGAAAAAGTAGGGTTAGGTTCCGAAATCGTTTTTTTTTTTTTTTTTTATTATATGAACAATGACATATCCAACAAAAAATATTTTTATTTAATTCAGGTAATTCATATAAGTTAAGAAAACATATAAACTATGAAACAAATACATAGTATAAAAGTATAAAAATTACAAATTATAGGTAAACTTCATTACACATAATACATGAATGTTTTGGGCAAAATAAAATAAAATGTATGTTTTAATCGTCATCACTGTCTTCAAAACTAACATTTCGTAGATGTTCTTTATTTACGAGTGGCCGGACGTCGTCATCACCTGAAATCTCTTGGCCATCATTTGTATAATTCTCATTGCATACTTCGGCTGGTTTAGTTATCAAGAAGTCAGGAATAAGACCTTGCTTACTACTATGCTGCAATTTTTTTTTTATTAAGTTCATAATACGGAGCTAAACAAATATCCAATTGTCTCGTGAATTTTCCAGAGTGCTCCATTGAGATATCATTATCCATAAAATAACTTTTTTGCAAAGTCCAATCCTTCTGCTAATTTCTTTAAACTGAATTCTTTAACGGATTTATCACAAGCAGAATCTTCGGCAGAACTTTCCCCGCCATTTGGTTCGACGTCATCTATTAATTGTACCAGTTCCTTCTCATTTAAATCTATTTCCCCATCAATTAATTCACTATTGAAGAGATTGGAGCACTTATGAAGAAGTTCGCGAAGGTTGAGTCTCATGTGCTGATCGAAACAATGTATCTTCAGTCTTATTCAATTGTTATTTTGACAGTTTACAGTGGGTGGGTTTATCCCTATTAACAAACGCGTATATCGCAAGTGGCCATTACTATAAAAATAATTTTTTTTACATAACTCACAAAAAAATAAAGTACTCAGCTTGAGATTAACACACTTATGATTTTTAACGCGCTTTACAACAATTTTCAACAATAAATGCTCTATACAATAAACAATTGAGTTACATGTGTGCTAAAGGGTATTTTCCCTAATATAAATTCGCTACTTATAACTACATGCGCAATACGGGCAGACGCAAATTTAACGAAGATAAAATTTGATTTTTAAGTCACGTGTTGAAAAATATATGAAAAGATAAAGGGTTACTACAATTTGTAGACCATCTTATATCGAAACCGCGTTGTATAAGTACCCCGTTCAACAAGGGATACTACAATTTGTAGACCGCGTTATACGAGGGTTACCTGTACTTGCAAGCATATAACAAACCTCGTAGTTTGTTATATAGTGTGACAAACTACCTATGAAACTTGATTGAATCATTTATTAATTCACCTCAATATTGTTTCTCGAAATTGACTGATTGAAGTTTAATATTTAAAAAAAGTAAAAAAAAAAAAAAAAAAAAAAAGACCCATTTTATAAATTGATAACTGTTTGATTTGATAATTGTTTTGAGATACACACACACACACACACACACTCTCTCTCTCTTTTTAAATAGAAATATGAAAATCGGCCTGGAGGCTGTGGCGCCATCTATTGGGGATGTGTTGGCTATCATAGATTTTTCTCGTTAAATCTATATAAACTGCGATTGTCGTGCATAGAATAAGACACAGAATTCCATAGTATATTACTAAAATGTTCACATTTATGAATATTTTTCTTCCAATAAATAAAGCGCGAATGTATGTTATTTACGAATAACGTACAATAAATAATTGTATACACTTTATATTATATTTATACGGGCAAGTAGGTTTTTCCTCCCGGAAACTCGGGTTTTTCGTCCTGTAAACTCAAGAAAATCGACCGTAGAACCCACATTATTTCAGACATTAAATATATTGTGTTAGGGTTAGGGACCACGAGATGGCGGCACATTTGAGCCGTCTCTCTTCACTGAGTACCGCTTAATTAGTGATAGCCTTGGGCCATCTATCTCTGATTGGTACCAGTGGAGATTGAACTGCCCACTCAGTCTCCAAAAGTTAGATAGGGCTAAATGGCCTCGCCTACTCCCCGTATACGGGAATAAAAAAGGCGTTAGCTGATTTTTTTTTTATTACATTTTATATATATATATATATATATATATATATATATATATATATATATATATATATATATATATATATATATATATATATATATATATATATATATATATATATATATATGTTAAAGATACCAAGCAATTTTAAACCTGGTTTTTCTCCATTTCCCAAGTAAGCAAACAGACCAAAAGTCAAGTTTGCGCCTGCAATTGATGCAAGTCTAACTGATCCCACAGGTAGTGCAAGACCAGGGCAACTCGTGGCAAAGGTGGAACATATGTAGAATACTTTCTACATATATATATATATATATAAAAAACTGTTCTGATGATGCCTGTGATACTCAGGTGAAAATTCTACGAATAAAGAATAATTTACGTGAGTTAATTCCGTTATTATAATAGTAAGTAATTAAAAATAACGTATCGTGACGAAACACCAGTGTTTCCCAATTCGAACTTGTACTGCAGACCAGTAAAATATCTGAAGCTTTTAGAGTAAACTCGCATAGTAATTAAAATCTCTATAGTGAAAATTATATATGCATACAACGAAAATACATAAATATGTAAGGAATGTTATTTTTTTAATTTTTTGAATAAAATAGTAAACCATTTCATCTTTTAATTCATCCCTCCGCTCACACTGAAACAAAACAAACGAGCTAACTAATATCCTGTATCTAAATACGTAAATATCAGATCTCCTGGCCTTTCTTAGCAATCGCAAAATATAAAATATAAAATCCTTGGGCGATTATAATCTCACTCGGGATATTAATCATGTCTACTGAACGCAATCTCGCACTGATTTATAATAGATCAAATATAAGGTAATGTCCAAAATACTTTTTTGGATACTAATTTTGTCTTTTATTTATTAAATAATAGCTTTTAGGTAACATATTTCAATAACGAGAAGGGATCCTGTAGTATCACGCTGCACATACACACATTCCCCCCTTCTCTCCCCCCCCCCAACATCGTTAGAATTGTAATATAATCTGACAGTGCTGATATACACTATTTCATGTTCGCGTTGTTTAAACGTTCGATTGTTTGCTTGCGCCTATTTTCCAAATACATTCATACTTGGAAAACACTCTTGATACTTGTGCTAAAATTCTCTAATAAATAATTCTTTATCACATAAGCTGCTTGTTTATATAAATGCTTACTTGGGTTTCTATTCGTCACGAATAGAAACTCAAGAACTCAATTATTTTTTTAAGTTTTTACTTATCATCATCGAATGCTTGATATGTATCCTCAAGGGGAATTTAAATAGGACATATCATCTTAAACTTGTGCAGACCGGTAAAATTTGTTTCGTACCGGCGCCAGTGCAACATTGATACCTACTCCCGCTACATATCTGTCATTGATCTATGCAATATTAGAGTCTAAATATCATGAATTGTGATAAAATCTCTCGGCACACCAACTGAAATTCATCACGGAGACCGATAAAATGAAAACTAAACATTCGACTAAAAAACGGTTCTTTTTTTGTTCTTGGTTTAGAATTTCATTAGTGCCCCAGTTCGTGTTCATGCTGTTGAAGTAATTATTATTGTTATTATTTTACGGCATCTCCATGGAGTCTGGAGACTCATCGTGGGAAACCCAAATCAATCATCATACACACAAATCCTATCATATCTTTCCTTGAATCCATTCACCGTTAGGGAACTCACAACCAATTGTGGCAATCCATTCCACTCATTCAACATTCTCCACGCAAAAAAAAATCTGATCCGCACACCCCTACTAACCACACTCTTACACAACTTCCACGGATGGCACCCAGCTCTATGACTATTTGTCATCTATCCAAAAATTTCACTTGCACCAATTTTATAAAATCCCTTTAATATCTTAAACGTTTCTACCATCTCTCCCCTTTTCCGCCTATCAACTAAACTTTGTAACCCACAAACCTTCAGCCTATCCTCGTAGGGAGTATTCCGCAGACCTGTCACCATCTTGGTCACTCGTCTCTGAATATTTTCGACCACCTCCTGGTACCCAAGAAAACCAGGTGACCAAATCTGTGCGCAGTAGTCAAAATGTGGCCTTGACTACATAGAATCGTAGCCTTATAAAGAGGGATAATAACTTTTGCAATAACTATTATCCCCAAGTTCCTAGTCTTATCAATTTCCTGCAGTCCAGTATCATTAGTATGATACACCATATGCCGCCCTTTTCACCCCGAAGTGCATAACCTTGCATTTTTACTTGCATTCGTTGACTGCCTGGTTTTCCCTTTCAGTCGTTTCGGACCGTAGGCATTGCCCTCAAAGTATTCCTGGTGAGATTTTTACAGAGTACTTCACCATTGCTTTCCCCAAATCCTTTGCCCACAATACCAATTTATTTAAATCATCCTGCAGGATATCTACATCACTTTACCAACTATTGCACTCCCAGTTTTGCATCATCAACAAACAACTGAATATCTCCTCTTAAATCTTTCCCTATGTTATTAATATACAAATTAAAGAGTAATCGCCCTAGTACTGAACTCTGAGGTACTCCACTAGTCACCATCATTCTTCTAGACTCTACTCCACCATATGCTGACGGACAGACACCAGAAGGTGTCTGTCCGTCAGCAATCCCCCTCCAATCCATGCTACTAGCCTCATTTCTATTTCCCATCCTCTTCAGTTTTTGTAATAGTTTTCCATATGTTATTTTGTCAAATACCTTGGGAAAGTCCAGCAGTATCATGGTGTAGCCATTACCTTTATCTAATTCTTCTGCCACTTTATTATAAAATGCGAATAAATAATTAAAACGGGACCTATCCTTTACAAAGCCATGCTGCCCACTATAGAGTATCGCATCCCTATCCACTTACTGTTGTATTTTACCTTTCCCCAATTTTTCTAATATTTTAACAACTACTGCCGATATATTAATTGGTCTGTAGCTTGCTATCTTTGTCTTGGAGCCACCTTTATGTAATGATACTATTTTATCCTCTTTCCACTCCCTTGGAACCCTGCCAAAACTGAGACATAGATTGAACAACTTCATCAGAGGCAGTGCCAATTCTCTTGCACATTCAGAGAGCTGATATGCCATCCAGTTCCACTACTGTGTTCATCATCATCATCAGTGGCTTTAACAGGCACTTAAGCGACCGCAGCCTTCCAAGTATCCTTGGACTTCTCAACCGTAATACGAGGATAAGGCGGTTACCCCTTTGCCTCTAAATATTCTTGGCTGTAAATTGCTTGTGTTCTACTATCCGATTTGTCTGTTTTGAGGGATGAAAAATCCCCTGCCTCCATATGAGACCACTAACTCACCTTTAGACGAAAGAGACCAGATAAAGGTTCCTCACGTCATGGACAGGAATCGAACCCAGGTCTTTCGGACCAAAGGGCTTCGTCTGTACCAACTGATGAGCTGCGGAGGCTCACTGCTGTGTTCACATTCTTATTTTTTAATATGCTGAACACCTCCTGTTCATCTACCTCAATATTGATATGTATCTCTAACATCAGCAACTGTATAATCTCCACCTGAATGATACACCTTTGCAAAATGATCACTCAGCAACTCAACCATTTCTTTTGGTTCAGTCACTTTTCTACCATGAGCATTGTTTAAAGTCATTCTACCAATAATCATGTTTCCTCTTACTTGCTACATAACAACAAAACAAAACAACAATAACAAAAAAAAACTCCTTTGGGTTTACTTTGTCCTATTTGGCTAATTCTCTCTCATAGTGTGACTTGACCTTCCTTACCATACTAGTCACCCTTCTTGTTTGCACTCTGTGCTATTCATGTGTATGCTGATCACTTTTTTCTTTATAGTTAAATTTTTTTTAATTGACTCCAAGTTGTGCTTAATAATAAACGTATATTTTAAATTGCATTGGTTGCACCATTTCTTGCTATTTTTAATGTTTAATGAATATGACTTTTCGACCTTTTAAAGACGACCCTGAACACTTTTTAATATATTCTTCTCTATAACAAATATAAATTGTATTTTTTGTTGTATTCTGTAGATGCAACAAATGTAACAAATGTATTTAATGACTTCCACAGAAAACAAGCGATCGATTTGCTTTCCTAGTAAATATTGGACATGGAATGAACAAAGGAAAGATTTACGCGAACGAAAAAAAAAACACTCTGTTCCTGATTAATGAAGAGCCTGTGTAACTCAGTGGATGTGGCGTTTGCACACCACGGCGCTTGGCCACACGAAGGAAGACTTGGTTTCGAGTCTAGTCGGCGACTAGAGGAAATTTTTCTAAGCCTTTTTTCGACCGGTTCCCGAGTTAGTCGATCTCTGGCATGGTCAAGCGGGTTTTTCCTCCCAGAAACTCGGGTTTTTCGTCCCGTAAACTCAAGAAAATCGACCGTAGAACCCACATTATTTCAGACATTAAATATATTGTGTTAGGGTTAGGGACCACGAGATGGCGGCACATTTGAGCCGTCTCTCTTCACTGTGTACCGCTTAATTAGTGATAGCCTTGGGCCATCTATCTCTGATTGGTACCAGTGGAGATTGAACTGCCCACTCAGTCTCCAAAAGTTAGATAGGGCTAAATGACCTCGCCTACTCCCCGTATGAGGGAATAAAAAGGCGTTAGCTGATTTTTTTTATAAATATTAATGAATATTATTAATATTTATTATTAATTTATTAGGAGCCTGTGTAGCTCAGTGGATGTGGCGTTTGCACACCACCGCGCTTGGCCGCACGAAGGAAAACTTGGTTTCGAGTCTAGTCGGCGACTAGAGGAAATTTTTCTAAGCCTTTTTTCGACCGGTTCCCGAGTTAGTCGATCTCTGGCACGGGCAAGCAGGTTTTTCCTCCCGGAAACTCGGGTTTTTCGTCCTGTAAACTCAAGAAAATCGACCGTAGAACCCACATTATTTCAGACATTAAATATATTGTGTTAGGGTTAGGGACCACGAAATGGCGGCACATTTGAGCCGTCTCTCTTCACTGCGTACCGCTTAATTAGTGATAGCATTGGGCCATCTATCGCTAATTGGTACCAGTGGAGATTGAACTGCCCACTCAGTCTCCAAAAATTAGATAGGGCTAAATGGCCTCGCCTACTCCCGTATACGGGAATAAAAAAGGCGTTAGCTGATTTTTTTTTTTATTAATTTATTATCCATTTATGCATGTCTTCGGTTGTATCTAATTTTGTAAGTTCTGATTCGAATATCCTCGATAGTGAGTCTCATACGGATGTAGAGAACACGCAGTTAAACAGACAAATATTAGCATGATGTCCTTATGTTGCATCGCAATTCCAGTCAGCTAACCGTTGTTGCAGAAATTGGAGTATTAAATTCCTTTATACTATTTAAGGAACTGAACCGTAGTGATATTAACAGGATTATGTTATAAAAGTTCAGCTAATAATAATACATTTCATAAAAGCTAATGTGAAAATCTGCTCTTAGAGAAGACGTTATTGTGAAGTACTTATGGATCTCTGTGTTACTTAATATTTTATTATTTCTCTATTGTTATATGATATAAATCTATTATATCACCCTTTATATATATATTACTACTTTCTTTCTTGTACACGTGTTTCTGTGTTCAGTGAATTGTAGTAATATTAACTGACCTGAACTGAACACTTTTATTTGTTTGGTGAAATATGTAGCAGCGATTAGGTTGATTTTGTTCGTCTGCCTCTAAGCATTAATAACTCAATACGTATAAAACCAACAGTAATAACTTTGACGAATTAAAAGTACAAATATTTCGTACTGAAAGTAACAGTACATCATCAGCGTAGAACAAACAGTTAAAGGAATGGAATACAAAGTACTGAACAGTCGGTGTATTACCAATTAAAATTGTTGCCGCGTGCTAGAAAATCACTATTAATAAAATATTATTAAATAATTCTTAAAAACTATTTCATTGATGGTTGCATAAGATAAGAATCTTCCAAACTTTTGGGAGAGAGAGAGAACAGTCATTTCGATTCAAATTCGGCCGATGTAAAAGGGCTTCGCAACTTTCTTTGGAAAGGCGTTCATATTTAAACTTGCATCTGTGGAGAAGACAAGTTTTATCCCACTGGATATTATGTTTAGTGTCAATGCAATGTTGTGCTAGACCATACTTATGAGGTTTCATGTATTCGATATAATACTGATATTCGTTCATTCTTTTTTTTTTTTCACAGAATGGCCTGTTTGTCCAAAGTATGATAAATTTTCACACGGTATCTGGTAAACACCAGCTAATGATAGAGGTGTTAGTTTGTCTTTTGTAGATGGCAACGAGTGAGAAATTTTGTTGATAGGAAAATATGTGGGAATAAGATGATACTTCAAAATTCTGTCTATAGGTTTTGAGATGCCTGAAATATAAGGGATTGGAACTCTGCGGTCTACTGAAGAATCCTAAGGTGTGGGAACATAGGAGTCAATTATCTGCAGGATTTGATTAAGGTTGTAACCATTGGATTCTATTAACTTTTTTATAGTGAAAAGTTCTTGCTGTAAGCTTAATGGGGAGGAGCACACTTTATGTACTCTATTAATTAAAGATTTGATAACACCGATTTTTTGAGAGGTGTGATGAGCAGACATTTGATGAATGTATCTGCCAGTAAAAGGTAGGTTTTCGATAGACACTTGTTAACAAAGTACCAGAGGATGTGCGTGTAAGGAGGATGTCCAAGAATGATAAACTACTAGCCTTTTCTTTTTCCATTGTGAACTGAATGCGTGGGTGGAGGCTATTTATCTGTTGTAGGAATGTGGTAAGTTTCTCTTCAGCATGTGGGCAAATAGCAAAGACATCATAGACATAACGAAACCAAAGAGAGGGTTGGGGATGAATGGATGAAAACAAGGGTATCTTCCAGCTGTTTCAAAAAATAATTTGCCAAAGGTGGAGACAGAGGGCTACCTATGGCAGTACCTTCAACTTGTTTGTAGATCTTGTTTTTCCAGCTGAAATATCTTGAATGTATGACAAATTCAAAAATATTTCCAATATCCGGAGGGTAATCATCATATAGTAAGTTGATAGCGTCAGCTAATGGAATATTGGTAAAAAGGGAAACAATATCTAAACTGACTAACAAGTCAGACTCTTTGATTCGAACATCCTTGATTTGTTCAAGAAATTGTGTCGAATTTTTGATGAATGATCTAGAATGTTCAGTATGGGCAGTTAATGAACGTGACAAAAATTTAGCAATCCGATAAGTGGGAGAGTCAATACAATTCACAATGGGTCTTACTGGATACCCTTCTTTATGGATTTTTGGGAGACCATATAAACGAGGAGTTCTTTCGAAATGAGTGCGCAGCTTATCCACGGTGTTTTGATCCCAACTGATAACTTGATCAAGCAACTTATTTAATTGTTTAATTTGCGAATTTCTATGATTATGATTGATTTCTTGATAGGTGTTTTATACTTGTTAAGTTATTAATTTTAATTATGCCACATGTACCTCTAAAGATTGTCTCTACGCATATTATAATTCCACGCTGATTGCTAAAATTTATTGAGTCATCACATTTTGATTTCATTCGAGGTGGTCAAATTTGGAAACAATTAGAAATGGTAGTAATAATGAGAAATGAGAGTAATTGCCTGGTTGACCAAGTGGATAGCATACTTATCTCTAACCAAGGGGTTGTGGGTTCGAGTCCTTGCGGTAGGCATATTCGTGAGAGCCTGCTCTGGACAAGGTTGCAGGGGTCCCTGAGTTTGGCGGTTTTTTAATTTATTTAAATAAAAAGAAATTTGATGGATTAATTGTAATTTAATGAAATTCAACAATTACCTTCTCAACTAAAATTTATCTATGTTATCTCAGATTTCGTTCGACCCATTTTTCGTGGTAAAATGATGCGTCATAAACGACAATAAAAGTGTCTCTACGGCACATATAAATTAAAAACACCTCTAAGTTCAGTTGCTCTTTAATGATGCCTGTGTAATGCAGATTTGGATTAGATAGCGCTTCTACTCTCCAAACAGGGCGTTGTGAGTTCGAATCTCGTTGCGGGCATGGATATCTGTGAATATCCCTTAATGCTTAGATGAATGGCATAGATGAATTTTAATCCACTTCAAGCTTCCACCTTGCAGATAGAGGCCTGAAGAGGCTTAAAATTCTTCTCGGATGCATGTAAGATTTACAATGCTATTGTGAAACAGACCTTTTTATGATTGTTTCCGATACGTGTGAGGTTAATTATTATAACACCAAAGGAGAAGTACTCTATCAAACACAATATATGGAAAACTTCTTCGTTATCTGGAGAAATTTCGTAGCTGATCATTTTTATATCTCACTAAGATATCTCACCTGCTATATCATTGTTAGTACAGTGTATTCCATGTCGGGAAAGGGGTTTCAACATTCGTCATCATCATCATCAAATTCCTGCCATGTACCTTCAAGGGGTGTACAGGATATGACAGTACTACATGAAAAAATTACATCATTATTAACTTCCTATCTACAATTTTCTTCCAAATCAGTCTGTTACTTGTCAAGACTCCAACATTATCAGATCTTATATTTCTATCGTCTAAGGCACTTTGTACCGTATCAATCCACCTATATCTTGGTCTTCCTCTGGGTCGTTTTCCTGCCAACCTGGCAGAGAACACTTGTTTTGCTAATCTTTCCTCTCCCATTCTATTTAAGTGACCATACGACCTGAGATTAGCTCTGCTAACGCATTCCTGGATGCTGACAATGTCAAGTTCTTTCCTAATATCCTCATTTTTAATATGATATTTTTAATATGATATTGCCATTGATGCCATCTGTTCACGCCTCTAATCTTTCTCAGGACTCTCATATCTGCGGTCTCTAGTCTTTGGTCAAGTGTTTTACTTCTGACCCAGCTCTCAGATCCATAAGTTAAAACATTTAATATGTTTCAACATTTAATAACTTTTATATTTCTTAACTATTTTTATTCTTTATTGTTATAATGAAATACATAACCTGGAGTTTTTTTTTTATTAGTTATGATAAACCACATCACATAAATAAATGCCTTTCATTTTCGCCTTCACAAAGACGGGCCATTTTTATGGCTTGTTCCATTACAGCTGTTCATGTTTCTGGCTGCCGTACACTAATTTCTTCACGAATGCCCTCCTTCAGCTGTTGGATTGTCTGGGGCGTGTTCACTGCACCTTTTCCTTAAGTTAACTCCATAGGAAAAACTCGGGAGCTCTGAGATCTGGGAAAACGTGATGGTCAATTAATTGCAGATTTTCGCAAAATTATTGCAGATAATCGATCGCAAATTTGCCCGATTTTAGTTTGTTGTTGGGTTATGAACTTTTCTATGATTAATTTCCCAAATGTTCCTTAGAATACCTGAAAAAAATATAATGAAAAAATTAACAAACACAAGGCCGGTGCTGTGTGTGTGTGTGTGTGTGTGTGTGTGTGTGTGTGTGTGTGTGTGTGTGTGTGTGTGTGTGTGTGTGTGTGTGTGTGTGTGTGTGTGTGTGTGTGTGTGTGTGTGTTACACAACATACACGTGATTAAGAAATAAAAAGAGTTGTATTTTGGAAGATGTAATTACGGGCTTAATTTGCAATGTAATGAACTGTAATGCATTTCACAATTTCAGAGAAAACACTCAACGTAATATTTTAAAATATTTAGAGAAAGATTATCACGTTTTACTAGAATAATACATTATTTCCCATTCTATTTTGGTTCTGTAATTGTCTTCAAGGTTTTTTTTTTTTTTTTTGTTAATGACTAGGATTAAAAGCACTTACCGTTCAGGCTGTTGTGAACTAAATAGAAAGAGCGAATGAATAGATGAATTGTCACACACTGACGTCTCAGTTCACAAAGAAAAACTTAAACCCTTTTAAACTCTTAACTCCTAGACATTAAGACGGGTAATTACTGCTAAATAACAGCGAATAAATGAGCTGTCGGCGAATTAGGAGGAACAAATGTTGTTTTTTCACTACTTTGTTGTTTAGGATTGATGTGACATCACACGGAACTTCACTTATTAAATGACACTTGAGAAAGAAGACACGAAAAAGTAGTCCAGTTAACTCAGATCAGTAGAAAACTAGCAGTGAGTATAAGGGATCCTGGATCGCATATATGTCCTTTGAGTAGCATAATTATATACATTTAAGCTTCTAACGAAGTTATTCTGCATTTTTAAAGATTTCGATATTCTTAATTTTTTTATTAGTTTTAAATTTTTAAATTTTTCGATATTCTTAATTTTTTTATTAGTTTTAAATTTTTAAATTTTTCGATATTCTTAATTTTTTTATTAGTTTTAAATTTTGAAATGTAAAAATAATTCATTGATAAAGAATTTGTGATTCATTATTAATGAATCACAGATTCATTAGTAATGCGTGAAGCATTATTAATGCAATGACCGAATCCGCACCAACTATAGCAGATGTGAAGACCACCTCTACAAATAGGGCATGATTGCCTCACCCAGGTGCGAATGTGGATCACCCCGCCAGACAATTAATCATATTACAGCAGAATGTGTCCAACGTACATACAGTGGAAACCTCTCAGACTTCATCCATGCTACACCAAGTGCAGTTGACTGGATAATCAACCTAGACATTCAGTTATAGCCTATTCTTGAATCTTGAGTGTCTCTTGTATGACTGTATTATGTCTTATTATTGTACATATGTCTATTACTATGTCCATATATATTAATGTAATGTAACTTTTCATGTGGGAGCCATACGCTAAATAAATAAATGCAATGATTATTCTATAACAAATCGAATCCCCTTAGCGATAAACTAATCAGGTTAGTCCAGAAATTAAAGAAAAAAAACATTGTAGAATGCTTCCCACGTAATTATGAGTGGGGGATTTGAACGAATCATTAAAGTGAAGCAAACTTTAGAAAAACGATCTTCGATACTGCAAATTGTATGCAGAAAAAGAAGAAGAAGAAAAAAGAGGAAGAAATGTGCGCACACTACTTTTTTTTTACTAAACAGCAAAAACTTGCGTGTACACACGTGTATCTATTGCAATTCGATCATAAACAATAAAAAAATCTCAACAATAAACCTCAGTTTTTTTTTTTAATTTTTTTATCTTCTCCAAAGAAACAAAGATAAAAATTCCAGAAACAATTAACAGACATAGCATATTCATCGCATAGCTTAGTTGCCACGGCGTAATGATACAGTATGTATGAATGCGCTATTGCCAAAAGTACGCACATCCAGTTTGAACTAAAATGCTACAAGGAGTAGAACCTAAAGACTTCGATCTTGACAACAAGGGTTCTTTCTCAACGGTGTTTAAACTGCAAAACCTGGATTTTGGACTGCTGGAAATTGGTGTTATTAGCTACCAATCTTGCTATAGTGTATTTTCATCGAATGGGAGAACCTCATTCGTGCAGAAATTTGCATCCAAAGTATGGTGGTTCTCATAAATAACAATTTTTAAAATTTCAAATGTCATCCCACACTTTTGTAGCATACATAAGGAATGAATGAATAAAAGTTAAGAAAGGTTAATGAAAGAAGTAAAGTTCTAGAAATTATTCTGAATAATTCTAATGCTTGTTATTCGTTTCCATTAAGGATATTTTGTATTTGAAACAATACTGAATTATGCAAGGGGAAAAAAAGAGGGCATTTCAAGTGTTTTTTTATTATTTGAAAATAGTATCGCTTTTAACTGTATGGAAGTTACCTATTTGACTATATATATATATATATATATATATTACTTTGGCAAAGGTCATTTTTATCCTTATGGAACAGTTAGTGATGAGATGTTCTCTAGAATTGCTGCACACAGGAAGTTTTGTTTGTCTGTTTCAACGACTGCAATCTCGATCCTGATAGACTGTCTTAGGACCACAATTACGCCTTTCAGAGAAGCAATGTGGGCTACTTTTTCACTGAATAAACATCCGGGATATTTCACTATTTGAGAAACCAGTTAGCTCTGCTGTTTTTAAAATCGTAGTCCAGCCAGACGGGCACCCACAATAAGCCCTTATCGCACTCCGAAAAATCCTTTGTTTTTCCCCATTGTGATCAACACTATTAACGATTACTGACCAGCAGCATTCTTAAATAGTTGCCTAGAATACGTGGTGACGCACGTGGCGAAGTATTTTGTATTATACTGCGTAAGCGATGTTTATGTACATTTGCGTGAAGGTTTCTAACTCAAATTTAAAGGGAAAGTGAGAGAATAATTACATGGAAATTTTATCATTATGCAAATGTTATTTATTTGTAAATAAATAATATTTATTCGAGCTGAAATCAATGACCATATTTTACATATAATTCTAAGTTAGAATAATGCGACCTCATCATCGGCTTCATTATCCGCACGAATCCGAGACCTACCTGTTGAAAAACGCGACAATGAATTTAAGAAAGACAATGAAAGTGCCTTATAGAAATTTTTGTGCTGACATTCACCATGGTAACAATCGTCATAGAAACAGGAACCCGCTAAAAATCAAAGAACTTAACAAAAGCTCTAGTTTTATAAGAGTATGGAAGTTATGCAGTTTGTTTTAAAGCGTTGAATGCAGGTAAGTTTTCTTATTACTTTACATTCCTTTGATGTTCGTACAGAATTATTATTGAGCTTTATGTAAATGAAAGCAACCGTTAGAAATTGTTTAATGGTTAATTTCTCTGAAAAGATCTTCCTTCTCTGCATCAAAGTTATACGCTCTTGTGAATCGGATTATCATGTAGTAAATAATGAGGATATTTTCGGGTGCATGGTTTAATGAGATTGTGTGTTTTGCATTAGTTAGTGAGTTTGTGCTTCATACTTCCGAATATTTATCTTGATAACAGTATTTATAATAATATTCTTAGCAGTTAAGTAATTGCTAATTCCGAAATAAACGAGCTAAAGATGCTTATTATTATCTTCAGTAGTTTCATATTCCAATTTTATAACTCTTGATGTTGACTTTCTTTTCTTTATCTTTTTGACAAATTAGTTTGTAGCACCTTTTACGAGGAAAATCGGGTCTTAATATGTACGTGCTCTCTAAGACTTCGTGAGAAAAAATACTAAAGTACTTAGTACTAATAATTAATAAAGTACTAATTTTTTTGCATATTTATCTGTCCTTACACATTCCATTTTAGTTAATATGAGTAAAAATATACCAGGCTCGGCACAATTTACTTACGAGGGGGGGGGGGGGCACTGGAAGGTTCTAATAAATACCCGGAACAAAAATGATATTAAAGCAACTGATATAACCACAAGAAAAAACATATCTTAAAACTCTTTAACCCCATCAAATTTAACCATCAAATTCTAATAATTTGTTCTTTTTATTTTAGGATATATAAGAAGACATGTCAGAGATTTTGAAGAAATTCGAAGACACAGAAGTGGGAGCAGTAATCATGTTTTTCGTGCTACAAGAAACTTCCGCAGCCCCAGCATATCCAACAGTTTCCAGACGGGTGGCCAAATTTAAAACTTGGCATCATGAGACAACAGATGCCCCCAGGTCAAGAAGACCTTCCACAGCGATCACACCTGAAAACATTCCGTGATCCTTGATGATAAGTGAATACCTGTCAAAAACACTGCAAAGACTCTGAGTATATCCAGGGAACGAGTTAGGGTCATTATCCACCAACATGTGGACATGCAGAAGCTCTCAGCGAAGTGGGTTCCCAAATGTTTGAATGCCGACCAAAAGAGAGAGGGCGTTTGCTGTTATCTCAATGGATTTTGGTTCGTGTTGAGAAATCAAGTGCAAATTTTTTGACTCTTATTGTGACTGTTCATGAAACATGGCTTGATCACTATGATCTAGAGACAAAACAACAGTCAGTGAAGTGGAGACACAAAGGTTCTCCACGGTCAAAGAAGTTCCGAACCCAAAAGGTTGTTGCCATTATCGTTTGGTATAATCCTTACCAAGTACCTCAAAGAAGGTGAAACTGTTACAGCAGTAGTTTATTCAGTAGCTCTGAAGGAATTGAAAGAGGTACTAAAAGGAAAATCACCGCGATAAACTGAACAGAAGGATGGTGCTTTTGCAGGACAACGCACCTGCTCACACTGCTCATGAAACCCAACAGACAATACACAACTTGGGCTTTCAATATCTGCCTCGCCCAGCCTGTTCGCCAGACCCCATATGACTATTTCCTATTCCCAAATTTAAAGAAACACTTGAGAGGAACAAAATTTACCACAAATGACGAAGTCATATCTACAGCTGAGGACTTGTTTTTGAATTCCCCCAAGGGAAAGACTTTTTCTCAGAGGATTGCAAATGATGAAGCAGCGTTATAACAAGTGTATAACACTTCGTGGAGAATATGTAGAATAATGTGTAAGTTACGTGGTTCTACCTGAGTTCCTTCATGGTGATTATCACAACTTTTCTGCGCACCTTCATAGCATATGATGATGATAATACAGTGGCCGTGAAGATCATACGCAGGTGCGGCATCATAATTGGTGGTAATGTATTTTTATGTCAACTGTGTGTGTATGTTCTCCTGACTGGTTTGTCTGATTGCAGGGCAAAAAAAAAAAGAAAAAAATTGCCGCTGTTGTATGAGACTGGCTAACTCACACTCAATTGAAATTTCCTAATAGATGTTCTTCACGTCTTAGACAGATTCAAACCCAAGTCTTTCCAACTAAAGAGCATCGTCAAAACCGACTGAGCTACAAAGGCTCAGTTCGGCACTAAACTAACGAGACTGATTGTTATTAAGGAACTGAGTTTTATTAAGAACTATCAAAATAACCCTGCTACCAAAAAATGAAGCACACAGGATATATCCTATGTGCTTCAAATTTTGGTAGCAGGGTCATTTTGATAGTCTCAGGATTTCAAACTGCGTTGTTTTTACTGATCGACTGACGCGCGCGTTGTAGAAATGAGTGAGTGAGAGAGAGAGAGAGAGAGGGGGGGGGGAGACTTCCGAAATTAATGAAATGTAAACCTTGTTCATGTAATAACACTTCAGATCCCGTGTTTTTTTAAATGGGTGAGATGTGAATGATGATAACCGATCTGCCCACTTATATTGCAATGAAACTGTTCATCAGCATATAAATGGTTCATACAAAACAATGGACGTTTAGCTTTAGAATGCACGGCATAAAAACTAAATATCAACAAAGAGATCGTAATTAATCTTAATTTTTCCTGGAAATTGGACCAGAAGGAGTAAAATCAAATTTTCAGAAAAAAAAGAAAAAAAAATGAAAAACTTGACACATATTTCTGAATTAACAGCTGTCATTTTTCAAATGAAACTTGAACTGGATGTTGAGTATGATAGCGAGATGTCAGACCCGTCGTTCTTTGTTGTAATGTGCTGTGTTGCCTTCTCTCACAGCCTAATTCATTAATATGCAAGTCTTTTATATCCGCCTTTCATAGTTGATTTAAAATGCGACCTTTGCTTTTATTAGATAGAGTAAACTTTACTCTTAGTAAAACATCATATCATTTCGCTGGCTTCTTTAAATCTACGTACATAACTATCGAATTCTAGGTATAGCAGTTTGGTGAGTTGCAAAGCTACTTGGTGTTTTTCTTTGGTGGTATAGAATGTTGGACCTGATTTATATGCGCGTTTTCCCCCCTCCCTCCATATCATTTACAGGTTCTTTTTGATGGATTTCGTCTGTCCGACGTAGTAATACCGCAAGTGCAGAAGATTTTGTACACTCCTGGTGGTTTAAGAGGCGGGAGAGGTTGTTTCGGCGAGGTTAATATCATAGATTTATTTATTTATTTATTTTGTAGTGGTCAGAAGGAAAATGTTAAGTTGTATTGCTTTAAAACTTTCGCTATTTTATTTCTATCATTTTTAATATATGATAAAGAAATAGTACCTTTGTAGTTATCTTGTTGTTATTGTATATGCTCTGGAGTATGTAATGTTTCTTTATCTGTCTGAATGCCCCCTATTTGCGCCGGGTGGTAGTGTGATGTGGCATGTTGATATTGTTCAGTATTAAGCTTTTTTTTTTTTCCCTGTAGTCTTCAAATGAAAGATTTCTACTGAGATGAGTACATCTAGGAAGGAAAGTGATCCGTTTTTTCTGCTTCTAATGCAAATTATATGTTTTGGTTTAAACTTTGAAGAATTCCGTGAGCTTAAACCTGTGGAGTGTTTCTTTTGAGCCTTGACAAATGACGAAGATGTTGTTATCAACATAAGCTACTGTCTTGATTTTGTGTGCCACATATTAATGGCTGTTTGTTCAAATATCTCCATGTGCATATTTGCCAAGCGGTGAAACGGATGAGGCTAGGACTTCCTTGGCTAGATCTTCATTCTGTTCATGGTAAAGATCTTGAAGCCTGATGAAGGTGTTCGTTGTACAATGTTTAAAGAGTTTGGCAGTATCATGTGGGAAAATATCTTCTAAGATTAATATGTTGTCTTCTCTTGGAACGTTGGTAAACAGGCTTGTGACGTCCAGACTCGCGATGATATCTGTAAAATTCGATTTCTTTTATTTTCTTTATAAAGTCTTTGGAGTTTTTTTATGTACGTTGATGTTTTTCCTACATATAGAAGAGTGGATAAATATTTACGAAGGTAATTTGTTAGTGAATGTCTGGCATCCACTATAAGTCTAAGTGGAATACCCTTGTTCTTTTCTTTTCTTTTCTTATTTTCTTTTATTTATTTATTTATTTTTTTGGAACACCATAAATATGCGGGATAACAGGAAGTTTTGAAGTTATCTATTCTTTGATTTCCTCAGGCCAGTTGTAAAGTACTCTTATTAAATCATTGGTTTTGTTATGAATAGTCCATATAGTGTCAACGTCTGTCTATAAGTATTGTCTAAGTAGCTCATTCAGCTTGTTTATGTACAAGTTGAATGCAGTACTACAGTCGCATTCCCTTTATCTCTGCTTTCGGTATTAAGATGTTTTCATTCTTTTGAGAATCTCTCAGTGCTTTGCATTCAGCAATACAGATATTTCTAGCAGGAGGTTTTGAATAAATTAGAATGGCCGGTTCTTATTTTTTATAAGTTATCTCGATATTTCCCATTGTCAACTTTAGAAATCTACTTGGGAGATATAGTAAAATTAAATTCTTTGGCTAATATATTCATTCTGTTCCACTTGGTGAATTCCATTCACCAAATGGAACAGAATGTGAAAGTTGTTCATATTCATTCGATGCTTGCCACTCGATGTTCGTCATACATTTTTACTGAAAATATATACTCAAATATGTACTCTGCGATGATTTTTTGACATCTGTATATTGTAGTATTTATTAATGTAGCAATAAACAGTTTCCCTTGTTTCTTTTTAACCACCAGCTCACATGCAGCACTGATTTGATGTAGATATTGCAGCTAATCTTGTGCGGAATAAATAATATTTTTTTTTTAAAGTTTTCCTACGTAAGTATCAAAATGTAATGGTTTTGAAGCTGATTTGTGTTGATTTTTTTCAATGCTTTTAAGCTGTGATCATCCTTTGAAATAACATTTTATTCATTTTATGAAACATTGCTCTGAAATCAACAAACAATTGCTTTAGATCTAAATCAGTCGATCGATCACTCATTGGTTGCGATTTCGCTAGTTACAATCTTCTTCAGTTGTAGATGGGAATTTGAATTTATTTTTTTATATCGATAAAATACCATCTATCTAACAATTTTGATATGAAATCGTTAAAAATATAGACTTTCTTTGATCTTATATTTGTATATACATACAAGTACCTTTTTGAAAATGCCTCTTTGTTATGTTTATATTTCCCTACTCTCGAAATACTTTTTCACAAGCCATGGAAATTTTGGAGAACTCATTTTTCTCCTGAGATTTACAGGGAATCTGTAACAGATCAGTTCAGAGACGCATTAACCAAATTTATCATAGTCTAGTCTCTCTTCCACCCATCGGGATCATCAGTTTTCTTTCTGGCCGTTTACTGTATCATGATGGATGGCTTCTTATCCCATGCTTTTCCTTCTATGTACATAAATAACTTCTCTTAGACCTCAAATCCTGCCCATAGTTTTGGTGATGTCAGCCCACTCTATTCCTCCTCCACATTTGACACATCTTGTGGTGCCCTTTTATTCCGAACTTTGAGATCTTCCATAACTCATGCCGTGAATGCTGATCTCGACAGCGTGGTGGGAACAACCTTGTAAATTTCCATCTAAAAAAAAGGTCTATTTAATTTCTCCCGAGAAAGCGTGGTGGGAACAACCTTGTAAATTTCCATCTAAAAAAAAGGTCTATTTAATTTCTCCCGAGAAAGTGGGTTGGGTTAGGATTGGTTCGAATTACTGCTGAAGCAATTAAGGCTATATTATTAACTGCTTCTATCCTTAACTGAAGTATTATGTATTATGTCTATTCATTGCATATGTACATCTGACCAGTTTGCCCGTTTCGTGGGACGAAAAATCCTCGGTGAGATCGGCTAACTTGCTTATCGCAAAAAAACTTCCATTATCTTGGACTTTACCCACTTCAGACATGATCACATTTATCTTCATGGGCTGAATTACACCTCTAACCCTTTCCTGTCCAAATACATTTCATAGTAGCTTTTTCCGACTTGAGGGAATAAGAAACTTGGTGTCTTTTCTGCAGAAGATCTTCTCATCAGTACACCTGCTAGCACTATATAAAGTCCAAATTCTCCCAACTGTTCTCACATTTGGGATGGTGTGCCAAAAAACCTCCCAAAAAATACTTGAAGTCCGAGAGGAAGAATCGCCTGACTCCTCTCGGACTCATTCTTTACTCAGGTCCTCCAACTGCATGTCAACGTTTCTGCCGAACTAGCTAATATCATTCTACTTTCCTTTACGTCTGTAAAAACACTACCAGCTGTTAACGAATTTTTATGCGTAGTTCAGCTAACTTCTCTTCCTTCTCCTCATTCCTCCCCATTTCAGTCCATCTACCTGTTTTTTTCTTGAACAGCTTGCATTTTGAAATGGAAAGAAAGCAGCCTTTATTTCTTCAAAAAAAAAAAAAACATTATCACGTTCCGTGTATCTCTTTAACCGCCAGCTCACACATAGTACTGATGTGTTGTAGATATTGCAGCGTCTCATGAGTGGGACAGGTAATAAAAATTATTTTTTTTAAATTTTTTTTTTTTTTAATTTTACCTACCTACCTAAATATGAAAATGCGGTAGTTTTAGAAACTTTAAATTATGGAGAGAAAATTATAGCAAAACTGCTTCCAACTTAAAACAGATCTTGACGTGAAAAAGTTGAGGTGGGAGGTAGAGCTGATTTCGAATATTGGGCACAATAAATGCATAAGCTTAATTCAGCTTTTGCACTTCATTACTTCCCCACAAACTGAAACATACTAATAGAAACTGTATGCTCTACTGAGTGCGCGTACGTTTAAATGCAACTGTAATTTAATTACAGTTGCATTAATCGTGCTCATTACAAAAGTATTAGAATGGTTGTGTCACAATTCGTGTGGGCGCTTTTGTGACTAAATAGGTAATTATTTCCTTTCCGCAGATTAACATCAGAAGATGACAACAGTGGGACTTACGGCGACTAATTATCTCATAATTTGTAATCCTCAAAATAGGCAGAGGAATATGCCAGATAAAGCAGAACAAAGTGGAAAAGATGACAAAAGAATGGAAGATTAACTGAAATTAACGATATATTTCGCACAAATATCAAACAAAACTTTGTTCGTTGCAAAGGACTCATGTACACGGTCTACCAAGAACAGTTCACAGCGAAAACTGTGCAACAGTTGTTTTATTTTTATTTATTTAATCCGAGTCTTTCGGCTCTGACAAATGCACCCACAGAATGTAAATTTCCTCCTTTATAGGAAATTGAGTGTTTTCTAGTGTTAACTAGGATCAATGTATTGTGCGAAATCTGACTAATCCAGTAATACGCCATCTATCGCCATAAGAGACCAGCCATAAGTAGATAGAGAGAATGGTGTGTGTGTGTGTCTCAATTCTGGATACGAGTAGTTTGTGAAACCCCTTCAGTAAAACAATATCAAGAAAATTATTTTAAACCAGAAAGAGAGAATGAAATAGAAGTTGGTCCGAACTATGTTTTCGGTGCTGACCAGAAGTTGCGTATTTTTATTTGCTTAGAAGGAAGGGAAGAATGATGGTCGCCATTTCGATGGAGCGGCGCCCATGAAAATATCTTTAAAATAGGCTTAATGAACAGAGCATCTGTTAGAAAGTGATTTGAAAGAATCGGCTATCTGGATTGTCGTTTTCTGGATAGCATCAAACATTTCTGGAAAGTTTTTTGGTGCACATGAGAGATTTCTTAATGCAAATATGAGAGCAGCATCCTAAATATAGATTTGCGATTTATATAGTGTCAGCAGTCCTGTAGGTGAGAAGTAATGTCTTGAACAGAAAATGATACTAAATTTTTTGAAATCTGAGGAGCTGGGAATGTGATATATTTGTGAAAGGAAACTCCCAAGACTTTTTTTTTTTAGTATTAAAGTTTACAAGATTGTTCTCACGCCACTCGAGAATGGCAAGTGGGAATATTAAATGGGATATTATTTGCGAAAGATCTCGCGAGTTGGAATGCTTGAATATTACAAGATTATAAATGAAGAAGAAGAAGGATGGGAGGCGCTGTCATCAGGAGCATTATGGAAAGAATTTGAGATCATTGGAAGGAGGTCATATTTCAGAATTGTTGAAGAAATCCGAAGATATCAAGTCGTCCGGTGAAAAGCCATAGAGGAAATTTGAGACTTAGTTGCAAAAGATAGAAAGCAAATAATAAAATAACATTTTAATAAATGTGATTATGTCATGTCAGGTCCTTCAACTGTATGGCAATATTAAGATCGACAAATGAACATTTCCAAACTTTTTCAAGGTTTAAAAATTTTTCACATAGCGGAATCCACATTGGTGATTACATATTAATTAGTGCGCCTCCAGGTAATGAAGAGTTGGCTTGATGGCTATTGTTTTTACCGAACGATTGAGGTGAGGCCAGTGGGACAAAAGTGTGACAGCTGATCTTTCTTTCTTTCTTTCTATCCTCCTTTCCTTTCTTCTTGTACTCATTTAGATTTCTTGCTTTTGAATGTTGATGACTCCCCCGATAATTATAATATTTTTGAACTTTCAGCTAGTGTAGTTGGAGAAGTATCTGATAATAGAGGTTTATTGGCCTATTCAAAAGAAGCTTGAAAGGTATTCTGCTACAAAATGGCAATATTTTCTCTTCCATGTCAGTTCGTGGATTCTGTTCTTAATGAAGACCTCAAAAACTGAGGAAATTCACTAGTGCCTTAAGAGCATGTTTTAGGCCATTGCTGCTTACCTTACATGTTAATGATATTGGGGAAAGTTTAAATGAGGATTTGCAGACGAAACAAAGTTTGGAAATTAGGAGTAGAGCAGATGTGGTTTCATTCAATATAGCGAAGTGTAAGGTTTTAAACTTCTAGAGCAAAGATGGAACTCAGTATACCGTTGGTGGTCGTGTCCTATAGGAGGTGGAGGGAATAAGGCATCTGCAGATAATAGTATATATGGACCCTGATATTTGAGAGTCATGCTGGTAAAATTGTGAGAGTACATGACAATGGATTATGGCAATGACGGAGGACATGACAAGTATAAGTGAGGAGGTTATTGTTCTCTTGTATAAGGCATTAATCGGACCACATATGGATTACGATGCGCAGATTTGGTCACTTGGATTTAATGAAGATGAAGATATACTGGAAAAAGTCCAGAGACTGTTAACTAAGTCATAGTTAACATGTTTTGTTAACTAAGTCATGTTTTCTGGCCTCGGAAAGTTAGATATCATGTAAGATTGACGAAGTGCAAATTGCATTTCGTCCATCTATTGGACATGCGGTAGGGGGATTGATTGAAACATTCATTATCTGATCAAAATATCCGGACACCTCTTTGTAGTAGTGGAGATGGTTGTATACAGCTATGGCTTATAGAGATACACTATTTGATCAAAAATATCTGGACGCCTGCTCATCCCAATTTTCGCTCTAATATGAAGGGCATTAATACTATTATTATTATTAATATTATTATTAAGAGAGACCTCCAGGGAGTCAGAGACTCATCGAGTGAGGCCACATGCAACACACACCAGTTATCATACTTATTCTTGAATTCATTCACACTGCTTGCACTCACAACATCCAATGGCAATCCATTCCAATCATGCACCACCCTCTGAGAAAAAAAATCTAGCCCTCACATCCTTTTTGGCGGCCTTCATTCTCAGCTTCCAAGGATGCCCTCTCAAAATACTAATCATTATCGAAATTCCGGACATATATCCTTAAGGGGTGTACAAGATATTATTATTATGTGACACCTCCAGGGAGTCCAAAGACTCATCGAGGGAGGGCAACCGTTCCATAACTCTCTATCTCCACCACTCCACTAACCGCAACTACTATCATCACCAATCCCAGCGCCATCTACAACCGACCACCACCACTATTTTCACAGGCAATCACAAACATCCATGCCCATGGCGTGATTCGAATCCGCAGCCTTTTGCCTGGAGAGCAGATACGCTAACCTTCAGTCTTCTTCTGAGAAAGACTTTTCATTACATTTTGGTAAGTTGCTTTAATTTTCTTTCATTCTTCCAGAAAAGCATTACTGGGGTGGTCACTGATATCGGGCGATTTGGCTTGGCTCGAAGTCGGCGTTCCAGTTTATCCTAAAAGTGTTTGATGGGGCTGAGATCAGAGCACTATTCAGACCAAAGTTCTTCAACACTCACATTTCATCAAACCATTCCTGCACAGATCTCGCTTTGTGAATGAGGTAAATTATAGGGTTGATGCAAAAAAAAAAAAAAAAAAGCCTTCACTAAACTGTTGCCATAGTCGGAAGTACAGAATTGCTAGAATGTCCTGATAGGCTCCAGCGTTATTTCCCCATTACTAGAACTAGGGAACCCATTCCGAACCACTAGAAACAATCCCAGACCAAGATACCTCTTCCACCAAACTTCACCGTTTGCACAACACGTTCGTGCAGGTAGAATTCTCCTGATATCTGCCAAACCTAGTCTCTTCCTTCAGACTGCCATATGGTGAAGTGTGATTCATCACAGTTCACCATATAGTCCAATGGCTGGCAGCTTCAAATCACTCTACCCAGACACTTCGCGTTGCCCTTGATGATGTTCGGTTTGTGTGAGCCTGGGCGGCCATGGAAACTAGTTCTTCAGCTCCCGACGCTCAGTTTTGCTGCTGATGTTGCCTGCCGAAGCATTTCGGAACTCGGTAGCAAGTTTTCAACACAGGCTGGGCGATTTTTTTTTTTTTTTTTTTTTTTTTTTTTGCGTCACGCGCTTCAGCAATACTGTACTTCCGACTGGGATTGTTTCTAGTGGTTCGGAATGGGTTCCCTAGTTCTAGTAATGGGGAAATAACGCTGGAGCCTATCAGGACATTCTAGCAATTCTGTACTTCCGACTATGGCAACAGTTTAGTGAAGGCTTTTTTTTTTTTTCTTGTTAGTCCTGCTCTGTGATTTTATGTGCCCTACCAGTTTGCGATTGTGCTGTTGTTGCTCCTAGGCGTTTCCACTTCAAAGTGTGGAAGAAATTTCCCAAACTGAGTTGCTGCAAGGTGGCATCTTGTGAGTGTCACGTCGAAAGACATTCTTCAGTACGGCACATTTTACTGTTAATGTTTGTCTATGAAGATTGCAAGACCGTGTGCTTCATTTTATGACTGTATGAGCCAAGGTAGAGATGTATGTAGACATATCCACTGCTACGAATGGCTGGTTGGATATTTTTTGATCAGATAATATACCTTGAAAAACAGATCAATGTTTTGCAAGCTGGCTTATAGGCTTTTTGTACTGTGACTTTTTGCAAAACCTTCCATGATATGCTTGATGATGTTCCCTTGTCATGGAGGAGAAACGTGTCATGCATCAGGAGCTTCACCACAGTCCTAGTCTGTGATTTTATGTGCCCTACCAGTTTGCGGTAGGGTAGTTCGCTTCAAGTGTAAGGCCAGAGGATATTTTAATCAAAGATTTTCTGAAATATAGCCTGCCGAGTTCCAATTTTAACCAATATAACTTAAATATCTGTAGTTCGCTGCAAATTTTGTAATTATTTATTATTTAGACATTATTTCTCGTGTCTTGCTCAACGCAGTCTTGTTTTCCACTGGAAGAGGCTTCTTGGTAATCTGATATTGAAATATAAAACTGAATGGATTTTCGGTGATGAAACTCCTACGGAATTAAATTTGAAAAGATTAAGCTACACACGAACGTAATTAATCAGTACTTATTAACTTTCTTTATGTTCTTTTTTGTTTCTTTATTTACGCATCATAAAGATGCCGCTAAAAAAAAGTGTGTGTGTGTGTGGTGGGGGGAGGGATCAGCTCTATTCATTTTTCATACCTAGTGCAAAATGTCGCACTTCAGGCGAGTGGGGTAGGAGCTCATGACAGTCTTCTTTCTAAGAGTGAAAGGGTCATGGGGAAAGGAGAAGTATAAAAACCATGCTGCTTCTGTGTTATATTTTCTGGCAGTGAATTGGTAAATTCTGAGAGCTCCGAATTCATCTACCGAGCATAAGTTTGACACCGTACAATATTTTATTTTCTTAATATTATAACAAAAGAGCTCACTAGATGGCATCTCAAGACGAATGACTTCGATATTTAGAAACGTAAAATAAAAATAAGAAACGCTTCTAAAAAATATTTTAGAAAATAATGTTAATTATTTTAATATATTCATAATTATATTTTTATTATTTGCATCTAAAATAACCTTGGTGACATTTCCCTTGCTATGCCCTTATTTGCATATTTATAGTGCTTGTGATAACATTTCTCATCACTGCGTTTGCCACCAAAATAAACATGACTGTTTTAACATTAAACTATTCGATATTATTTATTACAGTAAACAAATACATTGAATAGACTGCTAGTAACTCTCCACAGTGTTAATCCCCCGCATCCCCCCCAAAAAGAATTTTATTACACTGAAAGAAATGTTTTTATTTCTTTTCTAATAAACACAGTAAACAAGGCAGATGACATACAGCTCGCTCTAAACGAAATGCACTCGTATATGGACACGTCATATTGTTATTATGTTATTATTAGTAGTATTATCAACTCTTGAAGTTACCAAGAATATTAATTTCACAGCTATAGATTCTTAGTTAAGCTTTTGTATTTGTGATAAATTATGAAAAGTCTAAGCAACGCGCTACTACTGTCTTCTCAAAATGAGCAAATTATTTAAATTAGGAATTTAAAGAATGATTTTTTTTAATGGCTGAGGTATAATTTTGCCACTTCTTACCACTCTCCAAACTTGTCGCTCCTGGAGCTGGTCAGTGGGTAACGATGGCCAGGCTTCCCCCCTCCCCACTTCTAAAAATCGTAGTTACACATTCTTTAAAAGATTTATGATAAATAAGGCCTGTCCAAGAAGCACATGAAAGGTGTAATTATTTATATAAAGACGTTATTTACTATCTGAATATCGAACTCGAAGTAAGTTAAAAATTACTTCATTAAAAGTAGCAAAATGTGCCTTATTTAATTTGAGGTGCCTAATAAATAAAGTATATTTCAATGTAAATGTCTATTTTATTTGAATTTATATATTCATGTAAACAAAAAATATGATTTATTTTTAATATAAAAAAATTTGGAATAGGTTCCTCTTCATTTCCGTCCATGAAAATCCACATTTCAAGTAATTCATATCATACTTACGAAGATTTTTCATCTTCTTCCTAGTTGGTTCTCTAGAGATGTCAGACGACACACTCTTATCAATTTCATTTGATCCAGATGCAATATCAACGTTTTCTTGTTGTTTACAGCTACTTGTATTTGCTATTTTGCTCTCTTTAATAGGTTTTATAAATCCAATCTTTAACCAATGATCATTACTTAAGAATTTGAAAGCTAAAAAAAAATACTGTATTTACTTGAATATAACTAACTTTTTTCCCAAAATTAAAGATAAAAAATCGTGTTGCGAGATAATACGTGCAGGAATTTTCGGAAACAAAAGTTTTCAGAAAAAAAAACTGAAAATGGTGCGACTTACCAAGAAGCTCCTACTCGCTATCACTACTTTTGGCATCGAGAACAGTTTCTTTGTGTGCAATGTCAAAGTCATCTACCCAAATAGCATCATCTTCTTTCCCATTATTTCAAGCCAAAATTACCAGTAATTTACAAGACTTGAGAAGAGCAGCTATGAATAGGTGCATATGATTGATGCGGTAGTATTAACAAAAGATCGCGCGAAGCAAAGACAAATTAGCATTTCAACAGTTGAGTTGAAATGCTAATTCTCTTCAACCGAATTCCATAATATATGAAACACATTCACTATACACTATATATTTCTTGGTTTTAACACGTTCACAATGGGGTTTTAACACGTTAACACGTCAAGCAAAACCGTATGTTGCACCGGCAACATATGGTTTTGCTTGAGTCTATACAGCAGTTTCTGTTGGAGGGGAGAAGTGATTCATTAGTTAGTGCAGTTGTCTCTAATTGCACTATTTGTTGAGAAATATAATGATTCCATGCGTTAATGATACATAGTCGAAAATTGCCACTTACCCCCTGAAGACCTTTCGCGTACCCCCGGGGGTACGCGTACCACACTTTGAGTATAACATCAAGCTAAAGAAGCCTTAAAACTTTAGCACCTTCTAATCTTCCTCTTCATAATCCTTGTATGTTAGACAATTGAAATACACAGCTGATAGGTAGTCACTAACGTTGCCGATTCTGGAAATCTATGGTGGTTTGTTTATTGAAGCTGGACTTGATTATCCTCGGGTCTTATTTATTTTAGTAAGGAGGCACCATAGCAAAAGCTTATAAATGGGGACTAACTTATAGAGCAGCTGTATAAGTCCCATTTTAAGGCCCTTTCATAAGAGTAGTACACTAAGATCAGTAAATTAGACCCTTTGCCATGGGGGGGGGGGGGAAATTCGACAAATTACGAAATTCAACTGTTGTTAAAAATAACATAGCTGTTAAAAGTTGCTGAAGCATGGGGGAGGCAAGAAATGAACTTCGACTTTTTTTTTTAAATATAAATTAGTTGCATTTTCCACATATGTATATGACAAGGATGAACCTCCAGAAGAATGCAGCAGACTATTTAGATAGATTAACAGTGCCATCATAGCATAAATTAGGTTTCTACATCAAAGTGACTTGTCTGTGACAAACCATTGAACCTAACACAGACAAAAGATGAGAGCAACATTTTTATCAGCACGTTATTTTACAGACTACTTTGTATTGTAAAAGATAATTATTGAGATAATAAGAATTAAAAAGACAATTGTCCTTCAGAGCAGTAGCGTAGCTAAGTTGCTACATCCTTGGCAAATTCGTAACTACGCGCATTTTTTCAATGTGGTCAATTTCAATAACTGTTAAAAATATTCTGACACTGTCCTCCTTCTGATACCCTTGGCAACTGTCTCTATGTTATAGCGTTCCTACGTCTCTGCTTCAGAGATGGTGATAATTCTCAAATCTCCCCCCCCCACACACAAAATCTTTCCGGAAATAGGCTATTATAGCAATCTTTTTGTTTATCCTAATAGTTTGCTTATTACTTGAGTTTGAAATAATGTTTTTTTTTAATCTGAAAAAATAAAAAAAATACGGACCTATCCCACTCAAAATATTATGTCTTAATAGTTCGTAGAGTCCCTCCAAAAACTGCCGTTAATGGACGTGCCATGAATTATATAAGACCTTTTGAACATTGTAGGAAGAATAAAAAAGCTATATTATGTTGTCGGGATCACTTCCCGGAAACCTGCGATTGTTCGGGGATACTTGATTCAAACGCCGGATCTCTCCATCCACGCAATCTCATAGATGCTTTTACAGCATTTATATGCAGCGGCCATGGTAATACTTGGAATTCGCCGACGTGTTTAGTGAACTACTCTTGGACGATACCAATAATGTGGCACGGTACATTATGGTACTGCAATATACTATATAGTGTGCCATCTGGATCCGGGAAGACAATCACCATAAAGAGGTGTAACTGATCATTCACAATGGATAGGTATTTTCTGGATGATATCGAGGTTCAAAAAGATTTCCATGACCATCTTTCACATATCATAACGTTGTCCATCTTTTTTCCTGCCAGTCTCTGCTAGATCTCACCTCAGGTTTTCACCTATCGTTCACACAGCATAACTGGAAATGAGACTGATCTAAAAAGGCAACCCCCCCCCCTCCACCAGTTTTCTACTGTCCAATGATGTCTCAGAGATGTAGGCGTAGTCGTCGATGGTCTATGATTAGGCATAAGCATCACCAGTGATTAAATTCTAAACGAATAAATTCCGGGGCCCTATACAAAATAACCAAATGGTATTTACCTTTCAATGCTATTCGGGGAAGCTCCAAACCTCCCCGTCCCTTTCATCACGCTTTCGTAATCAGGATTCATTTTAAAATTTTTATGGAATTTACAACCGTGTTAAAAAAATTTTTTATTATCCCGACGTTTCGATCTTCACATCAAGATCATATCTGGAGCGTACATAAGTATACAGAACAAGCTGAGTTACATCATTAACTGTAAGCTAGAGAAACAATGATTTGATCACGTTATTCTACTGGCGTGACCTCTGGTGAATAAAAAAAAAATAAAAAAATAAAATAAAATAAAATAAAATAAAAATAAAATAAAATAAAATTTTTTTACATCAAGCTAAATTCTATTTTTACAATGAATGACAGGAATAAACATTCTTTTAGATGGTTTTCTTTCAGAAACAATTGGTGTCCTATTTTTAGTATTACAATTCCTATTTTTTATTTACAATACTGGATTTTCTACAGTCCTGTTTATAGTTGTTCTTGGTGAGGAAGGTCGAATCTATACATATGGAATATACCTTCCATATGTTTAGGATTTTTAAACCATCATTGTTGTTCAGATTGGGGTGGTTGCTGATAATCTCGCAGGCTTCCTTGAATTTCCGTTCATACCATGTTCTAGTGTGATGTAGACAGCTGGTGGTTTTCCAGTCAATTCTGTGTAAGGTATTCAGGGCATGATCAGAAAGGCCAGCTTCACCATAATTATTATATTTAATGTGTCGTTTATGTTCTTTTTGTCTAATAGGAATAGTGCGTCCTGTTTCTCCTCTATATGGTATGTTGCAAGTACAATAAATCCGGTATACTCCAGGGTGAGCTAGTGGAGGGAGTGGGTCTTTGGATGAGTTGAGTAAGTTTTTTAATTTTGCAGGAGGTTTAAAGGTGGCTTTGAGGTTGTACTTTTGTAGTACTCTGTTTATTTTGTCTGATATTCCTTTAATGTAGGGAATGGTTATAGTTTTACTGTAGTCTGGTTTGTCTTTGTTTTTTATTGTCGTTTTGTAGAGAATTTTGTTTATAGTATTTTGGCTGTATCCGTTTTTTTGTAGGTTATTACTGATAATTTTAAACTCGTCTTTCAGTGCCTGTTCACTGGAACAAATCGTCTGAGCTCTGTTTTTTAGCGTGTTGATGACACCTAGTTTTTGTGTTGGGTGGTGGTAGGAGTTTATGTGTATATATTGTCCCGTATGTGTCGGTTTTCTGTAAACAGTGAAGGAAAGATTGCCCGAGGGAAGATGTGTGACAAATGTATCTAGAAGCGGAAGTGTGTTGTGTTTTTCAATTTCAATTGTGAACTGTATGCGTTTGTGTTGTTTGTTTAGGTGGCTAAGGAATGTGTCTAATGTCTGACGGCCATGGGACCAGATCGCGATTTAGATCACGATCGGGTTTTAGAGGGGAGGAATCTAGGGCAAGTTACTCAAAATGTTCCATGTAAAAGTTAGCAATAGGGGGAGATAATGTCGAGCCCATGGCTGTGCCTTCTTTTTGTAAGTAGAAGGCGTTTTGCCATACAAAATAACCCGACCGTAATACATGCGCAAAAAGCGCCGTGATATCTGGAGGGAATTTGTTTTGTAGGAGAAGGATCGTGTCATTGATTGGGACATTCGTAAAGAGGCAGAGACGTCAAAACTGACTAATAAATCATCTTTTTCTAATGTAATGTCTTTGATGACGTTTATGAAGTGTTGTGTGTTTTTTGATATAGGAGGGGGAATGACCTACCAACTCCTTGAGTATTGCCGCTAATTTTTTGGCTAAGTGATACGTCGGGCTATCAATTCCTTCAACGATAGGTCTTAGCGGGGTGTTTTCTTTATGAATTTTTGGTAGCCCGTAAATTCTAGGAGAGCGCGCGTAATGAGGGAACAGTTTTTTGATTGTATCTTTGGGCCATGTGGTAATTGATTTAAGTAGTTTCTCCGTTTTGTTTTTTGTTCTGTTAGTTGGGTTGTAGTTAACTAGTTTGTATGTGTTATTATCAGAGACCAGCAGATTCATTTTTTCTATATAAGTGGTACGGTTTAAAATGACGGTGGCATTTCCTTTATCGGCTCTGGTTATTACTATGTTCGGATTTGTTTTAAGTGATTTTATCGCTGTTAATTCGTGTTTAGTTATGTTGCTTGTTATTGTTTTGTTATGGTTTAAAATGTTCGCAGTTTCTATACGTATTTTGTCTGCTATGTTATTAGGTATGAATCTTAGGCCTCTTTCCATATTACAATTTATCCCCCTATTGCTAACTTTTACGTGGAACATTTTGAGCAACTTGCCCTAGATTCCTCCCCTCTAAAACCCAAAGTCTAGCTTAGATACGTTGACAATGTTTTTGCGATCTTGTCCCATGGCCGCCAGACATTAGACACATTAGACACATTCCTTAGCCACCTAAACAAATAACACAAACGCATACAGTTCACAATTGAAATTGAAAAACACAACACACTTCCGTTTCTAGATACACTTGTCACACATCTTCCCTTGGGCAATCTTACCTTCACTGTTTACCGAAAACCGACACATACGGGACAATATATACACATAAACTCCTACCACCACCCAACACAAAAACTAGGTGTTATCAACACGCTAAAAAACAGAGCTCAGACGATTTGTTCCAGTGAACAGGCACTGAAAGACGAGTTTAAAATTATCAGTAATAACCTACAAAAAAACGGATACAGCCAAAATACTATAAACAAAATTCACTACAAAACCACAATAAAAAACAAAGACAAACCAGACTACAGTAAAACTATAACCATTCCCTACATTAAAGGAATATCAGACAAAATAAACAGAGTACTACAAAAGTACAACCTCAAAGCCACCTTTAAACCTCCTGCAAAATTAAAAAAACTTACTCAACTTATCCAAAGACCCACTCCCTCCACTAGCTCACCCTGGAGTATACCGGATTTATTGTACTTGCAACATACCATATATAAGAGAAACAGGACGCACTATTCCGATTAGACAAAAAGAACATAAACGACACATTAAACATAATAATTATGGTGAAGCTGGCCTTTCTGATCATGCCCTGAATACCTTACACAGAATTGACTGGAAAACCACCAGCTGTCTACATCACACTAGAACATGGTATGAACGGAAATTCAAGGAAGCCTGCGAGATTATCAGCAACCACCCCAATCTGAACAACAATGATGGTTTAAAAATCCTAAACATATGGAAGGTATATATTCGACCTTCCTCACCAAGAACTATAAACCGACTATAAACAGGACTGTAGAAAATCCAGTATTGTAAATAAAAATAGGAATTGTAATACTAAAAATAGGACATCAATTGTTTCTGAAAGAAAACCATCTAAAAGAATGTTTATTCCTGTCATTCATTGTAAAAATAGAATTTAGCTTGATGTAAAAAATTTTTATTTTATTTTATTTTTATTTTATTTTATTTATTTATTTTTATTTATTTTTTATTCACCAGAGGTCACGCCAGTAGAATAACGTGATCAAATCATTGTTTCTCTAGCTTACAGTTAATGATGTAACTCAGCTTGTTCTGTATACTTATGTACGCTCCAGATGATGATCTTGATGTGAAGATCGAAACGTCGGGATAATAAAAAAGTTTTTTAACACGGTTGTAAATTCCATAAAAATTTTAAAATGAATGCTGATCACCGTGTAACCCTAAAAGAAAGCATTCGTAATCAGGCAACTGTTGATATTGACTTTATATACACATTCAAAACTGTAAACAATTGTTGAATAATAACACAATAATGTAGGCATAATTACCATAAAGGAAGAAAAGTCACAAAACAGAAAAATGTTCCTACAAAATAACCAATTGTATTTATCTTTTAATGCGATGCACTGGTCGAGTGTCCAGCAAGTCAGCAAATCTTTCCTTTCGTTCAGCGTATTAATATTATCGCATTGCAACGATGGGAATTCTGTGTTTCTGTGGATTCGTTACAGATCTCTTTCTCTTCAGAAACTATGCACAAACTATCGTTACAAGCTTTTTTTTTATTATTGTCACTGTCATCCGAACTATTTTTCCATTTAAAGAAGGTACCAATGTATTTATCCATAGTTGAAATACCATACTTACTCGAATATAACTCGCACCCCTGATTTTACTTTTCGAAAAAGTTTCGCATATACCTCGCACATGAAAAAAAGCTTAAATATGTTCACGTCAGGCGATAGTAACTCGCTTGCAGCAGTAAACAACACACCCTCCCCAACAGCGAATATACTGCAGAGGCAAGAAAAACAAGTACTTGTATTAAGTAAGTGAATAAGGTATGAGCAGTCTGTGTCATATATTTCTCAACAAATAGTTGAATTAGAGACAACTGGGATAAAAACGACAGTAATTAATGAATCACATGTCCCCTCATACAATAACTATGCTGTATAGACTCAAGCAAAACCATATGTTGCACCGGTAAACACAATATCTAACTAAAAACTATTGTTATTAATTAGATGTTTGTGAGTTCTGCCCTGAAGCAACAATAAAATTCAGCCGAACTATATATATATATATATATATATATATATATATATATATATATATATATATATATATATATATATATATATATATATATATATATATATCAATTTATATAAATCAATTGTCGGCTATGCTTTTTCGGTCGCCCGATCTATTGTTAATACTGCACCAATGATATGCACATCTTAATAACCTGTCATTGCTGTCTGTTTTGCATTACACTTAATTACCGTAAAGGAATAAAAGTCACAAAACAGAAAAATGTTCCAGGTCTGATGCATAAAAAAGTTCCGGGGCTGGAACCCAGAGATCCCCGGCTGAATTTAACCACTGAGCATCACTATCTTGATGGTGCATCTACTTTGGCGGCTCATATTGACAAAGGTTAGTTCGTGGTCTGGAAAACATCGCCATTTGTTTTATGGGGAAAATTAATGGTTAGTCCATTATTTCTTCTGTGGGTTTGCACAAGGTGGGACTGAAGATTTCCTGTCATCCCCTTTCTAATATCATTAATGTATAGATTAAACAACAATGGTCAGAAGTCTGATCCCTAGGTCACACCACTGGTCATCTTAAATCTAGCGGATTCACATCCCCCATATACAACTTCTCCAATCCCATATTTAATCCCATAGTAATTGAATATGAGAATTTGTCTATAACCAGATGACCACGTTGCACCAGTTGCTGAGAGTGATCGTATGGTCTTAACCTGGGCGGTGGCTAAATGTGTGGATTTTCAGTTAAGAGGGAGGGGTATATGTAGAATTACAGGGCTGGTAAGTATGACAGGTTTAGGAGATATTTGAATGCGTGCCATGTCATGTAAAACTGCAAGTATTGGATGTTGATAGTGCATCAGAAGTGGTAAAAGAGTGTTTGAGGGAAGTAGTAGCATATTACTGCATACCTCAAGCAGGAGAGTAAATCGACTGGGAGTAAAATTGATGAATATCATCATTAAGCTAGAGCTTCAAAAAATAAAAATTTGTGGAAGGTATTCAAGGAGAAAAGCGACCAGCAGGTCGCCTTTCTCCTTGAATAGTACATAGCAGAGAAAGAAGGGTAACCAGTGTGGTAAGAAAGGCAAAAGGCAGAGTATGAAAGGAAATTAGCAGCGTCGTCCGAAGATAATCCTAAAGAGTTCTTTCGATATGTTGCAAGTCGAAAGAAGAATGTTTATCGCAAAATGATTTTAATGAATGACGATGGTAGGGAGGTAACTGAATCAGTTGAAATAGTAGATTTACTAAGTGAACACTTTGCAAAAGTATATCATCCAGGTAAAGATTTTGCAGTAACAACAGAGGCAAAGGCTTATGGAAACAGGTGCAAAGCATATTACAAAACCTTCACGTGAATAGGTATGGGATTAGATGGTATATCAGCTTGAGTTTTAAGTGAAGTGCTAGGGAATTGTCTGTGCCCTTGACTACATAGTTTAATCTAAGACTCAGCTGTGGGTTAGTCCCAAAGGGATGAGAAGAGGGGAAAATAGTTCCATTGCATAAAGGAGGCTCCAAGTCTGATGTAGCAAATTACCAACTGATCAGCATATCAGGAGGTCTTGTCAAATTACTGGAGAAGTTGGTCAAGAGAAAATTACAGGAAGGGATAGACAGAAATGGGATACTGTATGGGGGAACAAAATGTTTTTTTTGAAGGGTAGGTCGTGCCTCAGTAACTTGCTCAACTTGCTCACGTTTTATAATACAATAACAGCTGAGTTGCATAAAGGTAATGGATCTACAGTGATACTGTTGTACTGTGTATGAGCCTTTGACAGGATACCACATGGAATTAATCAATAAACTGCAGCACCTGGAGATGGATGTAAAGTTGGTGAGGAGGATAAGAGGGTGGTTAATGGTGAGATATTAGAGAGTATTTATTCGGTAGTAGAGTCCAGAAGGCTTGTGACTAGTTCCGTGCCACGTGCTCTGTTCTTGGGTCGCTGCTATTTAATTTGTACATTAATGATATAGGAGAGGATTTGAGGGAACTGTTTACTTGTTTGCTGATGATGCAAAATTGGGTAGAGAGCAATAGTTAACACAGATGATGCTAAACGTTTTGCAGGATTATTTGGATAGACTGGCAGTCTGGGCAAAGGAGAATGAATATCAGTTTAATGTAACAAAGTGCAATATTATCAGTCGCCTCTCTTCAAAACGATGTACAATTAGTGATAGTCTTAGGCCAGCTATCTCTGATTGGCTACCGTTGGAGATTGAACTGTCCCCTGAGTCTCCAAAAGTATAGGACTGAAACGGCCTTGCCTACTCCCTATACGGAAATACATATATATATATATATATATATATATATATATATATATATATATATATATATATATATATATATATATATATATATATCAGGGGTGAATATTCCGAGTGTGATAGGTGTGCGGTGCTCTTGCATGAAATATCAGTATCACTGATATTATATTTTTGCATTTATTCCCGTTAAAGACCTAATTGTTTGCAGACTTTGCATGATTCCTAAAATTAAACTAATGCTTCATTGCCCTCTTCACGAGGTTAATGAAGCATTAGTGCTTCGTGAAGAGGGCACTTTTCGATGCGTAAACATTGCATCACATTCGTGTTAATAGCCTGGGTGTTCTTTCAAAATGCATACACCTTTGTGCCCTTTGAAAATATGTAAAGAGGTGCAACAGGTCAAATTCTTAGCATTGTAGTATTTTTAAGCTGCTGAGAAGGCGAGCTAACATTTTGAGCTCACTCAGCAACTAGCGTCTGTCATTGGTTATCATATCAGCCAATCCAATTGAACGTTGTCACTTGTCATGAGTTGAGTGCTTTCTGTATGCTGGTTGTATTACAAACAGCTCTTACACATGTTGTCTGGAACTAAAAATTTGAAAGTAGATGTTAGGAGAAAAAAACCTAAATGTTTCATTTGCTATGCAGTATAGCATCAGTTGAGGTTGCGAAGTTTTTAACGGTATAGAGACATTTTTATTCTAGTCTTCGGAAATTACAGACAGTAAAAAAACATCTGTTCATGAATAATAATGAATATTCTGTGTATTATAAGACGTTGAGCTACAAATAATACCAGCAGATGTGAGATTAATAAGACAGACTAACCGCTGCTGATGCTATTAAAAAAAAAAAAGGAATGTAGGATTCCCGAAAGTGTGGATAATTGCAATAACGATGGATGTTATGTACTCTGAGTCTCAGTAAACAAAAGAAAATTCTTGGAAAATGGAGCAAAATATACACAAACCAGAGGAATACATGGGCAACAAATTTTATTTTATGAAATAATTGGCTGATCCAAACCATATTTATTCCTGCCATACTCTCTGTCTCCTCGTAATTTTTTTTTTAAATCATGAATTCACTTATTCATGTCTAGACTTTATTAGGCTTCAGCTATTCGCTCTACCCAGCAACTTATAAGACACACATATCACAAATGTTAATTATTAATAATTCGTTTAGCATTAATGAAATTATTTCTACTCACACTTATTCTTTCCTTTCATTCCGATTCTCACATGTCTTATAAATGATGGTTCACATATTTTCATCTTTGAGTATTTCAGATATACCAACCAAATATAGTTCTCCTTCACTGTTGTTTTCTAATAAATCCTAAAACAAAACGATTGTTCCCCCATTGCAGAAGTATTCAAAGTTATCTTGCAATTAATTGCATTGGACCAATTAAGATGAGCGCTGATGTGCTATGCACTCTCAAAACTTTTATACATTGATAAAAATACAATCATATGGTTATGTGCATCCACAGAGGGGGGGGGGACAACAGCGAACTCCCCCTGGGATCGAGTAAAAAATCACACAAATTATAATCGCAAAAGTGATTGAGATATGTAACCTTAAATCCTCGCCCATGGGATGCTTTTTCTGTCTTAAAATTTTATTTTGGGTTGGCCTGTTTTGGCCCATGGCCAGGTAGCCATAGAACATGTGTTTTATTGCAGCAATAAAGTATGTGTTCCTGTTTTTGGTTCATCTTTTTCTGATTTGGGGAAAAATGAACTGTTGTTAACAGCGACTGGTGTTCTTTTCTCCTCTGTGTCTAGTGAATCACTGAGTGAAGTGTGAAATGTAAATTTATAGTGAAACAAATTTAAACAGAAAAGTAGATTTTTAATAAAATCTTATGTATGTAATTTAATATTATTTTACTTGTTAGTTTTATGATTTTTTTTGCTTTTAAACTGAAATAATTTGGTTTAGGATTTTGGGATTAATTAGTTGATTTGTAATAAAATATGCCAGTCAATTTTTTTATATAAGAAATTGTGCTAAAAACTGTATTAATTCCGAATACCTTTATTCCCAAGAATTAAAGATCATTAAAATCGATGTGAAATGAAAATAATGTATTTATAGTTTACAAGTGTAGCTCAGTAGAAGTGGCGTTTTGCACTCTACAGCACTTGACCGCAAGATGAAAGGCGTTCGAATCTAGTCGCCGACTAGAGGAACTTTTTCTAAGCCTTTTCTCGACCGGTTCCAGAGTTAGTTGATCTCTGGCACAGGCTAGCAGGTTTTTCCTCCTGGAAACTCGGGTTTTTCATCCCATAAACTCAAGAAAATCAGCCGTCGAACCCACACTATTTTCAAACATTAAAAAAATATATTGTGTTAGGGTTAGGGACCATCAGATGGCAACATTTACTAGCCGCCTTCTTCGATGCATGCCGATTAATTAGTGATAGCCTTGGGCAAGCTATCTCTGATTGTCTACCAGTGGAGATTGAACTGCCCACTCAGTCTATTAAAGTTAGATAGCGCTAAAAGAGCCTCGCTTACTCCCTGTACGGGAACAAAAAGGCGTTAGCTGATTTTGAAAAAAAAAAAAAATTCAGCTAACGCCTTTTTATTCCCGTATATAGGAAGTAGGTGAGGCTGTTTTTAGCCCTAACTTTTGTAGACTGAGTGGGCAGTTCAATCTCCACTGGCAGCCAATCGGAGATAGCTGGCCCAAGGCTATCACTAATTAAGCAGCACGCAGTGAAGAGAGACAGCTCAACAAGTGCCCCATCTCGTGATCCCTAACCCTAACACTCGTATTTAATGGCTGAAATAATGTGGATTCTATGGTCGTTTTTCTTGAGTTTATGGGACAAAAAACCCGCTTGCCCGTGCCAGAGATTGACTAACTCAGGAACCGGTCACAAAAAGGTTTAGAAAATTTCGTCTAGTCACCGACTAGATTCGAAACCAACTCTTCCTTCATGCGGTCAAGCGCCGTGGTGTGCATTTTGATCAACAAATAATTACATTTTTTTTTTAAAATAAGAGTGTGTAGCTCAGTGGATGTTTACCATGTCGCTTGACTGCACGAAGGAAGACTTGGTTTCGAATCTAGTCGGCAACTAGAAGAAATTTTCTAAGCCATTTTTTGACTGGTTCCCAAGTTAGTCGATCTCTGGCATGGGCAAGCGAGTTTTTTCTTCCAGAAACTCGGCTTTTTCGTCCTGTAAATTCAAGAAAATCGATCGTAGAACCCACATTATTTCAGACATTAAATACCAGTGTTAAGGTTAGGGACCACAAGTTGGCGGCACTTGTTGAGCCGTCTCTCTTCACTGCGTACTGCTTAATTAGTGATAGCCTTGGGCCAGCTATCTATGATTGGGTACCAGATATATATATTAGGATAACCAAGTTATTTTATAAACTTGGTTATTTCAACTCCTAATCCCAAGTATGCAAACAATTAAGTTTGTGCCTGAAACAAAGTTCAAGTCTAAAGATGATACAACACCAGGGCAACTCATTGTAAAGGTGGGTAAAGCTCTGATCACTATTCTTAGTATTTTCCCATAATGTAAAGCACATCTCACTAGAAGATGTATACTGCAATGCATTATGGGTGGGGTCACTACCCAGACCGATTGAAACCGGTCTGGGTAGTGACTCACTGAGGAGACCTCAAAAAAGGTTGAAACCAGTCTGGGTAGTAACCCCACCCATAATGCATTACAGTATACATCTTCCAGTGAGATGTGCTTTACATTATGGGAAAATACTAAGAATAGTGATCAGATCTTTACCCACCTTTACAATGAGTTGCCCTGGTTGTATCATCTTTAGACTTGAATTTTGTTTCAGGCACAAACTTAATTGTTTGCATACTTGGGATTAGGAGTTAAAATAACCAAGTTTATAAAATAACTTGGTTATCCTAATATAAAATATATATATATATACAATATATATATATATATATATATATATATATATATATATATATATATATATATAACGCCAACTTGCCTTATATATATATATATAAGGCAAGTTGGCGGCACTAGCTTGCCGCCTTCTTTACTGCATACCAATGAATCAGTGATAGCCTTGGGCCAGCTATCTCTCTGATTGGCTACCAGTGGAGATTGAACTGCCCACTTAGTCTCCAAAAGTTAGATAGGGTAAACGGCCCCGCCTACTCCCTGTACGGGAACAACATAGGCATTAGCTGATTTTTTTTTTATAAGGCAATAAAAAGGCGTTAGCTGATTTTCTATAATATAGTTACATAAAAAATGCTAAAAGACGTTTATTGATGTAATTATTTAATTAAATCAATAATTAATAAAAATTCATTGATGTAATTATTTGTCTCCAAGCTTTTCCTCACCTCCCGAAAAATTTTCTGCAGACGCCCATGCATACGTTCAAATTGACAAGAAATTTGTTGGTTGGGTTGCATAACCCACACAACATCACACCCAACCGAAATAGACACGCGACCCCACTGATATATATATATACTGAGTTTGGTCTAAACAGTTCTTGGCCTAACAATGAAAATACGAATTTATAATTTCAAAATTATTTTTATTTTTTAACATAATCTCACTTAAGACTAATACATTCATTCCAGCGATGCTCCAGTGCCATTATCTTGTCCCTGTGTGGACGGGATAATTGAGAACCCTCTTAGTGGTTCTCAATAAGATCTGCAAAATACCCCTCTACAGCTGCAATCACTTCTTGATTCGAAGAAAAACGCCGACCAGCGAGGAAGTGTTTTAGTTTTGGGAAGAGATAGAATTCAGGGGCAGCCAAATCTGGTGGAATTGGGTGGATGTACCAACAATTCCTAATGCAGATCCCTTAATTTTCCCCTTGTCAAAACTTTTTGTGGGCAGGTGCATTGTCCTGATGAAAGATGATTTTTTCTTCTGCAAACTGGATCTTTTCTAACGAATTTTTTTTTTCTTTAGTCTGGTTAAAAGATCGGAATAATATTTCCCGGTTATTGCTTTACCCTTTTCAAGATAAACAAAATGCCTTTAGCATCCCAAAACACCGATGCCATGACCTTTTCTGCTGATGGAACCACTTTTGTCTTCTTTGGCGCTGAACAACTGGTTCTGTCCACTGTTTTGACTGCTGTTTGGATTCTGATGTGTAATGGTGAATCCAAGTCTCATCCATAGTAATAAATCGACGCACAAAATCAGTTTTATTCTTGTTAAACCGCTCCAAGAACTGTTCAGATTTTCACGTAAGTGCGTTTTTGATCTGTTGCGAGTAACTGCAGCACCCATCTTGGGCAAAGCCTTTTCATATGCAATTCTTAATGCAAAATATACCTTACACAAAGAGTCTTCCACCTTCCAGACAGTGCGGGCCGCATTAAAAATTCCAATGAAGCCCGCGGGCCAATAAGCTATACTGCGATATTTTGAATTGTAAGATGCTTTCCAGATTCACAAGGAACGCTGTGCATTTGATACTTTACATAAAATCCTATAAAAATAAACAAACTCAGCTTTAAGAGTGTAGGTAGGAGTCGGGTTCGTGATAAGTAAATACAATCAATACTCGAAAAAAGATAATTTAATGAAGAAAATATTCTTTTTTTACAATGACAATGGACAGCTTGGCAATGCTATTTCCTTGACCAACTTGTCGGTGTTGGCATCAATGTTGAAAGTCGCCATGTGCAAAACATTCTTGAGATGTTGGTCCATAATCTGAGTTCTTGTCTTGGACTTCGCGTTTCATTCTGGAGAAGAACTGCTCACATGAGTATGTGCTTCCTAACAAAGCGCACATTTTAAAAGCATACCGGCGAAGATTAGGGAATGCTTCCTCAGAAATGTAGTCTTTGTAAAATGCAAGCAAGGGCACATTGAATAATTTTTCTCTCAAAGAAGTTATTTTGAAGTTCAAGCAGCTCCAATTGTACTGAGCATGGCATTTCAGCATTGATACTCAATGGCATTGAAAAAAAATCTAAAGAGGACTTGGTTACGAAAATCACTAAATCTCTCTTCCAGCTCACTTCGCAACACGGCTAATTTTTTAGCGTATTCATCAAGAGACAAACAGTTGGACTCGGCGAGAAGCTGAAAATGAGTTGTCTCTTATTCTGAGTTGGGCCTCCAAAGTTTGAGCTTGGCCACAAAAGCCTCGATGCGATCAGAGTGTGCACCAGTTGATCTTTGGATTGTAGCCGCGTATTTAGGTCATTCATATGCAACAAGATGTCGGTCACAAAGGCAAAGTCTGTCATCCACTTCGGATTGTTAAATTCCGCAATCGAATTCCCCTTGGTTTGCATGAACTGCTGTATTTCGCTCCTTAAGTCAGACTGTTTTAAGAACCTTCCCTCTGCTCAACCAACGCACATAACTATAATAAACCACATCGCCGTTATCCGCTTTGCACTCTTGGGTCAAAACTCTTGGAATTGACGATGATTCAATCCTCTTGCCCTAATAATGTTGACGACAGTCACAATAACTTTCATGACATTCTCAAATTCAATAGTTTTCACGCACAAATTCTGCTGGTGGATTAAACAGTGGTAACGGACGAAATCTTTTCCTTCTAGTTCCGGTTCTTTCCGTAGCAGCACGACAAACCCTTTGTTCTTTCCCAGCATACCAGGAGCACCATCAGTTACCACACCCTGGTGCCTTTTTTGTTGGCGGTTTCAAGAATATCAGTGCCTTTCGTCGTTCCCTTTATAGGTACGAGCTTGCGCTTGTACCTATGTCACTGAATTGTTGATCAATGCCAACGACAAAAATAACCAGTTATGCTGTATCCTTCACATCTGTGCTCTTATCTAAAGCAAGTGAATATGATGTAAATCCGGACGATCGTTTGTTTAAAGTTCCTGCAATGTCATTGGCAAGTTCTTCGACAAGTCGTGCTACAGTTACCACAGACAAACTCGGTTTTTTAAATACTTCATTATTTGGCCACAGAATATCCCCCAGCAGCGATGAGACACTCTTTCACAAACTCGCCGTGCAAGAAGGCTTTTGATTTTTTAGCAATTTTTTTTTAGCTATTACATAACTTACTTTGACGCACGCTTCGCTCTCTTCCGTCTTCCTTTTAAACGTACCCTGCTGGCATTTTAAATTAATTTGGAGACGGTTCACTTTGCCCACACGAAGCCGCTCTTGAAGGTGATCGAAATTGGATGCATGCTTTGTCTCATGGTGTCGTTTTATATTGCAGTGGTCTCAAACTCAAATTGCATGCGGGCCGAATGCACGATGTGAAAGCAACTGACGGGGCGGAATTTTTTTTTTTTTTTTAACAAAATGAGAGTGAAAAAAAAAAATATATATATATATATATATATTCACTCTCATTATTGCTAATGAAATGAGAAAAACATAAATAGACAATATAGTGAACTCCAAGAACAAAATATCGTTACTTAATGATGAATCGACAACTGTGAGTAACAACAACATTGATTGAACTTTCGGCTCCTGTGATTCTTTTCCTAGATTTCATCGAATTATCAGATGTAACTGCTAGAGGAATTCTAAACTCTTTTAATTAGTCATCTTGAGTGATTAGGATTATCTGAAGATTACTTAAAGGAGTATTTACTTGTCTGTAACTTGTGATGGTGCAGCCGTGTTGTTTGGTGTGTGTAACGGTGTAGGGAGGCTAATGCAAGAGAGGTGTCCTACTGTTATTTTCTGGTATTGTGCTAGCCATCGTCTTGAATTGTCTGCTAATGACACAGTGAACAATGTGGCAGGAGTGAATCGCTTTAAGATATTCATGGACAAACTTTATGTGACTTATCATGCTTCACCTAAAAATGCTAGGGAACTACAGGAATGTGCGGCGACTCTAGAACTTCTAGAACTAGAAATTCTAGTTCTAGAAGTCGCTAGAGATTCTAGAGTCGCTAGAAATTCTAGCGACTCTAGAATTTTAAGCACTTGCTGGGTTGCATCTAGCTTTCGCACTGTGTGGCAAGACTTTGAAGCCCTCGTCCATCACTTTCTGGAGGCAAAAAGAAGACAGCAGAAGCAGCAAAACAGATCGCTTTCTGTATGAAGGCCTTTTAAGAAAAATAACATCAGGCGAGTTTGTTCTTGATTTTGGCCTTATGTGTGATGATCTCCAAGAACTTAGTGAACTAAGTCTAGATTTACAAGAGAGAAATATTGACATGTACAAAGCAGACAGGAAGATAAATAATACAGTTCAACTTTTTGAAAAAAGAATTGAAAATCCTGGTCCATACTACTACAGTATTTCTCTTAAAAGTCAGAACATGAAGTTCAAAGGGATTGAGCTCCACAAAAATGAAAGACAGTCCTGCAATAAGTTCATCTGCTTTCTATAAAAGTCTGAAAGCTGTTGAAAAGCGTCTGCTTGAAGGAGATGATGCTGATTTGCCTGAATGTGCTAAGATTTTAGATTGCAAGTATTTGCCAGAAACTCCTGAGAAGCATCTGACATTTGGTGAAGCGGAAATTTAAAAGTTAGCACGCAAATTTCGCTTAAATGAAAGAGAAGCAGTTCGCGAATATCTTCAAGAAAATAAAGTTCCGGACATTCTTCTAAAGCACACTTTGGGCACAATTGCAATATCTTCCAGTGAAAGGGGTTTCTCTCAGATGAATCTTATATAGTAACTTCATCTAGGTCATCTCTGCTTGTACAGACTTCTGCATTGATGTTCATCAGGATAGTAGGACCTCCTCTCACTCCGTTCAACCGTAGCAAATATGTGGACTCATGGCTGCTCCAAGGTCGTCATTTTCATTTTGTAGGTGATACCAAAAGCAAGAAGCTATCTAGAGACGACGAGGGTATATTGGAGGATATGTTAAAAGTGTGGAAGTTGCTGTGATAACCTCTTCATGGTGAGTACGGCACCTTTTTTTTTTTTTCAGAAAAAAAGCACTGGTCTCAGCAATTTGACTTGCCGGTCATCCAGTACCATATCGTGCACTTGATCAATTCATTCATTCATTTCGTATTGTGTCAACAGCCATGAGCTCCTTTTATGGGGAGGTATGGCACCACCCCAATTCCCCCTATTTTTATCCGGGCTCAGGACTGGCATCGCTGACAATTTAGACCTATGGCTGGAGGAATTGTCTTAAGTGTTCCTGACTGTATCCGTCTGTGTTCACGGGGCCGGTTTGCCTGCTTGCGGGATGAAAAATCGCAGATAAACGGGGGGGGGGGGGAACACTGCTATCCACGCCCAAGACCGGCTAACTTGGCTATGGCTGAGGAAGATCCTTAAGCTCCTCACGTCGTCGAACCTAGGACATTCCTTCCCTAGGCATATGGTTGCAAAGCACATAACCACGAGGCTAACCACACGGACATTCAATCAATAATTTCTGGTGTTATACTTTTCTTACGTCGTTCACCTTTAAGGCTGGTACAGCCACATTTAATCTCAGCAGCCATTTCTTAATTGTCAAAAACGAAGAATAGTGCCCATAAACTTCTATGAACGTCGAATGAATTTCTTTTATCGTAAAGCCTCCTTTTACAAAGAATTTTATAATATAATAGCACGACACTCAATTTTATCCATTTCAAAGGTTACAGACAACTTTTGCTTCAGACAGCTGTACCAACTTAGAAGAAAAAAAAAAATCCCGAAAGTGTTGCCATCGAGAACTTTTCAGACCACCCTCGTATTACATATATGTATATGTATATGGCAAAAGTTTTTTTATCTTGGGTGTAATATACGTTAAAGATACCAAACAATTTTATACTTGGTTTTAATTCTTTTCCCAAGTAAGCAAAACAAAGTTTTTTGTGTGAAATATATTCACGTCTGATCTACTTGAATATAGTTTGATGACTTTCTATCACTTGCCTTAGTATGTATCCCATAATGCAAAGCTTGTGGTATCCATTCCTTTTATCTAGGTCTATCATAACATTATTATAAAATACACCCAAGTGGCATACCCAAACCGAAAGCAAACAATAAATAGGCAGACATCAGAGCTTCCCAACAGTGTATTGCAATTGACGAACATGGGTAACCAGCAGTGCCCAACAGGCAAGTGGTGGCTGACCACATGCATTCATGACTGGGGTTGAAGTAGATTTTCCAGACCAACTGCAGCAAAAATCACATCCAATTTCAATGTCCAAGCAGCATCAGCGAGTGAATGGTATGGGGTACCCTGCATATCATGGGAGCCGACGCCCTAATCGTTTACTACTGTTGACAGCTCGTCATCGGGCATTGTGCTTCACCTGGTGTCAGGATCATAAAAACTGCACCAGTCATCAGTTGTACCGAGCTGATGCGAGGGTGGCGTTGATAGCACGAGGCCATCTCCCATCGTGCAGGTTGGCTCTGTGATGGTTTGGGGAGCCTTCTCATGGGACACATTAGGTCTCTTAGTGTGTCTGGAGAGGTCCTTAAATAAATGCTGGAAGCTACCAGAATTGCTGTCTGAATACCTACGCACTTTCATGGCCTTCGTACATCCTGCAGCTAATGGTCACTTTCAGCAGGACATTGCTACACCCCACCAGGCTGCAACCACCCAGGCATAGCTCAAGTCTGCATAGGAAACTCATCTGAGTTTGAGACCATCCAGTGGTTCCCAAATTTAAATTTAATTGAATCTCTCTCTCAGGGATTCCTTAGAGCGAGACATCAGATCCATGTATCTGGAACCACCATCTAAGGAGCAGTTGTGGACAATGCTGCATGTCGTTTGGCTAGAATTACCTCCAGCATCTGGTGGAGTCAGTGCTTCAAAGAGTAGGCTGTTATTTGTGCTAGAGGACTGACATGCTATTAGGTAGGTATCTGTTTTGTCCATTGAGTGTATAAGCAAATTGCTCAGACAAGCTCACTTTAATAAACTCATGATATTCCTTGCAAAGTATATTTTGTTTGTCCACCCATTTCTGTGAGTTTTTGCCAACTTTGCCAAAATCTATACAATTACTCCAGAGATACTGACAGACATGTTTTGCCCACCCTTGTGCAAAGGAATTGTCATACACTGTTTCCATTCCTGTGGGATCTTTTCTGAGCCAATTTGGCTGAAAATTCCTTTAGTACACATGCTGATATCCCATCTGTCCCAATTCCCAAAATATCGAAGTTATGCATCAGTCTTAGAACCTCATTCTCTTCATCCAATGTAATAGAAACACTGCATATTATGTTACATATACCAGGCTGACAGTTCTTGGGAAAGTGAGCATTATTTGTAATAGTTGATCTAAGAACTGAGGAAGCAAGAGGTGTTGTGGAAGAGCAGGAGAGTAGGTAGTAAGATAGGCAAATTTGTGAATGGCACAAGTGAAGATAATAAGAGAGAAGGCACACTGAGTGGACAGTATGCTCCCTCTCTCTGTGTGTGTGTGTGTGGATGTTATATCAAAAGTATAGATGGTGGTTTCAGTAGATGTATGAATGTACAAGAAAGGATAAGACAGTCAAGGATGTGCGGGTCTCGTTTAGATCTGGGGAGGCATATATCAGTTGATCGACAGGAATGGACAGGGGAGTGTGTTGTCATGTCGAGAAGTGGGACTTGTTATAGAAAGAGAAATGAGCTGTGTGGTTACAAATGCTAGAGGTATTCAAAACAAGAATAAAATTTTAGCATTGAATGAGTTCATTTGTTCAAATATTGTTGGTATGGGACAATTGAATGAAGATGACATTCTGACAGGAATAGAGATGGAGGAATATGTAGCCTTTCATGAAGACAAAACCAAAAGGGAGGAGTTATGCCCATCTAGGGTGGAGATGCAAGGAGCAGATACTGGCAGTAGGGTATGAAGTGGAGATAGCCAGGATGAAATGTTTAATAGGATAAACTATAGACCTAGTAATGAGGAAGGCACTGAGAAGGAAATGTTTAAACAAATTGATCTAGCTAATAAGAAAAGGATGATCATTATGGTAATATAGACTGCAATGAAGAGAGAGCATCAGGAACCAAAGAGAATGAATTTGACTTTTTAAGGATGACTACCTTAAATAGCATGCAACAGAGGCCACACGTGGATTAAGTGTCTTGGATTTGATTGTATCATCAAAAGATATTATTGTAAATGAAGTGTCACATCTTCCTCCAGTTGGTGAAAGTGACCATGAAGTGATCACTTGAGTGGTGGCCCGCAGTAGCGCCTCAGGATTTAATCTTGGGAGAGGGCCGAGTTGAGAATACACACTATGCATCGCATACGACCTATGACTGAGCATCTGCAATGATCGCTAATTCATAAGTAGTATAGAAATAGAAGACACAACACAACATAAATAATTAAAAAAAAAAAAGAATTTTAATTAGGAAAATATTTTTGGAAATTTTTCTAGTGTTTTTTCCCTTTTTCTTTGGGGGTGCCAAGGCCCTCTCCCTCTGGGTGCACCACTTGTGGGCAGCCATATCAGGACTTTTGTGAGTAGGCAAATTCAGAAGGCAGCTTGCAGCAATATCATGGAATGAGGAATTGCGTGGGAAGTAAATCAAGTTGTTTGGTCTCTGCTCAGGAAGTATCTGGCAGAGGTAATGACTGTATTCAAAGTCAGGAGATTAAATAAGGTAGGTGTAAAATGGATGATATGAGGCATGCAGTCCTGAAGAAAAGGCACTGTGGAGATAATGTTACATGAGGAGTACAAAGAGCAAGCAAGGAAGGTGATTCACACTTAGTAAAGGTAGCAAGACTGCAGTATAAGCAGCAGAAATCCTAGGGAGTTTTTTTTAATGTGGCCAGTAGAAGGAAGAATGATAAGCATCATTGAGGATATAGTAGAGGTGTTTAATGAGCAGTTCGCAGTTCGCAGTTCATTAAAGTATTCCATCCTTGTGATTGTAACATAATGCAGAACTTGAGTGCAGTGGGACCACTGGTGGTGAGTGAGCTAAAAGAAGATTATGTATCAGCAATCTGCTTACTTATTATAACAAGGCGATGAATACATTAGACAAGGGGGATGCATATACAGTAGCATATTTAGAGTTTGTTAAGGCTTTCAATATATTTCCATATCACAAACTAGTAGTCAAATTTCAAATTGGAACACTGCATTTTCTCATGCTTAAATCTACAGTGCTTGGCTCAGTTCAACTTTCTCTTTTCCCTTCTCTCACACATTTAAAATGCTCAAACCCAAAGTGAGTCCATGCATTCAGCAGATTCATAACCATTCTCACTGGCGTTTGTATCACTATTATGTCTACAAATCTCAGCTGCACTTATACACATCCATAGCATTCCTCCCAAGGTGATCTAGTTTCCTTGACTCTGATAATAATAATAAACAACTTGATTACTGTCAACTCTTACTATAGCAAATGCATAGGGACGAAATTAAAATAAAATAATAAGTGTCAGAAGATTTTGCTATAGTGAATTTCATTTAGAATAGCATTGATGCTGTGGGACTTTTAGGTAGTTTGAGCTGACTGTATTAGATCACAGTACATTCCTCTCTCACCCCCATAGTAAACAAAACAATAGTGGGAACACAAGGCTATAACACAACAAGGTAAACCAAACTGAGGAGTCTGGTTTTCTTCCAGAAGTGAGTGAATGGAATGTCCTAGCTGAGCAAGTAATGAATGAAATAACATCCAATGAATTTAAGGGATGGTATAAGAGGCACAGACAAGAGCAAAATTTCTGCAGTCATGGTTAACACTCCATAGGATTTCAGTAATGTATATGTAGTAGATATTGTGAATTCTTACTGTCAAGAGTGAATAATTCACATAAACAAATTTTAAAACACAAGACAATTTATTTAAAATACTCACTGCAACAAACTTTAATAATGACATTATCACAGGATTAATTTTTTTTTTTTTTTTTTTTTTTTTTTTTTTTTTTTTTTTACACTAACTGATTTCCAAAATTTGATGACACTTTCCCCAGGCTTTACATTTTTATACAAATATAATTTTTGTTGTGGATTATATAATTTTATGTAAGCAAATTTAATAACTTACAGAACTTTACTGTACAGCAAAGGAAACTAAGCATTTACAATGGAGGACTAATAAATACTTGCATAAATTAATACTATTTAGAAGCTGAAATCTTGATACTTCTTATGTAAAGTCATGAGATATTCTATTCTGATTTAGTAAAATTACACTAATCCAAATATATATAATTGTTATAAGTAACCAATGGAAGCAAACACCAATCACTGAAAATATATCACTTTGAAATTTATATTTCATTTTCTAGACAGGATGATATTAATTGGTACAGCAGGAAATTAATAAGTAAATGGTAATCAATTTTTCCTCTATATAGGAATAGTGAGGAAAACTCACTATTCCTATTTTCAACATACATTTCATATTTTGCAATAATTTCTACAAGATGAAGAAAATCTACATTGTCTAGAAGATCTAAGTGTGCAAAATTAGCAAATTGCACACTTAGATCTTCTACACAATGAGATATCTTTTATAACAAAATCAACCATTCATTTCATTTAGCATTCATCAGTGATTAAAAACAAAAATCATTGTACATATAACATATATATACTATACAGTTTGTATGCAAGTTCATGACGAAAGCATGAATGACAGTATGAAGTACACATTTCTAGAACTTTTAATAAGTACTGAATTACTCGCCAACAAATTAAGAATGCACCTGGTGCACAACAGCATCATACATATCAATTTTGGAAATTCCTGATCTATAAGTTTTGGCCTTCTCCACAGTAATCATAATGCATCATTGGTTGTCTTATATTGCAATTGTACTACTTCAGAGAAATAAATTTAAAGATACTTTATGTCTCAATATGGCAACCATGCACTAAACCTAGATAACACAAACCAGTTAGCCAATGTTCATAACGTGAACCTATTTAATGGTATTAGATTTATAACACCATATAATTTTTTAAGATGATATTCTGCTGGATTCAAATGAAGTCTTAACACAATAAACTATAATCAGGTAGCTAGGGGAAACAACCAAAAATTATAATACGGGGGAAAATGAGAGAATTTGTACTAGTGTGCATTACCTAGAACAGAATATATAAGTAGTCTATGGTTACTGAGCTGAAAATGGTTTTAAAACAAGTATCCACACGTTGGACAAATTAGAGAAATCCATTTGCATTTGTAACATCTTCTATGTGGTTCTGCTGTTTTCTTCAATTTAATTGTGAAAGAATGCAAACCATGTGATCTACCAGTCCTAATTTGCCATAATGATGGCAATGTATTTCTATTAAATACATTGCCATCCATGAAATTATTAAATTCAATGCAATTGTTAGTTCCGGTTTGCCTGAGTTATAGGCAAAATACTTCCATATTTGTTAAAAGGAAAACTTTAGAAAAACAACAAGGCTTGCTAGTTTGATATGTGGCTAAAATGCATGAAATTTATATTTGTGCAATATATTATTATTATTTTTTCTATAGATACACTCAGAGGAGATGGGAATTATTACGATTGTTTGTCATGGGGAGATAATATTTTATTTTACAAAACATAAAATATTTTGTAAAAAGTATGGTGTAGGAAATTAAGTATATGAATTCCAGCAATAAAAGTTGTATCAATGAAATAAATAGCCTCGAACCTATATGTCAATGTTTTGAGTACACATTAGCTTTCTATAAAATTGAGAATAATAATGGAAAAGCAAGCCTTTCTGACCATGTGCCAGAGGACTGACTGAAAAAGGAAGTCTTTACATGAGACCAAAACCTGGTACTAACAACCATTTGAGAAAATTGATTCTTTTTCTATAATGAAAAAAGGCAGTACTAGTAAAATACACAGTAGATATCCCTTCACAAAAGAGTGAATGAAAGTAGACAATGGCATCACACAAATTGTTAAAAATCTGAAAGACCACAAACAGAATCAGCAACAAAGCATTCTTTTAACCTCAAGTATGATTGCATAATTTTCTTCATTTTTCAACATTTAGGAAACTTATTTTAGGACTACCTTCAGCCAAATGGTCATAGATTAACAACATATTAGCACAGTCTCTATTACCTTTTAGATGATGCTAACAGGACTAGTCTTACCCCAATCACAATGCTGAATTGTTTCCTCTAGTCACTTCATTGTAACATACAGTGATAAGCACTTTTGCTCATAATTTATTTTGTTCTTTGTTTTTAATTTATAATATCAGTAAATAAGATTTATATTAAAAATAACAGGCAACACCTAAGCCTTCTCCCCTTCTTGCTGGCTGTTAACTGAATTTACTGGCAAACATGGAATAATTAATATTCCTTTGCTTCCAGTGGCTGATGATGAATAATACCTGGTTTCATTATTTTTTTATTTTATTTTATTTTATTTTTTTTTGGGGGGGGGGGTCAGAAGACAGCTTCTAATTATAATACTTCACAAATATCCCACCCCAACAATCAATATACAATTTAGGAAAGTGTCAAAAAATATTCAATCTTATTTTCACATCTGATGACTTCTCTTCTTAATGATCACCTCTGTTCATTTTTTTCCACTGAAAAAGCTTAAACCTAATTCAAAATTTTAAACTGCAATAAAATACCATCCATTTTAGTTTCATAAATGCATGAATAATCCCATTTGTCACTAAAGTGAGTTGATAGTTATTTCAGTTCACAGATGCAGTCATTGATAAAGCATTTATTACAAAGAACGAAATAACTTCCAACTGGTCAAAAAATTGAACACAATACTAAGATAATACACAGGTATTAATTTTGGACCATGATAGTTAAATGCATAAAGTATATATAGTGCAAATAAGATACAGATTTGTGAAGACATTACAAAAAAACCCACTGACCATACATTATTACATTTTACAATTTTATATTTTAGAACTAAGTAATACATGCATGTATAAATATATACATATGTTAAACTCACTAAACAGGTCTTGAAAATCCACAACATACATTCATTAAAGCAAATTCTAGTTAATAAAATAGCATTATCATAAATAAATATCTATTTCAGAAGTTGTCACTTTTGTTATGGCTTTCAGTAATACAGATGTTAAAACTCGACAGCGGAAATATGGCCCCTTTTCACAGTGCATATAAAAGCCAAAATGGACCAAATATCACTAATACAGCTTAATGCACATTTTTTCATATGCTAGTGCTAAGTCTTTATAACTCTTAAATAAAAAGTCACAAAAGAGAGATCACAGAAATACTTGAATAGTCATGAACATTTACGTTTCTTTTTTTGTAAACAGATTTTTACAACTGCCTCAGAGGTTTTGTTGACACAGCTGTTGGTCTTTTGATCCAAATTAGAAAGAAAAAATCTTTAGACTGAAATGAAGCCTTTCCAATTATTTTATAATTTTACAAATTTTTCATCATGCAGTTGAAAATACAATCCTAATGATTTATTAAACTTTCATTATGTGCAAAGAATGCTATATTCAAGTAGATTTAACATTAACATGTTCAAATTGTTTGAGCACTTAAGTCTTTATATGTAACAAACTTTCAAAAAAAAAAACCTAATATTTCAGCTTTCTTGCATGCAGGCACTATGCTATGTAATGAAGAAGAAGCATGTCAACTGAGAGTAGGCCTAACAACCTAAATAGTGCCACCCAGTGGGCTAAATTGGGTGTCCAAATGGTTCTCCATTTGGCCGCATGGCCTGGATGCTCAACATATTTTTAACACACCTAAACAATCAACATCCCAAGATCCATTTTACATTAGAAAAATGAAATGACAACAGTGTCTCCTTCCTAGATGCATTAATTACACACCAGATACATTCAGTCTCCCCCCCCCCCCCCCACAGTATGGAATTATTAACTTTATATAAGAAACTAAATTAATTAGTTCAGATAATAGTGCTCTCTACACTGGAACTTGACCACCTTCACAAAACCTTCTTAGGCAATGGCTACAATTCCTAACATATCCAAAAAATATTAAAATCCCCAAACCCATACACACCCTCTCTAGAATAGAGACTCCACTAAAGCTATCACTATTCCATATATCTGAGGCACATCTGAAAAGTTAACAAATATCTTTAAAAAAAACTACAACCTTTCAACCACTTACAGACCACATAAAAAATTAACATACCTTATTTGTTCCACCAAAGACCAGCCACAGTTCCTAGACCTATCAGGTTCATCATGGCCAAACACAGCACCAGCCCGAGCAAGTTTTTTTTCCGCCCTTCGGTTTCATATTTATATTTATTAATATATCAAATTTTTATATTAAAATATTAAATTACTAAATAAAAATTTCTGATTAATTTTGTTTCTTAAATAAAAATAAAAATATTCTATTTATAAGAGAATCGAATTTCCTAAATGAAACTGGATCTAAATGTTTCTTTCCCAGGGATTATCAAAATAAAAATTTATTTGGAGCTTATATAATTAGAATAAAATATAATTATCTTTATAAATATAAATTTAATATTTTTGAAATATGAGATATCCAATTTAATTATTATTTTTTTTTTTAATTTTTTCTGCCTCCAGTATAATTAAGATGAACTCTTTGTAAGTTTTCCGCCTGTGGCATTTGCCCATTCTGCCCCTGCCTCAAGCTGGGCCTGGCCAAACAGTGAAAGTAAGATAAAACCATCATTAGAATTACTGAGCATAAGGACTATATCTGTTTCCATCACTACAACCACTCAGGACTTGCTAATCATGTTTTAGAGACACCATAAAATACATCGGAAGAAAGCCACTTTACTTCATCACAGCAAAATACAAAAAACTTTTCCTTAAATCTGCTTCTGCCTTAAAAAAACTACCCTAAATTTTGGAAGCACTCATTTTTTTTATACTTCAGCAAAGGATGCCCACTAGGAGGAGGCACTATTTTAGGCCTACTCTTAATTGCCATGCTTCATCTTCATTAGTGGAGTGCCTGTATGCACATATCTTATATTTTATTCCCTGATGATGGCAATCTGACTTTCTCAAAATATTGGAATATTAATTAAATTTGAGTTAATATTAGCCTGCATTGTAATTTTCATGCTAATAAGTTTCTACAATGCTTAATATATATATTTAGAGTATATTTTTGTGATATATTCTTCATATTTTTTCAGTGTTCATTTTAAGTGCAAGCTTAATTTTAAAGATTGAATAGCAAATGTAGTTTCAATCTAGAGATTTTATCAGTAATAAGAACAAAAGAAAAGTTACTGGAAGTTTTTTCGCTTGGTTATACTATAAATTAAAGATACCAAGAAATTATTATGCTTGGTTCAATCCATTTTTCAAGTGTAAGCAAACAAAGTTTGCACCTGAAGTATTTTCGTAGAAACCGGTCTAGGTAGTGACCGTCCCATAATGCATAGCATTATACATGTCCATAAGGAGATGTACTTTGCATTATGGGATACGGCAAGGGATGTGAAGTCATACCACCTTTACCATGAGTTGCCCCAGTCCTGAAAATACTTCAGGCTTCAAACTTTGTTTCCTTACACTTGGAAAATGGATTAAACTAAGTATATAAAATTTCTTGGTATCTTTAATTTATAAAAAGAAAAGTTAATTATTGTCAAAACTTTTACAATATCTTATTTATTGGAAGTTTATTAATATTTGCTAAATGTAGCTTATTCTTGTTTGTGTCAATGGAGTTTGAGATAATCTGAAAGTAAGATAAACTAAAACTCCATTGACAAAACCAAATTTTCTAAATAGATAATCTGATTATGTTAACTGTTTGTGTCAATGGAGTTTGAGATAATCTGAAAGTAAGACAGAGTATCATAAATGTTATCTTGGGGTTTATGTTAATGAGAGCACCATGACAATGGTTAAGGGTTAGCAGATAGCATACCTGCTCCCCAACCAACAGGCTGTGGGTTCAATTCCCTTGGCCATGGATGTTTATAAAACCTGCTCTAGATGAGCAGAGTTTAATAAGGCTTCTTTTATCTCAAAAAAAAAAAAAAAACACTATTATGTGACACCTCCATGGAGTCATCATGGGAGGGCGGTCTACTCTGCTATACACAACTCACTGTCTTTCCTTCTTAATTCTCCAACTACGTGCAATGTCATCTACTGTCCACCAACAATAGTATTTTCCTGTAAATCGTGTATTCTCTTAATAAGAAAGCAAAAATCAGACTATTGATATTAAGAAACTACAAAATAACTGAAAAGATCCCAACATATGAGATTGAGTTTTCATGACACTAATTGATTTGTGTCCATGATTGAATAGTTACTTTTTTTTTCTTTTTCAAAAAGGTCATATTGCCCCCTCTTCCCTACTGCAATTTTTTTCTTTTTTTTTTTGAGGGCAGAGGAAGCAGAGTTACAAACCTCATGGACATCCAAAAAACAATCAAGAAACTAAATGATTTTTAAACACGTTAAACAAATTATTTAATAATTAAATAATTTGTTTAAATGTTTAAAAATTAAATAATTTTTAAACAAATTATTTTTAAACATGTCTGCAAAAACAATGTACATACAAGTACATCTTATTAATGCTACAAAACTTAAAATTCCAGATTTTGTAATAACGTCATCAAATATGTATAAAATTATTATTTTTGTTGTTTGTGCACATAAAAATTAGCAACTAACATATTTAACTTCAGCTTTGTCTAACAGTAATATGAATATTATTTTGTTTAGATTTTATTTATTAGAAAAATCCTGAGAACAGAACAGCATAAATGCAATGAAAATGTGCACCTGCCAGCCTGGTTGGCCAAGTGTTTAGCATACTTACTCATCTACCAACAAGCTGTGGATTTGAATTCTACAGTGGATATGGATGTTTGTGATTCTTTTGGTTGGAGATTAATTTCAGCATGTATGAGACCACTACCCAGCTTACTGGATGCCAGAAGTGCCATGTTTAGTCTATAGAACAGGGTTTCCAGATTGTGTAAAAAAATTATATAAAATTAATAAAAATAGGAAAAAATTCCTTAGCCAACAGTACTAATGTACTACAGATTTACCTTTCATGGGTAGAAATAAAAAAAAAAATCACAAACTCCTAATAAGAGCAGTATGACAATGGTTAAGGGTTAGCTGATAGCATACCTGCTATTCCGATTATGTCACAAACTGTAGTTTGTGACATAATTGTGTAGTTTGTAACCAGTTATTTCTCTCCCCTTCATAATCTCTAAAACAAAAAACCAATCTGCTCTGTAATAAGTAAATCTAAAGAATCAGATTTCACCTACTCAAATTTTTGTCTTGTACACATTCTTAATTACAGCACAGACATTATTCCAATGAAATAGTGCATTTTCCCTTCTTTATTTTTTTTAAGGCAGCAGCACATGTGCATGCTTCTTCACTCTTCCTTTAATCACTAGTAACAAAAAGCTTCACGTTTGCTTAGCAGTCAGCAGCATCCTCATTGTCTACAACAATCCACACTTAGGTTGCAGATGAAGTTTATTGCTTTGTGTCAGACCACTATTCTGCTTATTGGAATACTGCATGTGTCTTGAAAAAGTTTTGCATTTGGTCTCTAGAGTAGGGTCTGATTACCTAAATCCTTAGTCAACTCATGGTACTAACACTGCATGTCACAAAAAGTTTCTTCAAAGTCTACATTCTTCAATGTTCCTATCACATTTATTTGCATATCCTGTTAAGTAACAGTATTAAAAGCACATCAGCAAGAGTGTACCAAGCTTTGTATTAATCGTAAAAAAATAATTTCTCATGGGATTAAAACTAACTGTAATAAATGAATACATTTATGTAGAATAGTATAATCTTTTAAGCAATGGAATGCTTTTTATGTGATTCTCACCCATGAAAGCTTGCAAGTTTCTACAGTACATTAGTAATGGTAGATTAACTGAATGTGTTAATGAAATTTTACTGCAGTTTCTAAAGTTGCATAGTTTAAAGTTGAATAATAAGTACACAACAAATAAATTTCTCAAATGATATATGTTGATTTTATTCTTTTAGTTCTAGAACATGCTGATATCTGTGATCTTGTATAGAGATGGCATAATGAAATGAACTTCACTAAACTGCTGTTCTCTTTCCTCCATAATTTCTAATTCTTTTCCCCCCAGCATTTAGGACTGCATTACAAGATGGATAAATAAGCATTAGTAACACTGAACATTTCCCCAGCTAGTAAATAGGTTAGTTCAAATCAGTTACCTTCCTGTAACTTCTGTATAAGTCCAGTTACATAACAGCAACATCAAAACTGATATTGCTTAAAAATTATGTTTTTCATTAACAATGAAACAAAATCCAATTTCAGAACATAAAACTGAGTATAGTTTGCTATAAAAGCTTCACTATCAATATATATACTTGCCAAGAAATTATATTTTTGTTTAATTTTTTATCCAATTGTAAGCAAACAAAGTTTTCATGAGAAGTATCTTTACAAGCAGACTACTTCTGCACATATACTGACCTCTGAATTTTTTATGTAGATATATATGTAAATGTCACTTATGCAGCGTGCACACACACACACCTATATTTTAATATCTGATCCACATATGAAAGGCCACAAAGCCTATAGCACATTAGTGCCATGTATGGGCAAGAAAGGAGGAATCTGTTCACATTTTGCTTGAACAGCTGAGGGTTGTAATCTTTGGGGAAGGCAGAGTGGGAAGACTGTTCCAAAGGACAAAAGTAGATGGGGTGAAGGAGGTAGCAGTCAAGTTGGTTCAGTGAGTTTCCAGATGGACTCTAAAAGGGTGTTAGCAGTGACTCTTATTTAAATGATTTTGGAGGAGAGTAGAGGAATAATAGTGGCCAATTTAGCAAAGCACTGTCCATGAAAGTATCTGTGGAAGAGGACAAGGCAGAAACAGAACATCTGCAAGAGAGGGATTGAAGTGGGTATGTGAGAGAGGGATCATTAATGAACCAGATTTCCCCTCTTCTGCAGGAAAAATAATTGGTCACGTGCATCACATGTTCTAGGCAATTTATGAATGCTTGTCATCAGTAATTGTCAATAGTATTGAACAAAGGATATTTTGGAGTTTGATAAAGAGCTTATTGTGGGTGCCTGTATGGCTGGAGCCATGATTTTGAAAACAGCAGAGCTGACTGGTTTCTCAAAAGGCAAGATATCCTGGGTGTTTAATTAGTGAAAAAATAACTCACATTACTTGTCTAAGAGGCATAACTGTGGTCCTAAGACAGTCTGTCAGCAACAAAATCATCATTGTCTGAGAAGGCTTGTAGAGACAAAGAACATCTTTTGTGCAGCAACTGACCAAAGCATTTAATGAAGGCTGTTCCTGACCCATATCTTACCAAACTATGCACAGGGAATTGAAGAGGATCAGTATTGGCAGTCGCATGCCTATACATAAAATAAAAGGTTCTAATTCGGTAGTCAGTATGTGTATATAGAAGCTGATAATAACTTTACAACTGCCTTAGTATTCCATACACTTCCTTTTAGATGTACAATGCTATGCATTATGGGAGGACCACTGGATAAAGAATTAAACAATAATAATTTCTTGGCAAGTATAATTTACTTTGTAATTTAGTGGGGAAAAAAAAAACTTTCAACTTCAATGTAACAAATATTTACAAATAAAAAAGTCATAATTTAATAATAATTTTCTCTATACATTATTTTTTAAAAGAGCAACACTGAGAATAATAATAGAACAGTCAACAGAATGGTAGGCAAATCTTTATATCCACTTTGATTTCAAAAAAAGCTTTTGACAGCACTGACAGAGAAACAATATGAAATTAATGTCGTATTATGGCATACCATGTAAAATTATCAACTTAATAACACTTTTCATAATAAAAAAATTATGAAAAATATAAAATACAAATAATATAATTTACAACGGAGAACTTTCAGAAAAGTTCAAAATTAAAACAGGAGTTAGGACTGCATTCTCTCTCTCTCCAACAATATTTGTTATTGTTATAGACTAAATATTGAGAAATGCATGAAAAACACAAAAGGAATACAAGTGGAATTTAATAGAATAGCCAGATGGCCTGGATTTTGCAGATGATTTTCTAGATATGTTTACTGCCATATACACAATAACACATGAAAGAAAAAACAAAACTCAATGAAGATGCCTTGACTGTTGGATTAAGAATAAATAAAATGAAAACAAAAAGAAAACAAAGTACTGTATAGTCAAATTTTAGAAACACTGGAGAACTTTGTTTATTACTGATCCTAGATAATTAAACAGGGAGGAGCATAGGAAGATATAAAATCTAAGATATAGAGAGCAAAGATACTTTTTAACATGCTAAGGAAAATATGGAGATAAAAGGAAACAGGTTTAAAAAAAAATCAGATTATTTAATTCAAATATTAAGTAGAACTGATTTAATAATCAGTTCTCTATGCATCAGAAAAATAGACTACGACAAAAGTAATCAGGAAAAAACTGTAAAGCCTTGTAAATAAATGTTTAAGAGTTCTACAAATAAAATGGCCAGAAAAGATATTTAATAAAGAATGGCAAAAAAATTATGTATGACATCAATCAGAGAAAATGGAGATGGTTAGGGCATGTACTAAGAAAACCTGAAAAAGATAAATTCAAACAAGCATTAGAGTGGAATCTGCAAGGAAAGAGAGGTAGACTAAAGATGAGCTGGTGGAGAGAAATAAAAGAAGGGCTCAGAAAGACTGGAAAGAACTCGACATAAATGAAGAGAGAGGCACAAAACAGAGTCAGATGGAGATCTGTGGTCAAGACCCTATGCTTCCCATGGAGTAAAGAAGAATAAACAAGTAATATCCTGAGGGAGCCTTTGTAGCTCAGTTGGTATAGATGAGTCCTTTAGATGGAAGGACCTAGGTTCAAATCCCATCTATGATGTGAGGAACCTCTATTCAGGTGTTTTCAATCAAATGGTGAGTTAGAGGTGAAGGGTTTCCCTTCACCTCTGACTAACTCTGGGAATTCAGGTTTTTCATCTCTCAATACAAGCAAATTAGCCCTGTGAACATATATAGGACATTAATTGTGAAATGAAAGATTAGAGACTCGCCATCTTGTCTTTCTGCTGCACATTATGGATCTCAGGAAGATATCCACAATAATAGTCAACCTCTTGGATGGAGGTGACACTTGACAGGACAGGGCTCAATAGGCTGCTCATGGCAAACATGTTGATCTTATTATTTTTGACTTTGGATACCTGGTCAAAGTCTAATGATGACTGCTCCATCTGATGTATGCATCTTTACATTTGTGATTTTTTCAGTGGTTATTTCTTTGTGAAAATGGTGAAACTGCTAATTTCACATCTCTATCAGTGATTTCTGGCTTTTAACCTTTTAGACTTAAAATGGGATAGTCAGAATGGAACCCCACTGAGGACTAATGCTGAAAAGACGTAATGGGAATAGTTTTCAGGAATGAAATAACTCTGAATACTGATGTTCTATCTTGTGTATATACAGTATATGTACATGTGTTGGGTATATGTTGACACATATTGTGACCTTTTAACATTTTGCAAGTTTCAAGTTTTTTTGTAATGCAGTATACTTGTACAATTATATGTTAATTTTATTATACACATAACATGATTTGTAAAATTAACTTTAGAAGACTGAAGTTACTTTTACTAACTACAATAAACTTAATCTCCCTCCTGCAGGATTCTGGAATGGACATGATCAAAGTTATGGATATTTATGTCAGCTCCTCTAGTGCCTAAATACTCCCATCATCGTCATGTATATCTGTCTGAAAATATTCACTGAAGATACATTCTTGAAGAAACTTAAATGGATTTCATTACACAGTGTGCGACCACTGTCCTGCTTGTTGAAAACCTGAAGTACCTTGAAAAAGTCCTATGTTCAGGCTCTTGAGCAGGGTTTTCAGACTATGAAAAAAAATCCTTAGTCCACCATGGTACTAATGTATTATAGATTTACACCCTTTTGTGGGTGGAAGACATACCCAAAAACTGATTGGCAGCATGCTCACTGTGAAAGGCCATGAGAAGAATCTGGATGCTTCCTTGTCACACCTTTACTCAGCTTCCAGAGATGATCTGCAAGTTCTCCCCTCCCCTATGAACCTGTAAAATCTTGCTTGTCACATTTGAAAATTATAACCATGGTTATGCACTACAGCTGTCAGTTTAGATAAACTCAAAAAAGTTAATGAGTATTTAGAATAAGATATTCAAAGTTTAAGTGCACCCCCTAATTATAATGTATTACGCTGCTCTAATTTCCATTAATACAAATTGAAATTAGCAAGCACAATGTAAAATATAGTACTTCATAATTTTCAAAACTTATGATTTATACTGGTTGAAAGTATGGCTAAAGCAACTAAGCTACGAGGTCAAAAAACTGCCAAGAACAAAACCAAATTATTGCAGAAAGGACAAAGCGCATACCAAAACTAACTATATGACTGAATAAAAATAAAGCCAAATTACTATTACACCAAACTAAACATACCTTCCAGTTTAACAAAGATATTTCAACTTCAAACTAAGTCATTTTCGGAATAGTGAAAAGGAGAGAGAGGGATTGTTGGTTTGTTTACATTTACATGCAGAGGGGATGATCATCTGTTGTGATTAAGAACAAAGGCTTTCCATGGCACCAAGAAAAAGGATCTGTGAATATTATTTATGCAGGTGCTGTTTATTAAATTAAAGCACGATTCTGGAGGACTATATTTTTACTTTTTAGTACTGATTTTTAATTCAACAAATTAATAAAGTAAAGCTTAAAATTACAGTAAAAGATAAAGAACACTTATGTGAAAAAATCATGAAATGTGAAAGGAACAGCTTTATGTGTAATAATTTAGCTGATATTCTGAAAGTTGCAGATGCCATTATTTGAAGCAGAACTTGTGATTGGCAGGACAGGGCTCAATGGGTTGCTCATGGCAAACATGTTGATCTTTGTTGCTCACATGTGGCATCAGTTTGTTATAGATTCATAACCTCTTGGAGTGACAAACTAAAGCAGATGTCTGCCATAAATTACAAGCAAACAAGAATTTATTGCTTGCGATTTACTTTTTTATTTCATATTTGTATATTTATTTATAGTAAAAGAAATGCAATCTGTCATAGATAGTTTGCATGATTATTGTTGAGATTTTTTCATTTATGAATTAGATCCATTTCAGATCGCCTTTTACCAAAAATTGCATTTGCAATGCAAATTTCCACTTAGATAATAGATTTTTAAGGTCCTGCTTACAGGTCAGAGAGAGAGAGAGAAAGCAAATTTGAATCCTCCTGAACACAAAACTTGAACTTTTAAATTATAGAACTTTTAAATTGTGCTGAGGAGTTTGTTTGCTATACTGGCTTATTCATAAAGTATATTTCCAAATCTCTTAAATCATTTATTTGCAGAAATATGTTAATAAAAGCATCAACCTTAGCAAGAAAACCTATCAATCACATACTTAACAGATCTGAATATGGACTTCTTTATTGCACTAGTTTGAGGGTTCACAACAGAAGGCTAAGTTTATTAATCTATAACTTTTTAATTCTAATTAGAAAAAACATTCACCATTTCACTTTCAACTGAATAATGAATTTAAAAAATACTAATAAAATTTACAATAAATAGATGATCTTTTTAAATATATTTAATAGAATTTCAGTTTTAAAAAATATAAACTCAACAGATGTGTCAAAAATGGTCCAGAATAAAATCCTGAGAATGCTTTTGAAAGAGGAATGATTTAAGTGTAAAAACATAATCTACATCATAAGTACTTCATATTGCATTAATAATTTGGTAGGTATAACTCAGTATTTTTTTTTCCTTTTATTTATTCCAAATTTACTTGAAATGTTCATTGGAGATATTCTATCACCAATAAATGTATTATAATTCATATTACATAATATTATAGATATTTAAGGGAATCCCTGAGCTACATAAGACATTCTGGCAAAATTCCATGTCAAGAAAAGTATGCTAAAGAAATGTCTACATGAATAAAGAGAATATTAGAAAATAAACAACTAATGGAACAAAAATCCCAAAGGATTAACAGAATGCAAAAACAGAAGCAAGCTGCAGTAGAAAGATGAATAAAATAACATTTGTAGGATCCTTTAAAATTTAGTATACAGTTGGCTCTCAGTAAAGCAAATACTGCTATAATATACCTTACTGAAAATGCCTGATCAGAACCTCTTCTAATGTCAATGGAATTCCATAGAAAATCCACTATAGCAAACTATCTACTACAACATGTAATTCTATCACTCACTAAGGGTTTGGTAGAGCATGAGTGATTAATTAAAAAAACATTGATTACTTTTTTTTAACAATTTCAAGTGGAGCTGATTAAGTACTGACCCTAATTTGCCATACCATGTGGTCAGTCTTATGCAAGAACCTCAAAGTGCTGTATTTTGCCATAACTATTTACACGAGATTTATTCCAAAAGCAATGCTTGTGCATACAAGTGTTACTTATTGGAAGAGCACTTGAAGTATGAGAGGCCTTGAAATGCACCTAGTCTGTTTTGTTCTTTCTTCACTCTGCTACAGTTTAGTATACATTTCTATTTCTAGGACTGCATACATAATGGAATCTTTCAATAGTTTGCTCAAGTATGTAAAACAACATGTGGTAATCAAATTTTTGACATATGAAAATGCAATATTGAAATTACAAAGTTTTATAGTGAAGCAAGTACTGTACATCACTGGGCATTTGAAGAACAAGAAACAGTTATGGCAGAGTTGGCATTAATAATCGATCTGGAAGTGGGCATAAAAAAACTGCCAAAACTGATCGTTTCCATAAGCAGAAAGCTTAGCAATTTATCTGAGAAAATTGGCAAATAAGTTCAAAAAGACATGCTTATCTTCACAAACCTGAACTAGAAATAAAAGTTAAGCATATTATTATGATCCTGCAATGAAAATTCAGCCTATGGTATGTCACAAGTAAATAAATTCAAAAACAACATAAATTAACAGAAATATCTAAAAGAACATTAAAATTGGTTTGCAGCATATTTAAGTCTAAGCACAATTCAATCCTTTCTTATATTTTTCACCAGTACAATTATTAACAAAAAGCTGCATGTTACTTATGGAACATTTTTAATTACTACAAGAAAAGATATGCATGTGTGTATTGCAGACAATTTTTTTGTGTTTGAATTGTTTCACTAGGTCATTCATTCAAATTTAACTGTCGCAGAAAAACTATCTACAATTTTTAAATCAAATGTTAACAAGTTTATTGTTTCAATTTTGGTTTATCCCTAGTACAGGTTCTATAACCTTTTGCAAATCGGACTGACATGAATTAAAAATAAAATAAATCCATTCTACATGTCAATTAGTAGTAGCATGTCTACAGGATGGGAAGAGTGATAAACAAGTTATCCAGACGGAAACAAGCATGAGTTGCAATACTTCTTATGAAACATTAGAACTACTCGATTCATCTTGGTGTGAATATGCTGAAGTTAAAAATGGTCTCTCTTATTTTCAATGCTATGATGAGTTTAACCACTCAATCATTCATGATGCATCATCATATCTTAGAATAATGCTGAAGATATGTTATGCATGCTAAGTCATGGCCAACTAGGTGATTATATGAAATATAACAATGAAACTTTGCAAAATTATCCATTTATACAAATATATAATAAATGTCTAGCATAGGGTATAAGTTATTTTAAATGAAGATTTCAAAAAATACATTTTTTAAAATAAATTAATATGCAATTACAAGAGCTTTTTGTTTTATGAAATTAACTTGGAATAGCAGCACTTATTAAATTTTAAACAGATGCTGTTCAAATAATTTATTAACATTCCAAATAAATTTTAAAGTGCAAGCTGTATAAAATTTCTAGAAGTTTAAAATTATATTACCCACACCATTTCTGAGAAATATCAACATAATAGTTGAAGTGGCTTTCAATGATACAGTGAACACTTTATGATACAAATTTCATTTAAGGAACATATCTTAGATTACATGCTACGAGCACCAGAGCAGAAATTATAGTTTAAGCTGTGGTGTTTATGTAAGCTAGTATAGCTACTGCAATCATCATGGAAATAGTTTTCAAATCACTATGTAGTCTAATACTAATACACCAGAAGATAAGGAAATATGCACCATTACACACAGGTCTACATAACATATTCAAACCAAATACTTTGTAGTTTTAGATCTTTTATAACACTAACACACACACACAGACACCTTACTTTTATTTATTTTTTTTATGTCTATTGACCCAGGTGGTGAATTAAAAAATACTCCAAGTCACAATTAGCAAAATTTCTATATTTATAGAAAATTTGTTAATTCAGTATCATCAATAAAGATTGTAAATTGATTAAGATGGACTAACTTTTTACTTAAGAAGCACATGGTCTAGCTCAAAATATTCTTATGATTCAGTTATACATAACTTCATTTAGGAGCACTCACTAGTGATGACTGGTGTCCTTTTTAACTTTTACATTATCTTGTAAGTTTCAAAAACATATAGGCATGCACGAGGTTTCTATAATAATCTGACATAACAAAAAATGAGAAACATGAATACTTTGTTATTTGAGAGTTAAAGTCTGTAGCTACTACACTGAGCTGCCTTCTTCGAGAATAGTTGAAAATAAAGCCTGCACATGCAAAGAGGGAGACAATAACTGATACCAAATGTCCAATTCTGATAGTTAATACCCATTCATGGGTCATGTACCATAGCAGCAAACAGTCCAGTTACATATTATACTTCATTAAATATAATACGGTATCAAAAAACTCATTTATCAGCATAACTTTTGAGTGTGTTGTCTTAAGCCAGTTCACTCAAAAATAATACTATTTTTAAGAATAATTAGTGAATGGTTTTGTAATAACAGCGCTTGCTATAATGAGTAAACATATTATATCTGGCTGCAGAACTTAAATGTCTGTGCGATATGAAATGAACCAAATAGCTATGCAGGAAACACTGGATAACATATTTGAATATTGCATTTCTTTCCTCAATGATTACTTATATGCTTTAAAAAAAAAAAAAAAAATTAATTGTGGCCTCCTCCTGTTTTTTGATTTAACATACCATTTTGAATAGTTTTTCCTCTGAATGAATTTCTTTTAAAAAACAAGTACTAGAATAAATGGACGATAAACAATAAAAGTAATGACCCATTCAAGTGCTCAAAATATTGCAAAACCACTTGCAGCATTAATTATCATCATTTAAATCTTGGTCAGAAATCTCTCAGACTTTCAAAATATATAAATCCATATTTAAAAGCATCCTAAGAAAAGCTGTAGTTTCTTCTCAAAAATACTGCTTTTCTTTTCTTGCTACTTTAGGTTAGTCTTATTAAATGTTTGGTCATATATATATAAGATATATAAGGCAAAAAATTATTTTAATATAGCCAAACATTAATGTTAGACGAAGATTTATTTTTACATACTGATAATGTATTAATTTTTAAGAGCAAATATTCTATTCTTTCTATTTTGTGCCATCCACAAAACAGCTGTCTAATAATATTGTGTATTAAAAAAAAAAAAATTACTTGTCTAATGAGCATAACATGGAGATGCTGATTTTTGACCTAAGGTTTTATATGGGGTGAATATCAAAGATAGTAATTGTTGCAATAAAAATTTTTATTACGGATTTTTTTAATTTTTTTGCAGAATATTTTATATATATATATATTGCAAACAGACATTTGCAACATAAAGTACCAATTCGTCACACACCTTTGGCCTTTTTCTATTTAAAACTTAAATAGAGAAAGGTAGTAACAGGACACACAGAATTGAGGCGTTGTCAATGAAATGGGTGTTAGTGCCAAAATTTACAAAAAGAAAAGTTGTTTTCTCACTGAAAGAGATGTTCCAATGCCAATAGTATAGAAAATGAGACAAGTTCCCTAGCCCATTCGTTCTAATTGTAATTCACGTCAACAGATTGCGCTGGATGCAATTTTCCTCTAGTTGGCATTCAGTTTTTTGATTCTCCTGTAAAATTTGGATTTTGGCACTTATACTCTTTTCACTGTCAACATCTTAATTAAGACAAAATATTGTTCAACAAGTCAAGCCATGAGCTTTGATGAAAGAAAAAAAAAATTTTAAAAGCTAAAATGTCAATTATCTCATATCAATAAAAAGATGGTCAAGTAGGAGCTTCTGGAATGATAACAAAAGAAACTTGGCTTCATGGTTTTATATACCCTTCAATGACAACATGAAAACAGGAATATTGTGATTAGTAACTTTGCCCAGTTTGGGCAAGGTACATCTAAGAATTAGGGATACACCAAATAATCAATTTTTGCTTTGATATCCAGCAGACTGAAGTAAAAAATCTGTTACGTGCCCAGAATACAAGAACAAGTAAGCAATCAGAATCTAAAGTGCATCCACTGAAACAACCAAATGTTAGTTGAAGTTATATATATATATATATATATGGTATATAGATGACATTCAGAAAAGTCTGGAACCATTCATGAAAAGAGAAATATACCATATGAACAGGCAGGATTTCGAAAAGGCAGAGGAACAAGAGATCAAATCGCCAATGTGAGATGGATAATAGAAAGAGCACAGGAATATTAAAAGAATGTCTACCTTTGTTTCCTTGACTACAGCAAGGCTTTTGACTCTGTAGATCATGTGAAACTGTGGAATGTGTTAAGAACAATGGGAGTACCAGAGCATTTCATTATTCTTCTGAGGAATCTTTATTATGAACAAGAAGCTACTGTCTGAACAGATCTTGGAGAAACTGAGTTATATATATATATATACAGGGTGTTCGGGATAAATTTGACAGTTTCGTAAGGAAAAAGAAAATCTTCTTTGTATCTATTAAATTTAATGAATTGACAAAAAAACATTACAGGCAGAGTTAATTACAATACTATCAACAAGATTTACTCAAAATAACCACCATTAGCATCGATCACAGCTTCAATTCTGCTTCGGAATACCTACCATACATACATACTGGGCTGATGCTACAGTCTCCCTGGGAAGGGCCGCAAAAACTGTTTTAATTTTATCCATTAACTGGGCTTTTGTATTACTGGAAGTGCGATTGGTGTCTTTTTCAACTGCGCCCCATACAAAATAATCCATGGGGTTAAGGTCTGGGGAGTTTGGAGGCCAAACATTTGGACTGGTGAAGTCGTAGAAATTTTCAGACAACCATTTTTGACTTTTCCCAGAGGTGTGGCAAGGGGCCGAATCCTGCTGCCATACATACGGCCTACCATTGGCTACCCTTGTTATCCAGGGCTTGACTACAGTTAGCAACTCCACGAACAAAGCCCGAATTCCAATGCCAGGGTTCTTCAACACCTGTTCCTGCAGATTTGCGAGGAATTCTGCTGTACGAACGCAATCAGATCGTCTGCTAGGGATCTTTCTTCTTGCTACATCCTCGTAGTCACCATTGCAAGTCTCTAGTTCATGCCTGATTGTTTTTACTGTATTCAGGGAGCATTGGGCAGCAGTCGTAATATCCTTATTTTGATGGCGGGCACGAATCATCATGATACAAGTTATTCTCTTCCATGATTCAGGTGGGTTCCAGCTATCCATCCTTTCTGACATCTTGTATATGAATGAAGAAGGGTCCAAACTTTTAAATGAAGAGAAGTGTGTGTTAATACATGTAACTTACGGAAAAATATAATTAATTATAAATATGCCAAATTTATCCCGAACACCCTGTATATATATGTGGTATATAGATGACATTCAGAGAAGTCTGGAATCATTCATGAAAAGAGAAATATACCATATGAACAGGCAGAGGAACAAGAGATCAAATCGCCAATGTGAGATGGATAATAGAAAGAGCACAGGAATATTAAAAGAATGTCTACCTTTGTTTCCTTGACTACAGCAAGGCTTTTGACTGTAGATCATGTGAAACTGTGGAATATGTTAAGAACAATGGGAGTAGTACCAGAGCATTTCATTATCCTTCTGAGGAATCTTTATTATGAACAAGTAGCTACTGCCTGAACAGATCTTGGAGAAACTGAGTATTTCACTATAGGTAAAGGGGTGCGACAAGGATGTATTTCATCTCCGTACCTGTTTAACTTGTACAGCGAATACATTTTAAGAATAGCAGGGCTAGAGGAATCTTCAGTTGGGATTAAAATTGGTGGTGGAAGAAATATTAATAATTTGAGGTATGCAGATGATACCACCTTGCTAGCAGAATGCAAAGAAGATTTGGAGGAATTCATTATGAAAGTTAAAGAAGAAAGTGCTAAATATGGTCTTAAACTTAACCTCAAAAAGACAAAATGTTCATAGAATTACCAGGAGTTGAAAACGACTTGACGGAACACAACATAGATGACAGACACTAAATCTTTCATATTTCTCTTACATCAGATACATGCAACTGCTAGCACAGAAACAAAAGTTTCATTAGCTTCATACAAACTTTCAGTTTTGAACTGTCAGCATTTTCTAGAATTACTTCCAGGAAAATATCATTCAAGTGGAGATGATTAAAGGAAAGTTTTCTGCTATGTTACAAACGTGGGATATATACACATTTCACATATTCGTGTCATAGTTGTAATCAACATTGACAATGCTGTTAAGGGGTGTAATGATACTGAAATTGTAAGTGTTCCATGTTTTATTCAGGCATTTCAGTTAGCAATAATGGACTCTATTAATGTGCACATATAGATTTCAAATTTACTAGCAATATGTAGAAAAACAGAATATTTAACAGAAAATCAGAATAGATGAAGCACTTGCTCAACTAACAAGTGTCCACTTTGCTAAAAGCTATGAATTTGGTGTAAGCAACATTGTGCTCAGTGCTACCTCTTCACTGGATGAAGAAACTCAGGTGTATAAGAAGATACCAGAGCTGTTGCACAAACTGAATAAGAATTTCAGCAAATACAGCCTCATGGGATATCAGCACAGATGCTAAAAGCATGTTCAGCTATTCCTTTGACACCAGACTCAGAACAGGGAAGATTCCACAGGAGTGAAAAGAATATATATAGTAGTCCCATTGCATAAGAGTGGTGCAGAGACTGATTAGGACTTGCAATTAGAAATGGGTCAACAGAGAATCTATTTTGTAATGAACAGCATGAGCACTTTGTCGCATTCTATAATAATATAATATTACTCGAGTTACAAGAGGAATGGATACACCATGGTACTTTTGGATTTTGCTAATACTTCTGACAGAATACATCGAATCTGCAAGTTTTAAGGTAACCAATGGTGTACCTCAAGGATCAGTCCTTTGCCTACTGTTATTCAATGTATTCACTAATGACACTGGGAAGGATTTGACATGCAACATGCAGCTATTTGTGAATGATTCAAAGATAGGAATGTAATCAAGAATGAGGCTGACATACAATACTTGCAATGATCGAATAGGCCAGAATTGTGGGCATGCATGAAATGCTGTCAATTCAATGTTTAGTAAATGTAAAATCATGCACTTTGGTGTGATTAAATATCCAATGTCATATTATATTGGTGAGATTATGCTAGAAGAAACTTTCTAGCATAATCCCAGGATGGCTAGGATGCAAATACAACTTGTAAGATAATTGCAATGCTGAAATGAATATTAACATGTAAAGATAAGTCTCATTCTGCCTCTTTACAAGGCCTTGATAAGATCTCACTTAGACTATTGCGTGCAGGTCTAGTCTCCAGGCGATTTTGGAGCAGAGAGAGAGAGCAAAGGAGTGATATGATTGAGACCTTAACTTCTGAAAGTGTTATATAGAATACCAAAGACAATTTTTCATTTTATGAAGGGTGGAGAGAGAGAGAGAGCATCCTTGAAAGTTGAATGCTGTCAAGAAAGGGATGAGAGCTATTTTTTTTTTTCTCATAGAGTGGTGCCTGATTGAAATGGATTGCTACTGAAGGTGGCGAGTTAAAGTAGTGAGAATGAATTAAAGAATAGGTATGACAGCTGTCAGGTAGTATGTGGCCTCCTTCGATGAGTCCTTGAGGTGATTTGCTTAATAATAAAAATAATACTTAATCATTGATCTGTTGTATGCTCAAAATTAAGTTTTGCACCAAATTACATGTCAACCAAATAAAACTAGTTCAAGATCTATCTGCTAGGTGGAATGGAAGCCTTTCAAGGAAATTACCAAAACCATAAGTTCAAATGTTTTAATTTCAAAGGCACTGCCAATTATTATGGGTCGGAAAAAATATTTTTCAAAGGAAATAAGCTTGCATTTTTCAAGTCAGAATAACTGATTATGTTAAGAGCATTTTAATTAATTAGAAACCTGAATTTGATTTATCATGAATTCAGAAATATCAAGTGATGAAGCTAAAACATTCCTTCATTAAAAAAAAAAAAAGGGGGGGGGAGGGAGAATGTTTGAAAATTATGAGTAGAAAAATAAGAATAAATTATGGTAGTGTTTTGATGAATATCACACTCTCCTATATCGAACATCAAGTTGAAAGCATTCATTGTGTAGAATTTATGGAGACAAAAACATGGAGTGATTAATTCCCTTATAATTAAATAACACTCAATGTTTCAACCTCTATGTTGAGGTCATCATCAGGAAAATATAATATGCACAGGACAGGCTACATGACAATACACAAAAGCCAAATCTAAATACTTTGTTAATCGTTTACACTAGCCTGACCTCTGGCGAAAAAAATAAAATATATAAAATAAATTACTTATATAAGTAATTTACATAAATGAACATTTTTATACATAAGTATAATAATATACAGATGATTAAAAAAAATTGCAGTGGAACTACATCAAACATCTCTACAATCCATCTTGAGGTTTTCTGCCATCATGTTCTGGATGCTGTATTGCATATGGATCTTCCAAATTCTTGGAATTACATCATTCTTGTTAAGATTAAGTTGTTTCAGCATCTCAATCTTCCTTGAATTTTCTTTTAAACTAGGTTTTTGTGAAGAATAGGAACTTGATGTCTTTCCACTTGATTCTCAGACATGTTTAAAGTGCACTGTCTGACAGGGCTGTTTTAACCAAAGTACAAGAATTTAATGTGGCATTTGTGTTTGTCTTTTCTTGTTGGAATGGTGTGCCCTGTTTCCCCTATATAGGTTAGGTTGCAGGTGCACTGAATTTTGTAAATCCCTGGATGGGCAAGGTAGAGAAGATGCTCTTTGGATGAGCTGAGCATACTTTTAATTTTGCAGGAGCTTTAAATGTTGCCTTGATGTTGTATTTATGTAGTGTTCTATTTTTTCTGATATTCCCTAATGTATGGTATGATAATGGCATTCTTGTATTCTTTTTTTTTTGCTTTTCTTCATATTATTGTGGGGGATCTTGTGAACTTTTTTTTGGTTGTTGTAGCCATTTTTTTTTTTTTATGAACATTTGGCTAATAATTTCAAATTCCTTCTTCAATGCCTGCTCATTGGAGCAAATTGGTAGAGCTCTATGGTTGAGGGTGTTGATGACCCTAGTTTTTGTGCTGGATGGTAGTTTGAAAGAAAATTCAAGGACGACCGAGATGTTGCAACATGATCCTAATTGCAACAAGAATGGTGGATTAGTAACTCCAAGAATTCTGGAGGCCCCCCATCTGCCCTATGATTGCAGAATCCCAACAGAAGAAAACCTTAAGATAAAAGGACTGTAGATGTAAATATATATATATATAAACATTTTTTTTTTTTTTAATTTTTATTTTTTCACAAGAGTCAGGCCATAGTATAAACATTAAAGCATTTAGATTTAGCTTATTTTTGTGTAGCATCATGTAGCTGTGTCCTGTGTATGTTTTCCTGATGATGACCTTGATATAGAAGTTGAAACGCGAAGTGTTATTTCCTTAATTGTAAGTAAAGCAATTACTTTGTGTTTTTGTTCTCACTAACTAAATTCTACACAACGAATGCTGACCACCTTGAAAGACGTTGAAAGCATCAACTCCAGAAAAACATTAATAATGAACTACACAGTGGTCAGTCTTTCAAACCAGTCAAGGGTTGTTCAGGCTCTATATTTAATAGTTTAAAATTAGTTCTATTAATATTTTCATTTTGTTACTTTGATGGCAGTGTTTTGATGAATATCACACTCTCCTCTATTGAACATTGAAATAAAAGCAATGTTTTTTTACCTCCCATTTTTATGCTATTTTCTTTATAAAACTAATTAACTGGTTTATTACAATTTAAGGGACAAAATTTTGTTGCTGTATATTCATGTGGTTATGTTGTTAAGTGAAGTATTATCACACACATTTTTATAAAATCAATTTATTTTTTTAACATTGTATTGCTTTGAATGAACTGCAAATCAAATTGGTATTTGTTTATTCAGCCAAATCATGCTTCAGTGCATTCCTATTAAGAAATGCAAATAATTCCAAAAATATCCAACAAATTTTGCTTTCAAGTTCATAAACCAGATCACCAAACAGTGTACCCACATACCAAATCCAGGGATCTATTAAATCATGTGCCACTGATGTTTTTCAAACTGGTCATTAACCTGGGGTAAGAGGGAGAGAGAGAGAACAGTATTGGCAGATATTGAAAACATTACTTTATCAGTAGAGTGTAAAGCCATATTTTGGGATTCAGTAACAATGTTTTTTTGTACATGTGACTATAATGAGTATCTCTTAAAAAAGATGAACCCTGAAATTCAATGATGGACTTTTCTTAAACAGCATTTGGACCTCCACATTAATTCTCAGTAAAGATAGTGAATCTAGCTTTGCACTATAGTACACTTGCGAGCTTGAATACTTTGATAGGAATGCTACAACATCAAACACAGGATAGGACAGAATACTTTATAATAAACTGCATGGTAGTTATGGTTTAAAAAACAGAGTTTGGACATTTCATATCAGTTGTTAACTACAAAAATGTTGAAACTGAAAACACATTAAAATCATATAGTTCTTAAATACATGAGCATTCAAAATGTTTAATTTTTCATTACACTTTGATGATTAATGTTTTTGGAATATACAAGTAAAGACATGAAAAATTCATTTTGAGTAATAAACCAAAATAAATAATCAAGAATGCAACTTGATCCAAGGCATTATCAAGCAGCACTATTAACTAGAGTTTTCTTTCATTCATAATATACATTTTTCAAAATAGCTTTGAAATTTTAAATTCAAATTGACTTACAGTTGATTCTCACTGTAGCAAACACCATTATAAACTAATACCTATTCCTGCAGTTTCTATATAAATTTGCTACAGTGAGTGCCAACCATGTGCCATTTTATACAGGAATGTTTTGCATACAGTGAAATCTCAATACCACAAAGAACATTATATACTGGCAGTATGGATTTTTTTGACAATCAGTTCCACTCATAAGAGGTTATAACACTATTAGTGCCATGGATGGATGGACACAGGGTTGGATAATTTGAGAACCCCACTTCAGAGACCAAACATGATACTTTTTTCAAGCCACTTCAGGATTCCACAATAAGCAGGGTAGTGATTTCACACTGGACAATGAAAATCAACTACTACCTAATATGCTCTACTATAATGAACATTATACCAACAATACCTACTGGATATATAAGTTGGAGGGGAAGATGAAAAATGACCACAGATTGAAATGAAACAGGATTGAGGGCAACTACTTTTGTCCTTGAAAAAATACTTCTTTTATGCAAACAATTCATTAACACTGTTGTAGAGGTTATATAAGCCAGGGAATAGCAATATTAAACCAAAGGCAAAGTTACTTTCTCTCTTCTTGAAGAATACACCCACCCCTTTCCCCCAATTCAACTAATGAAAACAAAGCCCACCAGTTTTTGTTGTTGGCACAAGTCAGACTTTCTGGTGGCATGCACGATTCTTAAAAGCAATCCCCCTCCCCCTCCTTTCCAAGAGCTGAAAACTTATTTTGCATGATACTATGGATGGGCTAAGTTTGGAACTATAGACTAAGGCTATTTTGTCTTCTCAGTAAGCAACACAGACTGCAGTATTATTATTAAATGAAAGTTACCTAACCACTAGTATTGAACTATTCATATGAAGTAAAAGTTGTTTACATTTTAAAACTTTTGAAGAGCAAAAATTATAGGCTAAAACTGAAATTATTAAATAAGAAATATCTGTGTAACATCGTGCTTTTAATTCTAGCATTGTTGCAAAAGACCAACAAAAACCTTAGATGATTTCCAAAAAATCTGATTGAGGAATTATCACAAAATTTAAGTATATGACAAACAATTAATGGACTTCTTGAGTAGGAGGGAAAGAAACAGAATAGACAAGTGCAACATTCACAGAATAATTTTTCTTGTAGCATTTATCTCAAGTGGTCTATGGTTAAAACATAGGACAAATTTAGCATGACTATGAATGCAGCCTGGCTGGTAGAATGATTAATATATCTACTCTCCAACCAAAAAGTTGCGGATTCAATCCAGCTGTGAACACAAATATTTACGATTATCTTTAGGGGGGAGAGGAATTTAATCTTCCAATGCGAGATCACCATCCCACTAACTGAACACCTGAAGTGGCTGGAAAAGTTCCCTGTTTGATCTCTAGAGCAAAAGTGGAACTTTTTACCCCAGAATTATATAAAAAAAATATATATAAAATTGATAAAAAAACAGATAAAAGAAATCCTAAACTCACCCACAGTACTGATGTAGTAGAGGTTTATGACCTTTTGTGGATAGGAGTCACATAAAAAGAATATTTATATGCTGTAACAAGCATTCTAAACATTTATATAAGACATCTGATGGGGATTTATATAAAAATACACCATAGTAAACAACTATTAAATTACACTAACAGGATTTTTCTGTATAGCAATAATGCAATCACTCACTATTATTTTTTTTATTATGAATTTTATTTCTCACTATTTCTTCTTGTGATCTACTAAAATCACAGCTGTTAAGAAAATGTCACTTTTTTTTTACTTTTATTAAAAAAAAAAAATTGCATTTTCTTCTGGCTGTTTTAAAAACTTACTTCTGTTACAATCAATATTAAACATTGCAATTTTCAAAACTTCATTAACAATAATGATACATTTAATTTGGAAATTATCTGCATTATCTCCATAGAATGAGATTTAAGAATAACATGCACATATATATACTATATATTAAATTCCAAGTCCTGTCCAAAAAAAAAAAAAAAAAAAGTATTTCCCTTTTGCTTGATCAATATCTAAACAGATTAATATCAATATCTGACAAAGATTATCGGAAGTCAATGTGAATTTTGTAACATTAGACAGCTTAACAAGACTAGTTTTAAGCTGAAACAAAATATAATAAGGAACATTTAACATACTGATTTCTTCTTTTATGAAATGCAGGAGTCACAGTGAGAAGAAAACTATTTCTCTCTTTTTTAAAGCACACTGTTAAATATTACAGTTTTTATTTTGCAAATGAGCAAAAATATAGTTATGGAGCTTTCATAGTTGCAAAATATTTATGCATACACATTATGTCTGAAAAGAAATGCTCTTTTCATTCTTTAAAATGCATGAATCTATATTTTGCAATTACAGGTGGTTCCTGACTTATGTAAACATATGTGGCAGTGCATTAATATGTTTGTTTGAAGGTTATTTCTCTTAGTTTCATTCATAGGATGCATGCAAAAATTAGATTTCAGTTTGTAATTATTAATGCAAAGTAATATAATAAAATATAAATAAAATGAGCAAACAAAAATTTACATAAATGTTTAATTTTGACTTTCGATCTTCCTTGTGAAAGTATCAAGAGATGACTGAACAGCAGTTTCTTTCTTCTCTTTATAAAGGTCAATAAGAGGCTAATGCATCATCTATTTCTCTTTGGACTTTTTAAGACCTTTGAGATATTAGAATTTGTGTAAACAAAAATATGTGGTGCTAAAATATTAAAAAATGTGCAAAAAAATTTTTTAAAAAATATTAAAAAATGCTAAAAATTAAAAATTATATCAAGTGAGACTGAGGAAAGTGCATGTATGCACCATGGACAGTATCTTGCACAGAAGGCTGCCATTAGATAGCATGTCAATAATGCAGGTGAGTTAAGTAAAATGTTTATAATCCACCAGTTTAATTTGCTTAAGTTCAAATAAAAGCCAAGGACTACTTGTATAAAAGAAGCTTCCTTCCTCCTTTACTACAATGGGCGGTTTTACTCCACAACTTTTTTACTTGTCTACAAAATAAGTAAAATATTTAACATTATACTTAAAGCATAATATTGTTAAATTGCTATGTTTCTTATAGCAACTTCTGTATTTTTTAAAAAGAAATAAAAATGAGGGTGCTGCTGTTGAGAGTTATATTTCTCTTTATTATTTATATTTTGTCTCTGCATCAAAAACTAGTCTTGAAGTTTATCTTTTACAAGTGTAAAGAACCTGCCACCAGCAACAATTCCATACAATGTTTATGACATCTGAAGAATAAAAATTGAAATACCGTTTACACAAACAACATTGTACAATGTCATATGACTAGTAAATGAATCTAGATTTCTATTATAAAGACAAAACAATTTCTAAATGAATTTGTCAAACACTTTTTTATATGGTGGTTTCAAAGTGTTTTATATCAAGATATTTTCTAGTTATTACTGTTCCCACCATATTTTTACTGGATATCCTGTAATGTTGGGAATGTTGAAATTCTCAACTCAGAAACCTGATCTTGGTACAGATGAAAATAAATTCAACTCAGAAATATAACAATATTAATGTGTAATATACAGAACCGTTTGAGATTTAAACTTAATGGGGAAAACTACTTAAAGAAGAGGAATAACTTATATGAAAATATTTAATCCTATTGGAAGTATGTGTATGTATACAAGGGCACTGAAAAGTTGTGATAATCGCCATGAAGGAACTGAGGTAGAACCATGTTCTAAGGTTAGTGCTCTTCAACCCGGGTGGTACCGCCTATTAGTGGGCGATAATTGCATGCTGTATTAAAAACATCCAAAATATACAAACTCAAATTTGTGAGAGAATGCATGTAAAAAGAAAAAGTTGCTACTATCATAAATAAAAAAGTTAAAAAAAAATATTTGAGATATAGCAAATAATATAGTACAAGATCATTCCAAAATGATTTTATTCGTCATGCAATGCTGTTGGTTGAATGCTTGGAGTGCATATGGCTGTACAAGTATTGAACATATATAAAACAAGATTGTGACAAAATGTTTTCATTCAAAGTGCCATGATATTGGTTCACCGGTGCATAGTCTCTGTGACTGTCAAACCGTATGTTGCTAGTGTATGATATTGCCATTGAAAAGATTGATTTTTTTGTATTATTGTGTTGTGATTTGAATAATTTGTGCAATCAAATATTGAAACCATGTCTCAAAAAAAAAAGGAAAAGAAATATGCTCATGGCTATTTACCAGAGTATGTGAAAATGGGTTTTCATTGAATCTATTACAAAGTAGCTTCAAATGTGTTTACTGTGCCACAAGACATTTTCTAACGAAGCAATGAAACATCAATTACAAGAACATCTTGCTACAAAGCATCCAAAAGATAAGTCCACAGAGTATCTTCAAGAACTGCATGAAAGATTTCAAAATTGTTCTACAATAACTGCATCATACAAAACAAAATGCAAAAAAAGAAGATGGATTAACTGCAGCTTATTGTATATCATAATTAATTGCAAAAAGTGGTAAAAGCCATAACACTGGAGAAACTTTGATAATACCCTCTATTGAAGAATTTATCTGAACAGTAATGCATCAGGATTCAACTGAAGTTATAAAAATATTGTCCCTTAGGGATACCACAGTAAGGCGACACATTGACAAAATTGTGGTTAATATTGAAAATAAACTTATAGCTATTCTCCAAAACTCATCATTTTCCATATTACAAACAAACAGCTTCCAGTGTGTTTACTGTGCCACAAGACATTGTTCTATGCAGTTGAACAAGTCTACCATTGCAGATAATGCTTTGATGTAATCAGTACATTGCAAGAACTGTTATTCACTTTAAATCTTATTACAGATTCAAAAGGATTATTAATTTTTACTGCTGTGAAATCGTACCTTGCAAAAAATAATATACCCTTGAACAATATTGTTGCATGCACTACTGATGGAGCACCATCAATGATATATCACTATCATGATTTTGTTGCTTATTTGAAGGAGGAAGTTCCAAACGTTTTGTGTGTTCATTGTGTAGTACATAGGCAACATCTTGTAGGAAAACATTTGAGTAGTCTTCATTCATCACTAAGTATAATAATAATCAGGGCTATAAATAAGATCAAATCGAATGCCAAAAATGATAGAATGTTTCGACAGCTGTGCCAGGACAATAATGAGTAATTTATTAGGTTACTGTTACACACAGAAGTGCGTTGGCTCTCAAAGGATGCATGCTTGACTTGTTTTGAATTGTATATGAGTGTCATACAGTTTTTTGAAAATGAGACCGATCTCTGTCAACAATTAAAAACAATAAAGCCAGATTCATTTTATTTGGCAGGTATTTTTAAGAAATTTAATGAAATTAATTAGCAGCTTCAAGCAGCCAATACCACATTTATCAGTTGCAAAAATGATTTTTCAGTTTCCAGAATTGTCAATGATAAAAGATAATGTAACTCCAGAGAAGATTGAAAGGTTCAGTAGTCACCTCAATGAACTTAACTTGGATATGGAAAAATGATTTAGTGATATTTTGAACTTGAAGGTGGTATGATTGGATGGTGAATCCTTTTTACTGCAAATGCTGATATGTCAAGAACTATTAGAATTTAAATATGAAGAGAGCAAATCAAATTTCAATAGTGGTGGATACCAAACTCTGGCAAAATAAAAAAAATGCCTACCTTATATCTAAATATGTGGAAAATGATATTCAATTTACTGCTACCTTTCCCTACCTCATATCTAGTGGAATCAGGCTTTAGTGCTGTGAATCATATTGTCACCAAACAGAGAAACTGTATGAAAATCAATGAAAGAGGAGACCTTCGTTTGTTCCTTACAAAAATTGAACCAGATATCCGTTTCTCAGCATTAGGCTTAAGGATCTCATTAAATTAAAGGTGATTTTAATTTTATTGCTTTATATAGGATATGTTAACTTTGTTTTCAATTTAAATATTAGTGGGCAGTAAGGAAATTTCACCCTCACAAAAGTGGGCACTAAGGTATTTGAAAAGCTGAAGAGCACTGTTTTAGGTGTTTATCAGAACTTTTCAGCACCCCCCCCCCCTCGTAGTTTTTCATTGGTGGGTTCAATGAGCTTTGTATGCTTTTCCAATCTGTTTGGGTCAGGTAGGTTTGTATATGAATGAATAGTCTTGAAACAACAAATGCATGCTAATCTGTTAACCATTTAGAAGGGAAAAGAATTTTTATTATTGGTACTGTTTTCATAACCTTGAAAACCTGAATAAATACTCCTGTATGTTAGATTGTACCCATGGTTCTAAATTTTGTGTTATTTAATAATTGCATTTCAACTATTGCAAAACAAAATTTTCTACCTTCAGAAAGTAATTGTTATAGTTACAGAAACTAACTGTTATTTTCAGCATTATTCAAGTGGCAATAATGTTAGTGAAAAAATCAAAGATTTGCCTGGTGGTATATAACACCATAGTTAGCAAACTTTATGCATACTTTAAATCAATAATAATGCGGTGCAATGAAAATATTCCTTTTTATCAAAATAATAAATTTGAATATTTAAAAGTATTTACATACCAGTTTCATTTAAAGCCTCCAAATTTATTGAAACAACTCACTGCTGATCTTAAAATATAACCACTCATCTTAGGTATAAACATCAAATTAAACCAACAGTTTTATATTTCTCCAGGTACACACACCAATGGATTAATTATTGAAATTCTCAATATCAAGCAAATGGAGTTTTCTTTGTGTTTGGGACCTTGTATAATAACAAAGAAAACAAAGAAGCAAAACTAACTTGTTGGCCTGGTTACCAAGTGCATAGTACTTCCATTTTCCACTCACAGATCATGGATTCAAATCCTACTATGAACAAAGATGTTTTTGAGCCTTTAGGTGAGAGAGATGTGCTTATTGACAGGTGTAAGATCACCACTGTGCTTAGTAGAGATCAATTACATAACACTTGGCCCACCCACAGTACTAATAATGTACTATAGGTTTACAACCTTTTCAGGACAATTAACATAAAAGTTATAGTCACCAACTGGAAATAAGCATATGTTAATACAATAGCAAGAACTTCATACAGTGGCAATTGAGATTTTGAGTCTACAAAGTCTGGATCTATTTTGATTTGATGTTGACATCTTACGAACATGCTCTGCTGCATATTTACCAACTTGGCTGTATCTGACAATAAATGTATGAACTGAATAGATATTTTGAATAGAACAGCATATACTGTATATTAAATAGATGTAAACATTTTTAATCCTCTTTTTGAAATTAATGTGCAACAGCTGTATAGAAGAATTTGAAATTCAGCTGACACTTCATAAAGATTCAAATTTAATGTCCTTCACACTTTTTTTTTTTTTTTTTTAAGAAGGAGAGTTATTATAAAAAACAGTAATTGAAGAAAGGAGTATAAACAGCAGGAGAGAAAACCAGAATGGACACTGCTGGTAACAACACTATTTAATATAATTTCACAGATAATCGAATTTCTATCACTAGAATGAATAAAACACTTTTGAGTCTTCTTTCAAAACACATTCTATTTAAATATATATATATAGGTTATTCTAAACAGTTATCACAATGGCTGGCAGTGTGGGAGGAACTAAAAGTTAGTTTAGTGATAATGTATCACTGTGACAAATATCTGAGAGAGGAATTAATTATGGGTAGTCATGAGCTGTCTTGTGGAATTGTTTCAAGATAGCCAGAAAAATGGTGCTAATTTTATATTGGAAGAGAAGTAATGTTTAAACTGATTCGTGATGTTCATAGAAATTGCCGTAGAAGAAGTCTCAAATGTAAGTAATCAAATTATGTGACTACAAATGCTGTGTATAAAATACAGCATGTAAGGCACAATTATACTCATAGGTAAATTGAAGATGGAACTGTATAACAATTTATTTTTATTTCTTGATTGTGGAAATGACAATTTACCTATGTCATGAAAGGAAATAAGAGCTGTAGTAGGTGTTTTTTGTATGCTTGCAATACAGTAAATTTAATGTAATGGAACAATTATTTCTGGGTTTTAGCTGATAATGCAATACATGGAGCTTCAAACATTGATGTAATAGCAAACAATTTTACAAAAGAAAGACCTTGAAAAAACCAGTGACTACTTACACAACTTTAAATACAAGCTTGAATTAATGGTGGGAGGGAAATAGGCTTATTAATGATTACAAATAGAAGTCAAAAAGACCAGCAATACGAGTATACAAATAAGCATTCTGGAGTGAAGGAACGAAACATACATTTCAGAGACAAATTACATACCCAGTGCATATAGTGATAATGCAGTCCTATAAAACATCCGAATATTTTAGTATTTATCTGAAAAATACACAAAAATATTTTGAATAGGGCTGCATTTAAGTGCAGTCTTAAGATTCATATCCTAATTATGATTTTATAATGTTATCAAATCAACATTATCAGAAGTGTTTTTCTCCTCTTAAAAAATAAACTATTGTATCATTCAAAAATTTCTACCACACAGACACAAAAATGTTTCCATAACTATATGTGATCAATTTATACAATTACTTCATAGAAAAATAAGAAATTTCAAGAAACTCAATGCTAGGAGAGGTTTTATGTTTCCCGTGTCACATAAGAAACATTTTTAGAAAAAATTCTGAAGTTGCTTTTAATAGCTAATTTCAAGAACAGGTTTTAATAAGGGAGGAACTTGCATTATTCATCTACATAAATAATTCTGAAGTTTAACTTATATAAACTCCAACCAACTCCACTTAAGAATTCATAAATTCAATGTCAAAAAAAGTTCCAGCTACTTTTAAATAAACCAGAATTCGCTCAGAATATACATCAAAATTAACAAATTCTTAGAAAAATATTTTATGTAAAATACAAGATAACAGATAACACATGGAACAAAAACTTCATAAAAAATTCAACTATACAAAAACTCTCCAAAATCACAGTAAGAATGTTTAAATAAAATACACATTTATCTTTTATTGCAGAAGTAAAACTGTGAACGTACAAAACTGCAGTTACTTCCCCAATTTTTTAATTTTTATTTTTAGAAAGTACATATATCAAATGAAAGTATTATTTGCTTTCATGCTATCTGAAATATCTAGAGGATTCATACAGTATACCTGAAAACAAAAATGAATCTACTAGATGATTAGTTTTTAACAGCTACTTGAATATCAATCAAAATTAAACTTACAAAAGTTAAAATAAAAATTATTTCATGAAAGCATATAAAAACATTAACTACAATAATGATTTAAGAATACCTAAATATACTACTTCCTTTGGTTTGATATTATTAAATGCAATAATATCACAATCTGACATTCAAAGAAGTACAATCCAAGCTTTTTCAATGAAGCTTTAATTACTTTGCAATTATACTTTAAATGACATGGATTTAAGTACATCATTTATTTTATTTTTCTCATTATATCATTACCTTTGACAACACTGACAAGAACTGGACATTCTGAAATATTTTTTTAATGATTATTTTAGAAAGGTCAACAGAAATCTGATAAAATTATTGTACATGTTATTCCAATAAAGTTTTTAAATATACTAAAACATTAAACAATATTACTTTGTATTTGGCAAACTTAATGAGCTTGCCTTAATGCTCATCAAATTTTTATACTATTATTCTAGAAAGTCAAAACTCTTGGAATGCTTTATTGTGGGACAAGTTTTTTTTTTTTTTTTTTTTTCATTTTTTCAGGCACTTATGATAGAAAAGTCTTAGTACCATAGGAGATAGGTAATCATATCATACAAGTCACAAATGTTTCCAAAGAACACCATAAAGAGGTTTACACGGTAGCACATATGTATCATGCAAAAAACATAGTCTTCCTATACAAAATACATTACTACTATCAATACCATACAGAAAAAATACAATAAAAATATTAAATCAGCAAGGTCGTAAGGTTGTATATTTACAAAAGGGTCTTATAAGTTCAGGTTTGTTTAAAATTTTGTTTTTTTAAAAAGTCTTAGAAAGTTTTCACAGTAGAAAAGTGTTAGGAATATTCAATCAAAAAAAATCTTTTTCAACCAAAAGATATTAAAATTCAGCCAAAAAAAAAAATTGTTTGTACAGAAAATTTAATCCATGATCATAATGAAAATAAGAAAAAACCAAATCACACAACTTTTAATTTCTTTATGAAATTTATAAATTTCCCTTTGTTAGTAAGAACTATACACTTTACTGACTAACTCAAACACACAGGAAAAAAAACTTATGGCACAACAAGAAAGCTTTTTTTATATATATATTTACATTTTGTTTTTATATGCTACTTTAATTTTAATAAACCAATAAAAGAGAACTGAAAACAGATTCTGAAAAGTAACCTTCTATTCCAAATAGAAAACCCATTCTCTTAAGAAATATAAAAAACATCCTTTACAGAATCACTTCATTTTATGTATATATACATTATAACAATTTTTTTTTTATTACTATAAGACAAAAGACACAAACACCATCACCACGTGCTTGATGCTAACTACAAATTTCACGTTCATGATATTAGGAGTAATGACAAACCAAACTCCTTTGCATTTTTGACTACACTCTGAAATATCACATATCTGGACTAGCATCAGCATATTACACATGATTTACACATGCCTGTTTTGATAAGAATAGATCTAAACAATACATTTCAATTATTATAATTAATTTACTACTGTGAGTTATGTAATAATACAATCATTTCATATTCCCTAATACTTATTTGTAACAATTACATACAGTTAAATCAGAGTTGCAGGTTTATATGTATGTACATGTGCATATAAATATATTCATACAAACTTTAGTACTTAGATGTTTAGATTTGCAGGACAGCAACTATAAACAACCACAAAAGCTGTACAATAGCCTAGTCAATTTGATAGTTTGTAAATAGGCATATGATCTATGTTTAGGAAACAAAATATACACACCATTTCAAATGCATTTTAGCACCTTGTTCTTATAAGTAACCATTTCCATTTGGTGTATTTGCAGGAAATTTCAGTGCAAGAAATTCGCTTTTTCGGGCAAAATACTCATTCAGTCTTTCAATGGCATAACTGAAAAAAAAATTTTTAATTAAAACATAAGCATATAACATGAAATTTAAATATGGAAAGCCTAACCTCAAAAGACCTGCTCTCAGGCAAAAATTCATTACTTACTTTTAAAAGGAACAAATGAAAATAAAATAAAAAAAGGAGAAAGACATGATCAATTTCTGTAGAATAAAATAATGTATCCAAATATTTTTATCCTCTAACAATACAGTACAGTAACTATTACTTTAAACTGAACAGGCATTTTGTGAGATTAGGCTATATAATTAAAAAATTTAGTAGATTTAAAAGTACTTACAGTTAGAAATAATAAATTAACATTTATTTAAACTCAATTACTTTCTTTTTTTTATGAAATGTGGATTAGCTCTTGTATTGTCCTAATTATTAGTATGTGTATGTTTTAATCCATCCTATCTTTATGCCTATTCAAAGACCAACAGTATTATAATAATAAATAAATAAAGGGAGGGAGATTGTTTGGAGGGGCAGCAGAGAAAATGAATGAAGGGAAAACAAGAAAAACTGTTCAGTGATGAGATGATGTTAACCCCCACATTTGAATGTGTAATTCAATTACTAGTTGTGCAAATATAGGTTAATAATAATAAAGTGGTTTGTTAAGATAAATCAGATATGCATTATTGATGGAATATCTGCTTCAAAATCCATGTAAGAATTATAAGAAAAGGAATTGAGACAAAACAATACACACACACACAATTAGTACCTAATAAGTCATATTCAGAGTTCCTTATGTACTTAAAGTCATGCCACATTACTACAAGTAATAAGTTCTGAAACAGGATTATGAGTATAGTTTTATCTTTTACAATGTTATTAGCTCACTATTAAAATTTCAGCAATGAGTTTAACTGACAATATCATTTTTCACATTGTCAAATTAAGCTTTACCTTTTCATTGTGTTAATAATTCTAAAAAAAAAAGTCTGTGCAGTTCTGTGGAAATGACATTTGCATCCATAATGCTAAGAAGAAAGAAGTCTCAGAAGTTCTGTACTGCCAAGAAAGAAATTCTAAGTTTGATTCTAGTTGCTGACTAGAGGAACTTTATCTAACCTTTCTTTGACCAGTTTCCAAGCTAGTCGATCTCTAGAATAGACAAGCAGGTTTTTTTTTCCTCCTCAAAAATCAACCATAACATCTACCTCTTTCAGACAATAATATTGTTGTGAACATGAGATGGTAGCACCTGTCTGCTATACTATCTACATCAGATGCTGTTTAAAATTAGCATAATAGTGGATTATATGACTGCCTCTCAGGCTCCAAAAATTAGCGCTAAAAATGGCCTGGCCTACTCTCTATGGGAATAAAAGGCATTAAATGATTTACAAATTTACACTCAAAACTTAAATTAATGCGATAATTACAGCGAAATAAACACCTGAATTTTTTTTATTATCTAAATACTTTAATCAACTGATCATTTTCCTTTCTTCCCAAAGGAATTAAATCCAAAATTTCCACATTCATTAAGCTGCTACTCGTTGTCTTCAGGTCCCTTTATATTGGTTTATACTCTTATGTTTTTCACTCGATATTTTAATTTTTCTCCTTATATAATTACCAAAATTTACCCTTTTGTGTAACTGCATGCAGCCAAAGTAAATCAACTACTCAAAAGACATACATATCAATTTCTTCTGTAGCAAAGAGGTAAAAATTAGGTAATTATATATCATCATTTCTGTTTAAGCTGCAGTAAAGAGGGGGAATAAATACAAACACACAGAATATATTTCAGAAAAGTAAAGTTAAAGCAGTGAAAAGGAACAAACCTAGAATGATCTTCAAAATATTATTGTAAAACATCATTCAGAATCATTCCTTTTCTGAACTGATGAACTTAGGTAATTAAATACAGAGGTCAATAAAAAACAGTTGAATAGTTTATGAAAGAGCTTCTAGCAAAATTTTCTTAAAATGTTGTCAAAAATTGGAATCGTGCTTTGCAGGATATCCACAACTTTTTTATTATTTTTTTTTTTTTAAATTTAAAGTTTACAGGTTCTCTACTACTGAACAAAGAGATCTTGTTTGCAATCATTTAGAATATGTGATGATTAACCAAACTGTGAAATTATATCCTACTGTTATCAAAATTATAATTTATTTTTTCCTGGATCACAGGAACGGAGTTAATGGAGTTAATTGAATAGATTCTTCAAATACAAATATCCTCTTTATCATCCTGGAGTTTAGAGAATCCCATCGTGTGCAGCCATTGTTATTATGGACAGACATGTCATTCAGCTCAGATTCATCTAGAAGAACATCAAGATTATATTCTAATTCAAGAGTGTGACAAGTCTAGTTTGACCAGCCATGCCTTATCTGCTAGGTACAGAATTTACTGGAATAAAACTCAAGTCTTGCATAGAAGTTATTTTTTTACTTGAAAGATTATATAAAGGAAGTTGTGAGGCCCACATTCACAGAACAAATTCCAAAAAAAAAAAACTTCTGAGTTTTAAGAAGTCATTCTAAGTAACATTCATCATCCCTGTGTTGCATGAATTAGGATATCTTTAATTTCTTTGAATTCTAATAGTTGTAGATATCCTCCTGCAGTTGTTAGAATATTGTTGCACAAGCTTGCATTTTAAGTGTTATTTGTTTTACAAACATACAGTACATACTTCTACATACAATAATAAAGACAGTATCTATGCATTTGAGGAATACAACCAAATAAAATAACTTCATATGTATGCAATGACAATGGCCAGGAAACCTAGCTAAAAATTTCGCAAGTGTCAAATAATTTTCTATTTATGTATCATTCCATTACTACTTTTTATTATGAAATCACAGGAAATATATTCAAGTTTTGGAATTCAAACACATCCTCTACTTGCTTGTCTAGTCTTCATCTCTCTTTCTGGCATTTCTCTATTTGAGCAACAACTGTGGCTCTTTTTAGTCATTTTATAAGCCTGTCACAACTTTATGGTTTTAACCTTGGATTATGGTACAAAATCCAAGGTATCCTTGGATTTTGTGCCATAATTCCAGGAAAAGGAGGTTACTCCTAAACACATAACATACTTTGCATGTAAATTGCATTCGTTCCCATGGCTGGTTTTTATCTAAGCAACTGGAGGACAATGTCAGAACAGTGGGCTATGGAGGCTCCATGCATGCTTATCTCTACACTAAATGAAATTGAGGTCATGACTACAGATACAGCTTCATAGTGAAGATTCCATACATACAATACAAGATTACATACAATTTCAGTATTTTCTATACAGTTCTTAATGGATTATAACTAATTTAAATCATCTATGCACATGGTAAGTTCAATAATAAGGACATTATGCATTTGAGGAATACAACCAAATAAAATAACTAACTTTATCAATGTCATCATCTCGTATTATCAATTTATAAATTTCAGAGTTGCCTAGTTCCAGTGTTTCAGTACCAGGGACATAACATCCTCAATATTGGTTGAATTTTTTTTTTTTTTTTTTTTTTTTTTGTATATGTAGGCTATTTAAAGACAAACTAACTGCAACTTTTCACTTTTTAACATGTTTTTAATTTCCATCTCTACATTAGAAGCATTCTAATTATACTCTAATAAATTTAAGGGGACAAATCCTAATGTACAATATTTTCTATTTCACTTATGCTTTTGATGTTACACATAATGTTCTGTACTAAAAAAAAACAGAACATTACATTTCATATTATTTTATTATGCTAAAGTATTTAGCATATTAAACATTTATTATTAGTATGCTAAATTTAATTTGAAAATAAAATTTACTGGCGTTTCATTTTCAATTACTATTTTGTGTTTTAATCAGATGCAAAGTACTTTTAGATATCTATCCTTTAATATTAATGTGTGGAAAGGGAGTATGCAACCTATCACCTATTTAGCAGAAGACTTCACTCCCAAAACTCTGAGGTATGGGAGTGACCATACAGCGTCTATGGACGTCAAATGTGAAAATTTTACATTTTTATGGGAGGACAAAATAAGAGAAACGTCTATAATATAATATGTTTTTATCATTAAAAAAAGGGGTATGACAGATATGCAAAAGTCTAACAAAATAAAAACAGATAGGTTATCTATGCAGTATTTTGAATTTTACATAACTGCATTACATATTTTAATAAATGTACATTATATGATTACATATATATTGTATCTTCTCGGGAAAAAAGTAATCTTAGAATAAGTATTAGTATTATAATACTAATTTTGGATAATAACATTATCTAAAGGGAAATGTTTTGCCCCAAAGAACTTTAGAATTTGGGAGAAAAACTGTCAGTAGGAAGTTAGTAATGATATAACTTTTTATGTCATATTACCCTGCACATCCCTGATTGTACATATCAAGAATTTATGTTTATTACAGATAATCATGAAACAATTATTTGAATTAAATTAACTGCATGTCAAGTTTTTAAAAGTTTGTGATTTGTTCTAAATCAAGTTTTGTTTATTCATATTATGGGGGGAGGGGGGAAATCTGCCAGATTTAAGGTGACCAGTGTTGTGGCTAAGGATCAGATGACCATTGCTATTTATCATCGACAAATTCCTGCATTGTACCCTCAAGGAGTGTACAGGATATGATAGTACTACATGAAAAAATTTACATCATTACTAACTTCCTATCTATAATTTTCCTCCAAACCAGTCTGTTACTTGTCAAGACTCCAACATTATCAGATCTTATATTTCTATCGTCTAAGGCACTTTGTACCGTATCAATCCACCTATATCTTGGTCTTCCTCTGGGTCGTTTTGCTGCCAACCTGGCAGAGAACACTTGTTTTGCTATTCTTTCTTCGCCCATTCTGTTTAAGTGACCATACCACCTGAGATTAGCTCTGCTAACACATTCTTGGATGTTGACAATGTCAAGCTCTTTCCTAATATCCTCGTTTTTAATATGATATTGCCATTGATGCAATCGGTTCACGCCTATAATCTTTCTCAGGACTCTCATATCTGCAGTCTCTAGTCTTTGGTCAAGTGTTTTACTTCTGACCCAGCTCTCAGATCCATAAGTTAAAACTGGTTTGAACACTGTCTTGTATACAGCTAATTTAGTGTTCTGACTAATTTCTCTCTTATTCCATACGAATTTATTCAATTGACTTCCTACCATACCAGCTTTGTTGTTTCTGTTGTCTACTTCCGTATTTAATTTACCATCTTCACTAAAAATCGTACCTAAGTAGCCTGAAATCTTTTACTTGTTCCACAGGTTCTTCGTTCACAAAGCAGTTGACATTTTCAACGATTCTGCCTATTTTTATTGTCTTTGTCTTTTTATTGCTGACCTTCATACCACATCTATTACAACAGTCATTCAATTTAGTAAGAGAATCTTGCAGACTTGTACCGGATTTATTCAGAGGTATAACATCGTCCGCATAAAGCAAAGAGCCGACATTAACATCTCCAATCTTGATATCATGTTTAATACCACTTTCCTTCATAATGTGATCCATATAGATAATGAATAACAGAGGGAATAATGTACATCCTTGTCACACCAGATTTAATATTAAACCATCTTCCTGTACTTCCTTCAATTCTAACTGTTGACTTACAACTCAAATAAAGACTAAGTATTGCTTGATATAATGCCCATTGACACCATATAACTGTAGCGTATTGAATAGCTTCTCTCTTGGCACCTTGTCATATGCCTTTTCCAGATCGACAAAACTTAAAATACAGATCTTTGTTATATTCCCATGCTTTCTCAACTATTTGTCGTAAAGTGAAGATCTGATCCTGAACAGCCTCTATTTGGCTTGAATCCAGCTTGTTCTTCACCATGATTTTCATCCACAATTCTTCTCAACCGTTTCTCAAGTATACTTGCATAAATCTTACCAGGAACACTCAGTAGGGAAATACCTCTGCAATTCTCACATTCAGTTTTATTTCCCTTTATATATATGGGTACTATGAGCTCTACTCCAATCATGGGGAATTCGTCCTGCTGTCCAGGCTTTCTGAATTATGCAGTGCAGCCACTGTAATATAACCACTATAAGACTTTTATACCACAATACTTCAGCCATACTTTTATACCACCATACTTTGAATATCATCCACTCCTGCTACCTTTTCCACATTTCAAGCCTTAGATGGCTTTTTCTACTTAAAGTATGGATATGTATTCCTGATTGTATGCTTGTTGAGTGTTTTTTTACCACTGTGCTATCACTGCTTGTTTCATTTTAGCAATTTTTCAAAGTAATTACTCCATACTTCAAGGATATCTTTTTCTCCCATTTTCATGTCACCTTAATCATCTCTAAGTCCTTTTACAGCACTCTTTCCTCATTTCTAAGCTTCTTCAACAATCTCGAGAATATTTTCCCACCTTCTTGATATTTATTTTCTATGTTCTTGCCAAAGTCATCCCATGACTTTTGTTTAGCCAGTTTTACACAGTGTTTAGCTTTCTTACATTTGTCTCTGTATTCGCTAAGAGCACAAGTGGACTTATTTGCCAGGAACTTTTGATATGCTTTCTTCTTTTTCTTTGCCTCTTTAACTTCCTGTGTCCACAATGGAGTTCTGATTTTTCTATCCTTGCAGACAACCTCACCACATGACTTTCTGGCTGAATCAGAGTTTTCAACGCTTGCCACTGAATCTACAAGGTTTGGATCCTGTTCTCAAACTCTTTCATTTTTTCTTCACTAATCTTTGTGTATTTTAGTCTACAGTTCACATCTGAGAGCTGCTCAATTTGTATTCGCTTTAAAACTTTCTTACATGTTATTGTTTTCAACACGAAATTCAATTTTATCCTGCTCAAGACTAAATAGTAATTACTTCCAATTTTAAATTCTCTGTACACTCTGGTGTTAGATCCTGAATGAGGACCTTTTTATCAAAAGGGGCGTTCAGTCAGGATTTAACAAGAAACAAAATTCTGAACTAGAAATACTTGTACTTTTAGTCAAAAAGGCAAACATGTTAGAATTACCCTAGAAAGAAGTAAAGTAGAAATGAAATTTATATGTTTTAAGTAAAATTGTATTGTTAAGAAAATGTTGGTATTTTAAATATGCTTTGTGTAAGAATGCATGTCTAAGTGCAAACAAAAGTGCAAAGGTTGCTAGCTAGCTGCCTATGATGACGTAACACCCAAAGTGAAAGTGTTCGTGGAAGGCGAGCTGAACTCGCCTTAAGCGAAGAGAGCGTTCTCTCTTCAAGGAGCAGGAGTGTGATGCAACCACATAAGGGCGAATAGGAGAGCGCAATGAGAGATCCTCTGATACGACAAGAGGGCACTACAAAGGGCAATAAAAGCGAGTTCTTTCGGGTTTGAAGCCCTCGTTTTTTCTGATCCTGTTTCCTCGGAACAAGAGCACGGAATCTGGTAGACACCTGTATGATTAAGATGTGGAAGCTTGTCCTTAGAAGTGAGGAAGATGGAGATTTTTCTAAACGGTCGAAAGGCAACAAAAATATTCAGCGGTTTTAAAACTTTTGCTATACGTTCACTGATGCCTTGTACATAAGGGATAGCAACGTGCATTATTTTTTCTGTGTTTGAAGAGAAAGACACATTAAAGCTACTCAAAGTTCTTTTAATGAAGTAATTCTTATAACCATTAGATAGAAAGGAAGAAGTTATATATTATAGTTCTTTCTGTAAAAGATCGCCTGAAGAACAAAAGGAGTGGGCCCGATGAATGTTTTAATAGTTCCTGCCTTTTGACTGGGATGGTATGTGATGAGATTCCACATGGATATAATGGTCTGTATGAGTCTTCTTTCTATAAATTGAGAAATGTAGGTTACCATCTGGTTGGCAAAGAATTAGAAGATCTAAAAAGGCTAACTGCTTATTTGATTCTACTTTTAGGGTAAACTTGATCCTAGGATGTAATGCATTTAACTTAGTGAGAAATTGTTGAAGTTCATCCGAAGAGCAATTCCATATGTTGTTGACATTTGCAAAAATGTCAATGACATATCTGAACCAATGAGTAGGTCTGGGAGAAATGTTGTCAAAGATACGTTGTTCAAAATGTTCCATCAAGAAATTGGAGATAGCAGGAGAAAGAGGATTGCCCATTGCTGTTCCTTCAATTTGTTGATACAACTTATTTTTAAAGGAAAAATAACCAGAATGTATTACAAAATTAAATACATTTACAATGAATGTCTGAAGGAAATTCCTGTTGTAGTAATTCAATGCTTTCAGAAAGAGGCACATTTGTAAATAAAGAAACATCTAAACTGATCATGATATCAGAAACGTCCAAATGAAGATCTGAAATTTTATTTTTGAAATCCAAGTATTTTTTATATAAGTGTCAGTTCTTCTAGTTGAAGAGAAGAATAAATTTGATAAAAATTTTGAGATTTTGTAAGTGGGGCAATCTATACAATCTACGACTGGTCTTAACGGAATGCCTGGTTTATGAACTTTTGGAAGACCATACAATCTAGGTGGACGACCGAAGAAGGTTTTAAGTTTTTTCTTTTGATCTTCATTCCATGTAGATACATTATCTAAAAGAGAATTAAGTCTCTTCAATTGACTCCGGTGGTGTTGTTCTAATTAATAAAAGAAAAGCTGAAGGTGACGTTTGTGATGAACAAAATGTATCGACTATAGAGGAACCTACGGAAGAATCAACTGTTGAACGGTCTGCATTAATACGACCATGTGACCCATGAGAGGCACATCAGACTGAATTACTGTACCGCGAAATTATGTTCGTCTGAAAAGTGTGTCACCAACATGAAAAGTTTGGAAAGCACTGCTCTAAAGCCTCAAAAAATTCCTCCACTCTTCTACCTTAGTAGAACCTTCTGTGGGACCATAGGCACAAATAAGTCTCATTGTCCAGTTCCCCATTCTGACATTTGCCCAGATCACTCGACTTGAGACTGCCTGCCATTCAAGAAGATTAGCCTCGTGTTTAGTGTTGAATTGCTATTTATATATTAATGATATTGGGAAGGGCCCCCTCACAAGAGATCTTCAACCTCACCAGTAGAACTTGTTGTTGGATCATCGTGCCAAAATGTATAACTTTTGAATTGACTATCCATTACTATTTGCTTACACTTCCAACCTAATTCAAATCAACTCAGTAAATGCCATATATCAGTAGCATCTCTGCATTATTTTGAATTAGGCTGGAAGTGTAAGCAAACAGTAATGGCTAGTCAATTCAATGTTAGTAAGTTATTATACATTTTGGCATAATGATCCACCAGCAAGTTCTACTCTGGTGGGATTATACTTGAAGTAACTGACAAGGCTAGAGATCTTCGGGGTGGACAGAAATGTTGAAGTTTGAGGGTCACATAAAAATTGCAAATACATCTCAGAGAATAATTGCAATGTTGAAATGAACATTGACATAAGGATATGGAAGTCATTTTGTCTCTTTATCACACCTTGATAAGACCACACCTACTATGCACAGATTTGGTCTCCTGGATTCCAAAGGGATAAAGAAGCCATGGAAAGGCTGCAAAGAGGAGTTATAAAGATATTAAGATCAGAGAATGTAGATCCCATGGACAGACTACATGTGGACTGCAGACACTAGTAAACAGGAGAAAAAGGGATAATATGCTTGATCTTGTCAGACGTCATCTCCTTCCAGGAGGTTGACTACCATGAGCTTCCACCATGTACGGTTTTGTGCTTCTCTTTTGCATTCTTCACAAGACAAAAAAAAAGGTCCAGTCCTTAATATTTCCCATTCAATCTGTTCTTTGTCTTCCTCTTCTTCTTTTTCCTTGTATCATTCCTTCTAGAACTGTTTTTTGCAGGGATTCATGCCTTAGTATGTGACCTAGGTAGGTGGTTTTCCTTTTCTTAATGGTTTTCAACAGATTTCTATCTTCTCCAATCATCTCTAATATTTCTAAATTAGTTTTTTTGGCAGTCCATGGGACTCTAAGAATTCTTCTGAGGATCCACATCTCAAAGGCTTTTAGTTTATTTTCGCAATATTTTGATGTTGTCCAGGTTTCTGTTCCATATAGCAGTGTTGACCATACGTAGCATTTGGACAGCCTAATTCTTGTTTTTGTGTGAATTTCCCTTGAGGTCAGAATGTTTTTCATGCTAATGAAGGTTGATCTAGCAATTTCTATTCTTCTTAATATTTCCTTATCACACTTTCCATTCTCTGTAATTAGTTGACCCAAATATATACAACTCTTTACTTAATCTCAAGTATTTCCTCTGATCTTAATATTTATATCGGGTATTTTCCTTTTTTCTCTTGTTACCAGCATTGTTTTGGTTTTTTTGAAGTCCATATTTTTCACTTAGCTTCAGCATCTCTTCTAGTAAGTTTTGAAGATCTTTTTTATTTTCAGCTAGTAGTACTGTATCATCTGCATATCTTAAGTTGTTTATATTCCTGCCTCCTTTAAATTCTTCTAATTGCTGGCAGATATTTTCAGTATAGCGGTTAAACAATATAGGAGAAAGAACATAGCTTTGTCTGACACCCTTCTTTACTGGGAATACCTCTGAGATTTCTCCTGATATTTTTATTGAGGCAGTTTGCTCCCAATATAGATTTATCAGTAATCTGGTAACTTTACCATCTACTCCTAAATTTCTCATGAATTTGATTAGTTGTTCATGTATATTGTCAAAGGCCTTTGTGTAGTCAATAAAACATAAGTAGACTTCTTTCTGCTTCTCCAGATATCTTTCTATAATAGTTCTAATGTTAATCTAATGTTAAAAAAGAGGAACTAGAGTCCCTCTCTAGTTCCTTTATTTTCCTGATTGAAATTGATGGAAATTAATGAAACCAGATTGTGTTTCATTAATTTCCATTTCGATATTATGTTTATTTCTTTCTAGGATGATATATAACATAACTTTTGCTATCTGACTGATTGTTCTGTATTCTTCACATCTGATTGTCTTCAAATTTTTAGGTACTGGTAGGAATGTTGAGTGCTTAAAATCTTTTGGCAGGTGTCCAGTTTCGTATATTTTATGTCAGTCAGTGATCTTATAGCCTTATTATCTAAAGCCTTTAGATATTCTGCCATAATTCCATCCATTCCTGGAGCTTTTCCTGGTTTCAGTTTCCTAATGGCATTTGTTACTTCCCAGGTGAGAATAGGCCTCTCCAAATCTTCTTGCACTGGCTTGTAGTGTTCCTTTGAATACTCTACCCATCTATCCCTTATTTTGTCTTTCTCCATTAGAATGTTTCCACTGGTATCTTCAATGCAATGAGAGCCTATCCTTTTGCAAGTTTTGTTAGTTAGCTCCCTAACTTTTTCATGAAGTTCTCTGGTTTTGTGCTTTTTGTCCAGAAGTTCAATTTCCTTGCATTTGTTGTTGAGCCATAGTTATTTTGCAATCCTACATTCTTTCCTGATCTCCTTGTTTAAGTTCTTGTATTCAAGACAATTTTTGTGTTTCTTTCTTTCCTCCATCATTTTCAGTATCTTCTCATTCATCCAGAGTTTACTCATTTTCTTCTCAAATTTGGGAATTGTTTGTTTTACTGCCTTTTTTTATGCCCTCTTTAAATTTCTGCCATCTATCCTCAATCTCATTTTTAAGGTAAGGATACTTGGTGGGATCAGGAACATTAACAGCAGTGGATTGTGCCAGTTAATTAAAAAATTTATCTTGTATTTCTTGATTTTTAAGGGAGCCAAGATCATATTTTTCTATGTTTAGAGTTGTCATTGTTTTCTTTAATTTTATTGCTGCTTTAATGACCACAGAGTTGTGGTCTGATCCAATATCAGCCCCTGGGTATGTTTTGGCTTGTAAAATGTTATTCCGGAATCTTTTCTTAATCATTATATAGTCAATCTGGTTCCTATTACAGCTGTCTCTGGGACTTTTCCATGTGTAAAGTCTTCTAGGAGGGTGGCTAAATAAAGTATTTGCTATTACCAGATTGTTTTCTTCACAGAACTGTATTAATCTTTCTCCTCTTGGATTTCTATGTCCTAGGCCCTGGTTTCCCATGCAGGAAGAAATCTTTTCTGAGCCTACTTTAGCATTTAGATCTCTCATAATGATAGTTATGTCATCTGATTTAGCTTTGTTTAGTGCATTTTGAATGTCTTCGTAGAAACATTCTACATCTTCATCTGGGTAATCAGTAGTAGGTGCATATATTTGGACAATAAAAATATTAAAAGGTTGAGCTGCAATTTTTAATGCAATTATCCTGTCACTTATGGGTCAAAATCCAAGTAAGGATTGCAGAATTGTATTTTTTTAGTACAAATGTTACTCCATTCTTATGACTGTGTCCACATAAGTATATAATTGAATGGCTCTTTCTGTTTATTTTTCCCTATTAGCCCATTTGACTTCACTGATACTAGCAATGCTAGATATCATTGTTAAACTTCTGAAAGTGTTATAGGCTATCAACTGGAAGTTAAGTTTGTATGCAGTTAAGAAAGGGGTGAAAGCTAGATTTTTCTCTCACAGAACTGCAAGTGAGTGGAACAATATTCCTGTTCAAATACTGTATCTAGTGCGAATGCATTTAAGAGCCAGTATGACAGCTGGCGTGGGTGATGTATGGGCTCCCTTGACAAATCCTTGACTCCCTAGAGGTCTGATGATGATGATGATAATTAAAATTGTCTCATAGAGCAAATGCTTAGTTTATGCACTTAAATGGTTTTCTCTATAGGAAATAAACTTTATACATATCACGGAATGGCATTTATAATAATTTATAATGTTAGAATGTTTCTGGATCAGGTAAAAAAATAATAAAATCGAGTTTGTCTATCGAGTTTTGCACACGTGGGCAATACACTAATAGCGGCCAAGGGATAGAGGTAACAATAAGGGCAGAGTCTGTAAGAATTGTATAGGACAAAATTTTAGAGTTGGAGAAATAACAAGTAAAAAATAATACAACATATGCAAAGATTCAAGGAAAGGATATAAGATTATAGAGGAGTAAACACAATCAACAAATAAATTCATACTCATTATACATCATAAATATATATATATATAAAAAATTTACAAGGGTGCAGCCGATAGGATTTGATTCACTCGTTAAATCAATCAGTGAGGTGAATTAAAGTGAGTAGGTTTTGAAATTGGGATCTGGCAGTTAAAGAGTATAATTTTATAAAATCTTGGAAGAAAGGGAATTTTGTAGTGTAAGCTAATATACAAGTATTACTCAACCATCTAGTTCTGGAATGGATGATAGTGAATTCTTCCGGACTATTAATCCACAGCAAATTTTCCCGCAATTTTCTGGAGAGGAGACAGATGACGTTTCGACTTCTTTGGCCATGTCGAAGAGTTAAGGAAGATGGGCAGGTGGACTGATTTCCAACTCCTTATCTTGCTACGAAACAAGCTTATAGGAAAAGCTTCCTATATTCCTCTCCTATTTTGAAGGAAACTTTGGAGTATTCAAAATTTAAGGAAGTGCTAATCTCCCAGTTTTCTAGATTAAGAAGTTTAGGGCCCAACTTATGGAAACCACAGAGAAGCACTCAGAAAGATAAAGCTTAACGGAATTTTATAATCGATTACTAACCATTGCCAACAGTCCGAGCGTCTCGAACGAGGACATACCTCACCTCGACTGGGTGGTATTCCATCAGTTCAGACTAGGAGTAAAGCAAGAATTAAAGGAAACCGCTTTCGAGAAAAGGATAACTAATATCGAGGAATGTTACATAGCCATGAGAGAGAAAGAACAGATGCTCAGAGACATTCGTCCCACATCTGCGGCTGGCTATATCAACATGATTAAGGAGGCAAATAATTCCGTTAGTGATACCAAGACAGAAAAGGAGCCTAACACTTGTAAGGGAAAAACTAAGGATCAGTCGGTGTCAATCGGTTGACTGAAAGTAAAGCTGACATGAATGAGATTCGAACAATGGTCAAGCAAGAAGTAGAGCATCTGCGGCAGCCCATCATGGAACACCTTGATGCTGTGTCCATGAAAACTTTGGAATTATCGTTCCCTCAGACCAAAAGGACTGCTGAAATGATACATCTAGAAGTTGAAAGACTACAACAACCGATGTTAGACTGTTTAGATGCTGTGATGCAGAAACTGGCGGCAGTAAGCACAAAATCCTGAAGTGTCTCTACCGCAATCGGAAAGAGTCAGTGAATGAGAGGAAAGTAGGGAACTGCCTCGGTGCTTCAATTGCGACAAGATTGGGCATTTTGCCTGCAACTGCTTTAGTAGTAAGAGATGTCCCAACAGAGGAAATAGTAAGGATTCAAGGGTCAATCAGCCTTCTCATATGTATGCTAACAGAGCATGGAGGAAAGGGCAATGAAAGCATGAGCAACACTCGATGATAGTTAAGGGTCAGATACGTAGAATGCATTGTAATGCGTTGCTAGACAAAGGTAGTACCCAGATCTCTGTCATATCGGGAGATTGCTTTCGAAGGATAGAATTCCATGTATGGAGAGGAATTTCGTATTTTAGGAGACCAGTTAGGTTATCTGGGATATCAACATCCACGGTTTATGCGAATAAGTCAGTTCATTTAAAAATATACTTACTTGAATTTAATGTGTGTGTTTGGCATGAGTTGTTGGTCTTACCCAAGATTTCTCTCCCACACATTCAAATTATCTTTGGAAACTATTTTCTAGTGATGCACAAGTTTTCATGTGACTACTCACGAAATGAAATAGTCCTCTTGGGAAGAAAAAGAGTAGCAAGAAGGAATCAAGAATTACAGTGTAAGGACAGAGGTGAGAACTCTCAAGATGAAGGAATGCAGTGCAAAGATGATGTCGTGCAGATTGACGGAGTTAGTCAAGGTTCAATGAGCAATCAAATTAGTTCAGAGAAGGCCTCCTCCCCCAAAGTGAACAATTACTCTGAAACTCTTCACATATCTAGCGTCAGATTATCAAATGAACAAAGAGATATAGAAGGGAGCCTAGAGGAGAATCATCCGAGAGCAATCGGGGTTAATTTCATTAAAATCATTGAAGGGCCTAGAAAATTCTATAGCCAACCAAGGTGGAATAGCCACAGAAAATATGAAGTATTTACTGCCTTGACAGCAATAAATTCAGGTGTGATCGGACAGAGGTACAAAGTGATGTAAAATTTGAGATAAGTAAGAAAAAAATAAAAGAAGAGGGGGAATTCACACAGAACAAACATTCATAGGAGGAATTTAAGGCAGTAAACTGAAGGGGTGAAGTATGCTGCCCACAAGCAGAAGAAAGGTAGCAATCAAGAAAAGGAAGGCCATCTGGCCCTGGATGAACAGGTTACAAGTTACAACAGATATAAAATCCATACTGATCCAGATCATAGTGATAAGTGACCCTTGGAAGGTGAAAAAGGGGAAGGATGCAAGACTAGTGATGGAACAAGAAGCTTCAGTCAAACTAGATACAATTTGAGGGCCAGACAAAGATTGGTCAAGTCCCCTCCAGAAGGTATGCAGGAATGACAAAAGGATAAAAAAAATCTTTTTTTTTTTTTTTGGAAGAGGAAACCTTTTTTAAATCTTGAATGAAAGAGAATTTATAATGTATTACCTTTCATTCAGATTTAACAAGTATCTAAATTCTCAATGTTATACTTGTATATTAATAAAAAGAAATTGAATGTAAATGAAATGATAACAACATCCTTGATTTGAAATTTGCTGAATATTGTATTGTCAAATGTCTTATATATATAAAAAAAAATAAATAAATAAAAAATATAAAAAAATAAAAAAAGGAAGGGGGGGGGCAATTTAGGAATGGGTGAATATGCGAAACAATCGGCTAAAATCCCAGACAAGATAGAAGATTAAATCATGACCTGAGGCCATCATGTACGCAAGGGTCTATGTTGCATGGGTGGGGTCTCCTGTGGACGAGAACAAGAAGCGTCGGAACAGAGTGCAGAGGAATTGAGGTGCTTTGTGTGATAGTCATCGAGAGAGTATATAGTTTATGGTGACAGAAAAAAGGGCCTTTCCCTTTTTGTTTTTGCCTCAGATCTGTTCCAGTCGTTCCCAGAGAAAGGAAGTTCCAGTGAGGTTGGGGTGAGACGAATGAAAGCGGCTATGCAGCCAAGTAGAATGCAAACATGCATATAGGTCTCGCAGGAGGTCAGTATAGGCTAAGAAGGAAATGCGGAACCTCATCGACCAACATCAGCAGCAGTGCTTCGTGAACATCATAGGCAATGAATTGTGATTGTATTCGCATATCCACCTTCCAGAAGCCAGAACCTAAGAAATGTATCAGCCAGGTAGCCTCGGCAAAAAGGGACCAGATGAAGAAAACGCGAGCCGTATAATTCCAATTGATGATCGCAAATATAAGCCGGTGAGATCCCGACACCTCGGTAAAGTAAGAACTTTTTTTCAAAATTGTTTACAAGGAAAGTTAGATTATGACAGTAAAAGGGACTAATTAGAATTGTGATTTATGAAGTGTTGTAAGACTTCAGGAATTGAACCATGAATAGAGGATGATTGATCTGAGTCAGAAAACTTGGAAAAGTGCAGTGTGAAAAATATTTTAGTTTGTCATTGTCGGGTAGTTCTTGGATCATCAACTGTGTGAAAATAATCTAGGGGTGTTAAGTAATTAGAAGGACATCCCATTTTAATACTATTAGATAACATTTCGTGTTGCAAGGGAACTAGAATGTCCATGTTACATCGAGTTATCTTATTTTACCATTCATACCAACATTAGTTAAGTTATTGTCTATGAAGATAATTGTAACTTGCTTTATTAGTAATGAATAAAATTTTTCTTGTCAACCAAATAACTTGCCTGATCACTAATCTCAATGCACTAATCATAAAGAGAATCTATGCGTAAAATTATTGGGGACATTCACGGCTGCAGTGCAAAATAAGAATATATTAGATTATTGTGTTTGGAAATAGAGAAGGAAAGGATACAGGATCGTGTGCCATACTAGGTGTTTGCTCTTAGATAAAGAAATTTCTCTTATCTATAGAATTTTGGTGGCGCAGCGTAAACAAATAAATTGGCTCTAGACAGAGGCATTTCCTTTGTCTATCGAGTTTTGCACACGTGGACAACACACTAATAGCGGCCAAGGGAAAGAGGTAACAATAAGGGCAGAGTCTGTAAGAATTGTATAGGACAAAATTTTAGAGTTGGAGAAATAACAAGTAAAAAATAAAAATAATACAACATAAGCCAAAATACTAAAGTCTTTTTCACACAAGGAAAGGATATAAGAGTATAGAGAAGTAAACACAATCAACAAATAAATTCATACTCATTATACATCATATATATATATAAATTTTACACCACCATGATACTAATGTAGTATACATTTACAACTTTTCTTCGATGGGAGTCCCATAAAAAAATTTCTGAACTTAAGCAAAAGACTCTTAAAAGGCTCTTTAAAATCACGTTTAAAAAAATGTTAAGTATTATTATTTAATAAATATTTAATACCAAGTAAGCAAATAACAAATTATTTTTTCTGTTCTCTTGATAAATATAACATGTCACTGCTTTTTTTCTTTCTTTCTAAGTCTATCTCACATCACTAAACATGGTTTTGTTAATAAGAATAAATAATACAGAGAAAAACAAAATAAGCAACTCAACTGCACTTTTGTTTGGTAGAAAAAATATCATTTCCATGTTATTGCATTTAGTAAAGTAACAGCAAAAGAAAGATTACACTATGAAGTGAGAGGGTTCTCCCCTAGGTGCACAAATGCCAATGGCAGGAATTTGATGATGATGATGATGATGACTCTGTATTTGTGGCTTAATTTATTTTTGCAAATTAAATGCAGTTTAATTTGTATGCAGGTGACAAAAACTTATAAAAGAAAAATAAATATATTTCTTTCATAATATGAGCAAAAAAATATGAGTTTGTATTTAAAAAAAAAAGGTAGTTCTGATAGCAGAAATGAACATCATGATGATTCATTGATTTATGTCAGTTTTACAAAAACTAACTGATAAGAAACTACCAATATATTTCGCCACAGCTATATTTGCAAAGTGGATGGGAAAAAAGAAATAAACATAATATTCAATATAAGTACTTATTTTTATTACCAGTTAACATGAAAATAAACATAAAAAAATTAAAGAGAAAATCTTGAGATTGCAAAAAAATAATAAAATAAAATAAATAAAATACAATCATAGCATTTGAGAAAAAACATTTTTTCTCATTTTTTTCTTCAGTACCGGATGCAAAATATATGGTATTTTCACCAATCAATTTTTGTTAAATTGACACAAATCAATGAATCATCATAATATTCATGTCTACAATCAGAACCCCTTTTTTAAAATAAAAGCTTTAATCTTTTTATATCTAATGAAGAAATATTTAATTTTTTATAAAGTACTGTGCAAATTGCAAAAATAAATTAAGATGCATAAATAGCGAGTTGTCAGAGAGACAACTTATTTATGAACTATGGGGGGGGGGGGGCTTCCCATTTCATAATATAGACTGTATGCTGGTGTTCTATTACTTAACCTAAATGCAAGTTGTGTTTTTTTGTACCTCACTTTCTTTTGAATGTGCATATTGAGAATGCTTACAACCCAATTTGATTGTAAGCAGTCTATATTTATTTTAATAAGTTAATATTTCACATTACAAGACAGAGTGCAGTGCACAAGCACCACATTAAGGACATCTAGTATGTGGAAAAGTCAACTAGCTGAAGATGCCGTTTCCCAAGGTATTTGGATACTATCGAGGTCACTGTACTACGTGAAAAGTTTTTGATATTACTGACTTTCTACTAATAATTTTTCTCCATAGTCTGTTACCTGACAAGACTCCAATATTGTCAGATGTTTTATTTTGTTTCTAATTGCATCAATCCACACAGATCTCAGTCTTCTGAGTCTTTTTTCTTATTAGTCTAGCATCAAACAAGTGTTTTACTAATTTTTCACATATATTTATTCTGTTTAAGTGACCATACCACTTGAGATTAGCTCTGCTCTCACATATTCCTGAATGCTAACCATGTCAAGTTCCTTCCTAATATCTTCATTTTTAATATGATTCTGACGATGTCATCTGTCAAATCCTCTAATTTTTTTCAGAACTTTACATGTCTCTCTCTCTCTCTCTCTAATTCTTCCTGCAGTTTAGAGTAGTAAGAGGGTGAACAGGCAACATGGATGAAGCATATTGGTAGCATATGCTACAAGAAGGGCCATCCCTAGACATGGAGGCCACATTCACTATGTCGGGTTAATTCAGGGGACATCGAGGCTCAGTTAGCATCCTGTCTCGCTGAAGGAAACAACAAAGAATGCATCCAGACTGGCCACACAAAACCAACAGATCAGGGAAGGAAATCAAAAATTTGCAGTGCAGTTCATGATTTCAAATAATGAACTAATTAAAGATATTAATTAGATATGAAAAATATTAAAATGGTAGCATTATCAGAATGTAAGAAGAAAGGAAAAGATATGTATAATGCACGAATAAGGAAGAAAGGGTAAAGCGATTAATGAGTGAAACAGCACTAGGAAATGATTAAAAGTAGTATGCAATGCTTCTATTATTTTGTCTCAGTTACAGATATCGACAGAGTACAAAATGAGACTACACACACACACACAGCACAAAACTAAAACATGTGGACGAAAGACTAGAGTCCTAACAGGTGAGGCACCCTCTATGGACACCTGTTGGCAGCCTAAGATATAAACTGGGATCTCGAAGTATTAGTGTTTCCATATGTTCGGAAGTTTATGATGCAACCATATTTATTTAAATTAGACCGATTTTTAAGAGCAGCAGCAGATTCTAAAAATAGTCTCTCTGAATTTACTGTGATGGAGCATGGTCTTTTCCAATTGATTATGTGAGCTGTAAAAGTAGTATTTAATGACTTACTGCTGTTAAACTCCATTAAACTTTTATCATGAATTTTTCCCACTTAAGCCTTAACACCCAGATACATGAACAGTATCAGTTACATATAAAAACAACATAACTACATATCAGAAAGAATTGTTAATTTGTCATTAAAGATAAAAGGGCATATAATGCATTTCAGAAATGTTTACAATCCTGAAGAGAGGGAAACAAAAAACAGAAATAAATTTTTACAAAGAAATACAAGAAACTCTAGATAAAATAAAGCTATCTGAAATTATTATCATTATTTTATCCCAGATTTAAATGCAAAACTGGGAACCAGATAATACAATGAATAAGCCAGATATCAATGCAAAAATAATGGAATTAAATTATTGTAGTTCTGAAGAGACAATGAACTCAGAATAAATAACACATTCTACCAACATAAAGAAAATCATAAAATAACAGAAATATATCAAGAACTTAATCCACAATAGACTACAGTACATAATAACTAGAAACATTAAAACGTGAAGAAATTATTATCCAAGTTCTATCATCAGCTGATATAGGAAATGACCTTGTATTATATACTAAAAAATCAAGATTCCGAAAGGGAAGGGGGGGGGGGGGGTATTGACAGATTAATGAGATAAAAGAAAAACAATGTTAAGGTAAGATTGTTATAGGAAGATGATTAAAATACTATATGAATAAAGAATAAAAGAGCAGTTTCAACGAATCTTTAAAAACAATATTAAAGCAGCATATGAAGCCTCAGGAGGGGGAGAGAGAGAGAGAGAGAGAGAAAGCAGCTGGAAATGACACTATTGGTACAAAAGAAAAAAAAAAGCTTCTCAGCATATTTATAAGCTAAATCTAATGAAGTACAACAGATGCAAAAGCTTATGAAATAAAACTAGTAATAAAGTATGGGAAATAAAATGAGAATTCTGGGATAACTATTCAAAATGGCTTGGACTCTTATGGCACACAGAAGCAAATATCTCTATATTTCCTTCTGTGTGCCATAAGAGTCCAAGCATGCTATAGAAACTAAAGAGATAAATTATGTGAGCATATAAACATATCCTTAACTGAACAAAAATGTTGACCATAACACTTGACTTAATATTGCTGACCTGGTTAGGCAAGTGGTTAGCAAGGCTGAGGGTTCAAAGCTTGTTCTTCACCAAGCTTTTCTTCCACAATTCTTCTCAACCGTTTCTCAAGTATACTTGCATAGATCTTGCCAGGAACACTCAGTAGAGAAATACCTCTGTAATTCTCACATTCAGTTTTATTTCCCTTTTTATATATGGGTATTATCAGAGCTCTACTCCAATCATCGGGAATTCGTCCCTCTGTCCAGGCTTTCTGAACTATGCAATGCAGCCACTATAAGACTCTTATACCACCATACTTCAACATTTCTGGTCGAATATCATCTTCTCCTGCTGCCTTTCCACATTTCAAGCCTTTGATGGCTTTTTCTACTTCAAATATGGATATGTATTCCTGACTGCATGCCTGGTCAGTGTTTTTTACCACTGTGCTGTCATCACTGCTTGTTTCATTTAGCAGTTTTTCAAAGTAATTACTCCATACTTAAAGGATATCCTTTTCTCCCATTTTCATGTCACCTTTATCATCTCTAACTCCTTTTAAAGCACTCTTTCCTCCATTCTTAAGCTTCTTTAATAACCTCCAGAATATTTTGCCACCTTCTTGATATTTAGTTTCTATATTCTTGCCAAAGCCCTCCCAAGACTTTTGTTTAGCCAGTTTTACACAGTGTTCAGCATTCTTGCATTTGTCTCTGTATTCTCTAAGAGCACAAGCTGACTTATTTGATAGGAACTTTTGATATGCTTTCTTCTTTTCCTTCACTGCCTCTTTAACTTCCTGTGTCCACCAGGGAGTTCTGATTTTTTTTATCCTTGCAGACAACCTCACCACATGCCTCTCTGGCAATCAATGTTTTCTTCAGTGTTTGCCACTGAATCTCCACGGTTTGATTCCTGTTCTCAAACTCTTTCATTTTTTCTTCAATAATCTTTGAAGAAAAAATCTTTGTATTTTAGTCTACAGATCACATCTAAGAACTGCTCAACTTTTATTCGCTTTAAAACTTTCTTACATGTTATTCTTTTCAATATGAAATTCAATTTTATCCTGCTCAAGACTAAATAGTGATCACTTCCAATTTCAAATCCTCTGTACACTCTGGTGTCCTGCACCAGGGAGAAAACATCACAATCAACAATAACATAGTCAATGAGACTTTTCTTATTCCTTGCCTCTTCTCTCCATGTGAATTTGTGTACATTTTTATGTTGGAACATGGTGTTAGTAATAACTAGTTCATGTCCTGAGCAGAAATCCAACAGATATTTGCCATTATTATTAGCTTTGCTCTTTTCTCCAAATTTTCCCAAAATATTATTGTATGTCTCACAATCATTTCCTACTCTGCTATTTAGATCCCCAACAAGGACCAACTTTTTCTTTTTTATTGTGTCAGTTGTTTTTTCTAAAGCCTCAAAAAATTCCTCTACCTCTACCTTAGTAGAACCTTCTGTGGCACCATAGGCACAAATAAGTCTCATTGTCCAGTTCCCCATTCTCATATTTGCCCACATTACTGTACTTGAGACTGACTGCCATTCAAGAAGATTAGCCTCGTATTTTGTGTTGAATACTATGGCTACTCCTTCTTTTCCTTGATTGTCATTGCCTGAATATAACATTTTGTATTTATTGCTCAGAAAGATCTCACCAGTTTTTGTCTTTTTTTGTTTCGGTCACCCCTATTATGTCAATCTGCTACTTATTTAATTCCTCATCTAGCTCCATTTCTTTGTCATTCAGGCTTCTTATGTTGATAGTACTGATCTTTAACTCTGGTGATGTTGAGTTGGGGGTTTTTTTCAGATGCGTTCATAGATATATCAATACATAACTAAAATACAATACAAATAAATATAATTTTTTCACATAAAACAAATATAAATGAAGAAAATTTGAATTTACAATAAACTATGTCATGCATATGACACGTGACAGGCACCAATGAGATAATGTAATTAACAGCAATCACTACTCACTAGTATTCAGCAGTACTCCACAACATACTGTAATTGTGTTGTGATGAGTATATGTTTTAAAATTGGTTTCTAAGGTGAAATATTAGTTACTTTTCTCAGCTTCAGAAGTGAAACTTGCACAATCCCTCAGATGTTAAAATAACAAAACAAAAACAGCAATATTTAGAAGAAAATAGTTTTTAAGCAGGAATGGGAGGAAAGCTTTGTCTTTACTGTAATATAGGAGAGCAATTAGATTGATAAATGACCCATCTCTCACCAACTTATTTCCCCCACTTTTACATAGACACTTAGTGTCTGCAATTTGTATATTCTATAAATGTTTCCATGGAAAATGTTCATCCGAAACGGCATCAATAATTCCCCCAGTCTGTACTAAGCCCATTGAAACACGTACAGCTGAGCCCAACATCCTTTCACAGTACACCTTGAAACCCACAGAACAAGTTTCTTTTCCTCCTCCTTCATCCCTGCTACTGCAGTACTACGTAATAGTCTTCCCCTGACGTATTTCCCAAGGAATACAACATACAGGCTTTTAAATCAAGTGTAAACAAGTTTCTCCTTTCCCAACCCACTACCCATATATGGTACTAACGTACTATAGGTTGACCAGCCAACCTCTCGTATATGGGCCCAACATAAAAAATAAATAAATAAATATAATATATTATATTTAAATGCTATGATGGAGAAGTTTTACATTTTTTAGTAAATATCTTGAGGCTTGTGAACAGCTGAAAAATGTTCTGGGTGGCTCTTAGCTGTAGGAAACCTGGCTATCTTTGTTATATAAAATTTCCATGCTCAATGAAATCCACTAGTAAGACATGTTTAATGACACTTGGTAGACACTGGCAATAAATAGGTTGTGCAACTACTTTTGCAAAATGGTATCTGAATGTGTGTGAGAGAGAGACCACAATTGTGAACTAAGTGACTTCAAATGGAAACTGAAAGCAGGAACCCAATGAACTTGCAAGTTACTAAGCATGTTTTGGAAATAATTCAACGCAAGAAGCAGATGAAGAATAGACATGCTATATTCAATCGAATGACTGCAAGGACATAAAACTAAATACAACAAGTGTTGAGTACTACCCCAAATAGCATATAACATCCAATAAAAAGTATCATCACAGTATAAAGAGTATCAGTGATTTAATTATTATTTTTAACCTCTAATAAGTGATTATCTTCCGTGAGCAGCACCACAAACAAACTAAATTATAAAAAGATGTTTATTAACTGGCTTATATTTCGCTGGATGAATGCTTCCCAGCCATTACTTATCCTCTTCATGCCTCATGGCATATAAGTCTGAGATCTCTTTCTACTAGATACCTCTGTCCTGAGCCAACAATTCGGCTTCTCTCCAGCTCTTCTAGCCAGTCTTTTTTCCTTTTCTGTCATTTGCCAAGTCAATTTAGGCCTTCCCCTTTTCCTTCTGGGATCTATGTCAAAGCCACTTTAAGAATCTTTCTGCTGTCCATTCTCAGTATATGTAAAATCCATTTCCATATCCAATTTTTTATTTCATCGATGATGTTTTTTTTGCACAGTCAGCTTATATAAGTAATTATTTGTTATACTTTGGAGCCAAAATATTTTTAATATTTTATGCATTTGGTTTGAAAACTATTTAATTTAGCTTCCTGTTTTATGGTCAGCTTCCATGTCTCTGATCCATGTAATAATATGACCTTAACAGTGCTATTGAAGATCTTTATTTTGATTTTATTATGGTATTTTGAAGATTTCCATATATTATTTAATTTTTTGAAAGCAGTATTAGCTTTTATCAATCTTTGCATTATATCTCTGCCAGTTTCACCTTCAGTATCTAAATTTGCTCCCAAGTACGTAAAATTCTTAACTTCTATAGCATGCTGATTGATTTAGATCTCTTTGTGATATTTGCTGTTTAGTTTAAGCACTTCGGTTTTAGTCATATTTATTTTAAGACCAACCATTTCAGCTGTTTTATACAAGTCTTATGATTTTGTTTGTATATCATTTGTATTTTGATGATATCAAAAACTATGTCATCAGCATAACCTAGATCTTCTGTGACATAGGATTCCATTTAATTCCTCTTCTTGCACCTGTAACTTTCCTCATAATCCAATTGATGACTATATTAAACAATAACCCAGACATTACACAATCCTGCTAATGCCAAATGTTATCTCAAACCATTGGGCTTTGTCTGCTGAGTAATAACACAACTTTTATTTCTCTTATACATTTCTTTGATTATTCTAACATGCTTGTTCAGAATTCCATAACCTTTATTAACCATAATGTTTCTCTGTCAATACTGTCAAATGCTTTAGCAAAATCTATAAAATTTACATATAACAGGCTTCTAAATTCTATGCTTTATTTAATGATGGTCCTTAAAGTAAAAATGTGATGCACAGTACTCCCACCTATTCTAAATCCAACTTGTTCATGCCTTAATATCTTCTCAAAATTCTACAGAAAATTTAGCAGATACTGAGAATAGGCTGACACTCCTCCAATTCTCACATCTAGTGAGATCACCTTTCTTATAGGGATTATAATCATCATAGTTGAGGTATCTTTTCATTCTCTAGCACATTATTAAAAATCAGTTGCAGTTTATAAGCAACCAACTATTGCTATATTATCATTGCCTGAAGCTTTTTCACTTTTTATTTTCTCTATTACATTTGCTATTTTATTTTTAGATATAGGTTTTGATGTTATATTTAAATTTATGCTTATAGGAAGTTCTTCCATTACTGAACTTCTAATCATGTCAGTTATATCGTTGTGTACATTTAGAATTTCAAAGTGTTCTTTCCATCTTCTAACAATCTTAACATTTTCAGTTAGTAGCAAAACTATATCTCATAGCATTATTTACTTGCTTCTTTTCTTCAGAGCATATTTTCCTTGTCTCTCATACAGTCTTCCATTGCACCATGATATTGCATCATTTTGTGCTGCTTCTGACAAACTGTCCATATAATCCCTTTTACCCTCTCTTGCAATCTTTTAACAAGGTTATCTTTCTCTCTATAATTGCTGAAATGAATTTCTTCAGTTCTCTGGAATTTAGCACTTTCAAACATCATTTTAACTTTGTGCCTTTCTTCTATGAGTCTTCAGATCGTGTCTAATAACCTCCCTTCTGAGCACTGACACAGTCTCTTGCAACCTCATTATATATACCATTTAAAATTTTTTCCTTTGCATATCAATCATGTTTTATGGGCTTCTACTTTCTCATCTTCTAGCTTCTCATGAAATTGATTTTTTTTATCATAATAGAAAAGGTTTCCTTAATTTCATTCATTTTTAATTTAGACAAGTCATATTTTACCCTCCAATTCTGATTTCTACTTTGTTTAATCCTATGCAGTTTAATTTAATTTTGACTGTTACTAAGTAGTGATCAGATCCTACATCAGCTCATCACCTGAACTTTAACATCTAAGAGTGAACTTTTAAAATTACTCGACTGCAATATGATCAATGTTTTAGTTTGCCATCTGGTGATAACCAAGTCATTTTATGTGTCTTTATGCTTAAATAAGCTTCCTCCTATCACAAAGTTATTCATTTCACGAAATGTCAGCATTCTCATTTCTTGAACCACAAGAAATGCTATGTTACCTATTGCTCTATCATGTTCATTATTTCTTTTCCCAACTTTAGCATTCATGTTGCCATTAAGAATAACCATGTCATGTTTCAGTACTTGTTCTATACATGTTTGTAACTTATCATAAAAATTCTACTTCTCTTCAAGATCCTTTTCATTTGTTGGTGCATATACTTGTATTATAGTTAATTTAATATATCTTGAATCTAGCTGTTATTATCAGCTCACTTATGGGCTTCCAATTTATCAAGTTTTTACTTGTCTTAACACTAAATATAAGCACCACCACACTTCTTTCATGATTTTTATCTGATCCTGAATACAATATTTGATATCCATATATAGTTCCTGCTCTTCCAAAGCCAGTCCATCTTAACTCCAATTATTCCCAATAACTATTCCATACTTTCCCCATTTCCATTATAATTTCCTGTGTCTTTTCAATTTGAAACATAGTTCTAACATTCCATGTTGCAAATAACATTTTCTGTTTAGGAGAAAGTGGTGACCTTATCTGTTTCAAGGATTCCTGCAGGCTGACACACCTGGTATACTGATTTTCTTGGGCTGTCAGTTTCCATAATCAGGGAATTTTTTTTTTACAGGGAAGGCTGATTAGCCCTTCGCACGGGCTTGGGAAACGATCTCCCCCAAGGCAGAGTATTTCATTGCCATTGCAGACTAAAAATATCTTTCTGACCTGTAATGACTGATATTTTCTTCCATCTAATCCTATGTGAAATGGGATGTTCAAATCTGCCAGTCCAGACTTGCCATAATAATAGTAGTGAATGTATTCTTTCTTACAACATTAGTGGATGCCACATCAGGACAATTTTAACTGTTTCACTTACTCATTGTCATTTGTAAATTGTAACATGTTTGTTTGCTTCTGAAGATGCTGATTTGAAATCCAGTGAAATATAAGCTGTTTATTAAACATGTTTTTATAATTTAGTTTGCTTGGTGTTCTAATAAAGTTAAAATAAATAATGAATAACATCAAACACCTACCCTTGTCTATTAGATTTCTGTGAGCAGTTGTGTGTTCTGAATGGGAAAAGTATGTGGTTGAGGAAAAGTAAGTTAAAATTACTTTTCAGTTTATTAAACAACAACATTATAAAAAATTTCTCAAACATTAAATGGTCCATATTATTCAATTGATTTTCATTTCTGAAATTTAGAAAAAAAATTAACGTTTGTAGTTGTACTTCAAGATTTCAAAAATTATTTACAACAAAAATATAATTCTACTTACCCTAAGAAATCAAAATCTAATGTGGAATGTGCTGCTTGGATAAGAGCCCATATTCCCCAGAAAAGATGTGCAGCCTGAAAATATAATTTAAATTATATGCACAGAAACATGCTGCCTCATTATTAAAATGAACCAGAACAATATATATATATGAGGTGTGGCTATTGAATAACGAGACTGGTTGCAAAAAATGTGGTTCATTATTACAATTGTACAACTTAATTGTTATCCCCTTCAACATACTCCTCCTCTATACACCATTGAATAGGAATTTTCCATTGTTGGAAGCAGTGCTACACGTCATCAGGAGGTATCTGCTTCAGTAACACTGCCATTTTCTCCTTTATCTCATTCACTGACTGAAAATGGCACTGCTACTTTGGAAAAAGGTAAAAGTCGCATGGAGCTAAGTCCTGCGAGTAAGATGGATGGTCCAACACTAGGATCTTCTTATCAGCCAAATACTGCTTCACAGACAGTGCACTGTGGGCTGGGGCATTGTCCTGATGGAGAATCCAAACATTATTCCTCTACAGATCAGGTCTCTTCTTCATCACTCATTCTCTCAGCTTAGCCAGAACCTCAAGGTAATAATGTTGATTAACTGTCTGACCCTCTGGTAACCATTCAACCATTACCATGCCATTGATATTAAAAAAAAACGATCAGCATTGCCTTCAGTTTTGACTTGCTCATTCTTGCTTTTTTCATTCTTGGTGAAGTTGAATTTTCCAGTGCATCGATTGTCTCTTTTTTCTGGATTGTACTGGAAAATCCACGTCTCACTGCATGTGGTGAGACATCTCCTTAAGTCCGGCTCTGCTGTCAGCCGTTCCATGATGTCAGTACAAATTTGTTTCTGGACGTCTTTTTGCTCCTGACAAGTTTTTGGGAACCATTTTGCCGCAAATTTTGTTCATGTTCAATTGCTCATGAAAAATTTGTCATACAGTCTCCTTATCAACGTGCACCATGTCTACTATCATCCGAATGCTTAATCGGCGATTGTTGCAGAGAATTTCAATAATTTTCACAATGTTCTGTTTGGTTGCTGTCGTGACAAGGTAACCTGGTCATTTAAAAAAAATCGACTCGCAAAATGTTCAGATTTTCATGCAAGTGCATTTTTGATCTGCTGTGAGCAAGCGTGGCACCCATCTTGCGCAAAGCTTTTTCATTTGCAATTCTTCATACAAAATATATCCTACACGTTCTTTTGAGATGCCTATAGTCTCAGCAATTTCACGCACTTTGACTAGCCAGTCATCCAATACCATATTGTGCACTTACTCAATGATTTCTGGTGTTGTTACACTTTTTGGATGTCCTTCATGTGGATCATCTTTCTGGCTGGTATGGCCACGTTTAAACTCGGCATCCCAATTTTTAATTATCGAAAACGAAGGAGAAGAGTGCCCATAAACTTTTATGAAATTTAAATGAATCTCTTTTGGTGTTAAACCTTCTTTTACAAAGAATTTTATAACTGCATGATACTCAATTTTATAAATTTCAAGGGATACAGACAACACTTTTGCTTCAGAAAGCTGTATAAAACAAACTACTTGATAGAATGACTTGCAATTTCACATTTTTTGGATGCTTATGACAGATGTACCAACTTAGAAAAAAAAACTTGCCGATAGTGTTGCTCCCTATGGTCAAGGCTGAGAACTTTTCAGACCACCCTCATAAGTAGGAAGAAAAGGGTGGGATAGAAACTGGAAATCCCATTCTAGAGATAGTCACTTTACACCTCCACTAAGCAGGAAAGTGGACTTCACCAGGTGAAGAAAGACATCTACTACGTAGAGGTCTATTTAGCATTTACTCAAATTAGGGAAATAATGCTTTTAAAATGGCAATATTTGTCTCACCAGATTCCCCCATTTGTGGAAAGAGGCCTATACTATGGAAGGCAGCGATGATATTGGCTGTGAGAGGCTATTTATTGCATGATCGCAAGCCCATAATGGCAGCAGTATGCATATCCATTAGTGCTGGTGCATTCACAAAAATCTATATTATAGCCTACCTTAATGTGACTGATACTGATGCAGTGCCAGCTCTAAGGGTCCTGGTGCCTCGATGCAATTTTAAGTTGAGCACCCCCTTACTTTTTTTAAAATGTAGTTAAAATTTAAAGGTTAAAACTCAAAACACATTTTTATATAAAATTATGTACTTTAATATATGTATTTGAAAAATACATATTAACAACACAGCAAACATTGCAAAACATACAAAAAAATGCAGACTAGAATTACAGATACATAAGTTGTATCTGTAATTCTATGAGCTATTATAACTAGAGATGTGCAAACTAGAAAAATTGCACAATGAAAATAATCATTTAATTTTGAATTAATAAACTTTTTTTAATAAAAAAAGAAATGTAATAAAAAATTAAATGATTTAAAAGTTTACTTTTCTTAATTTTAGAAGCAAATTCATAAAGACGCTTTATAAATCATTTGCACATATACATTGCAATATTTTCAGCAGGTCTAAAGCTGTCATTATCCTCTATGATGTCCTTTAGAATTTGTATTTCATTATATGATTCAGTAGCACAAATATCCTTTTTCTTCATCAGTCAGTGCAACTTGTAAATCATCAGTGTTTTCTTAAAGTGTCCTCACCCATATTAGAAACTGGATAAAAACTGAAATATGTTAAAGTGACTTGTCAAGAGATCAAACCTTTCAGCCAAAGAATTAATATTCTTGTAGAAAGGCAGACGTTGGTAACACATGACTATTAAATTATTTATGAAATTTACAACGTATACTGGAATATTAATTAAAAGAAACTTTAATAAATACTTCCTATATTTTGGCAATGTCACATTGCCATCTTCAATGGAACAAATAACTATGACATGTGCACGCAGGCACTACCAAAAAGCAAATGAGGCAGAAGAGAGAAACTACAGTTCTTTTTCAAGTTCTAAAGAGGACCCTAGGAACAACAGTAGTTTCTCTCTTCTGCCTCATTTGCTTTTTGGTAGTGTCTGCGTGCACGTCATAGTTATTTGTTCCATTGAAGATGGCAATGTGACATTGCCAAAATATAGGAAGTATTTATTAAAGTTTCTTTTAATTAATATTCCAGTATACGTTGTAAATTTCATAAATAATTTAATAGTCAAAGAATTAATAGTGTCCACAATTGGAATTAAAAAATGTAACTATAAAGTTATATTGCATATAAACTGGCACTTTGCTAGTTGATCTGCAATATAACTTTATAGTTACTTTTTTTTACATTTATAGTCCAAACATTCCTAACAGAACATCTCTTCTTACGTCTGCATAATGTACTGCTTTTGAACTCAGGAGAAATTTCTAAATCTAATGTTAACACTTTTGTCAATTCAAGTATAACATTAAAATTTTCATCCAATCTAAATTCTTCAGTAGAGTCGATTACATTATTTAATGCATTTATACATTCACTTAAATTTATGTTTGGATTCTGAAGCATTTTACTCACTACATTTATCCTTCACAAAATTCATACCAGATTATAAGTGAACACAAAAATCCATAATCTTTAATTTTCAAAGCTAATGTTTTTGCTTCATATTTTGAACTATTGTCAATTTGAATATTATCATAAATTTCCAAAAAATAATTTAGAATTTCTCCAATATTATATCTAAGTGAATGAAGAGCATCAATTCTTGCTTCTCATCTATCTGATAAAGTTTTAGGTGCAATTTTGATGTACTTTTTCAGTACATCCCATCATTAGTCAAAGTACTAAAGAAATTATAAATTTTTTGTATAGTGCTTAAAAAAAAAAAAAAACTGACTGTTTCAGTATTAAGTTCAACAGCATCAGAGATCATCAAATTTAGATCATCAGTATATGTGTCTCTAAATGCCGCTGAAAAATTTAGTTAGCTGCCCTTACTGTTTCTCTTTTTCAAGTTCTTTTGCTGCTTTTCTTTTTTCATTTGCAGTTCCGGATAATTTTTTTTAGTCTCCATTATGCACAAATTTATTCTGAAGTAAAAAATCTATTGAACAAAAAAATTTGGTAAGGAAAAAAATAAATGTAAATAAAAAAAAAAATGAAAAGTTAAAGTAAATTCTTAGGTTAAATTTTGAATCTACTTAACTCAGTGTGAATTACCTATACATTCACTGTGTTTAGCAATCAACAGTTCGATGATTTACAAACAATGTGCGAGGTCTGTTCCACAAAAAATGCCCAAATGTCACTTCAGTTAAGCCAGATACACGTGCACGCCTCACACCCTAACTGGCGAATGTGCACTACACATAAAAAAGAAAGTCATTGTGTAAGATGCCCCCCCCCCCCCCCGTAACAGAAACGTCCCATGCGATTGCCTGGTTCGTTTAGTGCTTCTGCCAGCTCTATACTACACATAGTGAATAACAACTTGCAGTTTTTGTGAAATGATATTAAAAATCTCGGTATTTATTACAATATATCTAGTGCATATTCACATTTAATAAATGTTAATATTAAAACATGCTTTTATTTTATTTTTTCTATTCACTTCAGCGTCCCTTGAAGAAGGTGCCCCAATGTGATGCATCACCTATTTACTGTGTTAAGTGGCCCTGGATCCTGGATGCACAGCTCATAGAAGTGAATAATGCAATGTTTACGTTAAAAGTGATGTTTCAAATGGTGAGAAAATGAGGTAACAGTAAGTAAGTGAAAGGTAAAAAATTATCAGTGACAGGTTTTTAAACTGATGGATAAAGGGATATGTATTTGTATAAAATATCTCTACATTGCTTGGAAAGAAGTTAACAGACACTGCAGTGCGAGGAACAAACACCACGGTGTCTACCTTAATAATACGCAGGACCACCTTCCCTGTGATGACTGCAGCAATCCTATGGGGTATACTTTTCATAAGTGTATGATAACGATCAATGGGAATTTTGGACTATTCTTCCTGTAGACACATAATGAGGTCCCGGACTGTTTGTAGGGCAGACATCCCTTGACCTCACCCGACACTCCTGTTCGATAGGGTTAAGATCAGGAATCTGGAGGCCAGTCAAGTGTGGTTTGACGTTTATGTCCACAAACCATGCAGTTACAGCAGCAGCTGTAGCCTTATGACATGGTGCGCTGTCTTGCTGAAAGAAACAATGGTTAGTTCCATAGAAATGGCACAAGGTAGGAAGCATTGCATTGTCTAGAATGTTCAGGTACCTCTCAGAGTCCAGTGCCTGTGGCACCAGAAACAGAAGTCTGAGGCCAAACCAGGAAAAATAAGACTATACTAGCACACCGCTACCTCCGAATTTCATAGTTGAGGTTATGCACTTTGGAAAAAGACTTTCACCGGGCATCCACCACAACCGTCCATCTGCTCGGTAGAGGGTGTAATGTGATTCGTCGCACCATAACAGTTTTTTAAATTTCCATGTCCCATTGTACATGTTCTTTGCACCACTGAAGACAATGCTGTATGTTAGTTCGGGTAATGCAAGGCTTGCATATTGCAGTCCTACATTGGAAATCCATGTAGTGAGCCTCGGTTCTGAAGCAGCAATCCTATGATTGCTGCTACAGAACCAGAGATTTATGCAGATTCGTGTTCCAATCAACCGGGAACTCCACATTCAACGTCTTGGCCAATGAATAGTGGTTTTTAATATCCTTTGCAACACCCTGTGGTTACGTTCTGTGAGTGTGGTGGATCATCCAATGTGGTTAATACTTGCAGGTGACTACCCACTTCGATCTCAGCATGGTATTCACTAATTATTGACATGGGATGGCCTAATTTGTCAACAATTTGCCGAACAGATAGGCCTGTAACATGGCATTCTATCACAATACCTCTTTCAAAATCAGGTAGTTCCCTTCTCACAGTCATTTCACTCCGACACAGTTGCACTAACTTGAGAGCATCATATTCATCCAATTTATAGCTGCTACAAGCACATAACTCATTGCACAGCATGATGCAACTTGCCCATGAAGGTGTCCATTGACTGCTTTCCAAGCAATGTATATTTATAATGAGTTATTTTTATTTGTATTGAATTTATTTCTAAGATTCAGATAACATTTTCACATCATCCTGCTTGAGGACTTAAGAATGCTTAATCTGAAAAATAAAATGTATTCACTAAGTCCTCATGCAAATACATAAATGTTATTAATTCTTTCATTTGTTTCCAGAAATTGATTAGTGAAATAAAGACTTATGAAGTCTAATAAAAGATGATTTTTTTTCATAGGTTATTCAAACAAATATAATTCTGTGCGAAAAATGTGTATATCAATGTACTGCAACAAACATTTTGCACTTACAGAATAAATTTCATTTCAAAATTACACTAAAGGAATAAATGTAATCAAATTAATAAACACATACCAGAGCAAATTTATTTACTTGAACATAGAGTATTTCTACAGCCTCATTAGTTACTTCTTTGCTCCATTTATTAGCTGTATGCCAAGCCTCTAAATAGCATCGTAACCACTGGAGCTGAAATTCTCGATCAGGATATAAGTGAGGTTCAAACTTTTCGACGCCTTAAAAAAAATAACAATAAATAAATAAAACATAATACAAAAATTATATAGTACTCCTCCTTTAATAAAAATACAAGTATTTGATCACATCATAAAATTCCTGATATGTACCATCACAGGGGTGTGCAGGATAATATGATAGTACTAAATTAAGTTTGCATAATGATTATCAGAGACATTTGGTGAATTGAGGACTCGGAGGAAGAAAATACACTAGCTTTTTAATGATTTTCTTCCAAATGAATTCTATTTTTCAGGTGTCTAAAATAATCAAATGATAATAAGCAAAATCTAATATAATCAAATCTAATGTTCAGGTCATTTAAAGCAGTGGTTCTCGACCTTTTGTGAGACCGCAGCCCTCATCTTATAAAAAAAATTCTTTTTTTTATAAGATGAGGGCCCGGTCCCAACAAATCGGAAAGGTATTTACTCGTAAATACCTTTCCAATTTTTTTTAAAGTTCATACATTAAACTAACATAAGTATTAATAATTAATTATGGCATAATCATAAAGAGTATTAGTACACTTATGCATACAGTGTGTGTGGCATGTTGACAAATATAAAATTACATTTAAATTAGTTATCAATCACTGTCCTAATGAAATCTTGTAGCATATTGTAGTCAGGCCAACATCATTAAATTAATTTTTGCCGATTTTCATTGACATATCCCATTCTGATCATTGACATATATTATTCAGTAAAAATTCATTATTGTATTATTAAGATGATTTTAATAATGTTGGTTTTAAAAAAAAAAGGTAGTGAGTAAAATATTTATGCATTGTCACTCACCATAGAAGTCAGCTGAGCAGGGGAAGCAACAGATGTCAACTTGTCGGCAAAAAAACGTATGCCAAATATTTATATATGCAAAGTATGTAATTTAATAAATAAAAATGTATGAATCTCTCAATTCTAAACACTAGTTCCAACACTAATTAATATTTTGAATTTAAAAACGCAGCACTTTAACACAGCAATTATGTTATTGAAAAAGTTAAACTTAGTTTCTTTTATTACAACTGAGTTTTTTGGTGAGACTTTTCTTGCTGTTTTCTGTCTGTTAGCTTATTAATTCCGGGATGAATTGAAGTGACAGCCAAACGGAGACAGTCAGAAAGTTGCAGTTCCTCTCTTTCATTTAAGCACAGTCATGGCAGAAAATGCAGTTTCACAAAGATATGTGGTGGAAAAACAAAGAAGAAATCTCACTGCTATTTCATGTAAATTTGGATATTCATTTTTCATTCTTATCCAGAATTTTGAATTATTCATAGAATTAAAAGTACTTTCCAGTCCTTTCCGATGATAATTCAGTAAGTTGAAGGGTTCCTTCATGGAAAAACGGGCTGTCTCTTTGTGTTCACCAAATATGTTCACAATCCACATATTTTGCCTCTGGGGATCCTCACGTTTGAGATAATACTTGTCAAACGACAACAACAACATCTTTAGGTAGGCTGCGATATCATCTGAAACTGAATTATGTGAAAAGAAATCATCTGCTTCCATAATATAATCTGAATACGACTAAAACATTTCATTATTTCTTTCTGCAATCATATTAAGCCAGAGTTTGAGTTTCTTTTTGAAGGATTCAATCTTGTTCCAAGCATTAAAATGTATCTAGACCTTGAAGTTTTAAATTCAATTTGTTTATGTAAGAAAATATGTCGCTGAGATATGCCAGCCAGGTTACCCATTTCTTATCCTGGAAATAATGGAACAGGTCAAATTTCTTATCAATTAGAAACAGCTCAACTTCCTTTTGGAGTTCATACAACCTCTTGAGAACTTTACTGCAGGACAGCCAATGAACTTCTGAATGGAAAAAAAAAAAAAGATTTCGATGATCAGAGCCCATTTCATCGCACAATGCTTTTAACAGTCTTGTATTTTTATATAATTAATAATTTTAACAGATTGAGACAGGACCTTCATTAAGCTCAGGTGCCATTTTTTTGGAGGCCAGGTTTTACCTATGAATGTAACAATTCGTTGACAATAAGTTATTGCCACCATATCTTTAATTTTAGTGACTAAACCTGAATTTCTACTTGTAAGACAGGCAGAGCCATCAGTACAAACTCCAATGCAATTTTTCCATTTGAGACCTTTCTCTTCAATGAAACCCATTTAAAACTTGAAATTTTTAAATGGTTTCATTGAAGACATTGAAAATCTCACTGCTGGTAGTGTGCATAGATAATTCAGAAACACTTAAAACGTCTTCCTTCATGTCACTTTCATCATGATCAATATATCGTACATACGTAAGTAAAATGCTTTGTTCTGAATATCTGTAGATTCATCCAGTGCAATGCAAACAATTTGATTTTTTAATTTTTTCAAAGTTGCGTTTCTGTATCTTCTACCATATCAGATATCTGCCTATCAACTGTATCATTCGACAATGGGAATGGCTTCATTTTACTTGCTGCAGACTGGCCTAATACTTCATTACAAGCAGCAATCAAAGTGTCAGTAGTTGAAGCTTAGGAAATAATTTTCTTTTCTATTTTAAGTTCATCTCTTTTACACATAAAGAACTAGATAGGTTTGTTGACTAGATCGGAATGGTGTGTGTTGAGATGTCGGGTAAGTTGTGATGGCTTCATAGCTTTATTTCCCAGAACAGTAGCACAAATGACACATTGAGGTCGTGGCAATTAGTCAGTGTCAGGGCATTGTATGAAACAAAATTTTAAATAGCTATCCATGTACTTACGAATGAATGCAGACTTTTTTTTTCTGTGTGCTGGTAGTTTTCCCCTCCTTTTGTACATCCTGGAGATCACTCTGTAGGCTTGAGGTGGATGAATCACTATTTGTCATCAGAAACACCTTCAATATGAGATTCCTTAACACCAAAATTAAAAAAGTCCCTTTGTTTCTTATTCATATTAAAATTTAAATCTTTAGGCCTATTACTTTTAAAAAATTACAGCACTCTGGTTTTGAACAAGCACTTACACACTGCAATACGAATTTGCAAAGAAAATATTCAGTATTACTAGATTCGAGAACCAGATACAGACTACCTTGATCTTCAATATTGGTGGAAACATTTTCTTTATGCTTCCTTGCTGATTGGTCACTAACATTTGCGACAGAGATGTTATTTCATTCAGTTTTGAGAACAGAGGATACGCCACCCATTGTTGTAGGCAAATTTTACGACCGGTCATAAACAGTGGGATTTCCTTTCCTGAATGATGAAAGATTTCAGTGTGAAAATGATAATTCATGAATACTTCCATGTTTAAAAATATGCTGCTTGGTCACTGACATTTGTTACACAGATGTTATTTAGGCATTCTGGGTCTGAGCTTTCCGCCACATTCATGAATATTATTCTCCTCAGAATATTTCCACTATAAAAAATTTATTCATGAAACTAAAATCAAAAATTCCAGAACTTCTCATGATTCGGTTGTTGAGAAACACTGATTTGAGGCACTAACAACTGCATCAATCTGCCTAGATCTTGGGGATCCTCTGGGTCTTTTTCCTGCTATCAAATGTCTATTCAAGACCTTTCTCTTCAATAAAACCATTTAAAACTTTGAAAATTTCACTACTGGTAATTCAGCATGCGTAGGTAATTCAGAAACACTTAAAATGTCTTCCTTCATAGGTGACAAAAACTAGAATATATAAAGCATTTTCACTTCCAACTATGTAGGTCTTCGGTTTGATATGCTAGCTTCAGTCACTGAAGGATTAGCTAGCTTATTATTAGCACTATCAGGTTTTTAAAAAGCCAGGTTGCTTGCCTGTGACAGGCCATTGAGCCTAACAAGAAACGGATGATGGGACATGGAAGATCCAAAACCTTTTTTGGATATAATATAATTTTGGAAATTTTATTTTAACACTTAATAAAATTAATGAAGGATTAATAAAATAAATGAATTTATTAAATTTAGTTATTAGAGATTAATTGTGAATGGGCTGGCAAAGATTAGTAAAGTCAGTGGTTTGTGTTTAGACAAACATTATTTATGATATGTTGTCAATAGTGAGGGAAGTGAAAATTACCACTATATTATTGGAAGTGATTAAATAAGCTTACCTCAGTGTGAGAAGATTGTGAAATGAACTGTAACAAATTCCAACTGTTTCATTGTGAAACTGTGAAATAAAAAACATTGCTCAACAGAATATCAGCCACTGCAGTCAGTGTATGGAGTATGTGATGATAAAATGGCCAAATCTGGAATGCATGATGGGTGAGGTAGAAGTTTGAACTCTGGCTGATTTTTTGATTTCATCTGAAGTGCAACATATGCAATCTTTTTTCAACTGACTAGAATTGATTAGTATGCTCTTCTAGAAGCAGTTCAAAAATAAAAATCCTCAAAATTTCACATTAATGTGATCTTGTTCTCATACTAACTTCTAAAGTACTGTTTTATGTCGGTGAATTCTGAATGCTCAAGTGAATTCTCTGCATTTTGTGCAGAGTATGGAGCCATATCTGTTATTTAGATGATGGGACATGGAAGATCCAAAACCTTTTTGGATATAATATAACTTTAATATAATTAAATATAATATAAATATAATATAACTTTAACATTTCATTTGTTACAAGGACACATTGGGAAACATTATTGAGAAACAGGGCAAAACATTTCAAAGTGACATGTCATATAGCATACATTTACTACTCAAATCTTGGTTACAGCTGCACAAGAAAGAGAATATATTAAGAGATTATGATGAATAATTACAAACATCTAATATAAAGAATTATATATTGACAGTTAATGGTGGTCGCTTTCCAGAACTTTGATGTATGCATATGATCTGAACACTTTGGATGTGATGTAATGTTTTACTTGTTTCCAGGAAGAGATGATCAAATTGAAATACACTTGGAGTACCCTAGTTTGGTTCTGGTCAACCCTACAACTATTGTTAATGGTATGGGATGTGAGGTGAGATTTATCAGCTCCCAAGAATTGAAAGTAATCTGCATGTTACTGAATTCTGATCTCAGCATAATTGTCAATTTATACAAAATTAGACAGCTGACAAGAACAAGGTACTCATATATACCAAATAGGAAGCAGAAATAATTTGTCCTTGATGGTGGATAGAAAAGAAGACAATTTATATAAAATGATTTGAAAGTAGTATGTAGATTAATTCTGTGAAGAACTTGTATCATGTAGGATATCTAGTAAAATTCAGATATCCCATAAGTTTAAAATACAAATTAAAGTTAAGAAATTAGTAATGGGGTATGTGTGGTGTTTATAAAGTTGTTAGTTAAATGTATGTTTCTTTTTGAATGTCACTAGCAAGACGATGAAAGACATTTTTATTTTTGGCTAATGAAGTCTTGCTTAGATGAGAAATGAATTTATTAAATTTAGTTATTAGAGCTTAATTGTGAATGGGCTGGCAAAGATTAGTAATGTTAGTGGTTTGTGTTTAGACAAACATTGTAGTGAGGGAAGTGAAAATTACCACTATATTATTGGAAGCGATTAAATGAGCTTATCTCAGTGTGAGAAAACTGTGAAATGAACTGTAACAAATTCCAGCTGTTTCATTGTGAAACTGTTATTGAATAAACCTTTCTGCACTGTGAAGATGGAACTCTGTTCCAAGCCCAATGCTGGAAAGCAGTAATGGCAGCACATGATGGTAGACTTCAGAGGAAGTTTCAGAGGAAGTTTCTCAGTTGCATTTCTAAGGATGTGCAGAAGCACAAAGAATGTTATTGAACATTGTTAAGTGTCCAGACTAGAAAAAAAGAACAACAAGAGGAAGCTGTACAGTTTGTGTCTTCAATATATGAAGATTCAACAGAAATTGGAACAAAAGTTAGAAATAAGAGAGAGAGAGAGAGAGAGAAAGGATATCCTTGTATAAATATGTGTGAAGTTTTTAGTAATCATTAATCCATATGGAATTTACTTCAGTTAAAGCTAAAAGGAACTTTATTGATTTCCAGTTCATACAGAATGGGCCCAGTAAAGTTTGTTTTAGGATTCTCAGTCTGATATGCAATTTCTAACTGTTGGCATGTTTTAGTTATTTCTTCAGATGCCTTCGGAAGTGATCAAACTGTTGATAGGGTTTTAAGAAGAATGTTGCGACTTTTATGTAGAAAGTCAATTCATTCTAAAGTGATGATATTGTTATTAGTAGTTTATTCAGTGGAGTCTACTGCTATTTTCATATGGAAAGTGAAATTACAGAAGTATCTTGGATGAAGACAAAGCATGTTTTATTCAGTGTTCTGCGGTTTAAGATACAAGAAAAGTTTTCACTAGTGTGGCAAAGCATCTTCATTTGGATACTTTGGATATATGACTAGTTTATATGTTACTAATGTTCCTTTATCTGACAGCACTGAATTACAAAAAGAATTTCCTTCAGACATTGTTCAAATATTTGATTTTGTAATACATTCTGGGTATTTTTTCTTTAACATTTTACCTAGACCTACTCATTGGTTCAGATATGCAGATTAAATTTTTGCTATCTGGAATAGCCCTTCTTATGAATTACAACAGTTTCTTTCTAAATTAAATGCACTGCACCCAAGTATCAAATTCACCCTAGAAGAAGTTAATAAGCAATTAGCCTTTTTAGATCTTTTAATTCTTCATCAACCAGATGGTAACCTACATTTCTCAGTTTTTCGGAAGACGACTCATACAGGCCATATATCCTTGCTGAATCTCATCATCATCCCAGTATAAAGACAACCTATTAAGACATTTGTTCATCTGGCTCACTCCTATGTTCTTCAGATGAACTATTACAGAAAGAATTACAACGTTATCTCCACATTTTTATTTAATGGTTATAAGAATTTTTTCATCAAAAGAGTTTTGACTAGTTTTGGTATCTCTACCTCTTCAAGTACAGAAGAAATAACTCATATTCCTATCCCTTAAGTACAAGGCATTAGTGAATGAAATAGCAAAAGTTTTAAAACCACTAAATATTTTTGTTGCCTTCACCCCATCAGAAAAATCTCCATCTGTCTCACTTCTTCAAAGGACAAGCTCCCACATCTCAATTATCCAGGTGTTTACCAGATTCCTTGCTTTTGTGGGTTATCTTATTTTGGACAAACAAGAAGAAACTTGTGTTCTTCTAGCCGAATGCATTCGGCTAGAAGAACACAAGTCGTATATTCCATAACTTGAGCCTGAACAGTCTGGTCTTGCGAAGCATGCTACCAACACCGCAGAGTTAATTGTAACAAGACAAGTCCTTCACAAAAGTCGGTTCCTCATTTAATGGCTCTATAAAGAAACGTGAAACTTGATTTCACTCTCCTAACTTAAACAGATCTGATGGTCTACGTGTATCCCATTTGAGAGAGAGAGAGAGCACTTTTTAAACCAGCTAATCTTTCCAATTTTATATAATTTAAAATAAAATAAAATTTTTAATTTTATTTTAAATTAAACATATGAAAATATTTCCTAACTTATTAAAGATTTTTTTTAATTAAAATTTTTTTTTAATAAGTTAGGAAAGTTAATGACCTCTTTTAGTTATCTTACATTAGCTACTTAGGTGGAGCCTTTCAGAATTGTCAGTTATGCGATTAGCTTTTTACATGTACTGAAGATGCCTTTGATAGTTAGGCGAAAATTATACTAATAAAATAATATTTTACATAAGTTTATTCTGGTATTATAATTCATTTAAATATGCTACTCACAGTATTTCCTTATTGAAACAAATACAATACTTAATGAAACACATGGGTAACTCTGAAGTCCTATCTAGGTGGTGTGCTCTATGGGCATTTGTAGGCAACCTAGGATGTAAACTGGAACCTCTGACAATTATTGTTTCCCAAATTTTGGGAAGTTTTATGCATCCGCATTTGTTTAAATTGGTTTTTTCTTGGAAGAACAAAATTTACAAACAGATAGAGGGAACTGCTATGCCCCCCCACCACCAATTTTTACATGGAATATTTTGAAAAATGAGCCATAGACACAGCCCCTTTAAAACCTTCTATCTGGCTAAGATACATAGATGTGTTCTCTATTAGGCCTCATGGCCCAGACACATTAGACACCTCCTTCAGTCACCTCAATAGTCTACATCCAAGAATCCAGTTTACGAAGAAAAAGGAAAACAACAATAGTTTACCTTTCCTAGACACCTTAAGTAACATGCCTTCAGAATGGTAACCTCTCCTTCACTGTATATAAAAACCTCCCCTCCCAAACACACAGGCAGATACATTCGCCAACTTTCCCACTTTCAGTGAAGCCTCTCTTTCAACTGAACTCAATCATATATACAACACCTTCCTATTCAATGGCTACAGTGATTACAGAATTAAAAAAGTAATTATACCAGCCCCATTCCTCAGCCATCGTTAAAGATGGATTTCAGAAATGGCATCACCATCCCCTGAGTTCGTGGTCCATCAGAAAATATAGCCAGGTCTTTAAAAAAATTACAACCTCTAGACAACTTTTAAGTCTGACCAGAAACTTGCGACCCTTATCCATTCCACCAAAGATCAGCTCCTTCCTCTCTTAGTGCCTGGAAGTATACAAAGTACCCTGTTCCTACAAGATGGCTTACTTCAAAGAAACTGATAGATCAGCATCTGCAATCATGACTATGGTCAATCCAGCCTTGCAGACCATGTATTGGACACAACTCACAGGATCTTCTGGAAGAAAACTAACAAATACAGATGCACAAAACTTCCCAAAATTTGGGAAACAATAATTGTCAGAGATCCCAATTTACATCCTAGCCTGTCTACAAACACCCATAGAGGGTGCACTACCTAGACAGAATTGTGTTATTTATACTCCCTGAAGATGTCTCAGTGACAGACGAAATATTGGAAGCAATTAAAAATTAGTTTTTAATCCTTTTCTAGTGCTGTTAATACTCCATTAATAAGTGAAAGAATTAGGGAGCACCAGAAGAATGCAATCCCTAAACTTTCATTCAAGCCTGAAAGAATTATGTTATATAGCTTTAAGTAGGGCTAAAAGCATTAAATGATTTACCTGCAAACTCACAGAAATGGTTTCCAATATCAAGTGCTTGGTAGTTGAAATCTGCATACTCATAGTCCACAAAGGTAATGGTTTCTAGATTAAGAAAGAAAAAAAAAAAGAACTTTTATTATATAAGAAAAGGTTGGTTGGTTTATGGGCACAAGGACAGCAAAGGTAATACTGCACCACAGCAAAAGGTTACAGCAGTACAGTATACAACGTATTAATAAAGATATAAATTAGTAAATAATATGTGTGTACAAAAATTAAGTAATGTAGTATTTACACATAAATAAAATTTATAATCAAATGCATTTGTTTAAATTATTTTTTTGTGAAAAGTTAAAAATGTCATGCAATTTGAGTCTGATAACATCTCCCCAAGTATATGTGGGCTGGTGGGAGAAACAAATAATACAAGAAAACCTTGCTTAACATGAATTCAATTAGTGCGACTCAGTGAAATTATACTATTTCCTGCTTTAAATGAGTGATTAATCAGTTAATGCAATTTTTTACGGTATGCAAAATTTTACGTTACACAAAATTTTTTTGTTGCCAATCTGCAACGAGCAGCGGCACTTGTCAATGTAACAGCCAGTGGGCAGTGGCCGGTGACACTCGACAGTTGACTCAAAGCTATATTCACAAGTGCACGTGCAAACGCAGTTCTCTTGCTCAACCACCTTCATTTTTCTTTAATTTAGATACCTATAAGGCTTTATTATATCCAACCCCTGATACGGAAAAGAGAAAAAATAAAGAAAGTGGCAGTAATAAAAAGAGAAGAAAAGTAATTACATTAGAGGAAAAGCTGGAAGTCATTAAGAGACATGAAAGTGGCAGAGCAATACAATGATTGTGCGAGATCTGGGATACAGCAAGTCTACAGTTCAGACTATATTAAATATATTAAAGAACAAGGAAAAGTTGCTACTGCTTCTTTAAGCATGCAGATCACCCGAAAGAGAAGCCATTTAATGATCGAGATGGAACGTTTTCTATCACTCTAGATTGTGAATTGTAACCAAACACCTCTCAGTACAAGGAATATTCAGGCAAAAATCTCTCAATATTTTTACATCATTGAAAGAGACCAAATTTCAAGAGAAACGTGAAAGCTTTACTGCGAGTTTTGGATGGTTTGACCCTTTTAAAAATCAAACTGGACTGCATAACCTAAGAATAACTGGGGAATCTGCTAGTGCTGATAAAGATTCTGCAGCCAAGTTTCCTGAAGAATTGCAAAAAATAATTCAGGAGGGTGATTATGAAGATAGTCAAATATTCAACATCAACGAAACTGATCTCCTTTGGAGAAACAAAAACTTTCCTAGCTAAAACTGAAGCATCTCAACTAGGATACAAAGTATCTAAAGATCATCTTATGCTTTTATTAGGAGGCAACTTTAAACTGAAGCCTATGTTGGTTTATCATGCGCAAAATCCAAGATCTAACATTATTGAAAAAATCAGCACAATTGGAAAAGAATTTGGATTTAATGAACTGGATAATGAAGATGTGAGAAACTTGATTGATTCCCAATCAGAACATTTAAGAGAGAATGATCTCTTTCAACTAAAAGAAATTAAGCAATTGATTTTTATTAACTTTGATTTTATCTTCTAATATAGCTTATACTGTAATTTTTTTTCAACTTTGAGCTAACTGATGGATGAATTATTTCTATTGTTTATTATATTCGCCTAATGCGATTTTGCTTAGCACACATTAATTGATGGATCAATTGATTGCGTTAAGCAAGGTTTTCCTGTATGATTGTATTAATTACCCTAGAGGAGCAGCAACATCTGTGATATAATTCAGCTAGATATGCAAAAATTTCAAATATCTTGCATTTTTGGTGTTGCAAAGGTGGGGCATCAGCCCTCAGTATATAAAAATGTGTGAGATAACTGTGACCTATGCGAAGTTCAGCAGGAACAACTTCCACTCTTCTGCTTCTATATTGACCAGACTGTCACTTAATTTCAGGCTTAATATAATATAATTTGTTTGTCAATGTTTCCTTCCTTCCTTCCTACCACTGGTTGATTAGCCTTGATCTTATAAACTGTTGTAGTCTGTATGGCACTGTCAAGCAGTACATGGAAAAAGTATGAGCTGACCTAAGTATGAGTGAATCCCTTAATATCAAGTTTAATACCACTTTCCCTATTTTTTTAACATAAATCCCACCCATTAACGACCATTAGCCTATAGTATATTATCATCAATACCATGGGCAAGCTAATTTAGAATAATCTGGAAATCCTGTCTTTTAGAAAAAAAAAAGATGAAACTTTTTCAAGCCACTTCTGATGTTATATATATATATACAGGGTGTTCGGGATAAATTTGACAGTTTCGTAAGGAAAAAGAAAATCTTCTTTGTATCTATTAAATTTAATGAATTGACAAAAAAACATTACAGGCAGAGTTAATTACAATACTATCAACAAGATTTACTCAAAATAACCACCATTAGCATCGATCACAGCTTCAATTCTGCTTCGGAACCTCGAACAAGCTGATGCTACAGTCTCCCTGGGAAGGGCCGCAAAAACTGTTTTAATTTTATCCATTAACTGGGCTTTTGTATTACTGGAAGTGCGATTGGTGTCTTTTTCAACTGCGCCCCCATACAAAATAATCCATGGGGTTAAGGTCTGGGGAGTTTGGAGGCCAAACATTTGGACTGGTGAAGTCGTAGAAATTTTCAGACAACCATTTTTGACTTTTCCCAGAGGTGTGGCAAGGGGCCGAATCCTGCTGCCATACATACGGCCTACCATTGGCTACCCTTGTTATCCAAGGCTTGACTACAGTTAGCAACTCCACGAACAAAGCCCGAATTCCAATGCCAGGGTTCTTCAACACCTGTTCCTGCAGATTTGCGAGGAATTCTGCTGTACGAACGCAATCAGATCGTCTGCTAGGGATCTTTCTTCTTGCTACATCCTCGTAGTCACCATTGCAAGTCTCTAGTTCATGCCTGATTGTTTTTACTGTATTCAGGGAGCATTGGGCAGCAGTCGTAATATCCTTATTTTGATGGCAGGCACGAATCATCATGATACAAGTTATTCTCTTCCATGATTCAGGTGGGTTCCAGCTATCCATCCTTTCTGACATCTTGTATATGAATGAAGAAGGGTCCAAACTTTTAAATGAAGAGAAGTGTGTGTTAATACATGTAACTTACGGAAAAATATAATTAATTATAAATATGTCAAATTTATCCCGAACACCCTGTATATATATATATATATATACATACACACACCTAAACTTCTTTTTATGTGAATTTTTTTTTTTAAGCGAATTCGGAGTTACGCGAATTGGGATACCAAAAAAAATTTTTAAAGCGATTTTTATTCACTTTTATGCGACTAACTTAAAGTCTAAGTTAGGAAAAAATCCGTAATTCAAGAAAATTCTGAGAATTTTGTAGAATTGCATTCTCATTTCAATTAACCCTTTGACATACAAATTATTTTTAAAGTTGGAACAGATAAAACTTATGCGAACTTCGTAACGTCTGCGATACGTCAAAATCAATTTTGGTGCAACAAACAAAAGACGTGTCACAGACGTCTTTGTATGTTCAAGGGTTAAGAAAATTCTAAATTCTTACGAATTTCATTTATTGGGAATTCCCCAAATTACAGTACATAACTGACTGCGCATAAAAAAGCAGTTTGAATTTGGTGTTTGAGTAGACAACACAGTTACCGCATTTTTTGCATTTGCATTTTTTAAGTGAAATCAAAATAAAAATCTCATTATAAAATTAAGAAATGATAAATGGTAAGCTATATGTAATTTTCAAACTTTCATTTCATTAACCGAAGATTTTAATCCAGCTCTCACATGGTGTTGCCGATAACAAAAAGGAAAGCCATTTCCTTGGATATAAAAATTCAAATTTTAGATCGTCTTCCAACTGGGGAAGGTGCAGTGGCTGTGGGTAATTTTGGAGCATTTTGGAGTCTGTGAATCAACTGTGAGATCTATAAAGAAAAATGAAGAGGCTATTAGAAAAGCAGTATGTTCTGGAACAAAATCGAGTGCGAAATTATCATCATACACAAGAGATGTTGTTCTAGAAAAGGCTGAAAAAGCTTTAGTGAATGTGGATAGAAGATAATGTACAAAAAAGAATGACAGTTGATGGAAATTCTCAAGCAATCAACATTGAGATTTTATGAACAGATTAAAAAACTGCAGCCAGATACTTCATCTCAATCGAGGAAAAAATATGAATTTCATGCAAGCAATGGTTGCTGGCTAAGTTTATTAAAAGACAAGCTCTTCATAATATAAAAATTAAAGGTGAAATGGCTTCTGCTGATGAAACAGCTGCTAAAGCATTTCCACAAAAACTTGCTAAAATAATTGAAGATGGAGGTTACACTCGTGAACAAGTTTGGAATATGGAGGAAACCGGCCTTTTCTGGGAAAAAATGCCAAACAGAACTTGCGTATCAAAAATGCAAAAAACTGTTGGTGGGTTCAAAGCAGCAAAGGATCGCATAACATTCCTATTTTGTTCGAACGCTTTAGGAGATCGGATGTTAAAACCACTGCTCATAAATCGATCATTAAGACCACGGCCAATGAAAAGTGTAGATTTTAAAAAATTGCCAGTTCATTGGATGGCCAACAAAAAAGCTTGGGTGACCATTGATATTTTCACTAAGTGGTGCCACAAACATTTTGTGCCAGAAGTTAGATGCTATTTGAATGACAAGGGTCTCGAATTTAAAGTGCTTTTGATTCTTGATAATACACCTGGTCATCCTGCCATAGAACACCCAAATGTGCAATTTTTTTTCCTGCTGCCCAATACCACATCATTGCTACAACCTCTAGATCAGGGTATAATTGCGACTTTTAAAACATATTATGTCAGACGAACATTTCAGTACGTTTTGAACAAGCTAAGTGATGATGAAACACTGTCAGTTATGGATGTGTGGAAAAAATTTTCAATTATGGATTGTATTGATTCGGTTATCATTATCTGAATTGAGACCAGAAACTATAAATGCATGCTGGAAAGCTATTTGGCCCACATGTGCTAAAGAGAATACTCCTGTTCCCTTCAATCATACTGCAGAATTCTCCAATATAATAAGTTTGGCATGTGAAATTGGTGGAGAAGGATTCGATGATCTTATGCCGGCAGATATCGAAGAATTGTTAATTGATAAACCTCTTAGCGAAGATGAAATAGTAGAGATTGTTTCTGAGACTCCTGAAAGCGAAGAAGTTAATGATAATGATCAAGATAATTCTACTTTTACTGCTGATATAATTAAAGGTCTTAAACTGGCCAGCAATTTAGGCAATTATTTTGTCTGACATAATCCAAATGAAGAACGTGCTGGGAAGTTTTCATGTGAGCTTAAGTTGTTAATGTCTTCATACAGAGAATTATATCGCGACTTATCTAAAGCATCAACACAGCGATTAATAACCGAGTTCATGCCTAAAACTACTGAAACAACCAGTGGTACTTTTGTTCAAGACATGATAAGAAGAATTCCACAAGTTGAGACAGAAGTCGATGACGATAATACCACATCTAGTAGTTCTAGTGATATTAGTCTCACGAAAACTAAAGCTTTCGCGATTATTGTCAGAAACTGATAGCGAATAACATAATTTTTTTATAGAATCCTTAGCACTGAAATGGATGTTTTTTTTTTAAGTTATTAAAATTCATTATATGTATGTGTGTTCTCCATGAAATGTAAATAAAAATCTTATGATCCTAACGAATTTAATGTTTGTTTTTTTCATTATTTTGCTTATATTTCAGGTTTGGAACCAATCTTCACTTTTTCTATGGAGTCAATAGTTCTTTTTACGCGAATTCTATTTATGCGTAATTTTTAGGAACGTATCTATCGCGTAAAAAGAAGTTTAGGTGTATATATTATATATAAAACTGTCTCATACATGAGAGATAGAAGAACCAAGGTAGCAAATCAGAGTCCAGGAGAAAAAAATGACATTTTGCTTGAAGAGTTGTTGCAGGTGACTACACTTTAAGGAAGGCTGTTCCAGAGCACAGATGCAGATAGAATAAATTAGGTAAAGGAAAAACAGGTTCGGTATGTTTGAGTTATAACGAAAAGAGATGGTGGGCAGCTACTCTTGTTTAAACAGGCCCAACAAAAAGTACAGGAATGATGGTATGATGGTTACCAGTTCAGTGGAGCAGAGACCACAGAGGTACCTGTAGAACAGACATAGTGCTGAAACGAGTCTGTAAGAGAGGGATTCATCTATGAGCCAAATTGCACTCTTCTGGATAGTATGAAGAATTCTTAGGTGCACCACCTCAAGCAGTGAACAGTATTCAAAGGTGAAAGGTGAATAGAATGAAAAAGAGCATCTTGAGTTTTTTTAATAAGCAGAAGAAACAACTATGGAGTATAAGATATTTTACCTGATATTTCAAACCAGTTCAACACCTTCCATAATAGAAAAATTTAGGTTACTTGGTCTTGGATTCGTCTTGAAAGACGTGGATAAGATTTATCAAGGTTATCAACCAGGTAACTGTCTACATTTTTGTAAATGTTTTGTGTTTCTCAGATGAGAATTTGATGAATGCATCTTCTGCCTGATTGAAAACTTACTTGTTTTGATATAAAACACAATCTATTGAAATTTTCATTCTGTCATGTATATTCATATAAATACCTTATGTCATGTATATTCATATAGACAATAAGATGAGAAATTCCAATTATTTTATTTTATTTATTTATTTTTTTTTTTAATTTCTTTTTGGAATAGAATCATTTCTCCTCTGCAGCAGTCTGAAGATACTTTTCCCAGTTCAAAAATTTTGCTGAAGAGACTTATGATCCTTTACCATTTTTTTTTCTATTCCAACTCTAAACTAAGAGCAATTTTATCTTTCAGATTTTAATTTTTTTTAATTGCTGTTTGTTTCTCTGATGGCCATATTCATTGGGTTGGTTTTAAGTGGAATAGAATCCAAACATCAATCAACTGATAAATGAATTCACAAAAACATCCATATTCATAGTGCAATTTAAATCCGCAGCCTGAAGGACAGAAAATGGGTTCATTAACCATCAGCCAGCATAACGTGTGTGTGTGTGTGTGTGTGTAAGATAACAAAACAGCCCATATAAGGGTCATTTCATAAGCTCTGCATACTATATGTTATTCCTTGATGTTATTCCTAACACTTATTAAGCAAAAAATGCTTTCCCATAATCTGCATTCTGGCTTTTCATTGCTGTCTACCATTTGCCATCCAACTTTTCCATTCAGATATTTCATATGAAACATTGGCTTCACACTGTTGTGCAAAATCAAGGCTTTGGCCATAAGCATGTCAGGTCTTTCATTCAATTTTTAGGCACAACACATCTTGTTAAAACTTCCTAATAGTATGATGCCAGTCAATCCCACAGGCCGTGTCTGTCTATCTAGCTATTCCCCATCCTTCTCGTCCATCCTCGGATTGGTTGAGTCACTTCCTAATGAGGGGTTACTTGCATATTAATGCAAGCTGGTTTGTCACTCCTCTTCTGCATCTCCATAAGTAAATGAATTCACAAAAATTTATTCTCAAAAAACATCCATATTCATGGTGCAGTTTAAATCCACAGCCTGAAGGATAGAAAAATTCATGACTAATCCATGTGTGTTCATGGGGCCGGTTTGTCTGCTTGCAGGATGAAAAACCCTGCTGTCCACACCCAAGACAGGCTAACTTGGCTATGACTGAGGAAGATCCTTAAGCTCCTCAGGTCATCAACAGGAATCGAACCTAGGACACTCATGAAGCGCATAGTCATGGACAGACATGAAGCGCATAGCCACTAGGCTAACCATGCAGACATCTTGACAAAAAATTCTGTTCAAAAACTGTTTACAGCAGTACTTCTACAATCTGGTTGCAAGCCACCTGTCAGCTGCCCAGATAGTATGGGACTGGCAGATTTGGTTTTGCACCAATCTTCACCCAGCAGACTTATCAACCATAGATGTCAATAGCCTGCTACTTTTTAGACTATCTTCAACACTTGTCTGACCTTTGCAGAAAGAAGACGACCACTTTGTTGTCACCTGATGAATCTTGGTCTCCCCCCCCCCCCACACACACACATGCATACCAGGTTTCAACTGTAATGTATAATGTTAATTGTACACGTCAGATTTTTTTCCCTCCATTTTTAAGTCTTGTTTTGCAGAATAAGAACACCAGAACATGTTTTTATTCAGTTTGAGAAAAACATCATGTGAACAAATCACACTTGAGAACTGTTTGCTTTTGAATATTTTCAAAGTATCAGTTCTGTGATGCATAGAACTTTTGAAATGACCCTCATAAATAGTATATAACTCCTGCCTCATGATCATTTAATATTAAATCATCCTTCTATACATCCTTCATTTCTAATTGCTAATTTGCAACATACGTATAAAATTGTATAACGTACAACATACGTATAAAATTCTAAAACTGAATGTGAGAATTACAGAGGTATTTCCCTACTGAGTGTTCCTGGCAAGATCTATGCAAGTATACTTGAGAAACGGTTGAGAAGAATTGTGGAAGAAAAGCTTGGTGAAGAACAAGCTGGATTCAGGCCAAATGGAGGCTGTCAGGATCAGATCTTCACTTTACGACAAATAGTCGAGAAAGCATGGGAATATAACAAAGATCTGTATTTAAGTTTTGTCGATTTGGAAAAGGCATATGACAAGGTGCCAAGAGAGAAGCTATTCAATACGCTGCAGTTATATGGTGTCAATGGGGCATTATATCAAGCAATACTTAGTCTTTATTTGAGTTGTGAGTCAGCAGTTAGAATTGAAGGAAGTACAGGAAGATGGTTTAATGTTAAATCTGGTGTGAGACAAGGATGTACATTATCCCCTCTGTTATTCATTATCTATATGGATCACATTATGAAGGAATATGGTATTAAACCTGATATCAAAATTGGAGATGTTAATGTCAGCTCTTTGCTTTATGCGGATGATGTTATACTTCTAAATAAATCCGCTACAAGTCTGCAAGATTCTCTGACTAAATTGAATAGCTGTTGTAATAGATATGGTATGAAGGTCAGCAATAAAAAGACAAAGACAATGAAAATAGGCAGAATCATTGAAAATATCAACTGTGTTGTGAATGGAGAACCTGTGGAACAAGTAAAACATTTCAGCTACTTAGGCACAATTTTTACTGAAGATGGTAAACTAAATATAGAAATAGACAACAGAATCAGCAAAGCTGGTATCGTGGGAAGTCAATTGAATAAATTCATATGGAATAAGAAAGAAATTAGTCGGAACACTAAATTAGCTGTATACAAGACTGTGTTCAAACCAATTTTAACTTATGGATCTCAGAGCTGGGTCAGAAGTAAAACACTTGACCAAAGACTAGAGACCGCAGATATGAGAGTCCTGAGAAAGATTAGAGGCGTGAACAGATGGCATCAATGGCAATATCATGTTAAAAATGAAGATATTAGGAAAGAACTTGACATTGTCAGCATCCAGGAATGCGTTAGCAGAGCTAATCTCAGATGGTATGGTCACTTAAATAGAATGGGAGAGGAAAGATTAGCACAACAAGTGTTCTCTGCCAGGTTGGCAGGAAAACGACCCAGAGGAAGACCAAGATATAGGTGGATTGATACGGTACAAAGTGCCTTAGACGATAGAAATATAAGATCTGATAATGTTGGAGTCTTGACAAGTAACAGACTGATTTGGAGGAAAATTGTAGATAGGAAGTTAGTAATGATGTAATTTTTTCATGTAGTACTGTCATATCCTGTACACCCCTTGAGGGTACATGACAGGAATTTGATGATGATGATGATGTATAAAATTGTACTGCTCTATATGAGGTTCTATCCACACTATAAAAATAAGATTTAGTTTAGTGTTTCGAAAATTTTTTTCTCCATACCCTATTAATACTACAAACAGGAGAGATCCCAGATGACTGGAGAACTGGAAAGAGCATCCCAATATACAAGAAAGGAGACAAAACAGACTGTGAATATTACAGACCAATCAATTTACTCCTTCACACCTATAAAATATTCATAAGAATTATACAAAATAGATTAAAAAACACCTATGAAGAAATGATAGGCATAGAACAAGCTGGTTTCCGAGGAAACTATTCAACAATAGACCAAATTTTCACATTGCACCAACTAGCAGAGCTCAGCTGGGAAGACCATAAAGAACTATATTGTTGTTTTGTGGACTTTAAACAAGCTTTTGATAACATCAACAGAGAAATCCTTCTTAAAATTCTACTAGAAAAAGCCATAGACAAATATATAATAGTTTCTGATAAAATATTACTCTAAGACAAATGCAATAATTAAAAAGGACACACTCACAACAGCACCCATAGAGATCCAAAAAGGAGTAATGTAAGGATGCCCATTATCCCCATGCCTATTCAACATATATCTACAAGTTGTAAAGAAGGCAATAGACAATGAGCCTGGAATCAATGTCAATGGGTTTAAACATAAATAATATCAAATATGCAGATGATCTCGTCCTTCTTGCAAGAACCCCAAATGAACTACAAAAGTTGATCAACAAGCTAAACGAAACCTGTAAAACATATGACATGATAATAAATATACAAAAGTGATGAAATTAGGGAGGAACGGAACCACCATCTCAGCCACCCTAAACGGAGAACAAATAGAACAAGTAGACAATTTCATATACCTTGGATCAAAACTAACAGAAACAATAAATGAACTCAAAACAATCAAACACAGAATAGCGATAGGATGGACCAATATGGGAAAATTACAGAAAATCTGGAAAACAAACAAGATATCTAAGCAAGCCAAATTATATGAAGCAATAATTATACCAACAGTCATCTATGGAGCAGAAGCGTGGACAGTTAAAAAAAGAGAGGAGAAAAAACTGCTGGCATTTGAAATGAAATGCTTAAGAAAAATAAATAGAACAAGTTGGATAGAAAAGAAAACAAACATCACAGTCAGACAAGAACTATTGTATAAAAAGACAATAATAGAAAAAATTAGAAAACAACTGAGATGGTTTGGACACACTGTACACATGGACGCAGACAGACTTCCTAATGTCCTAATCAATACTTTTCCAACTGAAAAAAGAAGACCTGGAAGACCAAGAATTACCTGGCTGAAATTAATAAAGAACATCTCAGGGTGCAGAACATATAAGGAACTTTTTCGAACAGCAAGGAATAGAGAAGACTGGAAGATCCTGCTCAAGAGAAGACTCAACCCGTCTTAGACAGAAGAGAAGAAGAATACCCTATTAACATGCTTTTTTCAAGATAACTGAAGCTTAAACAAAGATGTTATTATATTCCCATGATTTCTCAATTATTTTTCATAAGGTATAATAATCTGGTTTGGCTACACTTATTTAGCTTAAAAATAGATTTTTCTTCAATTTTGCTTTCGATACTTCTGATGTTCAGTTTTATTTCTGTTTTTATAAATTGGTAAATTGGTATATAATGGGAATTTATTCCAATCACCTGACTCACTGCAAAAATTAATTATCGCCATATTTCAAAATTTCAAGTTGCTATTCTTGCATTTCTCCTGATATTTTCTATTGTCCACTTCACCTCATTTAACAATATTTCAAGTTAATTACTCAGGACATCCAGAATATTCTTATCTTTAGTTCTTATGTCACCTTTATGGCCTGATTCATTTCCTTCGAAAATCTTTCCTACATTTCTAAGAAAACTTAAAAAATGAAATGAGAGAGAGTTTAGTATATTTTCCCATTTCACTTGCAATACTGATTTTCTTTCCATATCTTTTGTTTAGCTATTTTTACATATCTCAGTTTTACTACATTTTTGTTTCTCTATATTCTCTACGAACATACTGACTACCTAGGAATGTTTTGTTTTCTTTTCTTGGGGTGATTAATTTTGTCCACCATCGAGTGCTTACTTTCCATCTCTGCACAGAACTTTGCCAGACATTTCCATACTCCATCGATGTTTTGTTCAGATTATGCTAGTCAATTTCTAAGGTTTAGTTCTTGTTTTCAAACTCCTTTTTTCTCTAACATTTGGTAATTTGAGTCTGCAATTCATATTTAAGAACTGTCCACTGGATTATTTTCTAAATATTTGATTTTTTTTTTTTTTTCCTTTTCAGATGAATACATATTTTGTATCCTGCTGCTCAACACTAGATGATCACTTCCAATTTCAAATCCTTTGGAGCAATCTACAAATTTCACTATCCACAATAAGACTGATTCTGTGCAAGCTGTATCCCCTCCAAAAGTGAATTTACACATTTTATATTGGAATATGGTTTGGAATTAATAGTTCCTATCCCAAGTAGAAATCTAGTAGATACTTGGTATTACTGTTAACCCTGCCTTTTTTCCAGATTAATCCTAAAACATTCCTATACACAGCATGTCCGTTAAGTAATGAGATTGATTTTTTTTTAACAGGACAGCCCTTTGAATAAAAGTAAAAAATGTGTTTATAGATTTGACCACTAGAGTGTGTTGTAATCGCAGGTGCAACTTTCAAGTTGGGTGATGCAGCATTTTTCATGGGACAATCGTTGAAGTAAGAGTGTGTGAGTGGAGCAAAAGCTGTGATAGAATTTTACTGTAAATAAAACTGCTACATAAGTGTACCAAGACCCCCCCCCCCACAAATAATAAAAAATAAAGTTTATGGCAATGAGTGTCTGTCCAATACATCCACCCAAGCACACCCAACAGAACCAATACAGTCACTCAGGACTTTCTGACCATTCAAATGGACACCCACCACAGAATACTCTGGAAGAAGGCCACGTTATTACACTGCAGCAAGTACAAGTAGGAAAGATTATTCCTTGAATCAGCCTCAGTCCTGAAAAACTTCCCAAACCTCAACAAATTTGAGTGCTGAGACTGATCCAAATTTGAGAAGTTGAACTGGATTTGAATGGTATTGATGCAAACACAGATTGATAAGAAAATAACCATTTATTAACTTAAAAGCTAATATTTCACTGGTATTATATCCAGCATCTTCAGAGCACACAAACAAAGTTTGTTACAAATGCGAGACAACCACAATTCGGTGTAACAGTGGGGCTAGCATAAGTAATTGCAGCATGCAACACAAGACTAAAGTCCTAATACAGCACCATCTAAGTTAAAAAAATAAAAATAAAAAACAGTTCAAAGCCTTGAAAAAATATAGCAGTCCAAATAGTAGTTCCTTTTGAAAAATAGTAGTGCAAAGTTTTGAAAAAAATAAAATTTAAATAAATATTAATTTGGTCTTAGGATGACTGTCTCCTAAATCTTTGGTAGATTTATACAGCCATACTTATTAAGGTTTGGAGTATGTTTTAAGGCTTCTGTTGATTCCAGGAACAACCTCTCTGACTTGTAGAAGCTTCCGTGAGGTACTTTTGTTTTTTTCCAATTGATCCTGTGTGCTGGGGTATCCAAAGCATGGTCTGCCAGACCTGACTTGCCATAGCAAAAGTGCTGGATATATTTTTTGTGTTCACTGAGGTGGATGTCCACAGTTCTTTCTGTCTGTCTGTCTTATTAAGTAGTAGGTTTGATGACAAGAACAGGGCACTTCATAGACTCCTGGGTGTGATAAAGGAGTGAATCTGTTCTTAGGTGAACGGATGAGAGTTGTCAATTTCACATAAGGTTTAAATACGGTGCGCAGTTGGTATTTGTTAAGCACCCTAGATATCTTTTCAGATGTGCCTTTAATGTACAGGATGGTGATGGTTTTGTTGTAGTCTTCTGTGGTATATAGTGGGGAGGGATTTCTGGGTAGCATTTAGTATTTTATCTATCTTATGGGGATTATAGCCATTGGTTAGGAAGGTGTGGCACAGGTGAAAAAGTTCAGCAGTGAGAGCAATGTTATTGGAACAGATTGCTCTAGCTCTATGGGTTAGTGTTTTTAAGATACAATATTGTTGAGAAGGGTGATGGTGTGATTGTTTGTGTAAATATCTCCCTGTATGTGTGGGTTTTCTATAAACCCACACATACAGGGAGATAAGGAACCTTCTGGAAGATCAGGTTCCTTATCTTCCAGATGATAAGGAACCTTCTGGAAGACGTGTGATCAGTGTGTCAATCCGTTCACCTAAGGACAGATTCACTCCTTTATCACATCCAGGAGTCTATGAAGTGCCTTGTTCTTGTCATCGAGCCTACTATGGACAGACAGGAAGAATGGACATCCGCCTCAGTGAACACAAAAAATACATCCAGCACTTTTGCATTGGCAAGTCGGGTCTGACAGACCATGCTTTGGATACCCCAGCACACAGGATCAATTGGAAAAAAACAAAAGTACTGCACAGAAGCTTCTACAAGTCAGAGAGGTTGTTCCTGGAATCAACAGAAGCCTTAAAACATACTCCAAACCTTAATAAGTATGGCTGTATAAATCTACCAAAGATTTGGGAGACAGTCATCCTAAGACCAAATTAATATTTATTTATTTTAATTTTATTTTTTTCAAAACTTTGGACTACTATTTTTCAAAACTTTCAAGGACTACTATTTGGACTGCTATGTTTTTTTCAAGGGTTTGGACTGTTTTTTTTTTTAACTTATATTGCGCCATATTAGGACTTTAGTCTTGTGTTGCACGCTGCAATTACTTACACTAGCCCCACTGTTACACCGAATTGTGGTTGTCTTGCATTTGTAACAAACTTTGTTTGTGCGCTCTGAAGATGCTGGATATAATACCAGCGAAATATTAGCTTTTAACTTAATAGTTATTTTCTTATCAATCTGTGTTCGCATCAATACCATATAAATCCAATTCAACATGTGTGACGAACACAAAGCCTATCCACAAATTTGAGAAGCTCACATTCTAAGCTTGTTAGCCCAATGGCCAAGACAACCCAATTAAGCCCACTAAGGGGCACTTTTAAGCAGCACCCTAGTGGGTTCATTTGCCTTATTTGCTTAGTGTGAGTGACTGCATGCACATATCATTGTTTTGCGATCCCTGAAGATGACAATGTAACATTGCCGAAATATAGGTAGTTATTAAAGTTTTTATAAATAATTTAGTTTACACTGTCATTTTCTAAAAAATTAGAAGTATGCATAAAAATTGTGTAAATGAAACCCTTATATAGAGGATGCACAGGCTAATGGTTCAATATAAAACCATGTGTATGTCTGTAAAAATCTCACAATCGTATTACTTATTACGTTTGTTTTTTTTGCAGTTCATATATGTTTGGTGAAAATTTTATTTAATGAGAAATATGTTTTTCTTTCTTTCTTTTTAATATGATAAGATAATCTAAAGGTATATATGTGATTTGTTATTTAGTATTGCAATTATATGCTTAATATTATTGGAGCTGCCATGTGGTTAAGCAGTAGCAATTTAAATAATTTAATTGTAGTTATAAATAGTAATGTTGCTTACTGTATATTCACAAAAAATGTGTTATAAATTTCACACAAATTAAACTGCAATACATTTTGGGCAAAATGTTACAAATTTCCAAATGATGTAGTTAAGGAATTAACGCATAGTGCTTACAGAAAACTACGTGGAGAGACATTTCACTATGTGTTATAATGTGTTATAAATTTCACACAAATTAAACTGCAATACATTTTGGGCAAAATGTTACAAATTTCCAAATGATGTAGTTAAGGAATTAACGCATAGTGCTTACAGAAAACTACGTGGAGAGACATTTCACTATGGAATATGTCCACTCAGCTGAAATGAGATGCTGTTCACCAAATGATTCAGGAGTTCTTGAGGCAAACTGACCCACTCCTCCTTCAGAGCAAGGATAAGGCCTTGTCTGTTTTCTGGAGGGGAATTTTGAGCAGCAATGCATCTCCCTATTGCATTCTAAACGTGTTCTTATGGGTTTGCTTTTTTAAGGATACTTGTGACATAATTTCTTGTGTTTACTTGCATTTATCATTCAGTGTTCTTATGGGGTTGAGATCAAGGAAGCCTTCTGGCCAGATTCGATCAATTAATACCTTCGGTCTTCCGTCTCAAGAAGTATCTACACTGCTCATGTATAATGTGGTGTGGCATTGTCATCCATAAAAATGAATTCTTCACCTACAACACCATGAAACAATCGAACATGATGCAAATATTGTTCACAAGTCATAGTCCCTTTTCACAGCACTTCTAGCTCGGTGTCTCCTGTATCTATCTCTTTCAAAAACATTCTCGTAATGGCAAGTAGTACCACTTTGATGTCATATCAAGTGTCATCTTGATCTGGCACGTGTACGCACACACAGTGGATTCTGGTTACCTGGGACACATCGCAATTAGAACATTTTGCTCCAATTATGTGAAATTTTATGGAAAAAGCTAAAATATCACAAAAGTTAAAAAAAATTTTAAAAATAGACAAACTTATATCTTTGTTAATCATGTTTTTATTTAAAAAAACTAAATGTATAAAGTGTCAGTATCCCTAAAGAAGTTAATTATACATAGGTATCCACCAAAAGCATATTTTCCCTAACAATTATTTTGGAAAAAATTATCGAGTGTACATAGACGTTTTAGACTTTAGACTGCAACTGAACAAAATCAGCACAGGTATCTAATTCTGATAAAGGACCCTTCATTGCCTTTGTGCATAAGGTAGCATCATAATTCAGCAATCAATTTCATGGAGTCTTGGTTAATCACTCACTCATGTTCCAGCTGTGCCATCCTCATTACATCGAAAATTGCATCCTCAACCTTCATTTTCATTGCAACATTGAAGGCTATTGTCAATGCATAAAAACACTTTGTAGTTTCTGACATGCTGCAGTTCTAAAATGATTTCATTTTCATTGTCAGTCGTATCTTGCATTTCCTGGTCTGAATTCTAAAAACCATAATGAGCAAAGCAGTTTTGAATTTTTTTGCTGCTCATTTCTAGGCAACAAATTGTACTGTCTGTAAAATGGAAACCTTTGAGCTGATTTCTTTGGACATTGAAGATGTCAGTAGATTTTCTTCAGTTGTTTCAAGAATGTAGTGAACCAACCTTCCATGATACAATGTCATCAATTTTTTTTTTTTTTTATTCCCGTCTCCAGTCGCTGTATCAGGAACATGGTGTTATTAGGAAGAAATTCAAGTTGAATGTTTTTCAAACAATTTAATTGAGGGTGTGCCACACAGTTGTCCAGAAGCAGAAGAATTTTTTTTTTTTTTTTGAATTTTGGTGCAATTTTGCATCCCAACTCATTAGCTATTCTTGAAAAATAACAAGTCATCCACATCACATCCTTGTTGGCATAATACAGAACGGCAAACTGTCCATTCTAAGCCCTATAAAGCATTGAGGCCAGACTTTTTCCAATAACCAACAGCTTTCGTTTGTCACTTCCCGACATGTTACAGCAGCACAACAACACAGTAATGTGATCCATTGCTTTTTTTTTTGTTGAACCTGTCAGAACGGCAAGTTTATAGCTCAAGTAATCGTCTGGCGTGACACAGTAAAACAGACTTCTTTCGTTAGCATAACAGATGTCATCAGGACTAAACTTCTGCAGCTATATGGGTAGTTCAGTTGATTTCCACTGTTCAGCACTGTCCTTCTCACCATGTACCTTCTTAAATTTTATTTCATATCTGGTTTTCCATCAAGATAACCATCTGTAGCTTTAAAGCTCACATGGCTCAGCTTTCTAGCTAACTCTTCTGATTTGTTTTTTAACATTTGACCATTAACACACACCTCGTCCAGTTACAAAATCATTGAGAGCCTTCTCAATATCAGGATCCTTGCCTTCTCACTTCTATTTTTGGGATTTTCCTTGTTGTCCGTCATGCAATGCCCATTCTTCTCACAATTTGTCCTGTTGACCTAACAAACGTGCGATTGTAGATTTTGGAACACCGGTTATCTCTGTCAGCTAATGCCGACTGGTAGACGGTTGGTTTTTAATTTTGTCAAGTAAGGCAATTTTATCTGCTAATGGTTGATCTTTCTTTGGCATTTTGAGGGGCCTTATAAAAAAAAATACCCAAATTGATAGTTTGTTACACTTTTTACTAAGAAAATTAACACATACCTATTTTAATCCAAAAGTATGCTACCTAGCAATCAGTATAAATAAAATCACTACACTGTCAAAATACACACATCTTCTCTACTCTGTATCCAGCACTGACAGACAGCAACACTCTCTATGCAACTGATTACATGTGCTCCATCTATAGCCACTGTCCCAATGAAGCAGCAAGGTGACCCACAACAACTTGCTGTTGTGTGTGTATATAATTAATATACACACACAACTTGCTGTTGTGTGTTCCTAGACTTTCATATGCTACTGATGTGATAATTTCTTTTATATTATTCCATTCTTTCTCAATGTCTTCATTTTCTTGTATTTTTTCTAAGTAGTAATTAATTCTCTGTTGGTATAAATTTCTTATACTTGAATCATTTAGTAGTCTTACTTTGTAATTAGATTTTGTTTCTCTAGTTTGTTTATTTTTTTGCAGCTCGTTTGGTGGAAATCTTAGTTTTGCCTGTACAGTGATCTGTGTCAATTTCCAGCCCTCTTCTAACTTTAACATCTAGGAAGAGGTCTGCTGCTTTTTCATTTGCTATAAAATAGTCTATTATTGATTTTTTGTCCTCTTGCACACCACATATATTTATGTATATTTTTATGTTTGTAAAATGTATTCATTATTTTTAAATTATTATATATTGTATAATCAATGAGTCACTTTCCATTTTTGTTTACTGTTAGTTCTCCAAATTTTTGTATATTATTGTTACTTTTTTTCATTCCTATTCTGGCATTAAGATCTCCGGCTATAAATATATGGTCCGTTTTATTTAATTTTTCATATATTCCTTGTAACTCTTTGTAAAAGTAAGCATTTTCTTCTTCTTCTTTTCCTTCTTCAGGGCCATACACTCCAACAACTGTTAAATTTTCTTTATTTAATTTTAATCGCACTTCTAATATTCTTTCATTCCAGTATGTATAATGAGTTATTTTTGCTTCAATTGATTCATGGATCCAAATCATTACACCAGCTTTTGCGTGTATTTGCTTTTCCACTCCACTATATATAATATATTGTAGTTAGCTGCTATTTTGTTCCTTTAAGTTTCTTTTTTGTTTCTGTAAGAACTGCAATTTCTATATTTTAGTCATTTAAAATTTTATCTAATTCTACTTCTTTATGTGCTATGCTTCTAATGTTCTATGTAGCATATTTCACCGTATTTTTCTTTTTCTAAAGTTTCTTAACCTTTTCCAGTTTGCAGTCGTTTCCCATGTTTTCTGTCCGGTTTGGATTTCGTTGAGACTTGAAAGTAATATGTGTTTCCCTATGTCAAGTGACTAGCATCACGATAGGTATCCTAGTGGCGGGGCTGCCACCTTAAGACAACTAAGCTTGCCTTTTTTAGTAGATAGTGGAAACTACAGTTTGCGAGGAAAGAGTCACCCCCTCATCCTCAAATTGCTCTAATAGCACTGGGGGGGGGGGGGGTAAGAAGTAGAGGGAAAGAAGAGTAGAAGACCAGTCTCCAGATATGATATACCAAGTGTATATTGTACGAAGGAAGATCAGGTCTAGCTTGGGTATCTTGGGTTTGCCATGCCTGTACTCAACCAATGTGAGCCCGAGTTTAAAATTATTAAACAAGGAAATTTTTCCTTGTTAAATAAAATTATTTAACGAGGAAAAATACCAGAAAGTTGGAATAAGGCAGTAATTCTGATATATATATATATATATATATAAAAGGCAATACGTGCAACTGTAAAAACTACAGAGGAATAAGTCTCCTAAATACTAGTTATATGTATAAATATTAACTTTAAAACTTAAATCAAATGTAGAAGATAAACTTTGTGAAGAACACAATGGTTTCTGAAAGGGATGATCGTGCATTGATCCAGCTTTTACATTAAAACTCTAAAAGGGAAAAACATTAAGAATTCAACACAGAAACACACAGCATTTATAGATTACCAAAAAACCTTTGACAGAGTCTTAAGGAACAAACTCTGGACCACACTAAAGAATCTAAATATTCCAAATCGACTGCTTGCTGCAATAACTAACATGCATCAAAACAACCAAACAGCTATAAGAATCAATGAAAAAAGTTACAGAATGGAAATCAATAAACAGAGGGGTCCATCTAGGATGCCCAATGTCACCACTCTTATTTAATATATATATATATATATATATATATAGATGAAATAGTAAAGAAATGGAAGAAAATTATAAATCCACCATTTAAACTAGATCATGGAACTATACTTAATACCCTATTGTATGCAAGTGACCAGATAATCATAGCAAAAGAAGTGAAGATGAATCTCCAAAGATCAATATACTCCTTAAACATAATTGCTAAAAAATTTGGAATGCAAATATCAACAGACAAAACAAAAATCATGGCTTATAAAGGACCAACTCCAATTAGAAGTAAAATCATGATGGAAAATAAAATTTTAGAACAAAATTAACTGCTTGAAATACCTTGGATGTGCTGTATCATATACAAAAGAAGCTGACATTTCAAACTTTCTAAAGATAACAGGAATGATCAATAATATTTTCAAACCTAACCATGTTCAAAAGCATACAAGAATAAACGTTTATAAAGTTTTGGCAAGACTTGATAAATTTACTTTACTTCTCTACTGTACAGAAGTAAATTATGGACTATAAAAATTGCAGAAGAAAAAAGAATAGAAACTGGACAAATGAAATTCCTGCAAAGGAAAGCAGGCTATATTCTCTGGGACAAAAAAAGAATCACAGAAATATATAAAGAATTAAAAATAGACTCAGTATTAGACAAAATATACAAATACTTGAACATATCGAAAGAATGGACAGTTCAAGACTACCTAAAAAAATAATCTGATGCCACTCGGTTGGAAGATATAAAATTCAGGGATGACCAAGGAACAAATGGAATGAGACCGGAATAAGCTACTGGGCCTGAATGATGATGATAATATATATCTGTATATTAAAATTACTTTTAGTTCTAATTAATGTTTGGATTCTATTTGGATAGTATATATATAGAGAGAGAGAGAAAACATTCAGGTAAGTAAAATATATTAGGGATCAAAATTTTGCTTACATCACATTGGAAATAACAAACATCCCTTATAACAAACTAATAAATAAGTTCCAACCACAGCTCTCCATAGGTATGCTATTAAGCTAAAAGAAATTCACTACAGATTATTCGTGCAGCTCCTATGGGTTTGTTATAGTGGGAGTCAGCTACAACACTAACAATTTAAGGTGTACAGGAGTTATGCTGAGAATTTATCTTAGCTGTGATTTCAAGATTCTTTTTGAAATATTGTAAGCTCAGAAACATAACATGAAAATTGCTAATTACGAGGTCAAAAATGTAAGTCTCATATTGTGAGGATTTGAATTTTTTAACCATTCTTCTGGCAGATGTATAATTGATCATCTTCATCAATTTCCTGATATGTATCCTCAAAGATGCGTATATTTGATATGAGCTGATATGAGCTATTAATGTGTCAAATCCTTATCTATTAATTGGATTTCTTGATTTTTTTTTTTATGTTGTTGTTGCAAAGAAGCTTACAGCTGTTGCAAGCTTCAGCATAGGATGAGTGTGAAGAGGAATTTTTTTTTTTTTTTTTCCATATACTGCTCAAAACAATTATGGGATATTTTGGTTTTCTTGTAAATTATCAAGTTATAAAAATAATTTACAAATGTAACACAATTTGTAATAAATATCGATTATTTAAATAATATCTCATCAATTACACCCTATCCATAAGTAAGAAATATTTATTCATGTATAAAGTACCCAATAGTTATAATTATTTGCAGAAATTTATTATTATCCAACAGAAACTAAAATATCCCCTAATTGCTTTGAGCAATGTAAATTGCCTGGGCATACTAGTTAGAGAACTAAGGTGTTAATGGTAAACTGGGAATTTGGGTGGAACAGGAAGGAAAAGTAGGTCTCCGTTCCAATAGTAATAGAAATAGCAATAGAAAATAGTAATCTGAATGAGGAAAAGAATAGAAATTGTGGTGATTACCCCACGATGGTGCAGTGAGAAAAGGAAAGCCAGTGGCAGAACTGCCCATATTTAACATCTGATCACTTCTGAATATAGTAATCAGTAAATGCAAATAAAGTTACCACTCAGTATCAACTGATAATTGATAATTTCAGGAACTGTATTCACAATCCTTTGAGTTTTGAATTAAATGATCTTTATTTTTGAAATAAATGATCAAACAAATTAATCTCCATCTACAATTTTTAAACTTTGCTTTTGACCTCTTTCAACTAATGGAACTCTGCTTCCAATAGTTTATTTGTAAGGAAGGAAAAAATCCTACAAATATATGAAAGAAACAATGTATGACCTCAGCTCTCAATAACAATAATATAAAACATTAACATATACAGGGCTCAACAAATAAACAAAATCTTACTTGGCCATTAAAAAAAAAATTTACTTGAACAGGATCCTCCTCATTTTTTTATGATATGTCTAAATAAGATAATAGGAATTTCATCAAGTTAGTAGTGGTGTTGTACAGTTTGGAGAACATTTCCTCTGTGTGAAAACGATTCCAAGAAGTCGATAAATAATGAGAATAGGAAAAGCAGTAAAAATAATACTGATTTGATTTTGTGCAAAATATAATAATTTGTTACATTAATTTTGTTATTAGAATGATCAACTATATCTCACACATTCTTCTGTCTTCTTAAAGTTAAAAAAAGACTGAAATTTTTTTATTAAATAAAAAAAGTACTCTATTTTCTTCCAGTCTGCAGCTACTGGCCAGATCTACTTGGCACAGGCAAGTGGGAGAGCATATATTATTATTTGACACCTCCAGGGAGTCCATAGACTCATCGAGGGAGGACATCTGCTCTACAACTCTGTCTTCACCAACTGACTGCAACTACACCAACGCCATCTACCGCCGACTACAACCACTGGTATTTCCACAGACAATCACAAACATCCATGCCCACGGCGGGATTCGAACCCGCAGCCTTTTAGCTGGAGAGCGGATACGCTAATCACTCGGCCAGCCAGGCTGACCGAGCGGTTATATGCTTTATACTGGATTTTTTTTTAAATTAAAAAAAAAAATAATTTTGTGAAAAAGTGGAAATTGTAAATTATTCAAAACACAGATATATAAAACTTACCATTTTCCTTGTTAAAAATAATATTTTTCAGTAAAAGATCATTGTGGCAGAAAACTACTGGAGATCCAAGCTGAGTCAGATGAGTTTTTAATACATTTATTTCTTGCAAAAGATCATCCTTTGTGGGGACGTGTTTTCTAAACCTAGAATACCATGAATTTTTATTATGTTTCTTTTCAATTTCAAAACTACATGCAATGTATCAATACACACCAAATTCATGAATAGAGACAATGCAGTATGAAAAAATTAATACTGGATGTGGTATGTAGTCATTAATTCCACCATGGATTTTAATGACAACCAGTGTGTGTGTGTGTGTGTGTGTGCACGCACGCACAAGTGCACACTTAGAAATTTTGCCACATTTTTCCCAAGGCACTAAGTCAGTTCATTTAAAGAATACAAGTCATGGTCTTGTTTTGATTCATCTAAAATAACCCACAGTTCATCTGAAGTGAAATCGGATTTCGAGGGACTAAGACAGTTTTTCACATTACCATATTCAAGCTACTGTGATATTCCACTACATATTGTAGCAAATGGAACCTAACTATATCATGCTGATAAGAGTGTACCAAAAGTCACTGTGTATCTGGGTGAAACAGATAAATTTCTTACAAATGTCTTAATGACATGATTATATGTATATCTTTAAACAAAACCATTTTAAATTGTGAGCTGAATTTGTGCATGATGAAGAGCGAGAAAGATACAGATTTGGACATCTGAGCAATGAAACTTTTCACCAAATTTTCGAAGAGGATCAAAAATTATCTGTTAGAAATACATCCTGCAGATTGAACACATAAAAAACAATTCACAGAATACTGCATTCAATTCTGGAAAAAAAGCCTTATCATATTCAAATACGACATGCATGAAAAAAATTAAGACAAGCAGCAATATGTGAAACATGCTAAAATCTTCCATGCAAACATGCATTGCTATACCACAAATAATGGAGAAAATTTCTTCTGTTCGTGGCTTCTCCTTTTTCATTTTTAGTTAATTCATCTTTTACCAGTAGGTGATCCCTCTCTTTTGCTATTTTTAAGCTAATATTTCCCAAAGCATTCCTTATCAATGCAGTGTTAATATCCTTTCTGATCTCTCTTTTTACAAGTTTATTCAGTATAGTTTAGCATATTTGTTTTTATTTGTTGGCAAGTTACTCCCAATCATTGAACAAGAGTTCTCATGTTCTTAATAGTTGAATATTTTTGTGAAAACTCTTTTTTCCCCCTTCTTGAATACTTGTAAATAATTGATTTCCTTGAGGCTTTAATTACTGTTTTCAATTTGGCTGCAAAGGCAGGAAGGCATTTTGTTTCCTCAGATGTATATTAATATCATTCTACATGGATTCCAGATCTACAAAACTCAAGTACAGATCCTTGTCATATACCAGTCTCAATTATTTGAGACTGGGATATGACAGCTTGTTGTAAAGTGAAAATCTCAACTTCACAACCACTATTTGGCCTGAAACCAGCATGTTCTTCTCCATGTCACTCCTGCACAATTTTTCTCAGCCATTTTTCAAGAATGCTTTCAAAAATCTTACCTGGAACACTTAGTTTTATTTCCTTTTTCATAGATGGGAATTATGAGAGCACTACTCCCATAATCTGGAATTTGACCTTCTCACCAACCCCTCTGCATTATGTAGTGTGACCACCACAAAACTTCCACATCTCTGTAACTGAGCATTTCTGGTCGAATATCATCTACTCCAACTGCTTTTCCACATTTCAAGCTTTTGATGGCTTTTTCTAACTTGAATATTTTCTACTACTCTTCCATCACTGCTTGTTTCATTTAACAGCCTTTTCAAGTAATTACTCCAGATAACTAGAATATCCTATCTTCAGTTTACATGTCACCTTTATCATCTGATTTCTTTTACAGTACTCTTTCCTCCATTTCTAAGCTTCTTTAATACTGTGCCACCTGAAATCTTCCCATAACTTCTCTTTAGCTACTATTACACACAGCTTAGCTCTCTTATATTTTAATCTGTATTCTTTTAGGGCATCGGCCAACTTATTTGCTAGGAAGTTTCAGTATGCTTTCTTCTTTTCCAGGACTGCTGTCCACCATCATGTCCTTATTTTTCTATCCTTGCAGACAACTTCCAACATGTCTCCATAAATTAACCAATTAATGTTTTCTTCAGAGTTTACCACTGAGATTCCAAGGTTTGGTTCTTTTTTTTTTTTTAAGTGCTTCATTTTTTCTTTAATAATGTTTGTGTAGTTGTGTATAGTTTACGAATAAAAGCTGCTCAAGTTTAATTCCTTTTTAAAACTTTCTTACATCTTTCTTTTCAAAGTGATATTCATTTCTATCCTATTCAACTAATTGCTGACCACTTCCAATTTCAAATCTTGTGTATACTCTTGAATGCTGAATCAGCATGACGATATCACTACCAACAATAATGTAGTCAATGAGGATTTCTTGTTTTTTCTCTCCAAGTGAACTTGTGCACAGGTTCATGTTGGAACATGGTGCAATGACTAGTCCATATCATGAGCAGAAATCCAGCAAATGCTTACCATTATTATTAGCCTTTTCCCTTTTCTCCATTGCTGAAAACTTTTCTATATGCTTAGTGGTATTCATTTCATATTCTGCAATTGCAATCTTCAACAAGGACCACCTTTTCCATGTTCTTTGTCAGCTGCCTGCTATATTGACTCAAAAAATTCCTCTAGGTCTTTCTTAGACAAACCTTCTGTAAGACCATAGGCACAAATAAATTTCACTGTCCATTTAGCTACTTGAAATTGCCTTACAATCAAAAGTTGTCCATGTTTGGGTTTGAATGCATCACTACTCCTTCCTTTCCTTGATTTTTATTGCCTGAATAAAACATTCTATATTTATAGGATCTCATGTTTCAGTCCTCTTTGTCCCAGTAATACCAATTACTTCCACATTGTACTTTGAGTTCTTCTACAAGTCTGATTTCCTTTCCATTGATCCTCCTTATGTTGAAGGATCTTATCTTTACTTCCTCAGATGTTTAGTTCTTTCTTCTTCTAGACGCTGAGTTGGAGATTGTTCTGGTAGCTGACTTTTCAATGCTCACCCTGGTAAAACAAGGCAAGGGCCTTGTTTAACTGGGTAATGTTTGATTTATGCAAATAGCAGGTAATTGTATTATCATAATCATCAAATTCCTGCCATGTACCGTCAAGGAGTGTATACGATATGATAGTACTACATGCAAAATTTACATCATTACTAACTTCCTAATTCACAATTTTCCTTCAAATCAGTTTGTTACTTGTCAAGACTTCACCTATATCTTGGTCTTCCTCTGGGTCATTTTCCTGCCAATCTGGCAGAGAACACTTGTTTTGCTAATCTTTCCTTGCCCATTCTGTTTAAGTGACCATACCATCTGAGATTAGCTCTGCAAACACATTCCTGGATGCTGACAATGTCAAGTCTTTTCCTAATATCCTCGTTTTTAATATGATATTGCTATTGATGCAATCTGTTCACATCTCTAATCTTTCTCAGGACTCAAATATCTGCAGCCTCTAGTCTTTGGTCAAGTGTTTCACTTCTGACCCAGCTCTCAGATCCATAAGTTAAAACTGGTTTGAACACTGTCTTGTATACAGCTAATTTAGTGTTCTGATTAATTTCTCTCTTATTCCATATGAATTTATTCAATATGGAATAAGAGAGAAATGGTATTGATGTGGTATATGGTATTTATTCAATACCATATACCAGCTTTGTTGATTTCGTTGTCTATTTCCATATTTAATTTACCATCTTCACTAAAAATCGTGCCTAAGTAGCTAAAATGTTTTACTTGTTCCACAGGTTCTCCATTCACAACTCAGTTGACATTTTCAACGATTCTGCCTATTTTCATTGTCTTTGTCCTTTTATTGCTGACGTTCATACCGTACTATTACAACAGTTATTCAATTTAGTCAGGGAATCTTGCAGACTTGTAGCAGATTTATTTAGAAGTATAAGATCATCCGCAAAAAGCAAAGAGCTTTCCTTAACATCTCCAATTTTGGAGATGTTAAGAAATGTGATCCAAAGATCTATATGAATCCCTTTCCTTCATAATGTGATCCATATAGATGATAAATAACAGAGGGGATAATGTATATCCTTGTCTCACACCAGATTTAATATTAAACCGTCTTCCTGTAGTTGCTTCAATTCTAACTGCTGACTTACAACTCAAATAAAGACTAAGTATTGCTTGATATAATGCCCCATTGACACCATATAACTGTAGTGTATTGAATAGCTTCTCTCTTGGCATCTTGTCACATGCCTTTTCCAGATCGACAAAACTTAAATACAGATCTTTGTTATAATTCCATGATTTTACAACTATTTGTCGTAAAGTGAAGATCTGATCCTGACAGCCTCTATTTGGCCTGAATCCAGTTTGTTCTTCACCATGATTTTCATCCACAATTCTTCTCAACCGTTTCCCAAGTATACTTGCATAAATCTGGGGTGTTTAAGGGTCGAAGCTGTATAACTGAGAGGAGACCTCCACATAGCCTTTAAAGGAATGCGGAGAACCGACCAGGGCTTCTGACCTAATGTCCAATCCTCACCTTCTCGTGGTGCACCCTGTTGGGTATCTACTTTGATACTGAACGAACGAGGATGGGCTGGCAATTTGGGATTTAGCCGACCAAATTGTATTCTTATTGGTTAAACCAAAATAAAAAATGATGGTACAACATGACAAAATTTCATGCCGGCTGGGGCGTCGCCCGGTTAAACAAGGCCCCCGTTGTTTTCGCCAGGGAACCAGGGCGAACAGCGAAAAGTCAGCTACTGGAACAAATCTGAAAATAAACCCCAACTCAACATCACCAGAGTTAAAGATTGGTACTATCAATGTAAGAAGCCTGAATGGCAAAGAAATGGAGCTAGCTGAGGAATTAGATAAGTACCAGATCGACATAATAGGGGTGACTGAAACAAAAAAGACCAAAACTGGTGAGATCTTTCTGAGCAATAAATACAAAATGTTATATTCAGGCAATAACAATCAAGGAAAAGAAGGAGTAGCCATAGTATTCAACACAAAATACGAGGCTAATCTTCTTGAATGGCAGTCAGTCTCAAGTAGAGTAATGTGGGCAAATATGAGAATGGGGAACTGGACAATGAGACTTATTTGTGCCTATGGTCCCACAGAAGGTTCTACTAAGGTAGAAGTGGAGGAATTTTTTGAGGCTTTAGAAAAAGCAACTGACACAATGAAAAAGGAAAAGTTGGTCCTTGTTGGGGATCTAAATAGTAGAGTAGGAAATGATTGTGAGACATACAAAAATATTTTGGGAAAATTTGGAGAAAAGAGCAAAGCTAATAATAATGGCAAATATCTGTTGGATTTCTGCTCAGGACATGGACTGGTTATTACTAACACCATGTTCCAACATAAAAATGTGCACAAATTCACATGGAGAGAAGAGGCTAGGAATAAGAAAAGTCTCATTGACTATGTTATTGTTGATAGTGATGTTTTCTCCCTGGTGCAGGACACCAGAGTGTACAGAGGATTTGAAATTGGAAGTGATCACTATTTAGTCTTGAGCAGGATAAAATTGAATTTCATATTGAAAAGAATAACATGTAAGAAAGTTTTAAAGCGAATAAAAGTTGAGCAGCTCTCAGATGTGAACTGTAGACTAAAATACAGAAATATTATTGAAAAGAAAATGAAAGAGTTTGAGAACAGGAATCAAACCTTGGAGATTCAGTGGCAAACTCTGAAGGAAACATTGATTGATTCTGCCAGAGAGGCATGTGGTGAGGTTGTGTGCAAAGATAAAAAAAATCAGAACTCCCTGGTGGACACAGGAAGTTAAAGAGGCAGTGAAGGAAAAGAAGAAAGCATATCAAAAGTTCCTGGCAAATAAGTCAGCTTTTACTCTTACAGAATACAGAGACAAATGTAAGAAAGCTAACCAGTGTGTAAAACTAGCTAAACAAAAGTCATGGGAGGACTTTGGCAAGAATATAGAAAATAAATATCAAGAAGGTGGCAAAATATTCTGGAGGTTGTTGAAGAAGCTTAGGAATGGAGGAAAGAGTGCTGTAAAAGGAATTAGAGATGATAAAGGCGAAATGAAAACAGGAGAAAAAGATATCCTTGAAGTATGGAGTAATTACTTTGAAAAACTGCTAAATGAAACAAGCAGTGATGACAGCACAGTGATAAAAAACACTGACCAGGCATGCAGTCAGGAATACATATCCATACTTGAAGTAGAAAAAGCCATCAAAGGCTTGAAATGTGGAAAGGCAGCAGGGGTAGATGATATTCGACCAGAAATGCTGAAGTATGGTGGTATAAGAGTCTTACAGTGGCTGCACTGCATAGTTCAGAAAGCCTGGACAGAGGGACGAATTCCCGATGATTGGAGTAGAGCTCTCATAGTACCCATATATAAAAAGGGAAATAAAACTGAATGTGAGAATTACAGAGGTATTTCCCTACTGAGTGTTCCTGGCAAGATCTATGCAAGTATACTTGAGAAACGGTTGAGAAGAATTGTGGAAGAAAAGCTTGGTGAAGAACAAGCTGGATTCAGGCCAAATAGAGGCTGTCAGGATCAGATCTTCACTTTACGACAAATAGTCAAGAAAGCATGGGAATATAACAAAGATCTGTATTTAAGTTTTGTCGATTTGGAAAAGGCATATGACAAGGTGCCAAGAGAGAAGCTATTCAATACGCTGCAGTTATATGGTGTCAATGGGGCATTATATCAAGCAATACTTAGTCTTTATTTGAGTTGTGAGTCAGCAGTTAGAATTGAAGGAAGTACAGGAAGATGGTTTAATGTTAAATCTGGTGGGAGACAAGGATGTACATTATCCCCTCTGTTATTCATTATCTATATGGATCACATTATGAAGGAAGGTGGTATTAAACCTGATATCAAAATTGGAGATGTTAATGTCAGCTCTTTGCTTTATGCGGATGATGTTATACTTCTAAATAAATCCGCTACAAGTCTGCAAGATTCTCTGACTAAATTGAATAGCTGTTGTTATAGATATGGTATGAAGGTCAGCAATAAAAAGACAAAGACAATGAAAATAGGCAGAATCATTGAAAATGTCAACTGTGTTGTGAATGGAGAACCTGTGGAACAAGTAAAACATTTCAGCTACTTAGGCACAATTTTTACTGAAGATGGTAAACTAAATATAGAAATAGACAACAGAATCAGCAAAGCTGGTATTGTGGGAAGTCAATTGAATAAATTCATATGGAATAAGAAAGAAATTAGTCGGAACACTAAATTAGCTGTATACAAGACTGTGTTCAAACCAATTTTAACTTATGGATCTGAGAGCTGGGTCAGAAGTAAAACACTTGACCAAAGACTAGAGACCGCAGATATGAGAGTCCTGAGAAAGATTAGAGGCGTGAACAGATGGCATCAATGGCAATATCATATTAAAAATGAGGATATTAGGAAAGAACTTGACATTGTCAGCATCCAGGAATGCGTTAGCAGAGCTAATCTCAGATGGTATGGTCACTTAAATAGAATGGGCGAGGAAAGATTAGCAAAACAAGTGTTCTCTGCCAGGCTGGCAGGAAAACGACCCAGAGGAAGACCAAGATATAGGTGGATTGATACGGTACAAAGTGCCTTAGACGATAGAAATATAAGATCTGATAATTTTGGAGTCTTGACAAGTAACAGACTGATTTGGAGGAAAATTGTAGATAGGAAGTTAGTAATGATGTAATTTTTTCATGTAGTACTGTCATATCCTGTACACCCCTTGAGGGTACATGGCAGGAATTTGATGATGATGATGATGATGATGATGACTTGCATAAATCTTACCAGGAACACTCAGCAGGGAAATACCTCTGTAATTCTCACATTGTTTTATTTACCTTTTCATATATGGGTACTATGAGAACTCTACTCTAATCATCGGGAATTTCTCCCTCTGTCCAGGACTTCTGAACTATGCAGTGTAGCCATTGTGAAACTTTTATACCACCATACTTCAGCATTTCTGGTCGAATATCATCTACTCCTGCTGCCTTTTCACATTTCAAGCCTTTGATAGCTTTTTCTACTTCAAGTATGGATATGTATTCCTGACTGCATGCCTGGTCAGTATTTTTTATCACTGTGCTGTCATCACTGCTTGTTTCATTTAGCAGTTTTTCAAAGTAATTACTCCATACTTCAAGTATATCTTTTTCTCCCGTTTTCATGTCACCTTTATCATCTCTAAGTTCTTTTAGAGCACTCTTTCCTCCACTTCTAAGCTTCTTCAACAACCTCCAGAATATTTTTCCACCTTCTTGATATTTATTTTCTATATTCTTGCCAAAGTCCTCCCATGACTTTTGTTTAGCCAGTTTTACACAATGTTTAGCTTTCTTACATTTGTCTCTATATTCTCTAAGAGTACAAGAGGACTTATTTGCCAGGAACTTTTGATATGCTTTCTTCTTTTCCTTCACTGCCTCTTTAACTTCCTGTGTCCACCAGGGAGTTCTGATTTTTCTATCCTTTCAGACAACCTCACCACATGTCTCTCTGGCTGAATCAATCAGGGTTTTCTTCATGACTTGCAACTGAATTTCTAAGGTTTGGTTCCTATTCTCAAACTCTTTCATTTTTTCTTCAATAATCTTTGTGTATTTTAGTCTACAGTTCACATCCGGGAGCTGCTCAACTTGTATTCGCTTTAAAACTTTCTTACATGTTATTCTTTTCAATATGAAATTCAATTTTATCCTGTTGAAGACTAAATGGTGATCACTTCCAATTTCAATGTACACTCTAGTGTCCTGCACCAGTGAGTAAAACATCTCTATCAACAATAACATACTTAATGAGACTTTTCTTATTCCTTGCCTCTTCTCTCCATGTGAATTTGTGCACATTTTTATGTTGGAACATGGTGTTAGTAAAAACCATTCCATGTCCTGAGCAGATATCCAACAAGTATTTGCTATTATTATTAGCTTTGCTCTTTTCTCCAAATTTTCCCAAATTATTTTTGTATGTCTGACAATTATTTCCTACTCTGCTTTTTAGATCCCCAACAAGGACCAACTTTTCTTTTTTCATTGGTTCAGTTGCTTTTTCTAAAGCCTCAAAAAATTCCTCCACCTCGACCTCAGTGGAACCTTCTGTGGCACCATAGGCACAAATAAGTCTCATTGTCCAGTTCCCCATTCTGATATTAGCCCACATCACTCTACTTCAGACTGCCTGCCATTCAAGAAGATTAGCCTCGTATTTTGTGTTGAATACTATGGCTACTCCTTTTCCTTGATTGTCATTGCCTGAATATAACATTTTGTATTTATTGCTCAGAAAGATCTCACCAGTTTTTGTCTTTTTTGTTTCAGTCACCCCTATTATATCGATCTGGTACTTATCTAATTCCTCAGCTAGCTCCATTTCTTTGCAATTCAGGCATCTTATGTTGATAGTACTGATCTTTAACTCTGGTGATGTTGGGTTGGGGTGTGTTTTCAGATTTCTTCCAGTAGCTGACTTTTCGCTGTTTGCCCTGGTTCCCTGGCAAAAACTACGTTGACCTTGTTTAACCGGGCATCGTCCCAGCTGGCATGAAATTTTTTCATGTTGTACCATCATTCTGTATTTTGGTTTAAGCCAATAAGAATCCAATTTGGTCGGCTAAATCCCAAATTGCCAGCCCATCACGTCTGCTCAGTATCCAGGTAGATACTCAACAGGATGCACCACGAGAAGGTGAGGATTGGACTTTAGGTCAGAAGCAATGGTCGGTTCTCCGCATTCCTTTAAAGGCTATGTGGAGGTCTCCTCTCAGTTATACAGCTTTGACCCTTAAGCCCACGTAATTGTATTATGTTGTACAATAATGTTTATTTCTAGTTCCAGTAGAGCGTACAATTTTGGTCAACTATGTCCCATATTGCCAGCCCATCCTTGTTCATTCAGTATTGTGGATACCTACCAAAGGGTATATCACATGAAGGCGAGCAATGGACATTACATTAGAAGTCAATGGATTCTGGGCATTCCTTAAAGGCAAGGTGTGAGAATACAGGGGTCTTCTCCTATTTATTTAAGCTTTGACCCTCAAGTAAGCACATTCTAAAATTTTTATTGTGCACCAAATGATATAAAACAATTATCAATTTTTCATCTAAAGTAGCAAAGTAACCATCTACTTTTATTCTCAGCACTTCTGAGAATGAGCACATTTTATTCACTGTTTCATTTTCAATCTTCCCTCTTCATGTCCAAAACACAAAACCCTTTTATATTGCTAGCTCATCGAACTCTTGCTTCCATGTCATTTGTTAATCACAGTTTCACAAAGACTAAATAAAAAATTCTTCCTTATAAGGCTTGATACTGCCGCACCTGGATTACTGAGAAACAAAACTGGTTCCAATCCAGGGTGTCCATAACGTAAAAGATTTCTTATCTCTTTATTCTCGTTACTTGAGTTTTCTTGGGGATGTGGAAGTGGTGAAGAGAATCCAAAAGTGGTGTAACCATGGTAGTCAAGAAGTTAATGAAATTCTCCCTACAAGGATGAGAGATGGTAAAGTTGGATGATAGAAAATAATGGATGACAAAATGTAAGTTTTTAATTGGTTTTAATACTATAAGCAGCCACTATAAGACTTTACTGAACTACATTATTAGACTTTTACTGAACTTATACAGATGAAATTTTTCAATATTTGACTAATCAGGGATAACAAAGGGTTATCTCTGGAAATTGAGTAAGAATGTGGTTAGAAAGATGTTAGGATTGGATTGTTTTGATTGGAGAATGGTGAATGAGTGGAAGGTTTTCAGTGTATTGCAAATATTAGGTAATCATCAAATTCCTGACATGTACCCTTAAGGGGAGTACAGGATATGATAGTATACTACATGAAAAACTTACATCATTACTAACTTCCTATCTACAATTTTCCTCCAAATAAATCTATTACCTGTCAAGACTCCAACATTAAAAGATCTTATATTTCTGTCTTCTAAGGCACTTTTTACTGTATCAATCAAACTATATATTGATCTTCTTCTGGATCTTTTTCCTGCCAACCTGGCAGAAAACATTTGTTTTCTAATCTTTCCTCACCCATTGTGTTTAAGTGACCATACCACCTGAAATTAGCTCTGCTAACGTATTCCTGGATGTCGACAAGGTCTTTCCTAATATCCTCGTTTTTAATATGAAATTGCCATTGATGCCATCTGTTCGTGCCCTAATCTTTCTCAGGACTCTCATATCTGCTCTCTCTAGTCTTTGGTCAAGTGTTTTACTTCTGACACAGCTCTCAGATCCATAAGTTAAAACTATTTGAACACAGTCTTGTATACAGTTAGTTTAGTGTGTTGACTAATTTCTCTCTTATTCCATATAAATTTATTCAGTTGACTTCCTACCGTTGTTGATTCTCGTCTATTTCCATATTTAATTTACCATCTTCACTAAAAATCGTGCTTAAGTAGCTGAAATGTTTTACTTATTGTATAGGTTCTCCATTCACAATGCAGTTGACATTTTCGATGCCTCTGCCTATTTTCATTATCTTTGTCTTGTTATTGCTGACCTTCATACCAAATCTATTACAACAGTTATTCAATTTAGTCAGGGAATTTTGCAGACTTGTACTGGATTTATTAAGAAGTATAACATCATCCGCATAAAGCAAAGAGCTGAGATTAACATCCCCAAATTTGATATCAGATTTAATACCACTTTCCTTCATAATGTGATCGATATAATTAATAAGAAAGGGGATAATGTACATCCTTGTCTCACACCAGATTTAACATCAAACCATCTTCCTGTACTTAATTCAATTCTAACTGCTGACTTACAACTCAAATAAAGACTAAGTATTGCTTGATATAATACTCCACTGAAACCATACAACTAGTGTTTTGAATAGCTTTTCTCTTGGCACTTTGTCATATGCCTTTTTCAGATATCTACAAAACTTAAATACAGATCTTTATCATATTCCTATGATTTCTCAACTATTTGTTGTAAAGTGAAAATCTGATCCTGACAGCCTGTATTTAGCCTGAAGGGAAGCTTGTTCTTCTCACCAAGCTTCCGTTCCACCAACTTTTCAACTGTTTCTCAAATATAACTGCATAAATCTTACCAGAAACACTCAGTAGGGAATACCTCTGTAATTCTCACATTGTTTTATTTCCCTTTTTATATATACGGGTACCATGAGAGCTCAACTCCAATCATCTGGAATTCATCCCTCTTGCCAGGCCTTCTGAACTATACAGTGCAGCCACTATAAGACTTTCATATTTCAAGCTTTTGATGGCTTTTTTTACTTCAAGTATGGATATGTATTTCTAATTGCATGCCTGTTGAGTGTTTTTTTACCACTGCTGTAAGAGATTGTTTCAATTAGCAATTTTCTGAAGTAATTACTCCATACATCAAGAATATCTTTTTCTCCAGTTTTCATGTCACCTTAATAATCTCTAATTCCTTTTACAGCAGTCTTTCCTCAATTTCTGAGCTTTTTCAACAACCTCCAGAATATCCTGCCACCTTCCTGATATATATTTTCTATGTTCCTACCAAAGTCTTCCCATGACTTTTGTTTAGCTAGTTTTACAGTGTTTAGCTTTCTTGCATTTGTCTCTGTATTCTCTAAGAGCACAAGCTGACTTATTTGCCAGGAACTTTTGATATTCATTCTTCTTTTTTTTTTCTTTCACCTGTTCTTTAACTTCCTGTGTCAACCATGGAGTTCTGATTCTTCTCTCCTTGCACACAACCTCACCACATACCTCTCTGGCTGGATCAATGTTTTCTTCATAATTTTCCACTGAATCTCCAAGGTTTGGTTCCTGTTCTCAAACTCTTTAATTTTTTCTTCAATAATGTTTGTGTATTTTAATCTACAGTTCACATCTGAGAGCTGCTAAAGTTTTATTCACATTAAAACTTTCTTACAACTTCTTCTTTTCAATATGAAATTCAATTTTATCCCGTTGAAGACTAAAAGGTGATCACTTCCAATTTCAAATTCTCTGTACACTCTAATGTCTTGCACCAGTGAGTAAAACATCTCTATCAACAATAACATAGTCAATGAGACTTTTCTTATTCCTTGCCCTCTTCTCTCCATGTGAATTTGTGCACATTTTTATGTTGGAACATGGTGTTAGTAATAACCAGTCCATGTCCTGAGTAGAAATCCAACAAATATTTGCCATTATTATTAGCTTTGCTCTTTTCTCCAAGTTTACCCAAATTATTTTTGTTTGCTTAACAATAATTTCCTGCTCTGCTATTTAGATCCCGAACAAGGACCAACTTTCCTTTTTCATTGTGTCAGTTGCTTTCTCTAAAAGCCTAAAAAAATTCCTCCAAATCTACCTTATTAAAACCTTCTGTGGGACCATAGGCACAAAAAGTCTCATTGTCCAGTTCCCCATTCTGATATTTGCCCACATCACTGTACTTGATATTGCCTGCCATTCAAGATTGGCGTCGTATTTAGTGTTGAATACTATAGCTACTCCTTTTCCCTGATTGTCTGAATATAACATTTTGCATAATATTATTGTTCAGAAAGATCATCAGTTTTTGTCCCTTTTGTTTCAGTCATCCTTATTATGCTGATTAGGTACTTATCCACTTCCAGAGAAATATAATAGGTATTGTGGGGTGGAATTAATGTGATCCTCTGAAATGAGACTTTAGACTCCATATAGATGCCCATGCAATAATAAAATACTGTACAGATTCCATCCTCTCCTTACATACTAAAAATTGCAAAAAGCTATAGCATACATGCGCTGTGTGTGTGTGTGGGGTGCACACAGCACCAATAACAATATTTCTTATTTTATGCGCATGCTCTGAATGCCAACTTACAAATGTTTTTATACTGGAACTTGGTGTTGCCAAAAGACTAGTGTGTGTGTGTGTGTGTGTGTGTGTGTGTGTGTGTGTGGTCATGCATGCATGCTGAGTAGAAGTCTAGCAGGTACTTGCCATTATTTTTAGTAGTTTCTTCTCCCTCCAAAACAGTTCTTATATATTATTATTATGTGACACTTCCAAGTAGTCTCAGGACTTCATGGGAAGGGCACTCTATTCCACTACACAATTCACCACTCGACTACTTCATCCACTAACCACAATGATAATGCTGTTACCACTATTTACTGTCCACTACCAATAGTATTTTTAGTCTTTAAATATGTCTGATTGTTTTTTTTTTATTTTGCTATTTTAGGTGTCCAACAAGAACCAGTTTTCCTTTATAACAAGCTGCCCTCTCCAATGACTTTAAAAAAATTCTTTACTTCTTTTCCTACTAGAACCTTAGATGGTACAATAAGTAAAACTGTCATTCTGAAATTTGTCTACATTCTAAAATTTGCTCTTGCACAAACTATTTTCTTGTGTGAGGAACAGTTCTTGCTCATTTTAGCAATGACCGTTACACTCAATTCTTCCTTTTCCCCATCCCTAATATCTGAATTAATCATGTTATACTCATTATTTTAGAAGGATCTTAACTGTTTATATCTTCATCTCAGTAATGAAAGTAAATTATACTTGCCAATAAATTATATTCTTGTTTAATCCTTTATCCAAGTTAAGAAAACCATGTTTTTGTGTGAAATATCTAATTTTTATGTGAAATAATATAATCTCTTACAAGTATAATTTACCTCAGTAATCAAGTGAAAAAAATTTCTACATCTCAGTAATAAGGTTTTCAATATCATACTTTCCTAATTCTTCAACTAGCTTGGCTTCTTTTCCATTTATCATTAGTGCCTATTTGAAATTCTGCTGAGGCTGTTCCAACAGCTGATTTTCATTGATCATTTAGTACCAAAAAAATGGGAGGGAGGGGGGTGATGCTTTATATAACTGTCATGATATTCAGTTATTTTAGACTATATGGAATACAATTAATTTTTTGAGTGTCTGCCGTTCAGTTGGTATTGACAATGGTCTTTGGTTGGTGAGACCTGGTTCGAATTCCATGTAGGACATGAAGAACCTTTATAAGAACTTTTCAACTGAAGGTGAGTTAAATGTCATACAGAAATACAAGGAGTTTTTCCTACCGGAAACCCAAGTTTTTCATCTGGCAAGACAAGCCAGCCAGAAGAAGAAAATGCAATTAAAAGATGCAATACATTGGTCTCATAAAACAAGCTGCTTCAGCAATAATCCCAAACTACAACAATTTTCCACTTGATTCAACATTCAAGTAGACACCTAGTAATGGACCAAACTACTGGAAGGTAAGACAGGTAAGTAAAGCTCCAATTGCTTCTCTGCCTTCCTTACAGGATACATGGAAGTTTTTCTCTCAGTGACATGGCTTTGATTGATCCTAAAACTACAGTTGGTTTATTTGTATACATGATAAACTGGTTCTCAGAATAATAACACATCATTTTTGTCTTTTTATTATCAAATGACTAACTTTTAGAATTCATTTCAGCAAATTTCTTACCTTTCATCTTTTGCAGAATCACTGAAAGATGTTGGTATTAAGTTAAGATATTTATAAAGGACTGGAAACAAGGATGGATGAGAAGCAACTCCGTTTATTTGAGGCCTTACACTGTGCATACGAGCCAGACGATGAGAAACAAGCCTAAAATTTGTGATCATGAACAGCATTATTTAAAAATACTAAGGATATATTTTTAAATATTATATGCAACTGTTATTAATGGCAACAGTTGCATACAATTAATTGATCAGTTATTTATAGCAACTTTTAATGAAATTAAAATATATTACCTATGTGATGTTTCATATGCAAGGCTGAATAACTGTTAACTCTCACTATATCAAACCAGTCAAGTGAACTCAATCACTATAAAAGTCCATCACATAATGCTATCAATTTATTAGTGAAAGTTGACATTATACATTATTCTGTATACATCTCAATTTACTGCTTTAACTAAATAATTTATTTTCTTATTGAGAAACTAAATTCAAACATTACAAGAAAAACTACAAGTTCTTTAATTTATTACTATTATTTTTTAGTTTCAAAAAAAAGTAGCATATTTCGTTAAGTTTTGTAAAAAGTATTTGACCAAGTTTAAGCAAATGAAGCTGATTAATCCTGAAAGGTCTATAACTACAAATACAATGGTCCAACTTCTTAAATCATGTTCATGAAATGAAAAAAAAAAAAAAGTATGTTCTTATCACAGTTTCAAACAACAAACAAATGATACACTCAGTCTTCAAATCAACTGTATGAATCAGAATAGGCATAGTTATAAGTCTAACATGCATCTAAAACGGTTATTTATCCAGATATTCATTACCAACACAAGCCCATTTCACAAAGCTTCAGTTTCTGGAAAGACTTAACAGATTTATGATTTCCACTCTTGAACAAATCAATATTCTAATACACTGTAAGTAGGTATTACACAGAGTACTGGTAATATATATTCTTTATTCAAACTACTCTGAGTAGAAACTACAGAAAAAAAGTTCCTGATCATTAAACAGAAAATGAGAGACAACTGGGTATGAGTCATCTAAAGCATTTAAAGTATACATTTTTGGTCGTTTTTATAATAGAAATACAATTTTATTAATACAGACCAGTATTTTACAATAAACATTTATTAAAACCTACCAGTTTCGCCAGCAAACTGTCTGGCTTTTTCAAGGCATTACGGAGATATGAAAGTTAGTAAATGCAAATTAAAAGGAACATAAAAAACGTTGTAAACCAAACTAGTATCTATGGTTACACGTTTCGCGTGACAGAGATGGCTTATTGTTCTTATTCATTATCACGCATGCGTGTTTGTTGTAGACTTGTAATGTGATTACTGGCTAGCTGTAGTTCAGATTGATTGAGAGAGAGGATCAAGTTTTCCCACAAACTGTTTAGAATTACACCCTGATTTCTGTTGAGGTTTCCGCCGGTTATTAGTACTATTGTGGCTTCCTTAAATACACGATGCCTGTAGTCGTCATCAAGATATGGCATGGAGCTGTTTTGCCAATCTATCGTGTGGTTAGACATGCAGAAATGATGTGCTAAGCCGGAAGAGATGCTTCTGTTGTGGTTTACATCGCCAACATGTTCTTTTCGTCTAATTTCTAAACTTCGTGAAGTTTGTCCGATGTAGGCAAGACCGCAGGAGCAGGGAATGTAATATACTCCGATATTTGTAGAATGGAACTTTATCTTTTGGAGATCCTAAAACTTGTCTGATGTTGGTGGTTGGTTTGAAGACCACTCTGATGTTGTGGGCTCTTAGTATTCTTGCTGTTTGATAAGAAATTGACTTGATGAAAGGTATCACTACAGTAGAAATGTGCTGACGGTGGGATTCTTCTTGTCTGGGGTTGTCATTGTATAGATATTTTTTGATGATGTTTTGAGGATATCCATTTTGTGATAATGTGTTGGCTATTAGTGAGAGTTCATTCTGTGTATCCTCCTCTTCTGATATAAACTTTTTGGCTCTATGTTTCAACATGTGGATAATACTCAGTTTGTGTGACTTGTGATGGTTTGAAGTATAGTGAAGATATCTTCCAGTATCTGTGGGCTTTCTGTAAATGGATAATTTGACACTGTTAGGTTGTTTTTTTATCAAAATATCTAAAAAATGCAGTTGGTTGTTGTTTTCTACTTCCAGAGTGAATTTTATCTTGCTATGTATTGAGTTGATTTTATCCACAAACGATTTAAGGTTGTCTAAGCTGTCTTGCCATATGATGAATATATCATCCACATATCTCCACCATGTAGATGGTCTCGGAGAGATTGCAGAGAGAATTTCTTTTTCAAGTTTTTCCATGAAAAGGTCTGCACAAGATGGTGATAGTGGGCTTCCCATTGCTAGGCCTTCTAATTGTTGGTATATGGTGTTGTTAACCTTGAAGAAATTAGATTGAAGGCAGTGTCTAAACATCTGTGTGATGTCTAGAGGAAAGAGGTCTTGGATGATGTTTATTACCTCTTCTACTGGAACATTGGTGAAAAGGGATACAACATCTAGGTTGGCTAGCATGTCGGTGCAATCTTAATGGCTTGGAGTTTATTTACAAAATGTTGACTATTCTTGATATAGGATTCTGTTGATCTTATTTTATTATTTAATAAGTTTGCAAGATGCTTTGCCAAAAGGTAGGTTGGTGATGATCTTCCATCAACTATTGGACGGAGAGGTATATCCTGTTTATGTATTTTAGTGTTCTCTTCACTTCTTCTGGCCAATTGTTACAATTTCTGATTAGTTGGTTTGTTTCATTATGATTTTTAATTGTGGGGTCTCTGTCTAGGATTTTATAAGTTGAGGTGTCTGATAGTAATACGTTTAACTTATCATAATAATCTTTAGAGTTGAGGATAACTGTAGAATTTCCTTTATCAGCTTTTGTAATAATGATATCTTTATTTTTCTTCAAGTTGAGAATTGCCTTTCTATCATAAGGAGACGTGTTGAGAACAAGTTGTTTTGCTTTGGCTAGGATTATTGTACTTTGAATCTAATAGTGTCGGCAACGTTTTTTGGTAGTGGATATAGGCCTTTTTCAATTCCACACATAAAATCCATTTTAGGAATGTTTATGGGCGTAATCGCAAAATTAAAACCTTTTTTTAGAATATCAGATTCATTTCTTGCGAGGCTATGATTTGACAAATTGAAAATCACTTTGTCATCCGGGAGGTTGTTTTGTGTCCGATATTTTTTCTTGTAAAGTTCGTTGAATTTCCTAATTTGTTTATCCTTATAAAGTTTGAAAGTTTTTTCGTAACTGCGTTGTATCATTTGGTCTAGTTGATTCCATATGGTGTATTCTACGTTGTTGGAAATTTCATCAAAGAACTTGCGGCAATTACTATCACTTTTATTAAGTTCGTATCTCGTGTGTTGGATCCTTTCTCTAACAAGCGCTAATGAAGTGCGTAGATAAATTTTTTTAGCTGATATAGAGTTGATATGACCTCTGATTATAAGGAACTTAGGAATTATGGAGAATTCCCTGCAACGTTTAAGGAACGTTAAAGAGAAAAATGCAGAAAAGGCAAACTTTTGAACCACCTAACGTTCCTTAAACGTTGCAGGGAATTCTCCATAATTCCTAAGTTCCTTATAATCAGAGGTCATATCAACTCTATATCAGCTAAAAAAATTTATCTACGCACTTCATTAGCGCTTGTTAGAGAAAGGATCCAACACACGAGATACGAACTTAATAAAAGTGATAGTAATTGCCGCAAGTTCTTTGATGAAATTTCCAACAACGTAGAATACACCATATGGAATCAACTAGACCAAATGATACAACGCAGTTACGAAAAAACTTTCAAACTTTATAAGGATAAACAAATTAGGAAATTCAACAAACTTTACAAGAAAAAATATCGGACACAAAACAACCTCCCGGATGACAAAGTGATTTTCAATTTGTCAAATCATAGCCTCACAAGAAATGAATCTGATATTCTAAAAAAAGGTTTTAATTTCGCGATTACGCCCAAAAACATTCCTAAAATGGATTTTATGTGTGGAATTGAAAAAGGCCTATATCCACTACCAAAAAACGTTGCCGACACTATTAGATTCAAAAGTACAATAATCCTAGCCAAAGCAAAACAACCTGTTCTCAACATGTCTCCTTATGATAGAAAGGCAATTCTCAACTTGAAGAAAAATAAAGATATCATTATTACAAAAGCTGATAAAGGAAATTCTACAGTTATCCTCAACTCTAAAGATTATTATGATAAGTTAAACGTATTACTATCAGACACCTCAACTTATAAAATCCTAGACAGAGACCCCACAATTAAAATTCATAATGAAACAAACCAACTAATCAGAAATTGTAACAATTGGCCAGAAGAAGTGAAGAGAACACTAAAATCCTCATATCCTATCACCCCAAGACTATATGGAACACCTAAAATACATAAACAGGATATACCTCTCCGTCCAATAGTTGATGGAAGATCATCACCAACCTACCTTTTGGCAAAGCATCTTGCAAACTTATTAAATAATAAAATAAGATCAACAGAATCCTATATCAAGAATAGTCAACATTTTGTAAATAAACTCCAAGCCATTAAGATTGCACCGACATGCTAGCCAACCTAGATGTTGTATCCCTTTTCACCAATGTTCCAGTAGAAGAGGTAATAAACATCATCCAAGACCTCTTTCCTCTAGACATCACACAGATGTTTAGACACTGCCTTCAATCTAATTTCTTCAAGGTTAACAACACCATATACCAACAATTAGAAGGCCTAGCAATGGGAAGCCCACTATCACCATCTTGTGCAGACCTTTTCATGGAAAAACTTGAAAAAGAAATTCTCTCTGCAATCTCTCCGAGACCATCTACATGGTGGAGATATGTGGATGATATATTCATCATATGGCAAGACAGCTTAGACAACCTTAAATCGTTTGTGGATAAAATCAACTCAATACATAGCAAGATAAAATTCACTCTGGAAGTAGAAAACAACAACCAACTGCATTTTTTAGATATTTTGATAAAAAAACAACCTGACAGTGTCAAATTATCCATTTACAGAAAGCCCACAGATACTGGAAGATATCTTCACTATACTTCAAACCATCACAAGTCACACAAACTGAGTATTATCCACATGTTGAAACATAGAGCCAAAAAGTTTATATCAGAAGAGGAGGATACACAGAATGAACTCTCACTAATAGCCAACACATTATCACAAAATGGATATCCTCAAAACATCATCAAAAAATATCTATATAATGACAACCCCAGACAAGAAGAATCCCACCGTCAGCACATTTCTACTGTAGTGATACCTTTCATCAAGTCAATTTCTTATCAAACAGCAAGAATACTAAGAGCTCACAACATCAGAGTGGTCTTCAAACCAACCACCAACATCAGACAAGTTTTAGGATCTCCAAAAGATAAAGTTCCGTTCTACAAATATCCAGGAGTATATTACATTCCCTGCTCCTGTGGTCTTGCCTACATCGGACAAACTTCACGAAGTTTAGAAATTAGACAAAAAGAACATGTTGGCGATGTAAACCACAACAGAAGCATCTCTTCCGGCTTAGCACATCATTTCTGCATGTCTAACCACACGATAGATTGGCAAAACAGCTCCGTGCCATATCTTGATGACGACTACAGGCATCGTGTATTTAAGGAAGCCACAATAGTACTAATAACCGGCGGAAACCTCAACAGAAATCAGGGTGTGATTCTAAACAGTTCGTGGAAAAACTTGATCCTCTCTCTCAATCAATCTGAACTACAGCTAGCCAGTAATCACATTACAAGTCTACAACAAACACGCATGCGTGATAATGAATATCAAAACAATAAGCCATCTCTGTCACGCGAATGTGTAACCATAGATACTAGTTTGGTTTACAACGTTTTTTATGTTCCTTTTAATTTGCATTTACTCTCTGTCACGCGAAATGTGTAACCATAGATACTAATTTGGTTTACAACGTTTTTTTATGTTCCTTTTAATTTGCATTTACTAACTTTCATATCAGGCAATTTGGGATTTAGCCGACCAAATTGTATTCTTATTGGTTAAACCAAAATAAAAAATGATGGTACAACATGACAAAATTTCATGCCGGCTGGGGCGTCGCCCGGTTAAACAAGGCCCCCGTTGTTTTCGCCAGGGAACCAGGGCGAACAGCGAAAAGTCAGCTACTGGAACAAATCTGAAAACAAACCCCAACTCAACATCACCAGAGTTAAAGATTGGTACTATCAACGTAAGAAGCCTGAATGGCAAAGAAATGGAGCTAGCTGAGGAATTAGATAAGTACCAGATCGACATAATAGGGGTGACTGAAACAAAAAAGACCAAAACTGGTGAGATCTTTCTGAGCAATAAATACAAAATGTTATATTCAGGCAATAACAATCAAGGAAAAGAAGGAGTAGCCATAGTATTCAACACAAAATACGAGGCTAATCTTCTTGAATGGCAGTCAGTCTCAAGTAGAGTAATGTGGGCAAATATGAGAATGGGGAACTGGACAATGAGACTTATTTGTGCCTATGGTCCCACAGAAGGTTCTACTAAGGTAGAAGTGGAGGAATTTTTTGAGGCTTTAGAAAAAGCAACTGACACAATGAAAAAGGAAAAGTTGGTCCTTGTTGGGGATCTAAATAGCAGAGTAGGAAATGATTGTGAGACATACAAAAATATTTTGGGAAAATTTGGAGAAAAGAGCAAAGCTAATAATAATGGCAAATATCTGTTGGATTTCTGCTCAGGACATGGACTGGTTATTACTAATACCATGTTCCAACATAAAAATGTGCCCAAATTCACATGGAGAGAAGAGGCTAGGAATAAGAAAAGTCTCATTGACTATGTTATTGTTGATAGTGATGTTTTCTCCCTGGTGCAGGACACCAGAGTGTACAGAGGATTTGAAATTGGAAGTGATCACTATTTAGTCTTGAGCAGGATAAAATTGAATTTCATATTGAAAAGAATAACATGTAAGAAAGTTTTAAAGCGAATAAAAGTTGAGCAGCTCTCAGATGTGAACTGTAGACTAAAATACAGAAATATTATTGAAAAGAAAATGAAAGAGTTTGAGAACAGGAATCAAACCTTGGAGATTCAGTGGCAAACTCTGAAGGAAACATTGATTGATTCTGCCAGAGAGGCATGTGGTGAGGTTGTGTGCAAAGATAAAAAAATCAGAACTCCCTGGTGGACACAGGAAGTTAAAGAGGCAGTGAAGGAAAAGAAGAAAGCATATCAAAAGTTCCTGACAAATAAGTCAGCTTTTACTCTTACAGAATACAGAGACAAATGTAAGAAAGCTAAACAGTGTGTAAAACTAGCTAAACAAAAGTCATGGGAGGACTTTGGCAAGAATATAGAAAATAAATATCAAGAAGGTGGCAAAATATTCTTGAGGTTGTTGAAGAAGCTTAGGAATGGAGGAAAGAGTGCTGTAAAAGGAATTAGAGATGATAAAGGTGAAATGAAAACAGGAGAAAAAGATATCCTTGAAGTATGGAGTAATTACTTTGAAAAACTGCTAAATGAAACAAGCAGTGATGACAGCACAGTGATAAAAAACACTGACCAGGCATGCAGTCAGGAATACATATCCATACTTGAAGTAGAAAAAGCCATCAAAGGCTTGAAATGTGGAAAGGCAGCAGGAGTAGATGATATTCGACCAGAAATGCTGAAGTATGGTGGTATAAGAGTCTTACAGTGGCTGCACTGCATAGTTCAGAAAGCCTGGACAGAGGGACGAATTCCCGATGATTGGAGTAGAGCTCTCATAGTACCCATATATAAAAAGGGAAATAAAACTGAATGTGAGAATTACAGAGGTATTTCCCTACTGAGTGTTCCTGGCAAGATCTATGCAAGTATACTTGAGAAACGGTTGAGAAGAATTGTGGAAGAAAAGCTTGGTGAAGAACAAGCTGGATTCAGGCCAAATAGAGGCTGTCAGGATCAGATCTTCACTTTACGACAAATAGTCGAGAAAGCATGGGAATATAACAAAGATCTGTATTTAAGTTTTGTCGATTTGGAAAAGGCATATGACAAGGTGCCAAGAGAGAAGCTATTCAATACGCTGCAGTTATATGGTGTCAATGGGGCATTATATCAAGCAATACTTAGTCTTTATTTGAGTTGTGAGTCAGCAGTTAGAATTGAAGGAAGTACAGGAAGATGGTTTAATGTTAAATCTGGTGTGAGACAAGGATGTACATTATCCCCTCTGTTATTCATTATCTATATGGATCACATTATGAAGGAATGTGGTATTAAACCTGATATCAAAATTGGAGATGTTAATGTCAGCTCTTTGCTTTATGCGGATGATGTTATACTTCTAAATAAATCCGCTACAAGTCTGCAAGATTCTCTGACTAAATTGAATAGCTGTTGTAATAGATATGGTATGAAGGTCAGCAATAAAAAGACAAAGGCAATGAAAATAGGCAGAATCATTGAAAATGTCAACTGTGTTGTGAATGGAGAACCTGTGGAACAAGTAAAACATTTCAGCTACTTAGGCACAATTTTTACTGAAGATGGTAAACTAAATATAGAAATAGACAACAGAATCAGCAAAGCTGGTATCGTGGGAAGTCAATTGAATAAATTCATATGGAATAAGAAAGAAATTAGTCGGAACACTAAATTAGCTGTATACAAGACTGTGTTCAAACCAGTTTTAACTTATGGATCTGAGAGCTGGGTCAGAAGTAAAACACTTGACCAAAGACTAGAGACCGCAGATATGAGAGTCCTGAGAAAGATTAGAGGCGTGAACAGATGGCATCAATGGCAATATCATATTAAAAACGAGGATGTTAGGAAAGAACTTGACATTGTCAGCATCCAGGAATGCGTTAGCAGAGTTAATCTCAGGTGATATAGTCACTTAAATAGAATGGGAGAGGAAAGATTAGCAAAACAAGTGTTCTCTGCCAGGTTGGCAGGAAAACGACCCAGAGGAAGACCAAGATATAGGTGGATTGATACAGTACAAAGTGCCTTAGACGATAGAAATATAAGATTTGATAATGTTGGAGTCTTGACAAGTAACAGACTGATTTGGAGGAAAATTGTAGATAGGAAGTTAGTAATGATGTAATTTTTTCATGTAGTACTGTCATATCCTGTACACCCCTTGAGGGTTCATGGCAGGAATTTGATGATGATGATGATGATGATGAACTTTCATATCTCCGTAATGCCTTGAAAAAGCCAGACAGTTTGCTGGCGAAACTGGTAGGTTTTAATAAATGTTTATTGTAAAATACTGGTCTGTATTAATAAAATTGTATTTCATCTAAAGCATATAAGATTTATTCAGTTTATGGTGCCATCTCCACAAGACAGATTTAATGCATGCTACCTACATGATTAAATAAAAATTATAATTAAATTTTTATTTAATCATGTAGTATAAAAATATACTACATGATTAAATAAAAATTATAATACTTTTTATGAAACTTTTTATTCTATTATCACTGGGGGCATTCCACCACCAGCGATAACAGAATTCTTATTTCCTTTAAAAATAAATCTTTGGTGCAAATATTTCCAGACTTGTAATCAGGAAATCACTGAATTTGCATTCCATATTATTTTTGTCTCTCAATGAAAATCACATTGGGAGGGGGACAGAGAAACAAATATGGTTTTAACATTTCAGTTCCCTGCTATCACCCTTTCATTCCAAAAAGGGGAACAGGCAAAACCATTAAAACTCAAGTAACCTTTTAGAACCTTGGGGGACGCTCCACCCCACCTTAGCTCTGAAGTGCTAAGAAATGGATGTCTGCAGAATTAAACCAGACTGCTATAACTGATACGTGCTATTAAAAAAACTCAAGAATTAAAGTAAAAAAATAAAACTAGCATGGAAATGAACCATAAAGTGTTATGTCTGAGAAAATACACACAAATAAGACAAAATACAGATGCTTCATGGCCTTCGTTGTCCCAGCAATTCTATACAATTCTTATATAAAAATGTTATACTGCTGACATTGCTACATTTCATTTTCTAATGCCCTATACAAATGGCTTAATATCCTCATAGCAAGCAATTAATATGGTGTGCACTCTTGTGAAATGCACCTAAAAAATCTTAGAACCTACTATGCCAAAATAAGCCTGGAATGAAAGAACTTGGGTTTAATTATGTACTTTATCACAAATTTTCTAATAATTTATAGCTGTTTCACAGTTTGTCTGCTTTGTTTATATCAGCAGATATAAACAAATTCCATTTCAAATACAGGTATCCCTTGCTCAACACGGTTTTGCTTAACGCAGCAAAATTAATTGCGACAATCCCTTTATATACGCAGCAAGAGTTTTAATTAACGTGCCTTTAAATTTAGCATACAAAAATATATAAGCTTTGAGGAGTGTTTCCTGGCCGAGAGAAAGAAGGTCTTAAGCATGATGACGTTGATGATAACGCACTTGGTCATCCAAACTCTCTTAATGATCTGTGTGAGAATGTAAAAGTTTTATTCTTTCCACAAAATACGACATCACTGGACATGGGAGTCATTGCAACTTTCAAAGGCAGTAAAAACAATAACTGGAGAAAATGCGATTTCGCTCCAAGAATTTTGGAAAATATTTAACATTAAACACACAATTGAAAACATTCATGCCTCGTGAGAGTAAGTGTCTTTTAGCTACATGAGAGCTGTTTGGAAAAGGAAAAACTTTTTGTAGAATGCAGTAATGACTTAGGTGGTTTTCAAAATCCTGTGAACAACGTGGTTGAAGAAAACGTTGCAATTGCTGAAGACCTTGGTTTTGATAGTGTTGATGCAGAAGATGTTAATGAATTATTGGATTCAAATTCAAAAGATTTCAGGGACAACGATCTTCTTGAAATTGAACAACAATCTGTGAAGATGAGGTTCCAAAGGAGATAACAATCAAAGAACTGGATGGAATACTTCGCAGTTTAGAATCCCTTAAGCAGCAAGTAATGGATATGGATTCAGATGTTAATCGAAGAATGCTTGTTTGCCAAGGTCTGGAGAGTCATTTTGCTTATCGTAGAATTTATGCCGATAAGAAAAAACTAAAACTGTTCAAACAACTCTTGGTAACTTTTTTTGATAAAAAATTGCAGTAATTAATGTAGGTACAAGCATTTATTAAACATTTACTTTACATTCATTTTTTATCTTTCCTAAAAGAATACCACATAAAACGAATTATTAATACAGTAATCGATCATAGACGAACTGTAATTTTTAACATTAATTATAATATTTGATTAATGCAATTTTGATATACGGGGTAACAGAGGGATTAATTAACTGCATTAATCAAGGGATACCTGTATACAGTATTAAGTCTAAACTTTGATTCTAAATTATGTTATTAACTCCTCTACAAAAATGATTTCAGATAGTCAGGGATAAATACTGATGATAAGATGCATGCTTTTGTTGTGTTTGCAAGAAATGCAATAACATAGTTACTGCAATCAAACTCTGGAAGAAAAAGTTACTTCAGAAAAAAAAAGTAAAGAAACATTTAGGAATATTTCATACGCACTTTTTTTTTTTAAATTTTAAAAAAAGTATTTTGAGGTTACATAGTTCAACTTATGCAGCTACTAGCATATACAATATAATGCTGTTATAAAACTAAATATACCCATTACTGCCTTTTTTTGAGCTGCTGGGAGAAAACTTTTTCAAGCAACATGTAAAAATTGGAACTCTAGGTCAAAGAGTGTTAGATTCGTTCATAGTGTTAGAAGGGATCTCAATAACTTGACTGTTTTGTCACCAACTGGTGGCACTGATATGGCACAACCAATGCCATATTACTATCCTAGAAAGTAGCCAACAATATGGATGTGCCAATTAGGACAGGTTACAAGATGAATTACAAAGCTGGAAATTATGATAAACTCGGGAGAATACTAATTCTGATCTCACAGTATCAGTTACTGAATGGGAAAGATAGTAATGCAGGAGAAGCTCTGAAAAGGTGCTTAAATGAGGAAGATAGTTCACAAGACAAACACCCACATAGTTCGTTACTTTGTTTTCTATTGAAAATGGATGTGCCGTGTATTTGTATTCATGCACTTTAATAATTTTTGTTGTTTGCACTCTAGTAGTAGAGTACAATTATGACTAGAAAAGTGGAAGAAGTGAATTCATGCATATAATGCGAAAATTGATATAGAAATGAAAATATTTTGAAAATGAAAATTATAAAAAATATGAAGGTGGATAAAGTGACCAGAAAAGATGAATCCTAAGGTCTCATATTTCTTAAAATGTTCACAGAGAGAGATGATGGTTTAGCCTGTTATCAAAAAAAAGAAGTCAGTGTTCAGTCACACTTGATAATTTATTAAGGTTGAATGGTCAAATTAATTTTTATTTTGTATTTGTTGTTTGTGCATCCTGTGAATGAAACTAACAAGCTTTAATAATTGTCCATCCTTTCTTTCTTGCAATTTTTTTGTGTTGTTTTTATTACATTATTCATTCCAGGCATCTTTCCATTCTGTGTGTTATTGCATATTCACCTTTACTTGATTGGTTGGATTATGATTAGTTAATGTTGTATTCCATGTTTCTGCTGAAAGACTCCAAATTCCTGATATATACCAAGGGGTGTACAGGGTATGATAGTACTACATGAAAAATTTACACCATTACTAACTTCCTATCTACAATTTTCCTCCAAATCAGTCTGTTACCTGTCAAGACTCCAATATTATCAGGTCTTATATTTCTGTTTTCTAAGGCTCTTTTTACTGTATTGATCTACCTATATCTTGGTCTTCCTCTAGGTCTTTTTCCTGCCAACCTTGGTGAAAACACTTGTTTTACTAATCTTTCCTCTCCCATTCTGCTTAAGTGACAATACACCTGAGATTAGCTCTGCTAATACATTCCTGGATGCTGACAATATCAAGTTCTTTCCTAATATCCTCGTTTTTAATATGATATTGCCATTGATGCCATCTGTTCATGCCCCTAATCTTTCTTCCTACCATACCAGCTTTGTTGATTCCGTTGTCTATTTCCATATTTAATTTACCATTTTCACTAAATATCATGCCTAAGTAGCTGAAATGTTTTACTTGTTCTATAGGTTCTCCATTCACAATGCAGTTGATATTTTCAATGTTTCTGCCTATTTTCATTATCTTGGTCTTTTTAATGCTGACCTTCATACCATATCTATTACAACCTGCTGAAAGGCTGTGACTATTAAATAAATGTAATCTTATTTCATCATCGAATTCCTGATATGTACCCTCAAAAGATATACATATCAGGAATTTCACATGTATCCTCAAAGACATGGTCATGTACTATAGTACACATGTAAACAATAAGGTGTGATTAATTTGTGGGGTGAGTTAAATCCAACTTATGTAAAATTTGCTGAATGTAACTGTTACATATGTCAGGATCTGTCTGCATATATAAAAGTTTCTCCTTGCGAATGCATCTTATAACCAGAAATGTTGCCACAAGACACCTTACATGGGCTTATAAAATTACAGAGACTTACAAATTATATGCCAATATAGGCAGCACAGCACTTATAAAATTAAAAGATAAAAAGAAATGTCCCTACCGGTAAACTAGTTGATCTTTTACTAATTGTCCATCTAACACCTCACCCTTGGCAAATCCATAACAAAGGCCATTGTTAAATGCACAGTACAATGGTGCACAGAGTCCAGCTTCGTACATGAGCTGCATACTGCGCACTTCCATTGCTCGGTCAATAAACAGCTCAGTTTTTTCTCCATACACTCGGACCAACACAATGTCATCTGGATTGCTTTCTAAAAAACATCCTAGCAAGTGGTTTGTTATGCCATCTTTATAAAGCTGAAATAAATTACATATAATTAAAAATTTTGATTAAGTTATAAGTCAGAATGAAAACATGAGCTGAATTAACTACAGTGTTCTCATAGATGTGATAATGTATAAGTGTAAAAATAGTTAAATTTACTTTCAGTAAAAGTTCCAAGTTTTTCTGCTTATTTAAAGTTATGAGCATAATTACGTATTCACTGAAATTGTAATGATGTTAGGTTCTCAATTCACTGATAATCTCTGCTAATAATTTTTGACAATGAAACTTTTTTTTTTTTACAAAGTAGCCATTAACTTAATGAGAGCAAATAATACATACAGGCAAGTTGCAGAAAGTTTTTCACATGGTTACTAAGTAAATTATACTTGCCAAGATATTACATTCTTGTTTAATTCTTTATCCAAGTATAAACAAATGGTGTTTGTGCATGAAGTATCTTCACAACTAGGCTACTTGTATTTCGAGGCTGTAACATCAATTGCCTTAATATCCTGTAATGCTAAGCACTTCCTTTCGAGGGTGCATTCTGCTATGGCATTATGGGAGAGTCACTATCCAGACCAGTGACCTTTATTGAAGTTTCATTAGTGTGAACCAAATTCAAGAAGATAAGAGGCTGAATTAATGAAGAAGTCATATTTCCCATACAAGTAGTAAAATAGTGTATTACTTTATTATTAAAACGCTCTCTGAATAAAATACAAATAGTGTAATCTTGAAGACACTTCACGTGTCCATAATCACTTCACCAGAATGGCTGCTGCAATTTTAGCAGCCACTCTGCATGAAATGTTAATCTAGTTTAAAGCAAATCTCAGCCAGGACTTGGCTCACCCCTATGGAGTCACCCAGCTGATTCAAACATCAGCAAACTACTGATAATCCAAAACAAACATTTGCAAATAGTGGGGATATTTGCTTCACTGAGAAGCCAATATCCCCAAGGCCAAAACTTCCCTAAGCAAGAAAGGGTTGCAAAATTCTTTGCAAATGCTACCATCCACCTTAACCCATTAATCTGCCAAGCAGTAGGTTACAATAAGGATGATCCTGCAAAATACAAATGTCCTAAAACCATACTGAACAAGAAAGCTTTTTAAACCCACTCCAGAAGCCCGAAATGGGAAATAGAAAGACTCAATAACATCCCAAGTCCATTATGGTCTACCACCTAGCAGTTGACTAAAATATTTCAGGACAAATGCCACTCCCCCCACACACACACATACAAAAAACAGGCAAATTTTTTTTAAAAGACTTACTAGTAGTCAACAGCCCATAATGGGAGAGCCGTGTGGTCAGTAATCATCCTTAATTAAACAATTACTTTGCAAATCTGACAAAAGGATAAAGGACCACAGGTCAAATCAATCAGTCACGGTAGAAGAGTTAACTTCTATCTTCCTGGGTCTAGCTCCCACTGATGAGACCTCAATGAAGGTTGAACTTAGTCTCTGATTTATGGGAATGGCAGAAAATATTCAACCTTTAATCTTCCTCTTTTTAATCTGCTCTGCATCAAAAATTTCTCGCCCAGCTCTGTTGTATCCCTTTGTTGGCTCTATTCTAATAATCTATTTAATCAGTTTGTCTTTGAAGTTTGAATTTTGGCATTCTCAATACAAAACGTTAGATCATATTTCTTGGAAATGTCAACATTCAGAATTTCATCCTCTGATAACCACTTGGATCTCTTCATTATTTATCTTTTAGAATAGTTTACCATTTAGCTATAAAGTACATATTATACTTGGCAAGAAATTAGTTTTAATTCTTTACCCTAGCATAAACAAAGTATATGAATGATTGACTAGTCAACTTACATATAGAGGCTTTTGACTTCACCTCAATAGCCTCAGCATCCCATAATGCAAAACAATGCAGGAGAAGATAAAAATTTAAGATATAGATCTTAGAAAAATCTAAGATTCTGAGCAGGATCACTACCCAAAAAAGTTGTGAAGATATTTCACTCAAACTGTTTGCTTATGCTTGGGTAAAGAATTAAAACAAGAATATAATTTCCTGTCAAGTATAATATACTTTACAATATAGAGGTAAAGCTTCCTACAACAATCTCTGATCCTGAGCTTTTTAAAATGGTTATTTATTTACCATATGAGAGAAATACAAGAAATTATTGAGCAAAACTATATACAGACTGACAGTTCAGTTAACCAGTCAATGGCACTGTCTGGGAGTAAATGCAAGTTCTTGAGGCATCCAGGAAAGAAGAGTACAGGGCAGTCATCAATTTATTAAATTATTTATGCTTATGGCTACATGAAACTGGTAAGTGAAAAGTACAATCACAATTTCCAGAAACAAATGATGAAAATTTTAACATATAAAAGTTCATTACATAAAAGGCACAACCTGCTTTCTAAGTCTTTCCTTTTTTTTAAAAAAAGGAAGCAAAAGTAACTTGTCATAATCAAGCCAGGGGCAATTATCATCCTGCTGCAACAAGTATGACAAGGCTGCATGTTCTCACAACACTTCACAACATAAATGTAGCTGTATCCGAGGTTTAAGAGTAGAGGTTCGGTGTAGAGACAGTTGTAGGTGTCCTCCCGCGATGAGTCTTTGAACTCCTTGGAGGTATCAGGAATAATAATAATAATTAAGTAGAGAGCAGTTGTGTCTTGTGTGAGAAAACTTGATCCATTAGAGGAGGCCCATTTCACATTGTATCATCATCTTCTAACATGAGGAGGAGTTCTGCTGATGCTATGACGAGGACTACGAGAATAATGTCTTCGTGGTTAGATGGGACCGTGATCTTCTGTTTCCCCCATAACCACTGCCACCACCATACCAACTACAGGTCAAGGTCCAAGCTGGAAAGCCAATTCAAGGCCTCATCTATCACCTTGTGGATGTCCTGTAGACCACCACTGTGAAATTGGCACCTTGGGTAGTCGTACACAATATGAGTAATCGTCTGAGCCACAGAAGAACAATCACAATAAGGGTGATCTGACAGCCCCCATTTATGTAGAAGGAGCCACATCTGCCCTGACTAGTTCTGATCCTGTTTATTGATGACCAAATCTTCTACTAGGAAGCAGTTTGTTGGACCAGATTCTCTCCATATGTCAGATATTGATGGCAGTGCAGCAGAAGAGAGTTTGTCCATGGACCAGAGAGGCTTTCTAGATTTGAGGCGAAGATTAGGTGGATTTATGAGAGTCTGGGTTGCTCATTGCTGTATTAAATTCCTTAATCGAGGCTTGTCTTCTCCATATATGTGGTGGAGCAATGTTAGATAGAACAGGCAGCCAGGAGAGAGGGGTGCTTCTCACTGTCCCACTAATTGTGCGCATGGTAGAGTTTAGCTGGGTGTCTATAATGTTAGTGTGTGTGTGTGTGTTTGTATACTTCTTTCCCAGACAGGGGCACAATATTCTGCTGCAGAGAATGCGAGGGCTAGTGCAGATGACCTTAGGACTTCTGCACCACAACCCCAGGTTGTTCCAGCGAGCTTTGAAATGATATTATTTCTGGTTTTAATTTTATTGGAGAGGTTGATGATGTGCCTTTTATAGGTTAGGCTTCTGTCCAGGCTCGCTCCAAGATATGTTGGGCGAGGCTCGTGTTCTACCATCTTTTCACAGAAAGAAAGGTTGAGCTGTCGATCCGCCTCTGCATTGTACAGGTGAAATACTGAGGACACTGTTTTCGTTGAATTTGGCTTCAAGTACCACTGCTTGAAGAACTCTTCCAGGGTGTTCAGGTCTGTATTCAAGCTTAATTCTAGGTTGGTAAAGGAGGTGGACTGATGTAATATCGCTAGGTCATCGGCGTACATATACTTGCTTGATCTGGTATGAGGTGGATCAAACACATAGGTGTTAAAAAGTATAGGGGGATAACACATAGCCCCGAGGAAGACCGTTGTGAAGGAATTGGGACCTGCTCTTTTTTCTGCCAATATGGACCCATATCTTTCTGTTGGAGAGAATAGATTCAAAAAGTTGTCAAGTTTTTTTACACTTTATAATATTTCCTAGCTTTAGGAGGAGGCCTCTGATCCAGACAGTGTCATAAGCAGATGTTAGGTCAATGAAAGTGGCTCCAGATTTAAGTTTCTTTTGGAAGCCTGCTTTAATTTGAGTTTCCAAGGTTTCCAAGTCATCGGTGATATGATGCATAGTCTGCACAGTACCTCACATGCAAATGGGCGACTGTGAAATTCCCCACAGATGTAATAAGTGGGCAAAGCAGCAGCCTTCTCCAGTGATAAATCTGTTTAGTTGACTCCAAAGGTGTAGAGGTAAATTGAATCCTGGATCTGTGATCATGTACTTTGTTCCAGTCTTCCCACCACTTGTGGAGACCATCATCTGGTAATTCGACAAGCCATATGGGAGATCTCGAAGAAAGATAGTGGGAATGAAGGGATATCTTGATGAATAAGAATATATATGTTATTTCTGATTTTCTTTATTTCTTTGATGATAGCTTCTTCTCTTCTGAAGTATGGAGGAGTGATGTGGGAAGAACAGGTAATCATGTGAGAGGAGCAGATTGTAAAGTACAAGAGATTGTTGTCATTGTTATGTTAAGCTGTGTCCATGAGTCGCATGGTGATTTCAGCTTCAAATTGACGAACAATACTCTGCAACAGGGAATCCCAGAGCCATTGCTGCTGTTCTAAGAATCGAGACATTATAACCCCAAGTTGTGCCTGTCAGCTTGTTTATGTTGTTGTTTCTGGCAGATATCTTTAACTTAGTTTTTCCCAAATGTTGTTGGTAAGTTAGACAGAACATACACATCCAAAAGAAGGAATGCTTTGCATTATGGGACACTAAAGCAGTTGATGTGAAGCCATCAGCCTCCAAATACAAGTAGCCTAGTTGTGAAAAACTTTGCATGCAAACATCTGCACACACAATAAAGGATTAAACAAGATTATTCTTTGGCAAGTATAATTTTTATATAAGCAGTGATTTAAGTTTTGTTATTCCATCCATGAATAGTTGCAAACCTAGATTATATCAAGTACTGTTGGTGGATCCAAGAACCATGCTTCAAAGACCAAATAAGTTACTTTTTCAAATTTTTGGCCTCCAATAAGTTGGTGTTAGTTATGTTTTTCACTCAGTGTTCAATGGACATCATTACAGTCATTCATACTACAGTGCAATTTCAGTCCAAAACTTCAAACTGAAAAGCAACTACTATCCACTTGGTCAACCAGGCTGATAGTTAAAAAATATACTGATATACTTAGGAAAGTCTCCTGATTCACTCATTCAATTTGAGGTGACTGATGAATTTCACTGTCAGTATGAGATGCTGATTACTGAAGACCTTGGAGTGGTTTGAAAAAATTCCACGGTTGGTTAGATGAATATGGTTCCCCTAAGGAACCAAATTATCTACCCTTTGGTCTATCCTCAGTACAACATAGATACCACATTTAAGGTGGAATTCACATTAAAAAAAAAAAGTGCATTTCTGTTAGCTATGACAAGTTATACAAAGTTTTATCTCTGTTGCCTTATGAAGTATAATTACATCTGACAAAGAACTTATATTCCCATTTTAATCCTAAGCATAAGCAAACAGTTTAATTGTGAAGTATCTTCATGTTGTATAGAGAGGCTCTCAGACTGGTTTTAACCTTTATTACAGTTTCATCAGTGAGCTACTCTACAGAAGTATCAGAAATAGTTGGATAAAGTTTTATCACTAGGGAAAAAAAAAAGTACATTGTTTTAATCTAATAGACAAGCTTAGGTGTTGAATGTGATTATAACTTACTTTAATAGTATTACAACACCAAACAAATAAATTATAAAAAATATGTTTATTAACTGGCTTATATTTTTCAGGATTTCAAACCAAAATCTTCAGAGCACATTACATGTTACAATTAACACCCAACAACTAGTAAGTGAAATGATTCAAATTGTAATGGACAAAAGATCTGAAGTCCTAATTTGGCATCCTCTAATATTGTAAAAAAAAAAAAAAAGTATTACAGCTATGTAGAAGTTGATCTTAAGATAACAGTATTCCAAATTTTTGGCAAATTTAATGCAACCATACTTGTTTGTGTTAAGAGAATGCTTCATAGCCATGGCCGACTCTAAAAATAATCTTTCTAACCTGTAACGACGTCTATAAAGCACATCTGTTTTCTTCTATCTAATCCTCTGTGAAGAGTTATCCAAAGCATGGTCTACTAGTCCAGACTTCTCATAATAATGGTAGTGAATGTATTTTTTATATTCTCCAAGGTGGATGTTAACAGATCTTCCTGTCTGTCCATAGTAAACCAAGTCACAGTCACATGGAACTTCACACACGCCAGGATATGCTAGGAGATAGTTTATCCTTAGCATAGCAGATCAGAGTTGCTAATTTAACATGTGGCTTGAATGTGGTGTGAAAGTTATATTTTATTAATACTTTGGCTATCTTTTCAGATGTACCTAGGACATAGGGAATAGGAATAGTGATGTTTTATTCTTGTGTGTTTGAGAGGGGAAAGTAAGAGCCATGTAGTATTTCATCTATTTTTGTAGGAGCTGCAGCCATTGGCCAGGAAAGTATGGCAAATATATTTAAATATTTAAGCCCTGGCCTTGCATGTAACTGTTTTAAGAATACCATACTGTCAGACTGGATGATATGAGATATCTTCCTGTCTGTGCGTGTTGGTTTTCTAATCTAATCCTGTGGCCTTCTCTTTTAAGAGGATTGCAGCTGACAGACAGTCCGCTTCCATGCCTCTCTATCTCTTGCTTCTGTAAGACTCTTGCCCGTCCAGTCTTTGATGTCTTTCCATTGCAGCCAGGGTCTTCCTCTCCTTCCCTCCACCATCCCCTGCAATACTATTCTGGGGAGCTCTCCAGAAGAACCCCTCATCAAATGTCCTGCAAATGCTATTTTCTCTTCTTTGAATACAAGCCATACAGTCTCTTTTCATCCTGAATCTTTTAAGAGCCTCTCATTGCTCACTCTTTCAGTCCAGCTGATCTGATCCATTTTTCAAAAAACATTTCAAATGCATTCAATCAGTCACTCATTTCTTTATTGATCATCCAGGACTCACATCCATATGTCCCTATGCTCCAGATCATTGTCTTGAGGATTCTGACTTTTGTTTGTTCAGATTTCTGTTTCCTAATATGTGGTATATTTGGAAAAATGCTGCTTTTGCTTTAATTCTGTTCTTAATTTCATAATTAGATCTATTGTCATCTGTTATTCAACTCCCAAGGTATTCAAAACTTTCTTACATTCTCTATTCTTTGTCTGTTCAAAGTGATTTATATCCCACCATTTCCTTTTCTTGAAATCTTCATCACTTTTGTCTTCTGAACGTTTTTCATTTTATCTCTCTCATTTCCAACCCAGTTCAGTCTATTCAAAATTCTTTGTAAACCTTCCTCTGTTTCGCTCATAAGTATAATATCATCTGCATATCGTATATTATTTATCAGATTCGATTTATCTTTATTCATCTTTCAGATCTTCAAATGCCTCCCTCATCATCCATTCAACTATAGACATTAAAAAGGAATGGGGACATCCCACACCCTTTCTTATGCGGATCCATTCAGTATCCTCTCCTTCAAATCTAACCCTGGCTTCTTGAGTTTTACATATTCTGAACAACAGTCTAATAATTTTTTCATCTATTCCTATTTTATTCAAAATATCAAGTAAAACAGAGTGCTTAACATTATGAAAAGCTTTTTCATAATCCACAAAGCATAGATATAAATCTTTATTGCATTCAATCATTCTTTCCCCCAATGTCCATAGTGTTTTAATAGATTCCCTGGTTTTCCCCGTTTCTCCTGAAACCAAACTCACATTTAATTCTCTCTCTATCATCTGTTCCATTCTTCTATATATTATATTGATTAGGACTTTTGCAACATGGTCAATCAAGATGATAGCTCTGTGTTTATTGCAATCCATCATTTTGTAGTCTTGGGAATAAAAATAGATCTTACGAAGTCTTTAGGTATTCTATCTCCTCCAGACTTCTATTAAAGATGATGGATAGAAGTTTTCTTCCTTCCTTTCCCAATGCCTTCAGCAGCTCTCCTTGAATATCATCCACTATTCTTTATTCTATCCTTTATTCTTTTAAAGGGTGCTTAAGGGGCAAAGCTGTATAACTGAGAGGTTATACAGCTTTGACCCTTTTTGACCACATAGCCTTTAAAGGAATGCGAAGAACCGACCAGGGCTTCTGACCTAATGTCCAATCCTCACCTTCTCGTGGTGCACCCTGTTGGGTATCTACTTGGATACTGAACAAACGAGGATGGGCTGGCAATTTGGGATTTAGTCGACCAAATTGTATTCTTATTGGTTAAACCAAAATAAAAAATGGTACGACATGACAAAATTTCATCCCGGCTGGGGCATCGCCCGGTTAAACAAGGCCCCTCCCCACCGTTGTTTTCGCCAGGGAACCAGGGCGAACAGCGAAAAGTCAGCTACTGGAACAAATCTGAAAACAAACCCCCAACTCAACATCACCAGAGTTAAAGATCAGTACTATCAACATAAGAAGCCTGAATGGCAAAGAAATGGAGCAAGCTGAGGAATTAGATAAGTACCAGATCGACATAATAGGGGCGACTGAAACAAAAAAGACAAAAACTGGCGAGAACTTTGAGCAATAAATACAAAATGTTATATTCGGGCAATGACACTCAAGGAAAAGAAGGAGTAGCCATAGTATTCAACACAAAATACGAGGCTAATCTTCTTGAATGGCAGTCAGTCTCAAGTACAGTAATGTGGGCAAATATGAGAATGGGGAACTGGACAATGAGATTTATTTGTGCCTATGGTCCCACAGAAGGTTCTACTAAGGTAGAAGTGGAGAAATTTTTTGAAGCTTTAGAAAAAGCAACTGACACAATGAAAGAGGAAAAGTTTTCCTTGTTGGGGATCTAAATAGCAGAGTAGGAAATGATTGTGAGACATACAAAAATATTTTGGGAAAATTTGGAAAAAAGAGCAAAGCTAATAATAATGGCAAACATCTGTTGGATTTATGTTCAGGACATGGACTGGTTATTACTAACACCATGTTCCAACATAAAAATGTGCACAAATTCACATGGAGAGAAGAGACAAGGAATAAGAAAAGTCTCATTGACTGTTCTTGTTGATAGTGATGTTTTCTCCCTGGTGCAGGACACCAGAGGATTTGAAATTGGAAGTAATCACTATTTAGTCTTGAGCAGGATAAAATTGAATTTCATATTGAAAAGAATAACATGTAAGAAAGTTTAAGCGAATAAAAGTTGAGCAGCTCTCAGATGTGAACTGTAGACTAAAATACACAAAGATTATTGAAGAAAAAATGAAAGAGTTTGAGAACAGGAATCAAACCTTGGAGATTCAGTGGCAAACTCTGAAGAAAACATTGATTGATTCTGCCAGAGAGGCATGTGGTGAGGTTGTCTGCAAGGATAGAAAAATCAGAACTCCCTGGTGGACACAGGAAGTTAAAGAGGCAGTGAAGGAAAAGAAGAAAGCATATCAAAAGTTCCTGTCAAATAAGTCAGCTTGTGCTATTAGAGAATACAGAGACAAATGCAAGAATGCTAAACACTGTGTAAAACTAGCTAAACAAAAGTCATGGGAAGACTTTGGTAGGAACATAGAAAATAAATATCAGGAAGGTGGCAAAATATTCTGGAGGTTGTTGAAGCTTAGGAATGGAGGAAAGAGTGCTGTAAAAGGAGTTAGAGATGATAAAGGTGACATGAAAATGGGAGAGAAAGGTATCCTTGAAGTATGGAGTAATTACTTTGAAAAAGCTAAATGAAACAAGCAGTGATGACAGCATAGCGGTAAAAAACACTGACCAGGCATGCAGTCAGGAATACATATCCATGTAAAAAAAGCCATCAAAGGCTTGAAATGTGGAAAGGCAGCAGGAGTAGATGATATTCGACCAGAAATGCTGAAGTATGGTGGTATAAGAATCTTACAGTGGCTGCACTGCACAGTTCAGAAAGCCTGGAGACAGAGGTACAAATTCCCGATGATTGGAGTAGAGCTCTCATAGTACCCATATATAAAAAGGGAAATAAAACTGAATGTGAGAATTACAGAGGTATTTCCCTACTGCGTGTTCCTGGCAAGATCTATGCATTAATAAGTTTAGTTTAATCCTTTATTCAAGTGTGAGCAAACAAAGTTTGCACCTGAAAGTATCTTCAGGACTGGGGTAAGGTAGTGCAACACCAGGCAACTCGTTGCAAAGGTGGAGAAAGCTGTCATCACTCCTATCTCAGTATCTCCCATAATGCAAAGCACATCTCCTTGCGGATATGTGTAATACTATGCATTAAGGCAAGGGCCACTACCCATACCGGTTTCGACCTTTATTGAGGTCTCGTCAGTGGGAACCAGGCCCAGTAGTGGAGATGCTCACACTTGAATAAAGGATTAAACTAAACTTATTAATGTCTAACCAAGTGAAAAATAAATTCTCAACATCTTTCTCTGAATCCAGAGTAATTTAATAATTAGGTTGCACACCCTTTGGCAACTCCTATAGGTTAGGATGACCTCTCATTGCTTCTGCCTTTGTATCTCCAAAACGTTACGAAAGGAAACTGTGAGCAAGAGGGTGAGGAGTGGTTTCTTTGCATGGAGGGTGGTTGAGCCGTGGAATGCATTGCCTGATAGAGTGGTGAGGGCGAGAACGGTCAATGAGTTTAAGGAGTGGTATGATAGATTTTGTGTTTCTTAGGGGGAAACCTCCCCTTGATGAGTCTTGACAGACTTTATGTTCTTAGGAAGGACCTCCCACGATGAGTCTTTTGACTCCATGGAGGCCTGAATAATAATAATAATAATAATATAAACTTTTTAAAGCAGCTATTTCATTTTGTAGATTAGAAGAAGGTGGAAGATTGTATATGCTTTTTTTTTATGTTCATAATTTCTAGTTTTGGAACTAGTTTTTAAGTCACAGCAAAGTTATGCTGAGAGCCTTCTTAGCTTTTGTTAGTACCTGTGGCAATAAATTTATGACCAGTGATCTTGTTGAAGTTGTGGTCAGAGCAGAGTGCATTAGCACTATTGTAGAATTCCAAATTTCTTCATGTGTCAGCTTTTAACTTTTGCGATTGTTTTTTAAACCAAAACTTCAGAAATGTGATATAGGACGGTCCACAGTCCAGGGTTTCAAGTGCTGTTTGACTTGGTCAGCTGGCAATTTGTTCCCACAGGAGTGGCCATTAGTAAATATGTGCTTTAGTCAAATATAACTTTTGAGAAAATTTTTAAATTTGAGAAATTTAAAAATTTTGAATTTTTAAATTTCTCAAATTTGAGAAAAGCAGGAATAATATTACAATCACAGAACTGTTTGAGGAAGGCTAACCTGTTAAACTGCCTGGCCAGTTTCAACTCACTGAACTGTTGCACTTTGTATACAATATTGTCAACATGTAGGATCATCAATCTAAGAGACGAGCTTAGGTGTTGAACATTATTCATAACTTATTTTTAATAGTATTACAACATCAAACCAACTAAATTATATATAAAAAAAATGTTTATGAACATCTTTATGTTTTGCTACATTTTGAATCTGTTACAATTTGAAGTGTTTACACTCACTCATTGTTGTATGTCAACTGTAAAGCATAATTTGCTCTGAAGATGAAATCCAGCAAAATATAAGCCAGTTAATAAACATCTTTCTTATAATTGTTGGTTTGATATTGTAATACCATTAAAATCATTTATGACATTCTTGTTTTAATCCTTTACACAAGCAAACAATTTTTTTTTAATATATATAATGAAACCTGTGGTGAATTCATCACTAAAAAATACACATACTAACCACAATGATAATTTTTAATACGTAAATATTTCCTCCCGAGTATCTTGGGAGGAAATATTTACGTATTGAATTACTGTACTAAGGAAACATCCACAGTACAGTAATTCAAACAATACAAGGAATAACATACAGTTAGGGCACATGATTACAATGGAATCTTAATATGCATGCAGTAGTGTGTTATAAAATTAAATTAAAATATAACTGGGAAAAAAAAAAAGATACCATATATAAAGATTATCTTAAACAATTTTGTACGACAATTTCCCATACTTTAGGAATAGCAAGAATGCAATTGCGGTTTAAATTTCGTCTGTAGTAAGGCTTCAGCACTTTCTTTATATGAATGTTCATGTTTATATAAAGATCTATGTAAAAGTTTGTCTTTTCCCAATGGATCCTATGGTTTGGGTTTTCAACTCAGTGTTCAGCGAAGCCAGATTTCTTGCAGTTTGAATTATGTGTCCTGATGTTCCGAAATGCGTTTCTGAACAGATCTACCTGTCTGTCCATAGTAAGACAACTTGCAGGAGCATGGGAACCTCATACACGCCAGGTAACATCAGAGGTGAGAGTTTGTCTTTAGGAGAAGGAGGTAACAAGTTATAGATCTGATTGATGGGTTTGTAGGTAGTGGAAAGATTGTATTTCTTCATAATTTTTGAAAGACGTTCGGAGATGCCTTTGACATAAGATATGGGAATCCTATGGGATTCTTCTTGTCCAGGTTTATGTGTGGGGAAGTGACTGATGCTTTTTTGAGTTGTTTTAAGATTGAATCCATTTAGTAAGGCTGTATTTTTGATTATTTCTATTTCTTGGTTTAGAGATTCTTCAGAGGAGCAGAATCTGTGCGCTCTGGTAACTAATGATTTAATGATGCCATTTGGAGATGGACGATGAGCAGAAGAATTGTGAATTTAGTGACCAGAAAATGCAGACTTACAATAGACAGATGTGGCGATGGAACCATCTTTTCTTTGAATGTGTAAATCCAGAAAGGAGATACCCTGTGGAGATTCTTTTTCTAGCGTAAAGTTGATGCGAGGGTGAAGAAGGTTTATTTTATCTAGAAACAGGTGTAATTCTTCTTCAGAATAATCCCAGAATGCAAAAGACATCGACATATCGTAGCCAAATTTTTGGTTTGGGTTTAAATGTGAAATTTTTTTTTCAAGGTATTCTAGAAAGAGGTTTGCTAAGTTTGGCTATAAGGGAGATCTCACTGCTGTTTCTTCCTCTTGCTTGTAAATTTTTCCTTTCCAAGTGAAATAACCAGATGTAATAACAAATTTGAATAATTCAACAATATCAGACAAAATTTTTTGAGTTGTTAACTGTTTCCTTATAGGGAATGTTAGTGAACAGGGAGACAATGTCGAAGCTAATTAACGTGTCAGTTTTTAACAGTTGAATGTCTTTTATTTTTGCATGAAACTCTGTGGAATTTTTAATTGATGAGGCTGAGTGGCCTATGTGAGGGCGGAGAAGTTTAGACAAGAATCTTGATATGGTAGTATTCCATATGAATTCATTCCATTGCAATTCTTAATATGCAATTCTTATTCCATATGAATTTATTCAATTGAATAAATTCATATGGAATAAGAGAGAAATTAGTCGGAACACTAAATTAGCTGTATACAAGACAGTGTTCAAACCAGTTTTAAATTATGGATCTGAGAGCTGGGTCAGAAGTAAAACACTTGACCAAAGACTAGAGACTGCAGATATAGAGACTGCAGAGAAAGATTATAGGCATGAACAGATGGCATCAATGGCAATATCATATTAAAAAACGAGGATATTAGGAAAGAACTTGACATTGTGTGCATTCAGGAATGCATTAGCAGAGCTAATCTAAGGTGGTATGGTCTCTTAAACAGAATGGGCAAAGAAAGATAAGCAAAACAAGTGTTCTCTGCCAGGTTGCCAGGAAAACGACCCAGAGGAAGACCAAGATATAGGTGGAATGATACTGTACAAAGTGCTTTAGACGATAGAAATATAAGATCTGATAATGCTGAAGTCTTGACAAGTAACAGACTGATTTGGAGGAAAATTGTAGATAGGAAGTAAGTAACGATGTAAATTTTTCATGTAGTACTATCATATCCTGTACACCCCTTGAGGATACATGGCAGGAATATGATAATGATGACATAACATTGAGAGAAATCGGCCATCTTTCCAGTAGTGAAGCCAACAGACTTCGTTTCGAAATAACAAAAATAATCTATGATGCCAAACCTTCGGACTTAAATATCCCACCATCAGAATTGGAAGCTTTTACCGCCTTAAAACGTAATAAAAACATAATCATCACCAGAGCTGACAAAGGAAATACCACTGTGGTTCTAGATACCAATTCATATGACCAAAAAATGAATTTACCACTCCAAGTTCATAACTTTCACTATTCCCTTTACATAGTCATATCTCAGATGATACTTTCTGGTCACACCAGACATCCACCTAAGCATTCTCATCTCTGCTACCTCCATCCTGCTGATGTAATTTTTCCTCAGGACCACAGTTTCCATAGCATACGTCATAGCTGGTCTCACTACTGTCCTATAGAATTTGCCTTTAAGATTGACCAGCATCCTCTTATCGCATAGCACTCCAGCCATCTCTCTCTAGTTCCTTCATCCCACTTCCTCCTCATTCTCTTTCATTGTTGAACCTAAGTATCTAAAGTCACTAACCTTCCTGATGACATTTCCTTCCAGCTCCAGATCTGTCTCCTGGCCACCATCCACTTTCAACACACACTGTCTTACTTCTGCTCAGTCTCATACCTCTCTCTTCCAGTACTTTCCTCCAACTTTCCAGTTTAGCTGCCACTTCTTCTCTTGATTCTGCACACAGCACGATGTCATCTGCATACAACATAGTCCAAGGCGAGTCTTCTCTCACCTCCTACGTAACCACCTCCACCACAATATTAACCAGGAACGGACTTAATGCTGACTCCTGATGCAAGCCAACTGTCACTGGAAAACTTTGTCTCTTCCAGGCAGGTTCGAACTCTTGTCTTCACATTTCTGTACATCTCCTGCACCAACCTGACATATTTCTCCAGTACCTTCTTCTCCCTCACACACCTTCAGAATTCTTGCCTTGGCATTCTATCATACGCTTTCTCCAGATCAATAAATACCAGATGTAGCTACCGTTGCTTCTCTCGAAACTTTTCCATCATCTGTCATAACCCAAAGATAGCATCTGTTGTCGATCAACCAGGCATGAAGCCAAATTGCTCCTTTGCAATCTCCACCTCCTTCTTCAATCAAGACCCCTCTCTAGGATTTTCAGTGTGTGGGACATCAACTTTATTCCTCTGTAATTCTTACAGTCTTGGGCATCCCCTTTACTCTTGTAGATGGGGACAAGAGTACCTTCCCTCCATTTCTTAGATATATTTTCCTGTCGACAAATCTTTATTAACAGGTCCCACAGCAGGTCAATTCCCTCTTCCCCCAGTGCCTTCCATGCCTCCACTGGGGTCCTGTCAGGGCCCACGGATTTTCCATTCTTCATCCTCTTTATTGCTTCCTTCACGTCCACTCTACTAATGTTCTGCACCATCCCCTCATAAGGCTCCCCATCTTCTCTCTGAATCCTTGCATTTTCTTCATTCAAAAACCCTTCAAAGTATATTCTCCATTCGTTTCTTATATCCACATCCCTCCTTAATACCCTTCCTCCAGAGTCTTTGATCTGCCTCACATGTACGATGTCCTTTGATGCTTTATTTCTACATTTTGCCAATCGAAAAATCTTTCTCTGTCCTTCGTTTCTAATTGACCATAAAGGTCTTGATATGCCATGGCCTTTGCTTGTGCAACAACTCTCTTGGCTTCTCGCTTTTTCTTGCTTCTTGTACATTATTATTCCACTACCAACCCTCCTTCTGCTCTCTAATCCTTCTGGATGTTTCACCAAGCACCTCAAGTGCACAGCTTAAATTACGTCTCCACCAGACTTGTACACTTTCTAGTCCATCAGAAATCCTCTGTAACACCTTCTCCCTAAAACGGTTCCTCACACTCTTTTCTTTTAAGCGATACCACTTAATTTTCTTCCTCCTTACAAAAAAGACAAATCAAGAAACAAAATAAGTTACTTGATGAAACCTCTTCCTTAGATGAAGAAACAATTAAAAAACTCAGGACATACCATGCTAGACCTCCTAGAATATATGACTTACCTAAGATTCACAAAAATAATGTTCCAATGAGACCCGTCATAGATTCTATTAACAGCTTAGCTTATTCTTATCTTGATAGCTTGTAAGTTATCAAGATAAGAAAAGTTATCAAGATTCTTATCTTGATAACTTTTCAAGACAAATTATCAAGATTCTTATCTAACCTTCTCCGCCCTCACATAGGCCACTCAGCCTCATCAATTAAAAATTCCACAGTTTCATGCAAAAATAAAGACATTCAACTGTTAAAAACTGACTTGTTAATTAACTTCGACATTGTCTCCCTCTTCACTAACATTCCCCATAAGGAAATAGTAGAGTTAACTCAAAAATTTTTGTCTGATATTGTTGAATTATTCAAATTTGTTATTACATCCGGTTATTTCACTTGGAAAGGAAAAATTTACAAGCAAGAGGAAGAAACAGCAATCAAATGGGATCTCCCTTATCGCCAAACTTAGCAAACCTCTTTCTAGAATACCTTGAAGAAAAAATTTTCACATTTGAACCCAAACCAAAAATTTGGCTATGATATGTCGACGATGTCTTTTGCAGTCTGGGATTATTCTGAAGAAGAATTACACCTGTTTCTAGATAAAATAAACCTTCTTCACCCTCGCATCAACTTTATGCTAGAAAAAGAATCTCCACAGGGTATCTCCTTTCTGAATTTACATATTCAAAGAAAAGAAGATGGTTCCATTGCCACATCTGTCTATCACAAGCCTACATTTTCAGGTCACTACATTCACAATTCTTCTGCTCATCGTCCATCTCCAAAATTTGGCATCATAAATTATTAGTTACCAGCAGATTCTGCTGGTAACTAATGCTAGTTACTAGCATTAGTATGGGAAACTAAAGTATGGGAAATTGTCATAAAAAATTGTTTAAAATAATCTCTTTATATATGTTATCTTTTTTTTTTTCAGTTATATTTTAATTTTATAACACACTATTGCATGCATATTGAGATTCCATTGTAATCATGCACCCTAACTGTATGTTATTCCTAATATTGTTTGAATTACTATTCAAACATATAGGATGTCCCAAGATACTTGAAATGAAATATTTACGTATTAAAACTTATCACTGTGGTTAGTACATGTGTTTTTAAGTGATAAGCAAACAAATGTTTATCCATGAAGTGTCTTCACAACTAGTCTACTTGCATATATAACTATAGATTCACACGTATGCCACAGTAATTAAATTTTAATATGTAAATATTTCGTCTTAAATATCATAAGACATCATCCGTACAGTTATTAAACAACAATAGGAATTATATTCAAAAAAACACAGTGCAAGCTTACATTGGAATCTATGTAAACAGCAGCACGTTTAAAGATTAAAAACTATTGGGCTGTAATTAAATTAAAATAACTGATGATTTATTTTATATAGTTGAGGATAGTGAGACAGTTGTTATGGTTAAGATTGGGTCTGTGACACAAGGCTTCAACACTTTCTTTATACAAGTGCTCATGTTTATATATGGATCAATGTAGTAGCTTGGTGTGTTGCCACTGGATCCTATAGTCACCATTATCAAACCTCACAAATCTGGTCTCGAACAACTCCATGTTGCGCGAGACCAGATTTGTGAGGTTTGACAAGACGAACGTGGTTTTGATGTTCAAAGAGTCATTTATTTACAGATCTTCGTGTTTGTCCATAGTAACACAAGTTACAAGAACCTGACACTTTGTATATGCCAGGTAGCATCAGTGGTGAGGGTTTGTCTTTTGAAGAAATGAATTATGAAGAAATGCAAACTTGCATTTCTTCATAATTTTTGACAAACATTCAGAGATGCCTTTGATATATGGTATAGGAGTCTTATGGGCTTCTTCCTGCCTGGGTTGATGTGTAGGAGAGTGGCTAATAATTTTTTGAATTATTGGATTATATCCATTTAGTAAGGCTGTATCTTTAATAATTTCCAATTCTTGTTTTAAAGATTCTTCAGAGGAACAAAATCTGCGTACTCTGGATACTAAAGATTTTATGACGCCGTCTTTTTGAGACAGATGGTGAACTGATGTATTGTGGATATACCAACTTGAAAAAGTTGGTTTTCGATAGACATAAGTGGCAATGGAACCATCTTGTTTACGTTGGATGTGTACATCGAGGAAGGAAATACCTTGTGATGATTCTTTTTCTAGTGTGAATTTGATGCAAGGATGTAGGTTGTTGATAAATGAGTAAAGTTCTTGTTCCATGCGACTCCAAGACTGCAAAAACATCAAAATATCATAGCCATGTTGTTGGTTTAGGCTCAAGAGTGAAAATTCTATCTTCTAGGTGTTAAAGAAAAAAGTTGGCTAAGTTAGGTAATCCGTGAGGTTAGTCTAGTGAAGGAGTGCTAGGTTTGATTCCTGTCAATGACATGAGGAGCTCAAGGATCTTCCTCAGCCATAGCCAAGTTAGCCAATCTTGGGGATGGGCAGCAGCCCCCCCCCCCAGTTTATCTGGGGTTTTTCATCCCACAAGCAGGCAAACCAGCCCTGTGAACACACACTGCAGTCATAGGATACCTCCAGGAATAAGGAGTAACCAACCATTCTGTAGAACAGTGTTTCTCAAACTTCAGATAACCGCATACCCCTTCTTAAATTTTCATTATTACCAAGTACCCTCTAATTAATTAAAAATATTCATTAATTAAGAAATTAATTAAAATTAATAAATTAATTTAAAATATTAATTAAAATTAAATATCTATTTTATTTAAATTTATATGTTTATGTAAACAAAAAATATGATTTATTTTTAAATTTTGGTTCTCTAGAGATGTCAGACGACACACTCTTATCAATTTCATTTGATCCAGATGCAATATCAACGTTTTCTTGTTGCTTACAGCTACTTGTATTTGCTATATTGCTCCCTTTTAGGGATTCTATAAATCCAATCTTTAACCAATGATCCATACATAAGAATTTGAAAGCTAAAAAAAAATACTGTATTTACTTGAATATAACTAACTTTTTTTCAAAAATTAAAGGTAAAAAATCGTGTTGTGAGATACGTGCAGGAATTTTCGGAAACAAAAGTTTTCAGAAAAAAACTGAAAATGGTGCGACTTACCAAGAAGCTCCTACTTGCTATCACTACTTTTGGCATCGAGAACAGTTTCTTTGTGTGCATCGTCAAAGTCATCTACCCAAATAGCATCATCTTCTTTCCCATTATTTCAAGCCAAAATTACCAGTGATTTACAAGACTTGAGATACGTAGAGCAGCAAAGAACTGCATATGATTGGTGTGGTATTAACAAAAGATCACGCGAACCAAAGACAAATTAGCATTTCAACAGTTGAGCTGAAATGCTAATTCCCTTCAACCGAATTCCATAATATCTGAAACACATTCACTATATATTTCTTAGTTTTAACACGTTAACGACAGGGGTGGTATCAAGCAAAAACCATATGTTCCACCAGCAACATATGGTTTTGCTTGGTCTATACAGCAGTTTCTGTTGGAGAGGGGATATGATTCATTAGTTAGTGCAGTTTTATCCTGGTTGTCTCTAATTGCACTTTGTTGAAAAATGTGACTCTTTAATTATGCATAGCCAAAAATTGCCATACCCCTAACGACGTTACGCGTAACCCCCCCCCCAGGGGGGGGTACCACACTTTGAGAAACACTGCTGTAGGATTTCGGTTCCGAATGCCTACACGATAAAAAGTGTAGGTTCTACGTGCGAACATAAAATTAGGATAGGATAGGAAGTTAGGCGATAAAGGCAAACCCAGTACTGTTCCTTCCTCTTGTTTATATATTTTATCTTTCCATGTGAAGTAACCAGATGTGATTGTAAATTTGAATAATTCCACAATATAGGATGGAAATTTTTGGGTTGACAATTCTATTGTATATTTGAGGGATATTAGTGAAGAGAGAGACAATACTGAAGCTTATTAACATGTATCTGACAGTTTAATGTTTTTTTAATTTTGTGTTAAATTCTGTGGAATTTTTTTTATTGATGAAGCTGAGTGGCCTATGAGAGGAATGAGAAGGTTAGACAGAAATATTGATATTTTGTACGTGGGGGCTGCTTATAGAATCCACAATAGGTCTAAGTGGACATTTGCTTTTATTTAATTAAGGTGAACTGTATATTTAATTAAGATGAACTGTATATTTCAGGAGGTCTTGCTTGGTATGTTTGGAGTCTATTGATGGTTTCCTGATCTATGGATGTTGCTTCATTCACTAACTTGAGTTTTTTGAGCTGTCTTTTGATAGGATCATAATTAAGCTGGGGGTATGTATTGCGATCTGGAAGCAATAATTTCATTTTCTGATTGTATGAGTTAGTATATAAGACTACAATGGTATGCCCCTTGTCAGCTTTGGTGATAACTATGTTGCCATTTCGTTTTAAGGAGTTCAGGGCTTTTAATCTGATGGTGGGATATTCAATTCTAATGGTTTGGCATCACAGATCACTTTGGCTATTTCCAAAAGTAGTCTACTGGATTCAATACTAGACAGATGACTATGTATCTTTCAATAATATGTATGAAATCTAAATAAGGAATACATCTGGATGAAACAGCAAATTTAGGACCTTGTGCTAATACATTCATTTAATCTTCAGTTACAGGATGGCCAGATAAGTTAACTCATTTGTCAGCAGGTAATTTGGATGTATTTTTCTTAGATCGTTCTGACAATGTTAAGTATTTTTTTGAAATATTAATAATCATGTGTAGCAAGTCTTGATTTAATGTATTTGACAGATCAGCTTCCAATTCTGTTATTTTTATGATATTTAATGCCTGTTCCTTTTTTGAAACTTGTAACTGATTAAACAACAAGGAATGGCTAGCTTTAGGAGTGTCTGGTGATTTATATATATTATATACTATACAGAGAGGCTGTTAATTTCACTTCAATTGTTTACCATCCCATAATGCAAAAACGTTTTGGGAAGGGTTACTACATAGACTGGTTTCAATTTTCATTAAGGTCTCATAAGTAGGAGTCACTGAGTATATGATTAAAACAAGAATATAATTTGTCATGTATAACATACTTTGTAACCCTGTAATAAAACTTTCTGCATCTATTTCTGCTCTGGTGTATTTACTAATATGGTGACAGATCATTTCACTACTTGTATATAGAATACATATGATTTTCTGCATTGATTTGTACTTTGTGTCTTCCTCAATGTGATTCCTCTGTGAGACCTTGATAAAGTTTGAAACTGGTCTAGGTAGTGACCATTCCCATTATAAGACACCTCAGCAATCAATGGGAAGTCAACAGCTATATATTATATATTAAAGACAATTGAAGACAACCATAGCCTCAAAAAAGTCAAATAAGAATTTGATTAACAGTAAAACAGATCACTGCAGTCAAACTATGAGATGAGAACATAACCAGATAGATATGATATAGCAAAAAGGTTTTTACTCGGTATTATAAAAGGATGACGAAACAAATGAACTATTAAATACTGAAATGAGTGACAACTATGAAATGAAGTGCCACAAATTCTACCAGAAGTTATGTGGAGCATCCAAAGCATACAAAATGGAAAAAACCACAGATGAGGATGGAGTCATAGCCGAATTTCTAAAAGCAGGTGAGAAAATAATTACTAAATATTGGCAAAACTTTTTTATTCTGTCTGAAGATAAATGATGGCGAGAGAATGGAAAAAAGCCACCCTTATTCTGATACAAAAAAGATGAAGTAGAGGACTTGAAATATTGACTCATTAGTCTATTATCAGAAATTTACAAAGTGTTTACAAAAGTCTTGGCTTATAGGCTTTGTGCACTAAACCTTACCAAAAGAACAGGACCGCAGGCTTTTGAAGTAGTTTTAGTGAAACAGACTATATTCAAGTTGTACAACAGATTGCTTAATGACGTAATGAATACCAACTACTATTATGTCTTGATTTTATTATGAAAAAACCTTTGATACTGTAAAAACTTGTGACATACTTAAAGCACTACAAAATCAATAAATGAAGGAGCCATATGTAAGAACCAAACACCAATGCAACAGCAACTATTCATTTTAATGGAAACATATCCAGGGTAACAATACAGAGAAATAAGACAAAGTGACAATATCTTCAAAACTATTCACAGCATGCATAGAACAAATAGTCAAACTTCTTGATTGCAAAAAAGGTCCGAACATAAGTGCTTATTAAATTACTTAAGGAATTTACAATGCACAGATGATATAAATTAAAATTTGATAAATTAAAATTTGGCATGTTGCCATTTTCACAGTTCCTGTGAAAATGGCAACATGCCAAACCTCAAATTTGTTGAGGTTTGACATGTTTCTTAGGGCTGAGGCTAATTCCACGAACAGCCTTTCAAATTTGAATTTACTACGGTGTATTACTGTGGCTTTCTTCCACCGTATTCTGTGGCGAGTATCCAGAGCATGGTCTACAAGACCATGCTCTGGATATCCGGATCTAAATCCATTATAACTGCGCCAGCCAGTCTTTGCTACGAGAACAAATCGCCACTACGTGCAGTCTCCTAGCTAACACTAACTTAGCGATACGGCCGCTCGAAGAACTTTCTAGCACTTTAAACCACGAGCTTTGGTCAATTTTATACGACATCTCGTGCACTGCTGCTGATAAAGAATTTAAAGAAGTATGAGGTCAACATATCAAGATGTTTGTGAAATTAAAATAGAACTTGACCTCCGAACCTAAACTTCTTACCAACACTGTGGTCAACCTTTCTTCGGTTAATTTGAAGCCTGAAGCACTAAACGCTCTCTCGTGTGGCCACAACTTTGCCATTGCTCTCAGAAAATTACCAGCTGAGGATATAATGATCCAAATTGAACACAGAATCCGCCACCTTCCAAACCACGTGGCCAACGATATTAGATTGGATGTAGCTTGTGTTCTCACCAAAGCTAGGCCATCAAAAACTAATATATCCATTAAGAAATATAAATCGCTGCAAGAATTAAAGAAAAACAAAGAAATAATAATCACCAAAGCAGATAAAGGTAACACAACAGTAGTACTTAACCAAACGGACTACACAGGTAAACTTAAAGCTCTATTATTAGATTGGGCTACTTACCTCCTTATTGTATACAATCCCACCAACTCACAAATTAAAAAACTCCACAAGCTCCTTAAGAAGGTCACTTCTTGGCCTGTAGAAGTCACTAACAAATTAAAACCATTTAACTCCATACTCCCCGCGTATATATGGACTCCCAAAAATACAAAGAAAATGTGCCATTACGTCCCATAGTGGATGGCATTGATTCCCCCCCATACAAATTAGCTAAACATTTGGCCAAAGCGCTCACACACTATACTGGCATCACACATAAAAAAACTCAGCCCATTTCAAAGCCAGCAGAGAAAACCTTACACTTCAACGTACTGACCAGTTTTTGATGTCTCCTCCTTATTCACAAATGTCCCACTCTAAGAAACCTTAGAGCTAATCCAAACTAAATTTCCTCCCGATATCTCAGCCCTATTTCGGTTCGCTATGAACAGGCTATTTCGTTTGGCAAGGAAAATTCTACAAACAAATAGAGGGGACAGCCATGGGTTCACTACTCTCCTCACCCTTGGCCAACTTTTTTCTGGAGACTTTTGAAGAGAAAGGCTTAAACTCTGCCCCACAAAAACCAACTATATGGCTTTGCTACATTGATAATGTGTTTGCTATTTGGCCACATGGCTCTGATACACTCTTCTATTTCCTAACACACCTAAACAACCAACACCCCAGAATCAAGTTCACCCTGGAAAAGGAGAAAAATAACAGCCTCTCTTTCTTAGACACGCTAGTCACCCGCTAGCCTGATGGAACCTTGGTTTTCTCAGTTTATAGAAAACCCACCCATACAGGCAGATACATTCACCAACAATTCCCCCCCCCACCCTTCACAACAAGGATTATTCTAAATCCATCACCATTGCCTATATCCAAGGCACCTCGTAAAAAAATTACCAAAATCCTAAAAAAACATAACTTGATCTCTTGTTACAGACCATATAAAAAATTGACGTCCCTTATCCACTCCACTAAAGACAACCACCTCCCTTAGACCTACCTGGTGTATACCATGTCCCTTGCAGCTGTAAGCTGCCCTACTTTGGCCGAACAGGCAGGACAGCGACTATCAGAATTTCAGCGAATATCAGAATTTCAGAACACAAGGACTACATCCGTTTTCACCAGTACAGCCACTCTGGTTTTGCAGACCATGCTCTGGATACTCGCCACAGAATACGGTGGAAGAAAGCCACGGTAATACACCGTAGTAAATTCAAATTTGAAAGGCTATTCATGGAATCAGCCTCAAGAAACATGTCAAACCTCAACAAATTTGGTTGCATGAGACTGCCCCAAATTTGGGAGACTTGCATCAGAAGACCTTCAGCCCAACAGCCGAGAATACATACATAGCCCACGAGGGGGGGGGGGGCACCATCAGGACTTTTAGGGGAAACAACAGCTTCCTGCTTCGTCCTCAGTTACTGTGTGTAGTGCCTGCATGCACGTGTCTTTATTTTAAGTTCCTGTGAAAATGGCAACGTGAAGTTGCTGAAATCTTGGAATATAGATTAAAGTTTAATTTATATCATTTGTACGTTGTAAATTCCTTAAGTAATTTAATAAGCATGCACATAACCAACGTTTAAGCCTTTCTACGAAGATAAATGGAAGATACTTAGACCATTTACAATTTGCAGATGACAGTTATGTTTACTTCAGCTGCACATGAGTTACAGACTTATATCCATGAATTCCAAATTGTTGGCAAAACAGCTGGCTTAAAGATAAAACTAAAGATTCAAGTTATGCTCAATACCTATGTACAGTCAAAAATAATAAAAACCAATAATGATGAAATTAAACAATTGGATCATTACATAGGACAACAGATATTACAATCATTCAGAAGCCAATTTATCATTATGCAAGAAAAAAGAAAGTTTTTAACCGATGTATTATTCCTATATTGGTATACGGCTATGAAACATGGACATTAATTAATGCAAAGGAAATGCAAAAATTAAGAACACAGTTTAGTATGGAAAGAAGTATGCTTGGTACTGGATCATGAAAAGAATACACAGATGAGAAATCAAACCAAAGTCTCTGACCATCATAGAACAAGTGAAACATCTGAAGTGGCAATGGGCTGGGAATACTGCTCAAAGACATCAATAATGGATAAAACAAGTACTGGATTAGGTTCCATGGGAGGTAAAAACAACCACATTAGGAGTGACATGAGTAAGGAAAGCCATTAGCAGAGAGTTTTGAAGTCATCTTGGAAAGGTCTTCATCCAGCAGATGATTGAATGGTCGATGATGTAAGACGTTGGTTTCCATAAATTAAGCAACAAAGAAAAAAATGTGATAACATGGTTTGGGGGGGGGGAGAAACATGGGTCTCACACTGGGCAGGTACATTATATAAAACGTGACACTGAGTCTGGTTATCATATATAAATGAGTGGTGCTGTCAGATATATGCAAATGGAGACAGCATAAAGTGGACATTTTGGAGGAGTAGTTTTGCATTTTGTGATAGCAAAATTCTTGGGCTGCAAGACATTATTTAACTGATGAATTCAGGTGTAAGCCATTATAAGACTAGAAGCAGAGCAAAATCAGGCAGAGTTAGCCAGATGGCTGCAGAGTTATTCTGTGGTTCACAGGCTGTTGAACCAATTTCAACAGTCACAAATAGCTTCCCAGAGATACAGTGAAGGAAGGCCATGGGGTACGAACGAAGTGGGACAAACATCTCAAATTATCTGATGGATGAAACAGCAGTGCTACCTGTTTGCCTGCTACCCAATGCTCATCCTCTTCACGCAAAGCTAGTGGACCAATATCTTCAAAGAAGAGACTATTGTATTTATGGACAGGCCAGCTAGGTTTCCTGAGACCTTAATCCTATTGAGCTCTAGGTAGATGTGATTATAAGCAAACAACGTTTGTGCATGAAGTATAAGTATCTTTGACTAGACTATCTATAGAGGCTGATGATTTCCCATCAATTGTCAGTCTGGGTAGTGGCCCATCACATTATGCATTATTTTCATCTAAAAGGATGCATTATGGGATACTAAGGCAATTGATACGAAGTCATTTGCTTATATATACAAGTAGCCTGGTCATGAAGATAATTCACATTCAGACTTTGTTTGCTTACACTTGGATAAAAGATTAAACATGAATAAACAGATTGCTTTATTCATCTACATGAAACTGGTATGATAATTTTATTTGAATCCACAAAAGTTAGGGAAAATAATTTGTGAACTTGGAATAAATTTATTTTTCATTTACTAGTGGTGTTTATAGGCTCTGATTTAAAAATGGTATTTTCACTTAGTAAATGATATTGCCAGGCATTAAATGCTACAATGAGATTCAAACCCACAGCAGGCTTGTGAATGGAAATATTATTTCCTTGGACAACTATACTGACATTATACCAATTAAAACAATTTATTAATTTCACTTCATTTGTAAGGTTTAAATTTTATTTAAAATTCAAATATTACCAAAGCACTTTAAATGAATGAAAAAATTGCAAACATGAACCAGATAGTGATCAGAATTGCCAAGATAAGAATCACTAATAGTGAATGAAGTGGCCTTTTGCAATGAGTTAAGGGACACCATGAAGATGGCAATTAATAATAATCATTAATACTTTAAAAAAAATCTTTATCATTCATCAATACAGAGACCCAAGTTAATTTTGTTCATGAATTAATGAAAAAAGAAGCTAGAAGTTCTACATTTTTCCAGTGGGACTTAAAAGATGTGTAGAGATTGTAGAGAAATGTAATAAACATCCCCTACGTCTGTCGCACATCGGAAAAAATAGCCAGATCCTTAAAAAAGTACCTCAACACAGCTTTTAAGCCCCACCGAAAATTGCTATCCTTATCCATTCTACCAAAGAACAGCTCCCTCCTCTCTCAGTGCCTGGAGTATATGAAGTACCCTGTTCCTGTAAGTTGGTTTACTTCAGACAGACAGGTAGATTAGCCACTATCTGTTCAGATGAACACAAATTGTACATCTGCAATCATGACTGTGGCCAATCTGGCCTTGCAGACCATGTATTGGATACAACTCACACAGGATCTTCTGGGTGAATGGAAATAAATTCAAGTAATGTTAAGTTCGGATTTGAAGAATATTTCAATCTTGAAATACAAAACAAACAGTTATTCAACTATGGAAAAATGAAGTGCAGAAGTAATAATTATCCCGACATTTTTAATGTCAAAAATCTGATCAAGAATGGTCACATGAGTGATATTCCATGGAACAAAAGGAAATCAACGGAAAACATCTCAAAAGATTACTGGTAAAGAACTGGAATTTGTAGCATGTGTGTGTGTGTGTGCACGCACACATTTATTCTAAAACATAAATCAAGACATTTCAGCAGCCTCCAAAAATCAAGCACTGATCATATATACACAATATATATTATATGTATTTATGTTAATCATAAAAATTTGTTTGAAATATGCTACATTAAACACTTGTATTTAAGTCTTGCACAATAAGCATAAAAGAACATCTCTTGAAAGTTTTTTACTACCATTTCTAAGAATACAACTAAACCAACACAATTTACCTCTCAAGAAAAGATAATTTTCTTGTATGTTCTGCATAAATACTTGTGGTAAAGAGTAATATACCAATGAAGCAAATTGAATATCTTAATGCATGCTATTTCTGTAATGATTAAAAAAAAAGTTACTCACTTCAAATTTCACTTGTTCAACATTCCAGTTTTTCACATGCTTTAACACTTTTAAAGCTCCGGCAGATAAACTTTCATGTGAGTCATTTGATATTGATATATCTACTTTCTTTACAGTTTCCATGGTTTAATAATATAGGTAATGGAAAACAGCTTCATAAATTAACTTTCCTGTTCAATAAAAAGAAATATATATATGTGTGTGTTAATGATACCAAGCAATTTTATAAGCTAGGTTTTATATATATCTACCCTATAGATATAAAATGATAAGCCTTTTTATGTAACGTTTCTATGTAACGTTTCTGTTTTCGGCATCTTAATATAACATATATTTAATAGAAATTAATAATAATAATAATTTGGTGTAAGTAGTGTAATTATTTTTATATAAAAAATTTCAGGAAAATAATTTTTTTTTTAAAATAGAAAAATATTAAACGTTGCACTATTTTTATATAACACATTTTTTTAATAGAAAAATATTAAACGTTGCACTATTTTTATAGATATATAAGACAAAGCTAATACTGAACAAAAATGCAACATGAGGGCAACTCTGAAGTAGTGCAAGAAGGGGCAACTCACGACAAAGGTGGAGCAAGAACCGAGCATCTGATCCAAAAATAACTAGCTTATCAGCTCAGAGAACCGGCTTACCAGCCTGGAACTTGGGGGGGTTGGGCAGCATAGGAGCCTGGGGGGGAGGTAAACCCCCTTTTGAGTTTTCAAAATTCGAGTCATCAGAATTCAAGGAGAACCGGCCTACCAGTCTGGAACCGGGGGAACCCCCTTTCGAGTCTTCAAAATTCAAGTCATCAGAATTTAAGGAGAACTGGCCTACCAGTCTGGAACTCTGAGGGGTTTGGCGCTGTAGGCGCCAGGGGGTGCGGAAGAATCCCTCCTTCGAGTCTTCAAAATTCAAGGAGAACCGGCCTACCAGTCCGGAACCGGGGGGGGGAACCCCCTTTCGAGTCTTCAAAATTCGAGTCATCAGAATTCATGGAGAACCGGCCTACCAGTCCGGAACTCGGGGGATTGGGCGCCGTAGGCATCGGGGGGGGTCCCTTTTGAGTAATCCGAATTCAAGGAGAATTGGCCTGGCAGTCCGGAACTCGGGGGGGGGGGGGGGGGGGGGGGCACAGGCGCCCGAGGGTCGGAACCCCCTTTTGAGTCTTCAAAATTCGAGTCAGAATTCAAGGAGAACCGGCCTACCTGTCTGGAACACAGCGGGGGAGCCCCTAATATGTATGTATGTATATATGTACACACAGATATACACACACAAATGGAAAGAGAAACTTAAAAGCATGATATTTTTAAATATATGTGTCCTGAAATTCAATTATTCCATTATACTAAGCAACATCATCATTAATCAACAATGATAACTATCTGAGACTGAAGGCAGAATGTAGACAGCAGTAGTATGGTCTGGATCCATTCATAATACACAACAAAGACGAGTACCCTCCTCCAATTTTTTGTTTCACTGGAGTCCATCTATTTGGCACATGAAATGGTCCAGAGATACAAATGCATCTCAAATACAAAAAGAGATACAAATGCATCTCTACTCCCACTGTGAGAATTATTTTATGTAAGCATCAAAAAATGCGAAAGATTTGTGGTCTGTTAGGGTGAACAAAAAGAAGGAAAATATTAATGTACATGAGAAATACGATGACTGGTTAGAGCATTTCGAAATGGGAGTTAGAATTGCCACTAGTAATCAGAAATATTTGTCAAGCTCAATACAGAACACAATGAAACTGTAAATCCTACCACTACCAACAACCTAGACTTCATGTGGTTGGAGACCCAAATTGTAAGTACAGGTTCACTAAAAATATACTCCATATATAACTCTCCAAATAGTAACTGGAAGCAGACTTCGCTGAAATTCTGGACACAAATGAAGCACTGTTAGTTTGCAGGAGACTGAATGCTAAGCACTCAACCTGGAATAGCAGAACTACAAATCAAAACAGTAGAACACTTAATGACTTTTCTGGCATTACAAACACAGTGATTATAGGACCTCCAGAACCCATGTATACAATTTTCCAGGATTTCATGATGTTCTTGACAGAGCAATACTATAAAATATTATGCATCGATACCAAGTAAATGCTATTGGGCAACCTCAGATATGACCACATCAGTTTTACTCCAACTAGGCTCACAACATGAAAATATCCCAGACTGAGTACCAACAATAAAATGATCGAAACTAATGACTATTCTATGTGAATCTGTTGGCCAAGTTCCAGCCATCGACTCAGAAAAAAAAATCAATGACTCAATTTCAAGCTTAGAAAGGTAGATAACTGCATTAACAACTGCCACCACAGATATGTCATGCACAAATACTGACTTCTGGGTGAATAAAAAAAAAAAACTGATTCGTGAAAAGAACAGAGCCACGTGCCAATACCACAGAACACTGATGAACCCTCAATAGAGCTACAAAGAAAGTTTGATATGCACTTAAAAACTATCAAAATCAAAAGTGGGAGAAAAAAAAATTTCAGTTCTTAAACACAGAGGAACTGATGCTTTGAAAACCTTTATTACTACTACTCCAAGACCTCATGGAGTCAAAGATTCATCTGGGAGGCCCTTTTATCACATACACATCTCATCATACCGTATTTTAAACACACTCAAACTCCTTGGAGACACCACACTCTCAGGCAAGGCATTCCAATCATTCATAACTCTGCACAAAAAAACCTGCCTCTCACTCCCCTACTCACATCCTCTTTATACAGTTTCCGGGGATGACCTCTGGTTCTCTCCTGATCTCTCACTATTCTCTATAGAACGGAGTGATATCATTCTGATATTACTCTCCTATAATTGAGTGTTTTATGAGGTGTTATTGTGATTGTATTTCACCCATTGATATTACTCCCAGTAGTTTCTCAGAATGTTGCTGACATGTTTCCACAAGCATATCATCAGAACATAATTTCTTAACAGTTTTGGGAGATTCTGCCAGTCCTAAATTCTTTTGAATAAAGAGGACTACGTTTTCTCTATTGGTTTTTCACCTATTTGAGTGGATGATCAAAAACACTAATACATTTATACTAGTATTATATATATATATATATATAGTTTCTTACTACTGTTACTAAATGCTGTATCTACAGTTTCAGATACAGTTAAGTCCCACTTGGTTGGGACTTTGCTAGGACCTCCTGAAACATTTGAGTATGAAGAATTCATGCTCAAAGGATTTTTTAGTTCAATGCCAGATCTCCCCCACCCACCCACCCACCCACCCACCAAGGAGCCACACCTGGATGCCCACTGACTGACAGCACTTGGGAATGAAATGCCAGGACTACCCTCAGATGCTAAACGAGCACCAAAGAAAGCTTTGGATCCCAACCCTGTAACCATGGGGTGAGAGACTTACTGCAACATGTTAACTCCCCCCTGCAGGCAAGCCCACTAACTGACTGATCCTGGCAGGGCCATCTGGGACAGAGACCAAAAGAGTGCAAGACTACCAGAATCCCCCCCCCTTCTGGATGTCTACAGGTCACACATACACTGCACAGCAAACACAGCAGAAGAATGGTGTTGGATCATCCCAGTGATCGTGGTCTAGAAGAAAGGATAATAAAAAAAAAGACTCAGGAGAAATAGAACAAAGAATACAGGAAGAAAAGCAAAGAAAAAGAAGAATGAAAAGGAACAGTACCATCATTAGGAGGTCCCCTCCCATGGACAGGTGCCTCACAGTGATGGTATAGCATCAGGAGTAGCCCTGGGTATGTTTCTTGAGGATGAGGAAGTGGGTGAGGAGATCTGGAGACAAGAGAACAAGATGGTGAGTTGTCTGTGGAATGTTTCTTACAATGAAAGATTGAGGATTTGTTTGCATAAGTCAGTTGATAAGTGGAAAAGAAGGGGGATATCGTGGAAATATTAAAGTTACTAAAGGGATTTTATAGGATTGATGCAAAGGAAATATTTCAGCACTTGGTTAAGGGAGGGGGGGGGGGGGGATTCATCTCTGAACAGTGAATAAGAGTGTGGTTAGCAGCAATATGAATACTCGATTTTTCACTTCGAAAATGATGAAAGTGGAATGAGTTGCTAGTCTGTTGTGAGTGCTCTATCAGTCAATGTGTTCAAGTTGAGATAAGACATATTCCATGGATAGTGTGGATCTTCACACTGTTGAAATTCTTGTGCAATAATAATGAATATTAATCCATATAAATTTATTCAACTGGCTCACATCACCTTTGCTTATTCTCTTGTCTATTTCAATATTTAATTTTCCATCTTCACTAAACATTGTGCTTAAATAGCAGAAATATATTCTTTTTCTATAGGTTCGTCCATTAAAAATGGATGAGCCTACAGCAGACATTTTTGAGGTTACTGGCTATTTTCAGATTTTGTTTGTTTCTTTCTTTCTAGTATCATCTTATATAAATCCAGTACAAATCTTGCAGACTCATATGGAATTTATTTAAAAGTATAACATCATCTGCTTAACGTAAAGAGCTCAGTTGAATATCTCAAATTTTGATATTAGGTTTAATGCAATTTTCTTTCATAATGTAATCTACAGAGATGATAAGAATGTATATGGTATACGAGGGTGATCTGAAAAGTTCTTGGCCTTGAACATAGATGGCAACACTATCAGCAAGATTTTTTTTTTCTAAGTTGGCACATCTGTCATAAGCATCCATGTGAAATTGCAGTTCATTCTATCAAGTAGTTTGTTTTATACATCTGTCTAAAGCAAAAATGTTGTCTGTACCCCTTGAAATTGATAAAATTGAGTATCATGCAGTTATAAAATTCTTTGCAAAAGAAGGTTTAACACCAAAAGAAATTCATTCAAAGTTCATAAAAGTTTATGAGCACTCTTCTCCTTCATTTTTGACAATTAAGAAATGGGATGCCGAGTTTAAATGTGGCCGTACCATGGGGTGAGAGACTTAAAGATGATCCACGTGAAGGATGTCCAAGCGGTGTAACAACAGCAGAAATCATTGATCAAGTGCATGAAATTGCTGAGACTATAGGCATCTCAAAAGAATGTGAAGGATATATTTTGCATGAAGAATTGCAAATGAAAAAGCTTTGTGCAAGATGGGTGCCGTGCTTGCTCACAGCAGATCAAAAATGCAATCACATGGAAATCTCTGAACAGTGCTTGGAGCATTTTAACAAGAATAAAACTGATTTTGTGCATCGATTTATTACTATGGATGAGACTTGAATTCACCATTACACACCAGAATCCAAACAGCAGTCCAAACAGTGGACAGAAGCCAGTTGTTCAGCATCGAAGAAGACAAAGTCAGTTCCATCAGCAGGAAAGGTCATGGCATCGGTGTTTGGGGATGCTAAAGCGCATTTTGTTTATTAATTATCTTGAAAAGGGTAAAACAATAACCAGGGAATATTATTCTGATCTTTTAACTAGACTAGACAAAAAAAAATCGTGAGAAAAGACCCAGTTTGCAGAAGAAAAAAAATCATCTTTCATCAGGACAATGCACCTGCCCACAAGTGTTTTATCAATGGGAAAATTAAGAGATCTGCACTATGAACTGTTGGAACATCCACACTATTCTCCAGATTTGGCTCTCCCTGACTTCTATCTCTTCCCCAAAATAAAACTCTTCCTTGCTGGTCAGCGTTTTTCTTCGAATCAAAAGGTGATTGCAGCTGTAAATGGGTATTTTGCAGATCTTACTGAGAACCACTACATGGATGGGATAATCGCACTGGAGCATTGCTGGAATAAATATATTAGTCTTAAAGGAGATTATGTTAAAAAATAAAAATAATTTTGAAATTAAAAAAAAAAAAAAAAAAAATCAGCTAACGCCTTTTTATTCCCGTATACGGGGAGTAGGCGAGGCCATTTAGCCCTATCTAATGTTTGGAGACTGAGTGGGCAGTTCAATCTTCACTGGTACCAATCAGAGATAGATGGCCCAAGGCTATCACTAATTAAGCGGTACACAGTGAAGAGAGACGGCTCAAATGTGCCGCCATCTCGTGGTCCCTAACCTTAACACAATATATTTAATGTCTGAAATAATGTGGGTTCTACGGTCGATTTTCTTGAGTTTACAGGACGAAAAACCCGCTTGCCCGTGCCAGAGATCGACTAACTCAGGAACCGGTCGAAAAAAGGCTTAGAAAAATTTCCTCTAGTCGCCGACTAGACTCGAAACCAAGTCTTCCTTCGTGCGGCCAAGCGCCGTGGTGTGCAAACGCCACATCCACTGAGCTACACAGGCTCTATTGAAATTATAATATTTTGAAATTATAAATTTGTTTTTTCATTTTTAGGCAGAGAACTTTTCTGACTACCCTCGTATATACCATCTACACTCTTTTCCATCAAATCAACTTCCTTATCTTCTTAAATTCTGACTGCTGACCTACCATTTATATATAAACTATGCATTACTCTGAATAATGTTCCATTTGCCAACATAACTGTAGCATTTTGAAAAACTTTTCTCTGGATATCTAGTCCTTTACTAGATTAACAAAACTGATATAGATTGTTATATGCCCATGATTTCTCAACTATGTGTGTTATATGCAAAATTCTAACCACAACACCCCATATATAGTCTATATCCAGTTTGGTCTTCACAAGTTTCTTTTCCACAATTTTTCTCAACCTCCTTTCAAGATAGCTTACATATTTCTAACCTGGGAGAAATAAAAGGAAAATTGCTCTGTAATTTTCTAATTGTTTTCTTTTCTTTCTTTTTTTTTTTTTTTTTTTTTTTTTTAAGAGGTGAGTACTATAAGAAGTCTATTCCAATCATCTGGAATTTGACCTTCTGACGAAGCCTTCTGGATTATGCAGTGTAACCACTGTAAAATGTAAATAGGAAGTTGAAGTTCAGGAGCTATATAATCTGAATATATCTCAGAGGATAACTGCAATGCTCAAACAAACTGACATGTAAAGAAAATGAAGTTGTTTTGCCTCTTTACGAGGCTTTGATATGATATCATCTGGATTACTGTGTGCAGATATGTTCTCTGGTTTCTAAAGTGATGCAGATACGGTGGAAAGGAGAGTGTTAATGGTAATATCAGGACTGTGGAATGTACATTATGATGACAGATTGAAATTTGTAGACCACAGGCACTAGCATACAAGGGGTGATATAATACTTACAAACTTCTGAAAGGGTCACACAAGATACCAGTAAATGGAATTTTTCATTTCATGGAAAAGAAGCTGAGAATGATTAGAATGGCTTGCCTACAGAGCTGGTGCAACAGGTTGTATGAGTGATATATAGACTTCTTTGACAAGTACCTCACTCTCTAGACAGCGCTTCCCAAACTGTAGGCCGATGCCCCCTTGGGGGGCCGTGAAATAATGAAAACAAATTTAAAATGTTTTAAGAATAAGTGTGCCATGTCAAATGTGTATGTAAAATGTTAAAAATGTAATGTTTGCATTTGATTTTTGCAATATTCGCTGTGTATGTTTATTATTGAATATAAATACAATAAATATTATAATATATATCAACAAATATTTACAAAATTTACAAGTAAATTAATTTAATTTAAATTCCTAAGTAAAATCAGTATAAAAAGAATCTAATCTAAAATTTAATCGTCTATACAAGATTTTACACCACTATGGTCTTTTATTTCCCAAAAAGAGCATGTGAGACTATTCAGCAGTAACTTTTATGGAAAAGGGAAGGAATGAAGGATGAACAGCCAATCTCCACTCTTAGTAAATCATATAACTGGCAAATGACCATCAATGATCTTAATAAATAAAAAATAAATCTGCTAACACTTTTTATTCCCATTAAGGAACAGGCAAGGCAGTTTTAGACCTACCTAACTTTCAGACACTGAGAGGCAATTTATCCCTGCCCTTAGCCAATCAGAGAAAGCCAGCCCACTCTATCAATGATCTTAAACGACATCTAGCAAAGAGAGTGCAGCAGATATCTGCTGCCATCAGATGGTCCCAAACCCTGACAGAATATATTAGTCTGAAATAGTGTGGGTTCTATGCCAATTTGCTTGAATTTACAGCATGAAAAACCCGAGTAGTTTCTGGGAGGGAAAAAATTTTTGCTTACCCATGGCAGAAATTAATTCGGGAACTGGCCGATGGAAGGATCAGAAAAAGTTCCTCTAGTCTGTGATTAGAATTGAACATGATTTTCTTTGGAAGGCCTAGCACTACAGATGCAAATGCTATTCCTACAGAGTTATACAGACCTTCAGTCCTAACAGACATCCAGGAAGAGAGTACTTTAGACAGTAACATATTCTGTTACAGTTTGAGACCATCTGATGGTAGCAGATACCTGCTGTACCCTCTTCACTAGATGTTGTTTAAGATCAGTTGATCTTAAATAACAGCCATGTTGTGATCAATAACACCTTAGTATTGTCTGAATGCAATTTTATGGCTGATTTTGAGTTGTGGGATTAAAAACCCAAGTTTCCTGTTGAGAAAAAAAAAAACAATACTTGCGCTAGAGATCAATTAACTTGGGAACAGGTCAAAGAAAGGCTTAGAAAAAGTTTCTTTAGTTGGCAACTAGAACTGAGAACTTAGTCAGCCTAGTGCTATGAATGCAAATACCATTGCAAATGGCTGATTTTCAATATTTCAAGTGATTTACAGCTTTTTCTACCTCAAATATTGATATGTACATATAAATATTTTCTACTAGTTTTGTCAATGCCTGTTTCATTTAACGTGGAATGACAAAAAACAGTTTTCCATTTGAAAAACATCCTAGGGTATACACAATTCCACGTATCTCTTACATCCGACAGACTAAAAGAAATTTTGAAATCAGTGCAAAAAAGAACTGTCACAATGTTGAATATAAAAGGAAAGATAAAAATAGCATAACTGCATACATTTTCTCAGCACATCATAGAATAGACTGGTACTCAGATCAATACCTTATATGGAAAACAACGTTTCTTTTAAGGAATCCTCATAGGCAATACAATCACATGGTACTTTAATCAGAAACCTGGGCATCATACTTCATGACATTTTCAAGTCGTGCTTACTTTTTTTGTATATTCTCTAGTTTAATTATCTTCCTTATGAAGCTGCTGGTTAGTTGACATCAAAACATGTAGAAGTTTAAGTTTACAATTTTTTTTTTTTTACAATAAATCTACAACTAAACTCCACAAATGTAATTTCTGTGTATTGTCCTTGTGCTTTCATTTCAATATCGTTCATTCTGGCTACATGACCAGCTCATTTCTATTTTGACTTTATAAATAACATCAACGATTTTTGTGATCTGCCTAATGTCTGAATTTTGTACCTTAACTTAGCAGTGACAACAAAATAAGTATAAATCACTGCCAATAATCAGTACTGAAAATAACTAAGCCTTATGCATGTAGGTTGCTAAGTACACCAATTTTTTTTGCGTTTTTCTGCTTTTTTTTTGCAAAAATGAAGCATCTTGACATAGGATACATGAAGTTTTTCTATTATTACGTGGATTTAAAAAAAAAAAAAAACTGTAGATTTTCTTTTCCTTATTTTCGAACACATCAACAGAATTAGCAATGGACAATATCAATTGCCTAGCATTTGTGTGATAGTAATCATTTCACCTTGGAAGGAAAATGAAGACTTTTGAGAAATGATAATTAGAAAGCATTTGGGATGGAATTAACAGGAAGCTAATTTGAAGATAAAACAATTATGAAGTATTAACAGACATTATTTAATGGATTTAATAGACAAGCTCAGGTTGTACGTTATTATTATTACAAGACACCTCCAGGGAGTCCAAGGACTCACTTTAGGAGGGCACGCTACTCTACTTTGCTAAATACATCTCATCCTCTCCACTACTACTTAATTCACTAGCTACGACACAACTGCCATCAATGCCATCTACCGCCCATCATCACCAACAACAGTATTTTTGATAACAGACTTCTGATGAGTTGGATCCGTGACTGGCTGTTGGATAGGTACCAGAAAGTTGTATATGGAGATGCAGTATCCCAAAAGAGAAAGGTCACTAGTGGTGTGTGATCAGTTTTGGGACCAATGTTGTTCAATTTGTATGTTAATGATATTGGGATGGGTTTAACCCATCCCAATATCATTAACATACAAATTGAACAACATGTGATATGCAGCTTTTTGAAGATGATACAAAACTGGGGAGCAGATGTTATGGCCTTATAAGAGGACTTGAATCGACTGCATGAATGGGCAGGTAAGTGTAACTATCAGTTCAATGTTGCAAAGTGTAAGGTTTGAGATTTGGTAAGCAATGATGGGATGCAAAGTATACAGTTGGTGGGGAAACTTTAAAAGAAGTAGAGAAGATGAGAGATCTAGGAGTGATGGTGGACAAGGAGCTGAAATTCAGGGGCCGCATTGCACAAGTTGTGAAGATGTCAAGTTGGATAATGGCAATGATGTGGAGGACCCTGACATGCAAAAATAGAGAGGTTATGATGCCATTGCATAAGGCATTGATGATGACTTGATCAGGCTTCATATGAATTATTGCGCACAGATTTGGTCACCAGGTTTTTGTGGTGACGAGGATATGTTGGAAAGTCCAGAGAAGATTCACAGAGTTGGTCAGTAGTCTTTGGAATGTGGAGTATGAGGACAGATTGAGAGAATGTAAATTGCAGAGCCTCGTGAATAGGAGGAAGAATTTAAATTGGTGCAGGTTTAGGTTTGAGCAATTATTTAAAGAGAGTGCTGAAGAACTTCTACACTACCCAAATTTAAATCTGAATGACTCTCTATTGCCAAGATTTAGGAGAGTCATCCTCATAAATGGCAAGCAGTAATGTCTCTCCCCACCTTTTTTTTTTAAATTAATATAATGTTGTGTCATTTCATTATGTAATTTAATTTTATTTCAAATCACTTAATTTTAAATTTAGGCCTAAATTGTAATCTTATTTTATTGTAACCACCCACTAGGTAGCATCCGACACCTTGGGGGGGAGGGGGGGGATTTTGATTGAGACATATAAGCTAGTCAGTGGTTGTTATCGGGTTGACATGGAAGATTTTTTTCACAGAATGGGAGAAGGGGGGGGGGTACAGGTTCTCCCTCAGAGGAGTAGGTTCTCTGCATGGAGAGTGTAGACACGTTGAATCAGTTTAAAGTACAGTTGGATGAGAATTGTGTGCAACAGTGTGTACCTTCCACGATGAGTCTCTGACTCCATGGAGGTCAAATGTTAATAATAATAAAATCTGGCCTTGTCAGCATGGAGTGGATGCTGATCACAACATCCAATACTCACCTTTTAAATTGGTGCAGGATTAGGTTTGAGCAATTATTTAAAGAGAGTGCTGAAGAACTTCTACACTACCCAAATTTAAATCTGAATGACTCTCTCTCTATTGCCAAGATTTGGGAGAGTCATCCTCATAAATGGCAAGCAGTAATGCCCCCCCTTTTTTTAAATTAATATAATGCTGTATCATTTCATTATGTAATTTAATTTTATTTCAAATCATTTAATTTTAAATTTAGGCCTTAATTGTAATCTTATTTTATTGTAACCACCCACTAGGTAGTATCTGACACATGGCTCAGCTCTGTAAATAGGATTGACATTCTTTGTTGTAGCTTTGCTTTGTGATTATGCTGATGCATTGATGATGACCAGCGAGTTTCTGGTTGAAACATTTGCAGTAATAAAATTACTATATTTTTTTGAATACATACGTGTATAATAAACTTTGGTGTACTGTTTGAATTGTAACATTACTTGTTTCTCTGTACTCCAGATGAACTTAATATGAAAGCTGAAGAAATATGAAATTAAAGTTCTTGCTTTTAACATGGTAATAGTGTCGATAACTTTATAATATGCCCACACTTGCAAGAGCTTGGCTTGGCAACTTGCCAAGAATAGTAGATACATGCTGAAGAGGAGAAAGAAATGAAGGATGTAAGAATTGGTTGCCAACAAGTGAAATCACGTGCTTTCTTGTCTGTTGCTGTACTAGCTTGATTTTTGTTGTCACTTTTTTGCATTAATTTTTTTATTATTAATGTATGATGGATCCAGTACAGTCAAGTTCTGATGTTAAACCTTTCAGTAGCTCTTGCAAAAGAATATTGAATAACGTGCTGACATTCTGCAAAAAAGAATTGCTAGAAGGCAGTCTCCTTGTTTCCCTTTCTCAAGTCATAAAATGTGCAAGTGCGAACATATTGGAGTCGACTGTTAAAAGAATTCGTAGAGAATCAAAAGATGAAGGGGTAAGCCAAAATTTAAATCTCTTAAAAAGTGCCAGAGAAAGAAAACCATCGAAAACATAGCTTTGAATGATTTTGATGTAGATGTTATAAAAAGAACTATTCACAAATTTTACGTGGTTGAGAAAAAAGTGCCAACTGTTCCAAAATTGTTTCTGTGCTGAAAGAAAAAATTAATTTTCCTTGGAAAAGAGAAACTTTAAGGAAAATACTTCATGAAATCGGATTTTGTTTCAAAAAGTCCCAGAATAAAAGGAAACTTATCATGGAGCTAAGTGACACTGTTTTATCTAGAACGCAGGATTTGAGCAATACAATGTTTCAGAGAGGAGAAAAGACCGATTGTGTATATAGATGAAACTTGGATTGACAGTAATTTAACTTCTGGAAAATGCTGGCAATCTAAAGAAGAATGTGGAGTGCAACAAACCAGAAATGTCTCACGGCACATAATTTTGTGTGCGGGTGGAAAAATAGTTTTTTTTTTTTTTTTTTTTTTTTACCGAATTCAAGCTTACTATACAACGCTAATTCAACTACTGGAGATTACCATGGGCAAATGAATTCTACAATCTTCAAAAAGTTGGACAGAAGAAAAACTGATTCCAAACCTTCCTAAAAATGCTGTTATAATTGATAATCTTCATATCACTCCATTCAATTAAACAAAGTTCCAAATTGGTCTAATAAGAAGCAAGTTCTTATGGATTGGCTCTCTGCAAATAACATTTCTCATTCCCCAGATATACGAAAAATCAAATTGCTTAACTTGGTCAAAAACTCGCCCACAACTATTTAAATTTGACACAATGCTCAGAGCATGGATTCCTAGCTGAGGCTAACACCATATCATTGTGATATTAATGCTATTGAGTATGTTTGGGCAGAAGTGAAAAATTTCATTCATCATCGCAACATAACTGGGGATATTGATATGTCGAAACTTTTTAAGCTTTCAAAACAGGCAATTGAACGTATTACAGTTCAAAACTGGAGAAAATATTGCTTTCATGTCACCTCATTGAAAAATATGTATTGGGACAGAGAAAGAATTATGCAAACCTTTTGTGATCAATTTAAGTGAAAGTGATGCCGATTCGGACACCGACTCAGATGACTATGAAGATTAAAAGGATTTGATAAGGGTATTTTTTTTTGCATGGGTTTGTCAAAAGTCACAAGTCATAAATAATTAATCGGATTAGGACATTAAAGTATCTCAGTTCTCTCAACTGTAAGTTTAGAATATCAAAGTTCATTTGAAAAAAATTTGTTTTTCTGTATAATTATTTTTATTTTATACAAAACTTTCTTAAAAATAAATGTTAAATTTTTATTTTATGTTATACCTTTTTTAATTTTGTTAATACTGTATGTACATTTTTTTCAACTTGATACAAGCAAAATAGTTACCACTTTAAAAACTACAACGTTCATAAAAAAAAGCTAAATTTTCCGACCTGTAATAATAAACAAACTCATCCCAGAAGACAGATTGATTACCCTATTATCGGAATGGATTCTCCTTCTTGTGACATGCCAGAAGTGCCGAAGGGTCTCGCATCTGTGGACGTACTATACCATAACGAATGGAAGCAGTTAGCCTTTGTTTAACATCAGTTAAACAAAGTTTCGTGCAATATGGAGTATCTGAGATATATTATCAGAGATGATATAAGTCCAAGAAGTCAAGGACTTATTGAGGAAGATCACGTTATCCACATAAACTGTCATACATTCTCTTGAACTCATTTACACAAGATGCACTTACCACTTGATTGTTCATCACTCACTGCTCCGAGAGAAAAATCTAGCTCGTTTCTTTACTGCACAAACTCAATTTCAAAGGATACCTTGTCCTCTCCCCATCTTCTATATAACAAAAAAATTTCATCAACTGAATCGCATAATATTCTTTTAGAAGTTTATAGTTATCAGATCAATCCTCCTCCTATTTACCAGTGTCTGCAGTCAATCAGTCCTTAAGCTATCTTCCATAAGCTTGACATCTTAACCTCTTCTTAATACATTCTCCACAGCTTCTTACCCTCACAACCCAGGAGACCAAATCTGTGTAGTAATCCATGTCATACAAAGGCCTTGGAAAGGAAAAATGACTACATGTCCTTATGTGTCAATGCTTCATTTAAGCATTGCAGTTATCCTCTGATTTGAATTTGCAATCATTGTTATAGGACCTTTCAACAGTCTCATCTGCAATAATTCTGAGATCGCTAGCTTCATCGGAGTCTCCAAGCACAATCCTTGCAATATAATATGCCAGAGAATCTTTCGTAACGCTACAGTGTATAACTTTATCCTTACTAATATTGAACTGATAGTCATCATTTGCCCCAAGTTCCACATGTAAGTACTGCATATAAGTAGCATCCCTGACTGCTCTGCATATATCTGCATTATCAGCAAACAACTGAACATCTCCTATTGTCAGGTCCATCCCAATATCATTAATGTATAGAATGAACAATGTTCACCTTAAATCTGGAAGACTTACTCCCACTCCCCACTTTCTGATACCTGTCCATCAGCCAACTCCTTACCCAAATCAACAGTTTACATTACAATCCTATATCCTCTAATTTATACAACAGCCCTTCATGTGGTATCCTGTCAAATGCCTTAGCAAATTCCAGTATTATCAGAGCACATCAATTCTGTTTATCCAACTCAGCCATGATATTATAACATGAGCAAACTGCACAGATATCTCTTTAGTAAACCCATGCAAAGTATAGCTTGCCTGTTAAACAATTTCTGTATGCAAGTTCTCATCAAGTTTCCTAAATATTTGCCACCAACTATTCCAAAGACACTAATAGGTCAGTAGTTAATGCACCACCCTTATATGGAAATTATCACACATTTTTTAATTCCTGCTGGTACTTCTGTTGTTAAATATTCCTTGATCAGTGTCTTAGAAGCATTGATCTCCTTCCCATCTTTCTCCTCATTTCTTACCAGTATAAAAAAAAAAAAACAGCACAAAGGAATTAAGCAATGTTTAATACTTCTGATATTTTATCTTTGTCATAGAGACATCTGGAGTACAATATAAATTGAGTTTTAAAATAAATTCAGCTATAAATTTTATTTCTCTTTTTGTAGATGGGAATTATAAGAGCTGTACTTCAATCATCTGAAATTTGACCTTCTCAACAGGTCCTCTGAATTACGTGGTGTGATCACTGCAAAACTTTTCAGGCTTTTAATGACATTTTCTACCTAAAATATTGATATGTATTCCTATTTCCATTCCTCTGAAATATTTTCTACCTCTTCTATCACTGCTTGTTTCATTTAAAAGTCTTTCAAAGTAATTACTCCAAACATCTAGAATATCCTGATCTTCCTTGATCAGGATATTCTAGTCATCATTTCTTGACATAGACATAAAATCTTGACATTGAAATCAAGTCATGATTTCTAGTACTGTAAAAGAAATCAGACATGATTTCTTTTACAGTACTATTTTCTCCATTTCTAAGCTTCTACAAATCTATGCCACCTTCCTGATATTTATTTTGCATATATATTCTAACACCAGTCATCCCATAGCTACTGTTATACATAGCTTAGTTCTCTCATTTTAATCTGTATTCTTTTAGGGCATCTGCCAACTTATTTGCTAAGAAGTTTTGGTATGCTTTCTTCTTTTCCAGGACAACTTCTTTAACCTTGTGTTCACCATGATGTCCTTATTTTTTTTTTATCCTTGCACACAACTTCAACACATGCCTCCATAAATGAATCAATGTTTTCTTCAGGGTTTACCACTGAGATTCCAAGGTTTGGTTCTTGTTTTTGAAGCACTTAATTTTTTCTTTCATGTTTGTATAGTTCAGTCTAAGATTAGCAATAAAAGCTGCTCAAGTTTAATTCCCTTTTAAAATTTTCTTACAGTGTTCTTTTCAAAGTGATAATTATTTTTATCCTACTTAAAACTAAGTGATGATCACCTGCAATTTCAAATCCTCGGTATACTCATCTCCTAAACCAGCATGAAAATATCACTATCAACAATAACGTAGTCAATGAGGATTTTCTTTTTTTTTTTTTGTCTTCTCTCCAGGTGAACTTGTGCACATTTTTATGTTGGAACACAGTGTTAGTAATGACTAGTCTAACTTTATCCTTTATCCTCGAGCCTTACTCCAAATTTTACCAAAATGTAATCAATTCCAACAAGAACCACTTTACCCATTTTCATTAAGTCAGCTGTCTGCTCTAATGACTCAAAAATTCCTCCAATTCTTTCTTAGAACCTTAAATGGGAAAATGGGAACAAAAGGAGTTTCACTGTCCATTTCTCTATTTTGCATTGCATTTGAATGCAATGGCTACACCAGCATCCAAATTCTAAGGAGGAACACTATTTCTAAATTACACCTACAAATCAGCTTGTGACAAATTTTATAACTAACAATTTTGAGTAGAATGCAGGTACATTCAAATTTTCGAATTGTGTACAAATTAGTCACATGGTGGCATTCAACAGAATAAAAGGCAAAAGGCTATGCTAAGTGAATTGTGTTTGATGGAGGCTCTTTTTATGAAGAATAAAGTTGCAAACTTGGATGTCTTGTAATGCTTCAAAGACATCATTTAGATGATTTCATATGGGGAAGAATTACTGGAAAGCCTGAAGAAAGCCACAGAATTACTGATATTGCCAGAGAATTTGAAATCTCACATAGCTTTGTATCCAGGCTCTGAGCAGCATTTCAAACCAATAGAATGTGTTCCAGACGCTTGCTAATAGGTCGCCCTTGCTCTACTACAGAGCACGAGGACAAATTTTTGGTTATAACAGCAAAAATGTAATCAACGCACCGCAGCAGGTCAGCTTGCAAGTTGGCTCCATTCAGGCACAAGGATATCTCAACAAACTGTGACAAGAACTCTGCAACAAGCAGGCCTATATGACTGAAGGTTTGTAGCCTATATCCCTTTATCCACAGCTCATCATAGAGCATGATTTCAGTGATAGTGTCCATAAAAATTGGATAACAAGATACCAATGGGCTAATATACTCTTTACAGATGATAGTTTTGTCTTTCCTCTGATTCTAAACAACACTTGATCTGGCATGAAAGTGGTACTGCTTACCATTGCAAGAATGTTCTTGAAAGAGATAGATATGGCAGTGCTAAGGTCATGGTGTGGGATGGCATTATGCTTAATGGACACACAAAGCTACAAGTGCTGGAAAAAAAGAGACTATGGCTGGTGAATGATATTGCAATAAAGTTCTTCAATCATGTTCGATTGTTCCATTGTGCTATAAGTGAAGAATTCATTTTTATGGATGAAAATGCCACACCACATCATATAAGAGCAGTGGAGATATTTCTGGAGACTGAGGATATTAATCAAATTGAGTGGCCAGCACACTCCCCTGATCTCAACTTTATAGGACATGTTTGGGATGCAATAGGGAGATGAACTGCTACTTGAAATTCCTCTCCAGAACGTATGTTGTTAGCTATGTTAGCTTTAGATGTGGCCAACATCCTAATCAAGTCCAAGCCTCCAAAAAATAATATCCCACATAAGGAATTCATTGCTATAAAAGAGCTACACAACAACAGCCAGATTACCATAACAAAAGCAGACAAAGGAAATGCAACCGTGGTGATGGACACAACTGAATATGAAAACAAAATGCACACACTATTACAAGATCAGTCAACATACAAAATTATAGATCGCAATCCCACCAACACACAAAAGAATAAGACACGAAAATTATTGAAAAAAGTCACTTCCTGGCCCAAAGACACAGTTAACAAACTCAAGCCCTTCCATGTTAAAACACCGAGGATCTATGGAGCACCAAAAATTCACAAGCAAGGCACACCCCTACGCCCAATTGTGGACAGTATAAATATTCCCACATACAAACTGGCTAGACATTTAGCGAAGCTACTAGCCACTCTCACAAACAATTCTCCCTCCTTTGTCAAAAATTCAGCACACCTAAAAAGCATCTTACAACACCTTACCCTAAAAAGCTCAGACTTAATAGTAAGCTTTGACATCACTTCACTATTCACAAATGTACCACTAATAGAAACCCTCAACCTACTGAAGTCACACTTCCCCCCTGATATATTTGAACTATTCAAATTCACAATACATGCAGGATATTTCACATGGAAAGGGAAAATATACAAACAAATAGATGGGACAGCCACGGGCTCCCCCTTCCCCCCCCCCAGCCAACTTTTACATAGAACACCTGGAAAAACAAGCAATCAATACAGCCATTCTCAAACCAACACTTTGGCTACGCTATGTTTACAATGTGCTTGCTATTTGGCCACATGGCCCAGAGACAATGAAAACATTCTTAGCACATTTAAATAGCCAACATCCAAAAATCCACTTTACTATGGAACTGGAAGCCAACAACTGTCTGCCCTTCCTGGATACACTTATCACACGTCTTCCAGATGGTTCCTTATCATTTTCAGTTTTTAGAAAATCCACACATACAGGTAGATACTTACACAAACAATCACACCATCATCCTTCTCAACAATATGGCATATTAAAAATGCTAACCCATAGAGCGAGAGCAATCTGTTCCAATGACAAGGCTCTTACTGCTGAACTGACTCACTTACGCCACACCTTCTTGGCCAACAGCTACAATCCACATAAAATAAACAAAATACTAAACACTCTTAAGAAACCCCTCCCACCATTCACCACAGAGAACTACAACAAAACAGTCACCATCCCTTACATTAAAGGCACATCCAAAAAGATCTCAAGAATTCTCAATAAACATAAACTACGCACTACATTCAGACCATGTAGCAAATTAGCTACCCTCATCCGCTCACCCAAGGACAGCATTCCTCCTTTATCACATCCAGGAGTCTACCAAGTACCCTGCTCATGTAATCAAGCCTACTACGGTCAAACAGGAAGAACTGTGAACATCCGCATCAGCGAACATAAAAGATACGTCCGGAATTATCATTATGGAAAGTCGGGCCTAGCAGACCATGCTCTGGATACCCCTGCACACAGGATCAACTGGAAAAACACAAAAGTACTACACAGAAACCCATATAAATCAGAGAGATTGTTCTTAGAGGCGACAGAAGCCCTAAAACACACTCCAAATCTCAACAAATATGGCTGTATTAACTTGCCAAAGATCTGGGAGACAGTCATATTAAGAAAAAACTAGCACTTTTCTAGGACTCTAGTAATATGTGATAGCTCTATTTTTTTTTTTTTTTTTTTTTTTCAGATAGAGGGTACCAAAATCAGGACTCGTCTTTGTGTTGCTGCTACAATTTTGTTTAAGTACACCATGTTGTTATAGTCTCGCGTATTGTGACAAACAGTGTTTTTGTGCTCTGAAGTGCTGGTTATAACACCAGCGAAATATCAGCAATAAGTTAATAAATTAATTATTTACTTAGTTTCTGTGTTCTATCATATACCGTTAAAATAATAAACAACATGTTCGACGAACACATAAGTCTGTCCACACGTTTAAGGCTCTATACCAAATATATAATTTCTTGGCATCTTTAATTTATAGTATAACCAAGTGAAAAAAAAAAATTTCAAAATACTTCCCATGAAGTTAATATCGTTAAGTCAAAGAGAGGGGGGGAAAAAATCCGAAAACAATTTTAAAATTTTCAAGAAACATTTTTGTCCTTTAACCAGTGCTGTGATACCAGCATCCAACTTAAATATGCATAGCTCAAAAGAAACTGAATGTGGAAGGGAGAAACGATGTATGGCCTCTCTGTGTCAAATCAATCCTGCCTTTCCATATGGTGGCCTGTTTCCACAAAAGGGATCTGACAAAAACACCAAGTATTCTGCTGCAAAAGGACACCTTATTAATTAGGGAAAATACCAACTAGACTTAGTAGTAGGTGACCATCACGAGGTAAAATATCACCACCCTGCTTATTGGAGACTAGACACACTTTTACTAACTTTTAGTAACCGGTTACTAAATCAATACAAATCCAAACTCTGCCCATCATTATTAAAATAAAGATAATGTAATTATCAAAGAAAGAGCCATACAGCTTCATTTTGGTGATGTAAATTATATAAAAATAGTGGATATTAAAGATCCAACATTATTTCAAAATTTCTCATAAGCTCTCTGGTCAAAATTTTGCAACTTTTGAAGTTTCTACATATATTCGACTTTGGAATAATGATGGATCTTTAACTACTATTTCTCTATAATTTACATTGCCAAATTGAAGCTGTATGACTTTGTTTGATAAGTACTATTATACACTGACTGAGAGTTCACTTAATGAAAAATACACTGACATGGGATTGCTTTGGTACGGAATGAGAGTTCTTAGGTTTCTGCCTAGTCTCTGAAGAGAAACCCACTAGTTTAAAACAGCTTTCAGGCTAGTGAAACCTTTATCAAATGTACTAAGAAAAGGTGAATATATAGATGACAGGGCAGTGCTTGTGTCTTAAGTAGTGTAAGCTAGAGAACTCTGATGCTGGGGATTGTATTTTCATAAGCTCTTTTGTCAAATTTTACACATATATTCGGATTTAAAATCTTTAATATTCACTATTTCTATATAAAAAAAATTTAATTTCTCATTGAGTATAATTTACTTTTCTTTCTGGTTACAAAACTTGATTGGTAAAGGCTTGCCTTCACAACCCCCCCCCCCCACACACACACACAAACACACTGGAGAATGGTATGGTATTAAGGAGATAGTGTTTAAGGGTTTGCACTACAAGATTCATATTAGATTCTAGATTACACTACATCAACAAAACTACAGGCAGGATTTCAGGTCATCAATGTATAAGGAGAAACAGTGTGGGTACTCTAGGTATGCTATCAAGAGGAAACCATTCACCACAACATGCAGAGAATAACTGGAGGGAAAACAGGCAAGCCAACTGCAAAGGTTGCATGGTAAACCAATGAAATGGTAATTAGATAAGTAAATTTTATGCAAGAGCTGATCATATTATTACGGGCAATTCCAGGGAGTCATTAGACTTGTCGAGGGAGGTCCCAAATCATATTCATCACAACTATTCGACATTCATACAGTATCTATCATACCTCGCCTTAAACTCATTCACTGTCACAGCATCCACCACAGACTCAGGGAGCGCATCCCACTCATTCACTACTCTAAAAGTAAAGAACCCAGCTCTAACACCTTTACTAACCACACTTTTGCCCAGTTTCCATGGATGTCCCCTAGTCCTCCCACAACCAGCCCTGTTCTCAAAAATATCTTCTGAATTAATTTTATAGAAACCCTTCAGTAATTTGAACGTCTCAATCATATCTCCCCTCCTCCGCCTATCAACCAATTTCTGCAACCCACAAATCCTCAACCTGTTCTCATACGGTTCATTCCACAGACCTGCTATCATCTTGGTCACTTGCCTCTGGATCCTCTCCACCTCCTCCCCATCAAGAAGAAACCTAGGTGACCAAATCTGAGCACAGTAGTCGAGATGGGGTCTTATCAAGGCTCGATACAGAAGAACAATAACCTGCTTGTCTCTGCTTGTCAACGTATTCTTCAGCAACCAAGTGATTTCATGAGCTGATTTGGCCACTTTTGCAATGTGTCCCCTAAATTTCAATTCCTTATCCACCAACACTCCTAAATCTCGTGCCTCATCAATTTCCTGGAGCACGGTTCCACCAATGCAGTAAACTGCCTCCAATCTTTTCACCCCAAAATGCATAACCTTACATTTTGCTACATTAAATTGACATCCATTCTCCCTAGCCCAGACCTCCAATCTATCCAAATCATCCTGCAAAATTTTGACGTCATCTGCATTCACTATTGCCCTACCCAACTTCGCATCATCCGCAAACAAATGAACTGTTCCTCTCAGATCCTTTCCTATATCATTTATGAACAAATTAAACAGCAGTGGTCCAAGAACAGATCCTTGTGGCACACCACTAGTCACAGGCCGTCTTGTGGACTCTACTCCTGAGTAAACCACTCTCTGATATCTCTCCGTCAACCACCCTCCTATCCATCTCACCAACCCTATGTCCATTCCCATATGCTGCAATTTACTGATTAGAATTCCATGTGGTATCCTGTCAAAGGCCTTAGCAAGGTCCAGTAGAATCACTGTAAACCCATTACCCTTATCCAGTTCAGCCGTCACTGTGTTATAATACGTGAGCAAGTTACTGAGGCATGACCTACCCTTCACAAAACCATGCTGTCCCCGATACAGTATCCCATTTTCTTCTATCCAATCTTGTATTTTCCTCTTGACTATTTTCTCTAAGACCTTGATAATGATTCCTGTTATGCTGATTGGCCGGTAATTTTCAACAGCAGCCTTGGAACCACCTTTGTGCAGTGGAACTATTTTCCCCTCTTTCCACCCCCTTGGGACTGACCCAGTCCTGAGGCTCAAATTAAACAAAATGGTCAAGGGCACTGACAATTCTTTGGCCGCTTCACGTACGACATGAGCTGGTATACCATCCAATCCTACAGATGTATTGACATTGAGGTTCTGTAATAGAGTAGTTACCTCTACTTCATTCATCACAATTCCAGTATAAGCTGTTGGTTCTTCCATTTCTGCAAAGTCACCACCTGGATGATATACTCTTGCAAAGTGCTCGCTCAGTAATTCCACAACATCGACTGATTCGGTTACCTCCCTACCCTCAGCATTTTTTAAGATCATTCTACCATGAGCATTTTTCCTTTTACTTGCAACATATTGAAAAAACTGTTTGGGATTCTCTTTAGCCTGCATGGCCAATTTCCTTTCGTAATCTGTTTTTGCTTTTCTTACCACCCTTGTTACCATCCTGGCCTGAGCTTTATACTGTTCCTGCACCTGATGGTCACCCTTCTCCTTAAATTCCCTCCACAATTGTTTCTTTTTTTGCAGCTCAAGCTTAATAGTGTTATTCATCCATTTAACCCCTACCTGATTTATTATTCGGACTCTTGGTATACAGTCAACCATTGCCTCCTGCAAACAGTTCTTAACCACCTCCCATGCACTATCAACATCCAGCCCCTTGCAGTTTTACATGCCATGGCATTGAGCCAAGCACACACCTAAGCTTGTCATACTTACCAGCCCGGTAATTTCACATGTACCCTGTCTTAATTGTAAATTCGACTCCTTTAGCCACCTCTCAAGTCATGACCTTATGGTCACTCTCACCAATTGGTGGCAACATGGTCATGTTCGTTACAGCTACATTCTCAGTTGCAATTACTAGGTCCAGTACTCTCTGCCCCCTGGTATTTTCCAATACATGTTGCCGTAGATAGTTGTCCCTTAATAACTGCATAAAATCCAATTCCTTCCTCCCATGTGCCCTCTCCTCTTTCCAGTCAATGTTACCATAATTGAAATCACCCATAATAATTACCCTCCTTCCACTCATTTCTTCTATTTGCTTATGCATACTATCCCCACCATCCACTCCATCACCCGGTCTATAGCAGCACCTAATTGTATATTTTGTTCTGCTAGATTCTATCTCACACCAAACAGCCTCAAATGTGCTTTTTTCCCCATCCTGCAGTTCAACTTCTATACTCCTTGGCTGAAGCTCGTCAGCTATCATCAATAACACTCCCCCCCCCCCCTTTTATTCACCCTGTCACTCCTGAACATGCTATATCCATCGCATTCAATCCCACTAGCTTTATCATCTTCTGTCAGCCATGTTTCACTAATACCGACAACCTGTGGCCTGGAAGTGCCAACCATGGCCAAAAACTCTTCCTTCTTGTTCCTAATACTCCTGGCATTAGTGTACATGAATCGCAGAAGCCCATTTGTCCCATCCTGATTTGTTGTCCGTCGTACTCGCCCGGGCATAATATACTCATTCATACACTTAACTGCCCCCCCCAAAGTCTGCATATCTACTCCCCCCCTCTTAATAAATCTAGTTTCCCTGAGTCTGTACATCCACTTCCACATCATTCATCAACACTCTTTCAAGTCTCCGTACACCAACTCCATTCAAATGTAACCCATCCATCTTATATAAGTCCTTTCACCCATCGAACTCATTCCACACATCCACAAATTCCACACCACTCTCCATGCATAACCCACGCATAAAGTCATTGGCAATTATGGCCCTCCTTCTAAACACTTCGCTGTCATACCGCGGTAAGATACTCACAATTCTAACTCTCTCACTCTTCTCTTTTGCTACCTCAAACAACTCCCTCACATCCTCTATCATTTCCATTTTGTCCTCTTTCAAATCATTCGTTCCTGCCACGATTATCATCTCTTTCACCCTCTGTTTTTGCAGTCGAATAGATTCGCTTATGCTCTAGATATACTTGGAGAAGTACACAACTTTCTCCAAACCATTTTATTGTTTGTGTCTTAAGATAGACAATGTTGGCTAGAATATCTGCAATGGAGTGACAGCAGGAGAATATATATTGGTAACCACTAATTAACTAATCAGTCTCCAAGTAGTGAAGTAGTTTGTAGTTGATGACTTGTACTGATTTAAAAAAAAAAACTGTGGTGAGATGAATGAGACAATAGTTTGATGGCTAAATTTTACTTCCCTTTTCTTGGGAATGACTGAACATGGTTGGTTAGATCCACGCTGTTAGGAAGAAATCAGATAAATATGAGAGATTGTGAAGACAATTACAGGTTGGGCTATGAAGCACACAAGTGCACCAATTTTGAGCATAGTACACATCTATACTTCAGAAACTATACATTTTAGTAACGTGAGTACATGGGGATTGTGTTCTACTTTTTTTTTGTTTTTAGAATTACTATAATTTTTGCTATGTAAGGTTGTAATTTCTCTTTTAGACATAAGCATTCATTTTCTTATAATTTACTATCTTTTGTATCAATTTCTATGTTTCATTTTTCTTTTTTTGTCTACATGCTCATTCCAATTTGTGATGTCTCTTTTCCTGTGCCATTTTTCTTTTTCCTAGGCTGTCATCTGCATGCAACTCCCATATAATATGATAACAAATTAAGGCATATTTATTCACTAACAACAAGTAGTTATATTTAAGTTAATGACTTAATTTATTTTCTCAGTAAAAGTGGAAAACAAGTCTCCAATTCCTGAAATTAAATGTAACTCAATGTATATCCATTGCTTTTTTCCTGCATTACACCCTCCTTCTGCATTCATCATTCCTTTATTTTCATTCTTTGTTAAATGGATAACAGTCTACAGATCAAGATTCCACAGTATTGCCCCCCCCTCCCCATGAAAGGTTGTTAACTGACAGTAATTAGTACCATGGGTGAACTATGAGTTAGATAATCCAAAACCTTACTCACGAAACCAAAAAAAAAAAAACTTTTCAAGCTACACAGGCAGAGAAGTCTCACACGAGGTGATGAAATTCATCTTCCACAAAGATATGCACAAGACCTAGATGTCAATGGCAGGATTCAAGTGGATATGCTTATTCAAGCCCACACCCTGTTGTCAGGCTGTGGGCTTGAATCAGTGTATTCAGCACACCCACTCCACATAGGCGAGTGGACACACTAACCATTCAAGTTTACTAGGCTGGCATACATGTACTGTATATATTTTATTGCTATATATCTATAATGGTTTCCTATGTATTAGTCCATAATTAGTCATTTTATGGATAAAACAAGTTTTTTTTTTTTTTTTTGCAATAAAATGTTCTAATGTATTTTTTTTTTAAATTAAAGCAAGTGTTTTGTTCATAACATGTTTTGATGGTACAGGAATTAAACTTATAAAGAAATATACAGTTAACAAGACATCCTTATATAATTTTTACTAATGAAAAGTATCCAGATATTATGGAATCAAAGAAATAATCTGATGAATAAGATTTCAAAATGGTATTGGTCATTTAAAATATCAAGCAAAATAAGTTCACTGTCATTTTTCATTCTGAAAAATGACAGTGAACACTAAAATAAAGATGGATTGAAGTAGTTATGAATGCTTAGAAGACTGAAAATGTAAGAAGTGATCAAATCAGGGATCTGATAAATAATAGAATAATCTTGAATAAAGTTTGACAGGAAACTAATCATGAACTATTGTGATAAACATAATATCTGGCATACACTTCTGGAGGGTATGTACCAGCCTGCTTGAATGAACAGTAGTCTCTGTTCTCTGACCAACAAGCAGTGGTCAATGCTTTACAAATGCTTAAAAGACTGAATAATGAAAGCTGATGAATAAGACTGATGACAAATAACAGACTAATTTGGAAGAAAATTACAGATAGAAAATTCATGAAATATTAACTGTATTGGAATATGCTGGACATATCTTGTGAATACACACCTAAATATGATGAATAAAATGTTACAAGGATGCTGCCAAGGAGTATTTCCATTCCTTCAATTCAGAACACATATTCCAAGCTTAATATCATTATATAATAGTTAATATTTTAAAATCAAAATGCATATTTTGGAGGGCTGAGGTGAATTCACCTGTGCCTTCTGTAGACCCTCCTCCACCCTGTGAATTGCAAATTGAGACATGTATATGCCACTGTTTAAAACCAAGGATTTGCATACCAGTATTTCATATGGGATGGGATACAAGCAGTCAAAAGGCATCCCAGGATATCACAGCTATCACTAAAATTAATAGCTTCAATTAGTTGAGTAAATAAGGATGACATCTTAATGGAAATGGAAGGTACGTTTTTGTAAGAATAGCAAGAACAAAAGGGAGGAGGAGGTCTGCTGTTGAGGATAGCAACAGAAATATTTCTGCATAAGGAAGAAATGAAAACAGGAAATAGTAGCAGGGGATTTGGGACAATATGGTGTGAGGTGAAAGTTGACAGGATGAGATATTTAATTGGATGTTGCTATTGGCAATGGAATGTGAAGGGTGGTGATGAAGAAATGTATAGGCATCTTATGTCAATGAAAATGAGAAGGGATTTTTTCTTGGTAATCACCGTGTGATTTTAATTATGTTAATTAGATTAGAATGATGAGATTAACAAATGAGAATAAAATTAAGATAGCGGGAGGGGGGTTCTCCCAAAAAGTTGTTTTTTTCATTCCACATATAGGCAAATCGGCCTTCCAAGTTGGTGATGAATGATGGTAGTTGCGTATAGTAGGAGAATTAAGTAGTAGGGGAGATATTATATGTGTGTAATGGAGTGCAGCAGAGTGCCTTCCCATAATGAGTTCTTGGAGGTCACACAACAATAATTAATTTCTTGGGTTCTTGAGGGACTACTTTAGGCAATAACAAAGGGAACATAAAGTTCAAGAGTCTTAGATATAACCATATCACAAGAGGATGTGATTGTGAATGGGATTGCTGCATTTCTCTCTAGTTGGTGAATAATTGTGAGGTAATTACCTGAGTATCCAAATCAGAGCACAAGAGTAGTGCCCAGCCATATGAAGACTTCTGTGAAGAAAGGATATGCATGAAACAGATTATTGACAGTCCAGAAGTCAGCTTTGATTATAGCAAGGAATGAGTTAAGAAGAAAGGAGATAAATGCTGCTGGGCACTGATTAAGAGCTATATAACAGCAGCAGTATGTGAATGTATTCCAAAGGTTAAAAGTGTAAATAAGATTGGTGTAAAATGGATGAATGAAGAGTTAAATATGAAATCTGGATGAAGAGAGCACATTCGAGGCAACAAGTTAAATATCTGTAATAATCAGTTGCACGAAGAGTACAGAGACCATTCAAAGACAGCAATTTCTAGTTTGAATAGAAATTAGCCAATCAGACCAAGAAAAATCCTAGATCTTCATATGTGGCAAATAGAAAAAGGAAAGAATGATTACAGTAAGATGTTAATGGATGAAAATGGTAGACTAGTCTGTTGCAGAAGATGTAATCAGGTATTCAGTGAGAAATTCTTCACAGTATTTCATCCTTATAAGCATGACATTATGAAAAGCTTCAGTGTAAAGGGAATGGGAGATCTACTGATGTGGAATTACATAAACCTGATGTTGATAAGGCAAAATGTTCTGGGGAGTTAACAGCAATACTGGCATACCTGGCAGCAGGGAAGTCCCAAAGGAGTGGAAACAGTAAAATTTCATTTCATAAAAGGTTGTGATAAGGCTGAGCATGCAAATCATAGACCAACCAGCATGTCTGGAATTGAAGTTAAAGAAATGTCAGAAAGGTCGCTCTCAATGTTGCACATACTCAGTATGGAATGTGTGTGTCAAATTTTATACTGCAATAACAGATGATGTGAATTCTTTCCAAGTGTAACAGTACATTATTATTGAATCTTTGGACTCCATGGAGGTGTCTTTACAATAATAACAAAGGACCTCCCACGATGAGTCTTTTGACTCCATGGAGGCCTGAATAATAATAATAAAACATTCATATGATGGAAAGGAGTTTCATTTTAAACATTTCAAAGTTCGAATTTTATTTTAAACTTGTATTTTATATGAATGAGTTTACCTGTATATTGTGTGTTCTATGTAGATGTAAAATGAAAACAATTTATTTTCGTCCAAACACTACATGGATCAATGAATATTTTGGTTCTTGTGTTTCTATATTTCCTTAAACTGTTTCTTAAAAATATCTTAACTTTGCATTAATTAGAAGCAAGTTTCTTTACCCTAAAATTTTCTAGGATGTGATACTGGTGAAACGTATCGCCAACGTAAGTCGACTTCGTTCCGAATGATTAAATCAGGTCTAATGTAAATCAATACTTTTAAGACTACACATAACAAAACGCGTAATACCTAGCTAAAAATGTTAGGCTCTTCGGTTATAACTGAAATATTTTCGACTGAGCAACATACCGTTAGCACAATGTATCCTTCAATCTCCAACTATTAACTCGTATTAAATATTCTCTGAAATCACCTAGTACACCGCTACTATCAGCTCAGGATACCAAACATTTGTGACGTATTAATTTATAGCCTTATTTTACTTACTGTATAATACCACTTAAAAAACTAATAAATGAAGAAACGTTGTAATCACACGCTTCTTATTTGTCTGAAAATGTAACCCTTTTCTGAATTAAATGCAGTGCATGGTAAAAGGTGTAAACTTAGGGCACCAAAAAACGTTAAACGAAAAGTTTTGTGAATCTCGATATCACAGCACCATAACTAAAAATACCATACTTCTCAGAAAATCTTAACTTGAATAAGGTTGTAAGTAAGTACACTATGATTTTGCTAAGTTTACTTGGAAGCGGTTTATACAATATACTATACCGGTTTGTCAGGAAAATACTGTATTAACCTGGATAGTCAAGGAGTTGTGCAGTTGATCAATAAATTAAACTTTATTTTCAGGGGTACTGCTGCAACCGAGGAAAAAAATAAAGCAATATTACTAACATTTTACCTTCTTAATAATCTTTAATCATTTATATTAACCACCTTCAACTCCTCATCTACCGGTAAATCATACTAACATCAATGCTCTTCCAAGAAGTAGTAGATACCTCGCAAGGCGGCAAAGTTGATACAACATAACACGCAAGCGCACAAACACGTACATCATATTCACTATGAAAATAGCATTGGGAAATACCAAATGTACGTTTTTTGTATATAAAGTAGATAAATGCTATGTATATCGCATTAGTTATAGATATTATTGTTAGCTAATGACTAATATTCGGTGTTGTGGATTCGTGTATATATATATATATATATATATATATATATATATATATATATATATATATATATATATATATATATATATATATATATATATATATATATAATGTACACACACACAACTGGCGCAAAAAAACATAGTGAATAACAACAACGACATATGTTATGGAGTAAACGGGTATTGAAGTTCAGTACAGTTTTTTTTTTTTTTTTTTGGCGCCATACTGTGTGTGTGGGTGTGGGTGGGTGTGTGCGTGCGTGTATATGATGGACGTCAACAAATGTCTTTGGCTATGATGATTTCATAGCTACATTTGAGGTCATCATTACTCTGCTTATTAGAGGTCTGAAGTGAACTGAAAAAAGTCCATTTAATGTTTAGCTTACTCAGTTCCCTTACTTAGCCCCTGTCGTGAAAGGTTTGCTTACGCTTGGATCCATCGAAACTTTTACAGTTTCTATATTCGGCATGAAACTCTTGTAGTTTCTCTATTCGGCTTTGAAATAATGTTGAATTCAATATGCACTCAATTTGAATAATTTAGCTTACTCATCCTATGTTTTAACATATTGCCAACCTTTCAATATGATTTACATATTGAAACAAGATTTACAACCTAACAATATGTACATATAATGCACATATTATTATTATTATTATTATTATTATTATTATTATTATTATTATTATTATTATTATTATTATTATTATTATTATTATTATTTACACAATTAATACACAGTCAAACAAAGATATCATCGAAACAAAGTTTGACTGACAATAGAGAGCAATTCAGATTCTACCCAAGAATCTAAAACAAGGCTATCAGGTAGCGTCGTAAAATATGGGCTTTTTCAAGTAATGCTGTTTTTTGTAGATCATGTGTGTCACTTCGTTGTTTAATTATTGTAAATAGTCGAATAGCTGCTTTGAAATTGCATCAAGTGCACCGATGTGTTTAAGCCACAGCTGGCCAATCACTAAATATCGATATTTAGTGATTTTTTTTCTAATTCTTTGTTGTTAATGTTGAAATCGATGGGTACTGCGATATCAATAATCCACACTTGTCGATGTAAAATAATTGTGATGTCAGGTCTATTGTGTTTCAAATTCCGATCGGTTTGTATTCTAAACTTAGTAAAAATTTCCAGAGAATTTTTGCTTCTTCGTTTTCCAATACTGTCTCTATTTTATGTTGCCGCCAGTTATCAGTTATAAGTTAGATAGGGCTAAAACGCCTCGCCTACTCCCTATACGGGAATAAAAGGCGTTAGTTGATTTTTTTTTTTACCAGTTATCAGAAATAAGAAAACCATATTTTTTGTATGCATGCCAATGAATTATTTTGCCCACTTGATAATGACAGCATTTATAATCAGTTTGGACTATCTTACTGTAGACCAGTGTTTCTCAGCGTGGGGCGTACGCACCACAGGGGTGAAATTTGAATATTTTGGGGGGCAATTAGAAAATGTACATGTACATATTTATACATATTTATATTATACTTTTTCAGAACTTGGCTGACTATTATGCTAGAAGGGGGAGCATCAAAATCTTTGAGATGTTGAGGTGGGGGCATGTGAGAAACACTGCTGTAGATGCTGATTACATGTTCTACAGTTCATCCCTCTGATCGCATAATCTGCAATTACTGTTATTATCGATGTTCAAAATTTTTGCTTTGATTGCATTGGATTTTAAAGTTCTGTTCTTCGAGTGGCTAGAATAAATCCTTCTGTTTCTGTTTTAATATATCCATACTGCAGCCATTGGTCACGTCAGATTTTTCCTCAATATGTCGAATTAATTGGCAATGAGGAGTTTATTTTTCCAGCCCACACATGAGTGATTTTGCTGTTATTTTTTGTAATCAGATTTATTTCCTATTGCTTTTAGAAGACTTTTTTGTAAAATGGCTTGAAGCATTTGCTCAGTGCTTTTGCTATTGTCAGTGTAATTTTTTAAAATAATTTCTTCTTCTTCCACAGTCACTGTTTTGGTGTATTCCGCTGCTGCTTGTTATTTAACTTTCGAGTGGAGAATAGCACAGCTGACTAACACTATAAATAGTGTTGGTTAGCTGAAATTGCTTTTATATATTTCTCCTGACGAGAACTGGTGCTTTCAAGCCGATCCGCCCGCTGGAGTGGTGGTTACGCGCCTCTGCACTAAACCTCCCGAAGAAAGAGCGTCAAAAGTTCGATTATAGTCGCCTACTAGAGTAACTTTTTCTAAGCTATTTTTCGACCGGTTTTCGAGTTAGTCGATCTCTGCGGATCAAGCGGATTTTTTCTCCGGAATCTCGTGTTTTTCGTTCCTTAAACTCAAGAAAATCGACCGTAGAACACACACTATTTAAAAATATTGTGTTAGGGTTAGGTACCAAGAGTTGGTGGCACTTGTTAGCTGTCTCTTCATTGCGTGCCGTTTAATTAATGATAGCCCGTGGGCCAGCTATCTCTGTTCAGCTACCAGTGGAGATTGAACTGCCCACTCAGTCTCCAAAAGTTAGATATGGCTAAAACGCCTCACCAACTACCTATACGGGAATAAAAGGAGTTAGCTGATTTTTTTTTATTTCTCCTGATCAAAATTAAAATTGATAGAGTGATTAATTTTTCCTCGTTTAAGAGATAAAAATTTCGCATTTATTTAAAAATTCCATTTAGATGTCCTAACTGAAAATGAGTGTAAAAGAGTTAATTTGCTGTTCTGATTTTACATGTAACTTCAAGTCATCCATATACAGCATAAGGAAAACTTCAAAATCGTAGACAAAGGTATCAAAGAAATGTTGAAGAGTAATAATGGCAATGAATCACCTTGGAAAATGCCACTTTTAATGCTAATATCTCTGAAACCTTCATTATTGACCATGAAGTTGTTTTCCATGAATTCATAGCAGCAGCCAAAAAATAACATATGTTTTTGCTAATCGAAATATTTGTAGTGATTTTATGGCTCGGGAATGTGCGAGGGAATTGAATGCTTTCTTACAGTCTATCTATGAAATGTTTCAGTAGTTTTTTATCTTTTTGAATTTCTGAGGATCATTTTATCAATAAGGAATCTAGTATTTTATTCCCTCTAGATTTTTGAAAAGAGCCTTTTTGTTCAATTTGATAAGTCTGATAAGTAATCATATATGGAATTTTCTATGATTGTAGTGAACAACTTAATCATAGTTGGTAGGCATGTTATTGGACGATAGTTCACACCATTTTCCTTATCTTTCATGAAGAGGAGAGTATGGACAGATTTCGTCCAGTCTTCCACTAAGCCTGAGTGCAACAAATAAATAAATTGTTCTGCCATTCGAATACGTAGACTGGTTAGATGTTTTAACCAAAATCCATATTTACCTAAAATTCGTATTTAACAGGTGCACTCCACTTTTTTTTTAATTTATTAGCTTCTGCACTGACCATTTCTTTAGTAATAATGATATTTTCATTTGTTTTTCTTTCTATTCTGATTCTATTTCCTTAATCCATGAGGTGTGTTTATTGTGTTGAATAGGATAATAATAATAATAATAATAATAATTATTATTATTATTATTATTTAGATAGGACTAAGACGGCCTATCCTACTCCCTGTAATGGAATAAAAGGCATTAGCTGATTTATTATTATTATTGTTGTTGTTGTTGTTGTTGTTATTGTACAGGCATATTCCTGCAGTCCAAAGACTCATCGCGGTAGACCCAAACTATCTACACAATCTATCCTCTCCTGAAAAAGCACTCACAACACTCTGGCAACCCATTCTACTCATTCAAACTCTCCAAGAAAAAAAATCTAGTCCTCACAAACACAACTTTATTCAACATCCAGGGATAACCCATTGTTCTGGTCACTCTAGCCAAGTGCTGAAATATTTCCCCTGTATCTATCCTATAAAACCCTTTATGCAACTTAAATGTTTCTATCCTATTCCTCTTTTTGTCCTATCAACCAATTTTTTGCAATCCACACACTCTCAATTTCTCTTCATAGGAAACATTCCACAAACCATTCATCATCTTGATCGCTCGTGTCTAAATCTTCTCCTCAGGAGATCAAATTTGAGCACAGTAATCCCGAAGTGGACGTATCAAAGCCTTATAAAGAGGAATAATAACCTCCTTATTTCTACTTGTCAATGTGTTCTTCAATAGCCAAGTAATCCTATGGGCTACCATAGCAATATATCCTCTAAACTTTACACTCTCTGACTACCAACATCACTACCCATATATCTCTTTCCTGGAATACAGTGCCATATAATAAAAATAAAAAAATAAAAAAAATTTGGCCACCACACGAAATTCCAATTTTCAGTTTGGCAATTATTATTATTATTATTATTATTCCTGATACCTCCAAGGAGTCCGAAGACTCATCGTGGGAGGACATCTACAACTGTCACTACACCTAACCTCTACTACGAATCATCTCCATCAACGCCATCTACCGCCCACTTCCAACACCACCACAACTAGTAATTTTTGTCTGTAAATTGCGTGTGTTCTGAAGGGCCGATTTGTATGTATGCGGGATGAAAAACCCGAGTTTCCGGGAGAAAAAACCCTGCTACCTCCATATGAGATCGGCTAACTCACCTTCGATTGAAATCGACCAGATAAAGATTCCTCCCGTCGCGACGAGAATCGAACTTAGGCCTATTCCAATCGAAGGGCGCAATGTACCGTCGTTCTTCCAATTGCGCTACGGAGGCGACAATGAACGTGTTAATAGGTAATCAAGGTGATATGATACCTTGATTATTACTTTACCTAATTTTCCATCATCGGCATTATTTTTATTTAATTTCAGGTTATTTCCTATATTATGTATCTACAAATTAAATAGTAATGGTTGCAGCACTTAACTTGCGACGCGCAACGAGTCACCTGTTTTCGCTTCGATTCTGTCCTTCGATATACCAATTTTTGATGTCCGTGTGTTAACGCATAAGTACTGGGAAAATTCATGATAAAAGTTTAATGGAATGAAACAGCACTAGGAAACGATTAAAAGAAGTACTTAATTTTTCCAATATTTCGGTCCGTTAGAGAAACATCGTCAGGAGTACAAAATGAGACTTGTAACACACACACACACACACACACACACACACACACACACACACACACACACACACACACACACACACACACACACACACACACACACACACACACACACACACACACACACACACACACACACACACACACACACACACACACACACACGCACGCACACACACACACACACACACACACGGTGGCGCCAGGCAGGCGCCACTACAAGGTGAGCGCCGTTTCGAAGTGTTATTATGAAGTTTCATTCTTTTTTTAAATTTTTGTAAACGAATTAAGTAATAATAATTAGATAAGTCAGTATAATTGCTGCAAATTTACATATTCTGCATAAAAATAGATCAGATTTTCTACCACTAAGATTGTCATGAACGCACCTTCTTAGTCAGCAAGCACACTGCTTCACTCGGCTCAGAGCAGTCCTGTGCAACGACCCTATCTCGTAATATATTTTCTACGGGACCTTAGAGTCTTATTCCACTGAAGCGCTAGTAGTCGTTTGGCCCAGCGTGCAGAACTCTGTGAAATCGTTATGTCGCCAATGTAAGTAATTCTAACCAGGTGTAATGTGATATAGGATTTTAAGATTGGCAACTATAAATGTTTTAATAAGGTTAATAGAAATAATAAAATTCCTTGGTAGTCAAAATTTAGCATTTCGAGGATCATCAGATAAATTATATAACAAAAATAATGGAAACTTTTAAAATTAGTGGAATTATTTGCTAAATTTGATCCTGTTATGGAAAATCATATTGAAAGAGTTCTTCGAAAAAACAACAGCGTACACTATTTGAGTAAGGATAGTCAAAATGAAATAATAAAGATGTTGGGAAATGCAATAAAGAATAAAATCTTATTATCAATTCGAGAATCCAAATATTATTCGATAATTTTGAACTGCATACCTGATGTTAGTAAAACAGAACAGATTATTATTATACGCTTTGTTTCCTGTACTAATGAAATAGTCGAAATCAATAAAAACTTTTTAGGTTTTGTAAGTGTTGATGATTCTACAGACCGCGGTTTATTCGAGACAATAACTACACACTGACCAAATGGAACATTCCTATTGAGGACATGCGAGACCAGAGTTATGATAATGGAGCAAAAGAAAAATAAGCTTCAAAATTTACTTTTAACTAAAAATCCTCTGGCTTTCTACATTCCATGTGCTGCGCACACTCTCAATTTAATGATCAATGACACAGCAAAAGTAAATGCAGATTCAAATAGTTTTTTTTACAACTGTACAAGAAACATATAATTTTTTTCATCATCACCAAAGCGTTGGACAATTCTTTTGAAATTTATATCAAATATAACATTAAAACAGCCATCGGAAACTCGTTGGGAAAGCAAAATTAAAGCAATTCTTCTACGTTATCAATTAGGAGAAATTTATGACGCGCTCTTTGAATTTTTAAATAATGACAACTTCAATAAAGAAATTCAAAATGAAGTTTTATGTAATAAAATCAAAGACTATAAATTCATCTACTCTTTAATAATTTGGCACGATTTACTTAAATAAAATAAATAAAATCAGCTAACGCCTTTTTATTCCCGTATACGGGAGTAGGCGAGGCCATTTAGCCCTATCTAACTTTTGGAGACTGAGTGGGCAGTTCAATCTCCACTGGTACCAATCAGAGATAGATGTCCCAAGGTTATCACTAATTAAGCGGTACACAGTGAAGAGAGACGGCTCAAATGTGCCGCCATCTCGTGGTCCCTAACCCTAACACAATATATTTAATGTCTGAAATAATATGGGTTCTACGGTCGATTTTCTTGAGTTTACGGGACGAAAAAACCCGAGTTTCCGGGAGGAAAAACCCGCTTGCCCGTGCTAGAGATCGACTAACTCGGGAACCGGTCGAAAAAAGGCTTAGAAAAATTTCCTCTAGTCGCCGACTAGACTCGAAACCAAGTCTTCCTTGGTGCGGCCAAGCGCCGTGGTATGCAAACGCCACATCCACTGAGCTACACGGGCACGATTTACTTAACAGAATAAATCCAGTAAGTAAAGTTCTTCAGGATAAAAATATGAATGTATCACTAGTCTTAAGATCCATTGGAAATTTAAAAAAATTCATATCAGAGTATCGATCAGATACAAATTATGAAAAAGTTCTTGAAATAGCAAAACAACTAAGTGAAGACGTGAATGCAGAAACAGAGTTTAAATCTGTATTAGAAGTTCGACAACGGAAGAAAAAACGTCAGTTTCAATGAACATCCTGATGAACAGCCACAAACACCAGAAGATAAATTTAAAGTCAACGTATTTTATACACTTTTGGATACTGCATGGACTTCGTTAAACGAACGTTTTGAACAACTTAAAACTCACGTTGATAATTTTAGTTTTTTGTATAGACTTTTCCAAATTAATAATGAAGAGTTAAGAAAAAACTGCAACGACTTAGAAATTCTTTTGATAACAATAAAGATATAAATGCCATGGAACTCTTTGACGAGATACAATCTTATACAGATATTTTTCGAAACGATACTTCAAAAATTGAAAATCTGCTCGATATTCTTAAATATATTGTGTCGAATAATTTATCTTTTCCGAATTTTGCAATTGTGCTAAGCTAAGAATATTATTAACTATACATGTTAGTATAGCAAGCGGTGAGCGTTCGTTTTCGAAACTTAAATTAATTAAGACTTATTTAAGAACAAGTATGTTACAAACAAGGCTTGAAAGTCTAGCATTAATGGCGTTTGAAAATTATATATGTGTAAAAGTAGACATTAAGAATATTATAGATACCATATTTTTCGGACGATAAGAGGCACCTTTTTACATAGAAAAATCGACTGAAAATTAAAATCAAAAAAAAAAAAAAAAAATCAGCTAACGCCTTTTTATTCCCGTATATACGGGAGTAGGCGAGGCCATTTAGCCCTATCTAACTTTTGGAGACTGAGTGGGCAGTTCAATCTCCACTGGTACCCAATCAGAGACAGATGGCCCAAGGCTATCACTAATTAAGCGGTACGCAGTGAAGAGAGACGGCTCAAATGTGCCGCCATCTCGTGGTCTCTAACCCTAACACAATATATTTTAATGTCTGAAATAATGTGGGTTCTACGGTCGATTTTGTTGAGTTTACAGGACGAAAAACCCGAGTTTCCGGGAGGAAAAACCTGCTTGCCCGTGCCAGAGATCGACTAACTCGGGAACCGGTCGAAAAAAAGGCTTAGAAAAATTTCCTCTAGTCGCCGACTAGACTCGAAACCAAGACTTCCTTCGTGCGGCCTAGCGCGATGGTGTGCAAACGCCACATCCACTGAGCTACACAGGCTCTTGACTGAAAATTAGGGTACGTTTATTGGTCCGAAGGTAAAATTAAAATACGAATATTTACACTGTACCGAAGCTGTTAGCGAAGTTCAATTACTGGCGCAATATGTTAATAAAATTAGTAGTACGCCACTGAAGGTAGGTATCTAAGTTATCTCGCTGCATGCGGGCGAATCACCGATTTAGAGCGTCAATAGTCATTAGTGTGTAAACATATGCGCTTTTGTATGGTTCATTTGAATTATTTTTTATAAATCGTTAAAATTTTTATCTTAAAATTACAAAAAATGAGTGTAAAACAAAAAAGACTTTCATAACGGCCGGCCTGATTGGCCGAGTGGTTAGAATATTCGCTCTCCAGCCAAAAGGCTGCGGGTTCGAATCCCGCCGTTGGCATGAATGTTTATAATTGTCTATGAAAAATACTGCTAGTGGAAGTGGACAGTAGGTGTAGTTGGTGGAGATAGAGAGCTGTGGAGCAGGCCCTCCCTCGATGAGTCTTTGGACTCCCTGGAGGTGTCAGTAATAATAATAATAAAATAATAATAATATAACGTGAGTTATAAATTAAATGTGATAAATTATTAAAAACAATATGGAAACAGAGCAGCAAAAAAGACATTTTGGTCCACCACCAACAGAAAAAAATGGTTCGTGAGTGGAGAAAACAAGAGGAACAATTAAAACTGCTATGTAAACACAAGAAAACATTCCGTTCGCACCTAGAAAAATGACCAGAATTAGAAGTACAAATGAAAAATTGGGTAACAAATCATCGAAACATGGGAATATCTGTTTCTACGAAAATGATTATTTTTGAAGAGAAACGATGAGCAACTGCTAATGAAATTTTAGATTTTACTGGATCACCGTCTTGGTGCTTTAAATTTATGAAAAGACATGGGTTAGGCATACATACAAAAACCACTCTAGCCCAGAAAATGCCGGTTGACTATGAAGCTAAAATTATAGAATTCCATAGATTTGTCATATCAGTGAGAAGGAAATTTAACTTTGAGCTTAATCAAATTGCGAACATGGATGAAGTGCCTCTAATTTTTGATGTTCCTTCAAATCGGACAATAGATTCAAATGGCATCAAATCAATAGTGATCAAAACAACAGGTCACGAAAAAACTCACTACACTGTAGTTTTAGCTTGTTGCACGGATGGAACAAAACTACTCCCATGTTAATCTTTAAGAGAAAAACGTTACCGAGAGATGAAATTCCTCGTGGCATTATTATCCACATTCAAGATAAAGGCTGGATGGTCGAAACAGGAATGATATTATGAATACAAACGATATGGGTCAAACGTCAAGGTGCGTTGTTTAAAACGCCTGCGATGTTAGTGTGGGATCAATTCAGAGCGCATAAAACAGAATCAACCAAGAAGCTTCTAAAAGAAATGAATACAGAATTAGTTGTCATTCCTGGAGGCCTTACAAGTCAATTACAACTCTTGGATGGATCCATTAATAAACCATTCAAAACTTTTATGCGGGAAGAGTGGAACAAATGGATTGCAAAGCCAAATCACGATGTTACAGCAACAGGGAGCATGAAACGGCCAACAATTTCAGAAGTATGTACCTGGGTGAAAAATTCATGGGAAGCTGTGAACGAAGAGACGATTATAAAGTCATTTAAGAAATGCGGGATAAGTAATGCGATGGATGGTACCGAAGATGACTCAGTTTTTGAAGGGAGTGACAACAATAGTTCAGACGAAAGTAACACAAACGGTGACATTAACGAGACTAGTGATAGTACCAAGAGTGAAGATGAACTGAATATTGCTAATACAAATGATGTATTAGCAATATACACAATAAATAAAAATTAAGTAAGAATTTGTAAATATCTTTATATAATAAAATATTTTTTTCTAAAAATAGTCTCATAAATTTGGGGTACGTCTTATGGTCTGAAAAATACGGTAATTTTGTTAATATCAAAACTAGGAAATTTAAATTTTAATTAATAAAATGTTTTCAAGAACAAATGTGTAATTTAATTTCTTTTATGTAAATTCTTTCCACATGATTATTACAAAAATAAAAATGAATAAATAAATTGCCATTTTTTTGGGGGCACCCATTTCAGTTTTGCAAGTGGGCGACGTCCAGCCTAGTACTGCCCTGCATGCACACGCACACACACACACACACACACACACACACACACACACACACACACACACACACACACACACACACACACACATGTGGAAAGAAATAATAGAGTCCTATTTAGATAGCACATCCTCTATGACAGCGCTTCCCAAACAGTGGGCAGCGGCCCCCTTGGGGGCCCTGAAATAATGAAAACAAATTTAAAATGATTTAAGACTAAGTAGATTTTTTTATTTTAAAAGAAACATATTTAACTTTTATTATTTATTATTTGTTATTTTTTATATTTTAATGGAAAAATTCACACATTGGTGTTGGTTCGCAAACTTTGCTTCCTGCGTATTTCGGCGGGCCATTAATGAATATTAGTAAATATTGCTTATTCATATGTTTCATTTCAAAGCAGTGGTTAATTGTATTTACTTCGAATGCTCTCCAGGAAAGCTCCAAATCTTCTCTTTCATTCCCTTTCATCACGCGTTCATAATCAGGGACTGTTGATATTGATTTTATATACATATCAAAACTCGTTTTATATTATCACTGTCATCCGAGCTAGTTTTCTGTTACCAATAAAAGTTTCGCATATACTTCACACATGAAAAAAAAGCTTAAACAAGTTCATGTGGGGAGATAGTAACTCTCTTGCAGTGATAAACAACATGCCTCCCTAACAGCCACTATAATGCAGAGGCAATAAAAACAAGTCCTTTTATTATGCCAGTCAATAAGGTATGAGGAGTCTGTGTAATATATTTCTCAACAAATAGTGCAATTAGAGACAACTAGGATAAAAACACACTAAGTAATGAAACATATGTCCCCTCATACAGAAACTATGCTGTGTAGACTGAAACAAAACCATATGTTGCACTGACAAACACAGTGTCTAACTAAAAACTATTCTTATTAATTAGATGTGTGTGAGTTCGATTTCCCAAGGCAGCAATAAAATTCAACCGAACGTGTTAAAATTCGTAAAAGTGTTAAAACTAAGTAATATATATATATAATGAATGTTATGGCAGTTTCACGTATGGAATTCGGTTGAAGAGAGTTAGCATTTCAACTCAATTGTCAGATATGCTTTTATCTTTCGGTTGCGCGATTTTGTTAATACCGCACCAATCATATGCACGTTTTAATAACCTGCCTTTGCTGTCTGTTTCGCGTTAGGCTTAATTACCTTAAAGGGAGAAAAGTCACAAAAGAGCAAACTGTTCCTGGTCCGGGGATTCCCTTATTCAGCTAATATTCACTAATTTCATGCTATCAGTCTGTTGTGTGCCAGTATCGCTAAGTGGTTATATTATTTGATCTATTCTATGTTAAAAAATTTAATCCTGAGATGGATAAGTGGCTGATAAAAAATAAAAAAAAATCCTGCGAACAATCAGAAGAAGCAGAAATAGACTGAAAAAAAGGACAGTATTTCATATTTTACCAGAACAGCCCGCATCTCTTCAGAACCAAACGGTAAGAAGCAAAAAATGTAATATATGCATTCCATTTTTGCAATATTCGCTGTGTATGTTTTGTATTGAATATAAATACAATAAATATAATAATAATAATATATCTCTCTATTACGATTTTTTTCGAGGGGAGCTGTGAAATATTTTAATTTTTGTAAAGGGGGCCCTGACATCCAGAAGTTTGGGAAGCACTGCTCTATGACACCAATCGGCATCCTAGGATGCAAGCTAGGAACCAGAAGTATTAAGTTTCCCAAATTTTTGAAAATTTCATGCAACCATATTTATTTAAATTAGGCTGATTTTAGAAGCAGCAGCAGATTCTAATAATAGTCTTTTAATAAAAGACTGCAAATTATGTAACAAAACAGTCAGTACGGTGTACAACAATAATGAAGATACTGATATAAAAAAATTTAAAAAATTGTGTATATGTAAATAGGCTGTATAATATAAGCTATGATATTGATATTGAAAAAAAAATATGTACACTGGCTTCTAATATACCTAGGTATTTCTAGTGTTCGTCAGCTGAAATTGCTTTTATATATTTCTCTTGGTCAAAATTAAAATTGCTAGTATCATTAATTTTTCCTCGTTTAATAGATAAAATTGTGCATTTATCTAAACCAAATTCCATTTTGATGTCCTATCGGCCCAGCAAATAGATTCAATAAAGAATCTATTTGCTGGGCCGATTTTCCATATAGCTTCAAGTCATCCATATGCAACAGATGGGAAATTTTAATATTACATTTAGGAATTTCATATCCAAATTTTGTTTTCTTCAGAATCATAGACAAAGATACCAAAGAAATGTTGAAGAGCAATGGTGACAAGGAATCACCTTGGAAAATTCCAAGTTTAATGCTGATATCTCCAAATCCTTCATTATTCACTATTAATGTTGTTTTCCATGATTTCATAGCAGTAGTCAGAAACGAACATATGTTTTTACTAATTCCAAATATTTTTAGTGATTTTAGGATCCAGGAGTGTGGGAGGGAATCGAATACTTTCTTGTAATCTATCCATGTCATGTTTAAATTAGTTTTTCGTCTTTTTAAGTTTCTGGGAATCATTTTATTAATAAGGATCTGGTCTTTTGTTCCTCTAGATTTTTGAAAATGGCCTTTTTGTTCAATCGGATAAATCTGATAGGCATGTTATTGGACGATAGTTACTTGGGTCTGCATCCTTATCCTTATCTTTCATGAAGAGAAAAGTTTACCCAGATATCATCCAGTCTTCTACTGAGCCAGACTGCAACAAATAATTGAATTGTTCTGCCATTCGATCATGTAGACTGGTTAGATGTTTTAATCAAAATCCATGTAGTTCCTCTTTGCCAGGTGCATTCCAGTATTTTAATTTTCTAGCTTGGGAACTGACCATTTCTTTAGTGATAATGACATTTTGCATTTGTTTTTGTTTCATTTCTTATTCTATTTCATTAATCCATGAAGCATATTTATTGTGTTCAATAGGATTATCCCAGATTGACTTCCAAAATTTGAGTGTTTCTTCTTTTCTGGGTGAATGATGGTTTGCATTGTATATCTCTGGAGAGGGATTGTCGAAATTGCATATTTTGTACATATTGGTTTATTCTTGCTTCATATATTTTAATTTTCTGTGCAGTCGCTGTAATTGTTTGTTTTAGCTCTTCGGTAACTTCAGCAATTTTTTTGTTGGCCAAATTATATGTGTTAATCAGTTTGTTTTTGATGTTATTATTTTTCAACCGCCCTTCTTTAAAACTCTTTTTAAAGAAGTATTTTTTTTTTTAAGTTGCTTAGATCAGCTCGAAGCCGGTTGACTTTTCGTTCTAACCGGATTTTCCATGATACAGATTGTTTCATCCTCATCCACTTTGATTGCCTAATCCACTGGTAGGCAATCAAAGATTGCCTACCAGTGGATTAGGAGACAAGCAAACAAGTAATTCCATCTCTTGGTGACTCTGTGCTTGGTCGCTCGAAATTAGACTTTGGTTCCAGTCTAGGCTTTTTCTAAGCCTATTTTCGACTTGTTCTCGAGTTAGTCGATCTCTGGCATAGTCAAGCGAGTTTTTCCTCCTGGAAACTCGGGGCTTTCATCCCGTAAACTCAAGAAAATCGACCGTAGTACCCACATTATTTCAGATAGTAACATATCCTGTTAGGGTTAGGTACCAAGAGATGGTAGCACTCGTTTGCCAGCCTCTTCATCGGTGGCGGTCTATAATTAGTGATAGATATGGGCTAGCTATCTCTGATTGGCTACCGGTGGAGATTGAACTGCCCACTCAGTCTCCAAATTGCTAGATAGGGTATAAAGGCCTTATCTACTCCCTATAAGGGAATAAAAAAAGGAGTTAGCTGATTTTTTTTATTTATTTTATTATCATTCACATAATTGAAACAGTCAAAAGAAGATATCAAACAACAGTTTAACTGGTGATGCAGAGCAATTCAGATTGTACTGAAGAATCTAAGAAATAGTCTTTCAGGTAGGATCGTGAAATATGGACTGTTTCAAATAATGTAGTTTTTTTTTGTAGATCATATGTGGTCACTTCATTGATGTTTAATTCTCATAAATAGATGGATAGTCGCTTAATTGCACCAAGTACATCGATAACAACTGCGATAATTTTAGTGTGTTTAAGCCATATATGTCCAACTTTTTTCAATTCTTCGCTTTTGATGTTGTTGTCGACGAGTACTGCAATGTCAAAAATCCAAAGTTGTCGATATTTGATAATTGTGATATCGGGTCTATTTTGTTCAAATTATCGATGTTTGTTTTCTAAAATCCCAGACACTTTTCCCTCTTTCGTATTCCAATACTGTCTTTACATTATGCTGCTACCAGTTATCAGAATTAGGAAAGCCATATTTATTGCATACATGCCTATTTGATCATTCCATATTTATGGGATGATCAAATAGGCACTTATTGGATGTTGTACAGACTCCTTTTTCTGATAGCATAATCTGAATTTGCTGTTACCACTGATGTTCAATTTTTTTTTTTTTTTTTGATTGCATTAGTTTGAAACGGCTGTTCTGGAGCGGCTAAAATAAATCCTCCTGTTTCTGATTTTATATATCCATATTGCAACCATTGTTTTATCTTGGTCTTGTCATTTTTTTTTTTAATAACAGTATCTCAAAGAAATTGGCCATGCAAGAGTTTATTTTTGCAGATATCGGTTTTGCTGTAGCTTTTTTATTTCCTCATAAAATTATGGAAACAACTACCGTGTTAGAGTAAACGTTTGGTGTAATATAAAGCAAAATAATCACTCGCCATTTCGGCTTTCACTTTAAGATTATCATCTGGAGCATAGGCGCACCCAGGGAGGAGGGGGGCAAAGGACCCTGGTTCCCCCCAAAAGAAAAAGGGGAAAAAAAAGACGAGAAAATTTTCCAAAAATCTTTTCCTAATGAAATTTATTATTATTATTATTTTTATTTCTGTTGTGACGTGTCTTCTGTTTCTATACTATTGTATTTATGAATTAGCGGTCGCTTAAGGTGGGAATAACCTCTGGCTCTCGGGAAACACGACTGTTGTGAACGCAAAGCAAACGAAGTAGTGCTCGGGAAATACTTTGTTTGCCCGAGCCGGTCCAGAGATCACCGGTATCATGTATTGGCGATCACTGCAGATGCTTAGTCATAGGTCGCATGCAATGCGTAGTGTGTATTCTCAAATCGTCTACTCATCTCTGCTTACCCCCCCTCCCCAAGATTAAGTTATGAATACTCGGTATCCGGAGAGTTCATCGAAAAACAGTTTACCGGAAGGCAATTCATCGAACAACAATTCATCGAAAAAGCAATTCACCGAATAAACAATTCATCGAAAATCAGTTTATCGAACAACAATTAATCGAAAGACAATTCCCCGATGAGCAGTTAATCGAAAAGACAATTCATCGAAACGCAATTGATCGAAAAACAACAATTCATCGAAAAATCACAATTAATTGAAAATACAGTTCACCGAAAAATGAATTATAAGGCGTGTGGGGGCGAAGATGTGTGTGCAATTTTTTTTGGTTTGTTTTGGATTATTTTGAGAGGTATATATCTTTTTATTATCCTACTATTTATAACTACTATTTATCATACTTCGTACGGAAAGCGATTTTTTGGCGGGGCATACTGGTTGCAGTGAATATCCACTGAGGTGGGTATAGTTGAGATGTTAAAAGAATATTTCATAAAGGGATTTCATCCTCGTGAAATTTTTTAGCTCATATCTAACCGTTGATGAAACATGGCTTCGTCACTATGACCCAGAGAACAAACAACAGTCAATGGAGTGGAGACACAAAGGTTCTCCATGGCCAAAGAAGTTTCGAACCAAACAGTCAGCAGGGAAATTTCTTGCCATTGTCTTTTAGGATATGGATGGTGTAATCCTTACCTTACCTCAAGAAAGGTGAAACTGTTACAGCAGCTCTGAAGGAATTGAAGGAAAATCGGTTCGAGAAACTAAGCAGAGGCGTGCTGCTTTTGCAAGACAATGCACCTGCTTATGAAATCCAATAGACAATATACAACTTGGGATTACAATATCTACCTCAAACATCATATTCACCAGGACTGGCCTCAGAGCCTGCCCTAGAAATTTTGTCACCACGTGCAGTAGCATATTTTTCCGCCCCTTCCCCTTAAAAAAACTCTTTTACTTAATTATTTATACACAAATATAAATATACGCAAAAGAAGAAATCCATCGAAATCAAATCGGGACTGCGGGGTGACGACAAGCAGTAGGATACGCGCAGTCGCCATAATGTGGAGTTGCTCCATCATGTTGGAAAATGAGGTCCTACACATTCTCAATCTGGGGAAACACAAATTTCTCTAGCATATTTAGGCATGCCACTCTCGTAATCGTCTCCTCGTGGAAAAAATGGCTCAACAATGCGATCATGCATGATCGCATTGTTGAGCCATATTTTCGAACCAACTCGAAAATTCCAAAACAGAAAAATCAACTTTAAGAAACATCTCATCTCTGGAAAATGGAAGACTACAAAAAAACTCGGCGTGAATGTATAAAAAAAAGTCCTCCATCCTAAACTTATTTTCTACCAAACTGCAGAAACCGAGAAGAGAAAAATTCTACAGCTCATTTAATGAAACTGCTAAAAAGGACTTCAGCATCCTACGTTTATCAAGGATGTCAAGCGCCTTTATCAGGGAGTTTAACCTGAAGGTGAGTTAGCCTGTCTCATACGAGGATGGAAGGTTTTTCCTCTCTGAAACTTGGTTTTTTTTTTCTTGCCGAAAAACAAGTGAACCGAATTGGAAAAATACGCAGGGATTTAAGGCCAGTTGCTTCTTCCTTAATTCAAAACAACTCAACCCAATTCAATTTCCTTTAGCACTGTGTTTTCTGTGTTCTGCCGACCACTGGCATCCTTCGAAAGTCGAATAAGACTTCCAACCACTGCTGATCTAAATATAACACCAGATGAGTATGTTTCTAAAAGGTTTACAGGTTTGTTTTTTAACTCTTTATTCATCATTCCTTATTTTATTATTTTCTTTTCCTAGAGAATATTTTAACCTTTTATTTTTTAACAATCTGCACCGATCACCTCCTGAAAACCCAGAAATATACCTACACATATACTCATCAGTATTCTTAGCCTAATCCTTCCCCTTATTAAGTGCAATTACTTGCTTTCGAGGTTATTCGGGACATAAGTGCATGTGGCACTCGTGTCGTTGAGGAATAACAGAAACAGGAGTAAATAAGTGAAACGTGATTGAAAAATCTTTAGGAATGAATTTTTTTCAAGTTTTCCAATATTTTTACTCTGAATTCCTGTATATTTTATTATTATATTGTGAAAAATATTTACATCAAAGAATCAATTTATTATTATTATTATTAGTAGTAGTTGTAATATTAATGATTAAAACTATTTTCCCTCATCCTCCTCAATATAATGATTGTTGGCATAGCAATGCTGCTTTACTAAGGAATAATTACAGAACAATATCGATTCTTATTGTTTTTCTTGTCCGATTTGCCTATTTCCAGGAGGAAAAGCCTAGTCATCTCAGTATTAGGCCTATTAGCTTACATTCAGTAAATTTATTTATTACATTTATTAATGAACAAATTTTATTTAGATTCCGTATTTGAAACTTTTACAAAAAAATGTCGAACCCTTCCAGTTTTCAGTTCAGCTATATTCGGGGCTACAAGGAATAGGGTCGAAATTATGTATACAATAACTCGCAGACTTAGCAGAATTCGCAGAAGTTTTCAGAACAAGAAGCTGAATGCACGGTTCAGTTTTAGTTCGTAATGGATCACTTGTATCATGACATTTCTGTAAAGAAGTTCCTAAATGATATTAGCAATTTCGCTCTGGCTGGATGAAATTTAATGAAATTTTTAATTTCAATCGACTAGACTTATTGTGACATAATTTGGTAGAACGAATTTCTTAGCCTATTCCTCCCCTTATTAACTGCAATTACATGTTTTCGAGGTTATTCGGGAGATAAGTGCATGTGGTACTCCTGTCTTCTCTACAGATATATCGCTAACTGTACAATGAAGAAGGATGTACACTTACATTAAATGCTCTAAAATGCAAGAAAATAATTATTAGGTTTCAATGACCACTTAAATATGTTGTTTGTATCATGAGTAACGTTCCGCATTGTTACTGAAGATTTTTAAACAATACTTTGCAAGAAAAATGACTTTTCGATGAATTATGAAAGAATTCATCGAAAAATTTTCGATGAATTGCATTTTCGACGAATTGTCGTTCGAGGAATTGGTCATTCGACGAATTGCCATTCGTTAAATTGTCGTTTGGCGAATTGCTTTTTCAATGAATTGTCTTTCAATTAACTGTTTTTCGATGAATTTGCCTGTAACCGAATACTCGGCCCCCTCCAAAATTAAATCCTGAGTGCGCCACTGATCTGGAGTATACACACACGTATAATGAAACAAGCTGCACTACAATTTACATGGTATGCTAAGTTACATTGATTTGGCCAACCGTTCATTTTTTCTTTGTATATATATGTGTATACTCCAGATGATATCTTTAATGTGGAGGTCGAAATTATTTTGTCGAGTGATTATTCATTTTTATTTTGGTTTATATTAAACTGAAGTTTTACTCTAACATGGCAGTTGTTTCCATAATTTTATAATGAATTCTGTTCACCGTGTAACCATGAAGGAAAAGACTTATTTCCTATTGCTTTTAGAAGGCCTTGCCATGTGGCTTGAAGCATTTGCTCAGTGCTATTTTCAGTATAATTTTTTAAAACTAAATTCTTTGTCTTCGGAAGTCTGTCTGTCTCACTTGCAGATGAACACATTCACCTATTCTTCTTGGTATATATAGCCGGTCACCATCACTAGTGGAAGTAATGTGTGATGCATAGCCATTCATTTTTAAGTTTTGTGGTAAAATTTGTCCATGTCTTTTTTTGTCCAGCCTATTATGCAGCTGTGTATCTAATCACTGCTATAAGCCCATGAGCTCGAATTGTGTTCAATCCCATTAAGTTTTGTTCTCAGAATATTCCTGAAGCTTTGTATAATCTGCTACTGCCTTATTATGAGGGGGAGGCTCGTGCATAGGCACTACGGAACTGCAGCACCCCAATTTTTCTTGATATAATAATAATAATTATTATTATTATTACTTGTGACATCTCCAAGGAGTACGAAGACTCATCGCGGGAGGGCACCCACTGTATAACTCTCTGCCTCCACCACCACACCGATCCTCTACCACCAGTCATCCATATCGGCGCCATCCACTGCCTACCACCACAGGTAGTATTTTTTTGTCTGTAAATAGCGTATTCTGAAGGGCCAATTTGTCTGTATGCAGGATGAAAAACTCGAGTTTCCAGGAGAAAAAACCCTGCTACTTCCGTATGAGATCGGCTAACTCACCTTCGATTGAAAAAGTCAATATAAAGAATCCTCCTGTCATGACGAGAATCGAACTTAGGCTTTTTCCAATTGAATTGCGCAACGTACCGTCGTTCTTCCAATTGTGCTACGAAGGCACTTAAAATATATAAATATATTTATTAATTTATTTATATTTGCTTGTAATATTTAATTTTATCATAAACAATCCTATACAATTTTCTTATTTTGTATAAAAAATAATAAAAATCCATCTTATTATTATTATTATTATTGTTCTGGGAAACTCCAAGGAGTCGACAGACTCATCGAGGGAGACCCTAACATCATGTCAAGAACAACTATTCAACATTCACACAGTATCTATCATACCTTGCCTTGAACTCATTCACGGTTGTAGCACCCACAACAGACTCTGGAAGCTTATTCCACTCATTTACCACTTTCCAAGTAAAGAACCTAGCTCTAACACCCTTGTCAACCACACTCTTGCCCAGCTTCCATGCATGGCCCCTAGTCCTCCCACCACCAGTCATATTTTCAAAAATATCTTCTGGATCAATCTTATAAAAACCCTTCAGTAATTTGAATGTCTCAATCATATCACGCCTCCTTCGCCTATCGTCCAATTTCTGCAACCCACAAATCTTCAACCTATTCTCATAAGGTTCATTCCACAGACCTGCTATCATCTTGGTCACTCGTCTCTGGACCCTCTCCACTTCCTCCCCATCACGAAGAAACCCTGGTGCCCATAGCTGGGCACAGAAGTCCAGATGGGGTCTAATCAAGGCTCGATACAGAGGAACAACAACTTGTTCGTCTCGTAAATCTTATAGCACTTAGACGGGGAAAGGACATTAACAGCACTGTGTTTACCACAGTGTCATATTGACAAGCGCGCAAGCATATGCACATCATGATGAGATGTAAGCTATTAGCGTAATGCCGCACTGTCTGTTGCACAGTTCCACTGTTGTTTATATACAGTTTGCACAAGTAGCAGAGTGTTCGTAATACTTATCGTGTTTACTCCGTCTCTTTAAATATTTGGACATTAAAATTAAAGGATTTAATTGTAATGTCCAAAAACTGTAAATCCATTCCTTTATTTACAATTAAAAGAATATATTTTATTTTTAAGTAATTTTGAATTATACCAAGCTGTATAATTTTATCGATAATAAACAATATTTTTTCATGTTTAATTTTTTTTAAAAATTTTTACCAAAATTTTGATATTTTATCCGAACACGTATACACTGTACTTACAGTGTGTATGTATATTTCGAAAGTTGCAGCACCCCCAATTTCAAACCCCGAGCCCCCACTGCTTATTATTATTATTGTTATTATTATTATTATTATTATAAAAATAAAGAAAACAATAAATCAGCTAACGCCTTTTATTCTCTTATAGGGAGTAGGTGTGAGGTCTGTAAGAAGCATTTTCACCATGTCTTCTGAACCTACTGAAGTGCATGCCTCAGGACAATCAAAGGGAGGAACGAAGTACGAGCTGGTGCTAGGCTGAACCAACAATGGATTCACCAAGATTACCTCCAACACCACCTAAAAATATCTCTGTAGAATAGATTGAAACCAAACTTAAAGCAGCAGAAGAACGAAAACAGTCACTAGAAGGAAGCCCAGAAAATAAATAATCTAAATGCGAAATTGAATCATTTGCAAGAAGTAAATCAAAAGAAGCAAGAATGAAACATCTTTATGCAGTCTACAACAGTTCTTCCCAAACTTCTGGATATCAGGGCCCCCTTTGCAAAAATTAAAATATTTCACGGCTCCCCTCGAAAAAAAATCGCAATAGAGAGATACATTATTATAATATTTATTGTATTTATATTCAATACAAAACATACACAGCGAATATTGCAAAAATCAAATGCATATATTATATTTTTTGCCTCTTACCATTTGGTTCTAAAGAGATGCGGGCTGTTCTGGTGAAATATGAAATACTGTCCTTTTTTTTGAGTCTGTTTCTGCTTCTTCTGATTGTTCGCGGGAAATTTTTTTATTTTTTTATCAGCCACTTATACATCTCAGGGTAAAATTTTTTAACGTAGAATAGATCAAATAATATGACCACTTAGCAATACTGGCACACCACAGACTGATAACATTAAATTAGTGAATAATATCTGAATAAGGGAATCCCCAGACCAAGAACATTTTTCTCTTTTGTGACTTTTCTCCCTTTACGGTAATTAAGCCTAACGCGAAACAGACAGCAAAGGCAGGTTATTAAAACGTGCATATGATTGGTGCGGTATTAACAAAAGATCGCCCAACCGAAAGATAAAAGCATAGCTTTGATATTCCATGTTTATTGGAATATCAAAGCAAAATACACTAAGAAATTCAGGCATTCAACTTATCTCAATACTAAATAAGGAAACTCAAGTTAAAAGATCAACACACTTTAAATTTAAATCAAAAGTTATAAACCCTGAATGAATGATTTCTTTGCAGGATTCCTTCATTCAGGATCTAACACCTGTAATATTCAGGCTGAAATATATGGCCTTAAATAAATAATATTACTTATCTTTCATTTTTGGTGTGTGTTAACTGAAGAAAGAATAGATTCAACAGATAAAGAATAGTCCATCATAAAATTTCTGTAGATGGTGTAAATTCCTTTATAAGGGGATGGATTTTGTTTTGAATCCCCAAACCTGTAATTTTAAGGCACTGGAAGATGTTTTTTTTTTTTTTTTTTTTGAAATATAGCACATTCTGATGGATTTCTTTCTATTGCTAAATCTCCTAATGGACTGAGCTGCACAATGAACAGCTGCATTAGCAGAGCAGGAGTGAAGTCTGAGTGGTTAATCCAGGTACATTCGTTTGTAACTGCAATTTCCAAGGATTACCTCTTGTTCTTCAATCACTATTGCCCTGTGCAATAATTCCCCTAAATGTATGTATGTATCTTACTGGCTCTTCTCACCAACTTATATCTCAATCATATCACTTCACCTATCAATCAAGATCTGTAGACCACACTTTCATAATGTGCCCTCATACTCACTCCACAGTCCTGAGACAGTTACTCACCTCTGCACTTTTTCAAATGATTACTTATCATTCATATAACTTGGTGACCCGATTTGTACACAGAAATCCAAATGTAGCCTGATTATGCTTTATACAGTGGATGGTGACAAGGTTATAGGGAACTGTGTAAAGCATTCTTTCATTATAGCAGCAATTTTCTGGATAACATTCACCACTTTTGCAATGTGTATCCTAACCTTCAGTTCTCTTCTCCAGATCCCTCACTTCCTGAAGCAAAGCTCTGCCAATACAATAAACCTCATTCCACCTTCTGTAGTTGAAGTGCTTGATTTTATATTTATGGATGTTGAAGTGACATCCCAGTTATTCAACATCCCCAAAATATCAACCTATTAAAATCTTCTTGTAGCAACACATCGGGCCTGGCATTGCCCCTAATTTCATCATCAACAAATGAATATGACCTCTCAAACTTCAAACTGTATCAGTGATATATATAAATTAAACATGATCACAGGACAGAACTCAGTGATATCCACTTGTTACTTTTCTTTTTTGCAATGCTACTATCCATACACAACTCACTGGCTTCTAAAGTTAACTGGTAGTTTTGTTACCATCCTTGTAACCAAACTACCACAAATGACTATCACCTCATTTTCAACAGTAGTCTGTCATGTGGTACCCTATCATCCAAAATATAAACTATATACGCATTTCTTCTGTTATTTTATTATCATCATTATTTTTTTTTTATTATATCAGATCCATATGCAAGAAGCTGGTTGGTTAACTTATAGTATGTTAGTACCATGTATGGGAAGAGGTTCGAGTAAGCCCATACTATCTAAACCTTGTTTTCTTGCATTACATAAATGGAAATCTACCCGATTTCACACTCACAATCAGGTGCATACCATTCTCAGCAACCAGCTCTCCTATCCTCAAGTTTATCTAATTCATCCACAAATTCAAAGCAACTCTTAATACACATTTCAACTGCATGATTCATAACCACAGCCTGCAGCACAGTTGTAAGGTACCTTTATAAAGACTTTTCATCTGAAGGTGAGCTAATGTTTCATACCATTAGCTCATTTCAGTGCCAATTTTTTTTTTTATCTCAAAAACTTTGCTTTTCATATCCTGTAAAACAGGAAAACTGGCCATAAAATAAATGCAATGAACAAGCATAATATACTGACCTCATTGTTTTAGTTGGTTACTGTTCTAACTATACCAAACAAGCACACCTCAGTTCCTTGCAATTATTAATCCTTCACAAGACAAAGCATGAGTTTGAGCAATTGCAAAAAAGTCAGGAAAGTGATAATGCTGACAAGAAAGAGAAGGGGGGGGGGTGCAAGGTAAAAAAAAAAAAGGAAAGTTGACAAAGTGAGTTTTATGGGGATTTTATGATCACTGAAGCACTTTAGGAGGATGCAAATAAATCTTATTTCCCTATTGTAAAAATTAATGATATCAGTGAGGCTGGGAGGATGTAAATAAAATGAAAGAGGAGTGCTTTTGGCAGGCATGAGTTGAAAGGTGAGAATTATGGTATGAGAGAAGATATTAAAGTTTATTATTATTATTATTACAAGAGATATCCAGGAAGTCAGAGACTCATTAAGGGAGGCCATATATCACTCACACCATCTGTCATATCTTCACTTGAATTCATTCACACTATCTCAATTACTACTTCCAACGCAAGCTATTCCAATCACACCTTTCTTACCCTCTTTCCTGATTTCACTCATTTTCAACTATTATGGATGCTCTCTCATCCTCTCACCACCCTCCCTTAATTCTAATGGTATATGACCTTTTCAGAAGTTGGAAGATCTTTATCATATCCTCCCCCCCCTCTTTCTCCCGTTTGCTATGCAGTCCACAAATTCTCATTCTGCCCTCATAATCTACATTCTACAGTCCTGATATCATCTTTAACATTATTCTTTGCCCTCTCTCTCCACTGTATCATACTGAAAATGTTAATAGAAGAAATGAAAAAGAAGGGTGAGAGAGAGTAAAGATTATAAGTTTGCTGCCATGCTATGGTAGATGCAAAATGAGGTGGAGGAGGACAATGATTGCAAATGAGTCAATATGTAGGTTGTAGAAAGAATCAGTGGTGTAGCTAGAGCTGTTGTCACCCGGGGCAGTCCCTGAGTTTGCTGCCCCTCTCAATACACACCCAAAATACTACAAAAAGTCAAAACAACATATAGGTAACTAAATTAAAACAATATGTTTATTTTTTAAGTAAAACTTTAATTTCAACATTCTAAAATGTTATTTTTCTTGCTTTTCTGTTAGCAAAATCGTCAATGACAATGGCAAAGTCTATTTCATAGTAAAGTAGGTAATTCTTAATCAAATTTTATTTAGATAAACTCCTATCACAACTAGCAACACTTACAGCAATTGTGAAGAAAATTCACAGTAGTATTACAATATTTGGAACTGAGTTCTCGAGACTGTATTTTAGAATTAACTGCAAAAGTTCAAAAAAGGTTCTAAGTGCTGCCCGGGGCAGACCGCCCCATCCTAGCTATGCCACTGGAAAGAATGGTATGCAGTATATAGACTGATGGACTGAATTTGATGAAACCTGGAATGCTCCACAAGGATAGACAGAGGGTTGGTGGGATGCAGAAGTTGGAAGGCAGAAAACAGGGATATGACAGAAATATTTAAGTTACTAAAAAGGATCTATATGATTGATATATATATATATATATATAGGAAATTTTTGACATTTGACCAGATGGGTTAGAATAAGGGGATATCTGGAAATTGAGTGTAAGTATCTGGTTAGTAAAGGCATTAGGACTAGGACTTTCCTCCAGACAGCTAAGTAATTTTAATTGTCCTTCTCAAACACATACTGTTAAGAGAGCAGGTTAACTAGCTCTGTTTCAATAACTTTCAGGATGAAATCCCTAAAGAACATTATACAGGGTGTATCCCAGTCATATGACATGTTAGGTTCCAGACCACTGTGAAAGTGAAATAGCAAATTTGTCATAGTGAATCACTGACTTTTTTTTTCTGATCACTTGAAAGTTTATTTTTCACTTGGTTAGAGTATAATAAAATTAGTTTAATCCTTTATCCAAGTGTGAGCAAACAAAGTTTGCGCCTGAAGTATCTTCAGGACTAGGGTAAGGTGATACAACACCAGGGCAACTCATTGCAAAGGTGGAGAAAGCTACCAACACTCCTATCTCAGTATCTCCTATAATGCAAAACACATCTCCATGCGGATATGTCTAATGTTATGCATTAAGGGAAGGGCCACTACCCAGACTAGTTTCGACCTTTATTGAGGTCTCTTCAGTGGGAGCCAGGCCCTAGTGGAGATACCAGGCAGAAGCATTAGCAGATCATCTCTACCTATAGGAGTTGCCAAATGGTGTGCCACCCTTTTTTAATAAATTACTCTGGATTTAGAGAAAGATGTTGAAAGTTTATTTTTCACTTGGTTAGAGTATAATAAAATTAGTTTAATCCTTTATCCAAGTGTGAGCAAACAAAGTTTGCGCCTGAAGTATCTTCAGGACTAGGGTAAGGTGATACAACACCAGGGCAACTCGTTGCAAAGGTGGAGGATTAAACTAATTTTATTATACTCTAACCAAGTGAAAAATAAACTTTCAACATCTTTCTCTAAATCCAGAGTAATTTATTAAAAAAGGGTGGCACACCATTTGGCAACTCCTATAGGTAGAGATGATCTGCTAATGCTTCTGCCTGGTATCTCCACTAGGGCCTGGCTCCCACTGAAGAGACCTCAATAAAGGTCGAAACTAGTCTAGGTAGTGGCCCTTCCCTTAATGCATAACATTAGACATATCCGCATGGAGATGTGTTTTGCATTATAGGAGATACTGAGATAGGAGTGTTGGTAGCTTTCTCCACCTTTGCAACGAGTTGCCCTGGTGTTGTATCACCTTACCCTAGTCCTGAAGATACTTCAGGCGCAAACTTTGTTTGCTCACACTTGGATAAAGGATTAAACTAATTTTATTATTTTCTGATCACTTATAGTTGCATGCAATGGTTACATAATATTTTAAAGCAGTCATATACAGTTATGTGAGTAAATGATGTAAATAAAGCATTTATTTATGTTAGTTATGTAAAAGAAAATTGTAGAATAATTTTTGCAAATGAAAAAGTAACGGGTTAAGGATACAGCAAGTAAAAAGCACTACTGGTGTAACACTTTTCACTTCACTGAGAACTTTATCTTGTTTTTAACAACTGTAACAATAGTAGTGAGGTAAGTTTAGCCTGCAGCCTATCTCAGTGCTTGATACACCATCATTATGAAATTTAATAATTTCATAAGAGCAGCAGATCACCTAAAGTGAAATGTCATAAGATAGGGCATTACTGTATTCTCGTTATTCTTTTCCAAACTCCTAATGCCATCATTCATATTGATACCTTCCATACTAAGTTCTCACTCATTGTAAATACATTTCTTGAGAATCCATATTGGTATATCAGACTAAAAATTAAGATGAAATAACATGTAAAGAAACAAAAAATATGCTCTTATTCTCTATTAATGATTTTCTCTCTCTTTCTACGTACATAAAGAAAAAATAAGAATGGTTCTCCAAATCATTCTCAACCCTTTGCAGAATAAAATTCGACATTGCACCAAGTTTATTATAACATCAATGTGAGCAACAATGATTATATGATGAAGAAAAAAAAAAAACAGCGATAACTCAAACAATGTAAAAATGCAAAGTGAATAGACAATGTAGCTCACAAATATGACACCATGAATGTTATTATGCATAAAGAGGAAAAATCCAGAGCCTGTTTAAGTCTTATACAGCATTTTATGCAAAATAGTATATACAATATACTCTACACCATGACATTTATATAATATGATTTTAATCTTCACTATCATCACTTACTGTAACTGTTTCTGCTGTTGTCCTATTCAAAGAATCAGAACATTTGTTTATTTGTACAACGTTTTTAACACTGTCCCAAGCTTGAAAGTCCAAGCTATCATCAGAATCTATTATTTGTATCTTTCTTTTTTTTCTGCTTTGCAATTTCTCATTGTGACTCGGTGAAGAAACTGCAGGATCTACAATCTCATTAGTATCTGAAGGAAACTTCTCATAAGATTTTCCAGAGTCTGTAAGTAATTGCAATGAACTTGAATTTAAATCAGATTTTACTGTTTTTTCCCTACCATCTTTACTTTTCACCTTTTTTTCTAGGATGTTTTTATTTTTTGAATCTTGCATGGATAGCATGTGGGACGGCTCCAAAATCTTTCGTTTCTTGGAAGGCATATTAATGATAACATGCTTTGGCGGTCTAGGTCCTGTAAAGAAAGGAAATATACTATTATAAGCTATTTAATATTGTGTGTACAAAAATTAATATATCAAATAGTACTTAACATGGCTTAACTTCCATTATATTCAGAGATTTGATATACATGATACATTGCATCTGACTGGGGAAATGACTATGTGATCTTGATTTGGAAGATTGTAAAACATGAGGAATATTCTGTCAAGAAGGATTATATATGGAACTACAAGGCAGGTGATTATGACAGGCTTGGGAAGTTGTTTGAAGCTGTGCCATGGCATAAAACACTGCCACGGAAGGATATTAGTAGTGAATGGGAGATAATTAAGGGACAACAAGAGGAAGCAATATTAAATTGCATATCTAAGGTAAGAAGGGTTAGTCAGGTAGGAGTTAGATGGATGAGTAATATCATTAAGAATGAACTACAGAAAAATAAAATGCTGTGGAGTGTATGTAAGGAGAAAGGTGAGCAGCAAACTCAAACAGTACAAGGATTAGGCAAAGAAAGGTGACCAACATAGTAAGGAAGGAAAAATCAGATTACGAGAAGAAACTAGCTGTGCAGGCCAAAGGAAATCCCAAAGAGTTCTTTTGTTACATAGCAAGTAAGAGGAAGAATGACTATGGAAGAATAAACTTAATGAGTGCTGATTGTGACAAGGTAACAGAAGCAGATAAAATAGCTGAGTTCCTGAGTGACCACTTTGCAACAGTATATCATCCAAGTGAGGCTAATGATGTGACAGACACTTATGTTGATAAATTGGAGATTCTTAGGATATTGCAGAATCTCAAAGTAAATATAGCTTTGGGATTAGATGGGATATCAGCTTGTGTTTTGCACATGTGCAAGGGAACTGGCAATGTCTCTGACTAGGCCCTTTAAGTCTCAGCTCTGGTAGAGCTTCAAGGAAGCAGAAAGATGATGAAATATTCACTAACATAAGGAAGGTTCAAAGACTGGAATAGCAAACTATAGACCAATGAGTATCTCAGGATTGGTGCTAAAAGTAGTGGAAAATTGGTCCAAAAGAGAACCCAAGAATGGGTGGATAAGAATATGATACTCTATGATGTATAACATGGCTTGGAAAGGGCAGATCATGCTTTAGTAATTGTCTAACTTCTTATAATAGTGACAGCTGAGGTGGATAAATGAAATGGCTACACTATGATTCAGCTCCATATTGCAAATGCATTTGACAGAATATTACATGGAACTTTGTTAAGCAAATTAGAACAAATGGAGATGGATATGACACTGGTTATTTGGATAAGAGAGTGGCTGCTGGACAGATATCCAAAAGTGATATACGAAGGTAAAGAATCCAGCAGAAAGCAGGTGACTAGTGGTGTATCACAAGGTGCTAGGGACAACTACTGTTTAATTTGTACATATATGGTATAGGAAATAACCTGAAAGGAAATATTCAGTTGTTTGCTGATGATGATGCAAAATTAGGTTAATATTAATCAGGACAATGTGGAGATTTAAAACAGGCTGTCAATATGGGCAAAAAATGATGGGAACTAGTTTAATGTGGAGAAATGTACAGTTATGCATTTTGGGATAAATAGATTACAAGCAATGTACCACACTGATAGAACTGTACTCCAGGAAATAGATGAAGCTATTGATTTAGGGGTGTGGTAGACAGAAAGGTGAAGTTGAGGACATACTGCTAAGGTAGCTCATAAGATTACTTGTCTATTAAAGAACACAATAACAAGTGGAGATATGGAAGTTGTTATTCCTCTTTATAAGTCCACATCTCGCTTACTGTCCTCAGATTTGGTTTCCTGGGGATGAGGAAGTGGTGGAGAGGATTCAGAGGCGAGCAACCAAGATGGTGAGTGGTCTATGGAATATTCCTTACGAGGATAGACTGAGGGTATATGGATTACAGAAGTAGGTTGATAGGTGAAAGAGAGCCCATATGATAGAAATGTTTAAGTTACTTAAAGGGATTTATAGGATTGATACAGGGGAAAAGGTTTCAGTACTTAGCCAGAGGGGGGGGGGGCAGAACAAGCAGTCATCCCTGGGTGTGGTTAGTAGAGGTGCGATGACTAGATTTTTCACTTGGATAGTTGTGAATGAAATGGAATGGATTACCAGAGTGTTTTATCTGTTGATGGGTTCAAGGAAAGGTATGATAGATTGTATGGATAGTTTGGGTCTCCTGCAATGAGTTTTTGGGCTCAAAGGAGGTACATGTACAACAACAATAATAATTATTACATAGAAGTTTTCAATGCAGGACATCGTAAAATGACACGATAATTATACATACATGTTAAAATTATATAGTATTTTCTTCTAAGGGATGGGAAAGGTAAAAGAGCTTCTTCAGAGAAGCACAGTTATGAAGATAACTACAATAAATAAATTAAGACAGTTAGGGATTGGATTTCGTAGGAACTTTTTTTATTTTAAAGGCTATTAATTGTAGTCAAGATAACCAGCCAGCAGTATATATAATCAGTGGCGAGCTATAAGGGGCTCACGCGAGCCCTTTGTTAAATTTTTCTCAAATTTGCGAGCCCCTTGTTCTTCTTGTTTACTTTTTATTTAAAAAAAATATTTTCTTTAAAAATATATTAAGCCACAAACTCGTACGGTAACTTAACAAAAATTATTCTATTCGGCAGTGTATAGATTATTTGGAATTATTGTTTCAACTCCTCTATAACGGAAGTTTGAAAATAAATAAAGATAGCATGCTCTATCTTTAACCTTCTCCCTTCTGGTAGCCAATCGTATGGTAAAACCAGTAGACAATCAAATGTTTGTAAAACTGTCATCAGCGGGTTGTTCCACTGGACATTAGTTCTGTGTTCATCAGTACACTGATGTATAACAATTGTTTGTGTTTAAAATTTAAAAATAATAATAAATTTAAAAACTGTATATTCAGCAAATTTTATTTTTATAATTGTAAAAGTATTTTTACCTGTGAAACATGAAAAGATAGTGAAATTCATTAAATTTTTTTGGGAAAAAAAATAACGAAAAGTGATTCTGTTGATTCTACTGCTTGAAAAAGAAGTTGAAGATAATATGCACATTGATTCAATGAAGATGCAACAAGTTGGAGGAGAAAAAGAAAATCATTTACCTGATTGCTGGAACGAGAAACAAGCATCATTCTAAACGCAGTATAAGTGGTTAGAAGTTAAATATGGTAAGTTAGGATATCGTGTTTGCTCAAAATATAAAAATTTGGGTGTTGAAGGAGAAAAAAAGTTTGTCACCTATCAAAGGAATGGGTAAAATGAAAATGGAACCGAATGGAAACACTACAGACTCAAGAACCACATCTTTGCATAAAAAGTTATCCAAACATAATGAATCATTTGCTCATAATAAAATCATAAAAATAAATGAAGAATGTAGCGAATCTATATTACCAAATTTAATTGACAAACTAAATGAAAAAGAAATTTTGATAACTTCAAAAATGTTTAATTCTTTATAAATTGGTTAAGAGAAACCGACCAATGTCTGATTTACCAGATTTAATCGAGCTGCAAATTAAAAATGGTATTGATCTAGAATTATCATTGCATTCTAGATTCTCAGAAATTAGAATAGTTGAACATATTTCAAAACAAATAAAATTAGAAATATTCTCCAAAATAATAGAAAAAAAAATTGCAAAATTTCTATAATAGAAGACGAATCGATAATGTTGTCAATTCGTCTGCTATTATAGAAAATAAGCGTTTTAATTATTCATATACAAGTTGAGCTCACCGAACCATGTATGATTTTTGTAGATCTTGTAGAACTAGAAAATACCACCACGAAATATATACATGCTACTATAATTGCTACTTTAAATTCATATGGATTTTCTAATAACTATTTAAAAAATCATCTCATTGCATTTTGTTTTGATGGAGCTAGTGTAATGTTAGGAAAAAAATCAGGTGTTGCAATCAAACTTCTACAAAAATTTCCCAACATTGTAATTTGGCATTGCGTAGCTCATCATTTACAATCAGTATTAGATAATACGATAAAAAACATTAAGGAAATAAATAATTTTGAAATATTTATGGATAAATTATATGCTTTTTTATCATCAATCACCAAAAAATCAACAAGAATTAAATACGATTGCAAAAGACCTTGGTATCGAAATTTTAAAGATCTGCCGTGTGTTTGGAGCATGATGGACAGCTTGCAGTTTATGAACGGCTCTTGTTGTGTGGAGAAATTACCCAGCTTTATGCAAGCATTTTGCATCGAATGATAAATATAAGGGCTTTTTAAACCGGCTCCTCAATTTGAATTTTTAAAAGATCTAGCATTAATGATTGACATCCTACAGAAATTATCATATCTGTCAGAAGCTCTACAAAGTCGCAATATAAGTATTATAAGAGCTAACTCCTTAATCATGCGAACAATTAATGCAATTAATGATTTTAAAAATTCTGTATGTTCTTGTGAATCTAAAATTGATACCATGTTAAAATCAAAAGAATTTGAAGGAATAGCAAGCGAAAGCAAATCAGATTTCCCAAACTACCGCGAGAAACATCACTAAACCCTCTTATAATATCTTTAAAGGACAGATTAATGCAGCAAAGAAATTTTAAACTTAAAAATGAAAATTATGAGGATTTGGAAGATGAAGAATTGAAAAACATTTTAAATGTATGTTATCTTGAAACGTGGAATATGAAGGAAGTTATGTGTCCATGGTTAGAAGGAAAAAAGAGAATAAGATCGTTAAATTTTATTTTGAAATATGAAATTAAAATTAACGATTTTAAGGATTTAGTGGAAATGGCTTTGACTGGAAAGTTACAAAACGAAATTCCCAGCATGGTTAAAAAAGCCAAAGTGATTATGGCAACAATTGCAGTTTACAGCGCTGAAGCCGAATGAGCTTTAAGCGTGATGAATAATATCGTAACGACGAAGAGATCTTCTCTCATTATAACATATTTCGGATTTAATGACAATATGTATAAATGGGAAACCCCTGAATGAATTTAATCCGAATCCCTATGTCAAATATTTTCTAGAAAATCATTGCTCGGCTATAGATCCTCCTAGAAGAACACAAAACGTGAAGGAGGAAGGAAATAAGGTGTGGCAGCTGTTGTCATAAGTATTTCCTTAAAGTAATTGTTTATAAATGTTAACCTGTAAAGGAGAGAGTTTTTTTCTGGGTAAATGTGCACCAGACAGGGAGTTTTTTTTTTTCTTTTTTTTTCATGTAAAATCGTCTCATCATCTCGAAAGTGATTTTATTAAATAAAATATTATAGTTACTGTTACTACCATTTTACAAACAACAATTCACTTTTGGTAATCACATATAAATAAATAGGACTATAAAATAATGCCCCTTGATTGGTACCATTGATTATCACTTGAAGTATAAAAACAAAAGAGAAATATAACGTATTTCAATATTACTGTGTTTTAGATTACATAATTAATAAAGAGCCAATAGGCTTCATTTCGGCGATGTAAACATTATTTAAATTAATGGGATATTAAATCCCACACTGTTTCAAAACCGAATAAGAAACTCAAAGATCGGAATCAAAGCGTTTCATGCCGAATATAGTAAACTATAAAAGTATCGGCGACTATTAGTGTAAGCTAAAGCACGTAGTCCAAAGTACGTAGTATAAACTAGGGCAACTCGTAGCAAAGGTGGAGAAAGTTCTGATCGCTATTCTTAGTATTTCCCATAATGTAAAACCCATCTACTAGGACAGCGCTTCCCAAACTGGGGGCCGTAGGTTTTGTTGAGGGGGGCCGTGAAATAATGAAAACAAATTGAAAATGTTTTAAGACTAAGTAGATTTTTTTATTTTAAAAGAAACATATTTAACTTTTATTATTTATTATTTCTTTTTTGTTATTTTTTATATTTTAATGCAAAAATTCACACATTGGTGTTGGTTCACAAACTTTGCTTCCTGCGTATTTCAGCGCTTAATGAATATTAGTAAATATTGCTTATTCATATGTTTCATTTCAAAGCAGTGGTTAATTGTATTTACTTTGAATGCTCTCCAAGAAAGCTCCAAATCTTCCAAATTTTATATACATATCAAAACTCGTTTTATAATATCACTGTCATCCGAGCTAGTTTTCTGTTACCAATAAAAGTTTCGCATATACTTCACACATGAAAAAAAGCTTAAACAAGTTCATGTGGGGAGATAGTAACTCACTTGCAGTGGTAAACAACACCCCTCCGTAACAACCACTATACTGCAGAGGCAATAAAAACAAGTCCTTTTATTATGCCAGTCAATAAGGTATGAGGAGTCTGTGTAATATATTTCTCAACAAATAGTGCAATTAGAGACAACTGGGATAAAAACACTAATTAATGAATCACATGTCCCCTCGTATAGAAACTATGCTGTATAGACTGAAACAAAACCATATGTTGCATGGGCAAACACAGTATCTAACTAAAAACTATTGTTATTAATTAGATGTGTGTGAGTTCGATTTCCCAAGGCAGCAATAAAATTCAACCAAATGTGTTAAAATTCGTAAAAGTGTTAAAACTAAGTAATATATATATATATAACGAATGTTATGGCAGTTTCACATATGGAATTCGGTTGAAGAGAATTAGCATTTCAACTCAATTGTCAGCTATGCTTTTATCTTTTGGTTGCGCGATCTTTTGTTAATACCGCACCAATCATATGCACGTTTTAATAACCTGCCTTTGCTGTCTGTTTCGCGTTAGGATTAATTACCTTAAAGGGAGAAAAGTCACAAAAGAGAAAAATGTTCCTAGTCCAGGGATTCCCTTATTCAGGTAATATTCACTAATTTCATGTTATCAGTCTGCGGTGTGCCAGTATCGGTAAGTGGTGATATTATTTGATCTATTCTACGTTAAAAAAATTTAACCCTGAGATGGAGAAGTGGCTGATAAAAAAAAAAAAAAAAATTCCTGCGAACAATCAGAAGCAGAAAGAGACTCAAAAAAAAAAAAAAAAAAAAAAAAAAAAAAAAAAAAAAAAGACTAATTCATATTTTATCAGAACAGCCCGCATTGTCTTCAGAACCAAACGGTAAGAGGCAAAAAATGTAATACATGCATTTAATTTTTGCAATATTCGCTGTGTATGTTTTGTATTGAATATAAATACAATAAATATTATAATAATATATCTCTGTTACGATTTTTTTTCGAGGGGGGCCGTGAAATATTTTAATTTTTGTAAAGGGGGCCCTGACATCCAGAAGTTTGGGAAGCACTGTACAAGGAGATGTATGATGTTATACATTATGGTAGGAGGTCAATACCCAGACCGGTTTCGATCTTTATTGAGATCTCATCAGTGAGTAGCTAGATCGGAATCAAAGATTTTCAGATATTTTTTGGATAATATTTAGATAAAAGTGTTTTAGATAATATTTATGTATTATTTATAGATTGTTTTTCATAAAAACATCTATCGTAAACAAAACAAATTTATTTTGTTTATAAACACCCTGCAAATATCTATTTGCATTCACGAACATCCCGCCGTGGTCATAGATGTTTGTGATTGTCTGTGGAAAAACTAGTGGTGGCGGTCGGCAGTAGATGGCGTTGGCATAGTTTTTTTGTTATTGTTTGTTCAATGATGCGAGCACTTTGTTAAAATTTCCATAGCTCACCACTGTATATAACTGTGTGATGTCTGTTTCCAGACATCACACAATTATTCTGTTTACAGCAGTGGCGGCCAGTGAAAATTTTAAGTGGGCATGCTGTATACACAAAATAAAATTTTAAAAAAATTATTTTTTTCCTAATCAGTAACCAATTTATTAATAAATAAATTTACATGTTAAAAAATTGCTTCATTACAAATATTTCACCCTCACCACTTACAAACAGCAATAATAAAAGTTTCATATCTCACAGAAATAATGCACATCGATACAGGAACGTAAGCATCGATACACTGCCCAAACGAGCAGTGTCAAGCATAAACAAATATCAGCTAGTCTAGCTGCAATTGGCGCGATCATTCTCACACTGCGTTAGATCGCAGTGCATTTGTTTCGTGTAATGATAATTGAAAAAATAAAATTCTTTTCATATTTTCAACAGTGACACTCGTCATAATTCAGCCCTGTATCTATAATAAATAAATAATTCTATGTTATTTTAACAGAATAAAATAAGATTTGCAAAAAATAGTTCTCCCTCACCACGAACACGCACCAATAAAGAATAATGCATGCAAGCATACACTGCCCAAAGAGCAGTGTCAGATTCACTAGTTACGTGCAATGAGAAGTGCAAACGAATGTCGGCGAGTCTGGCTTTGATTGGTTGAACGTGATATAATGTGATAATTCTGACATTGCGTTAGATCGCAGTGTATCTGTTTTCGTAATCTAAAGCGTTAATCGAACAATTCCAATTATTAATCCTTGGGGGTGCTGCAGTGTCGCAGTGCTTATGTACGGGGCGCCACTGGTTTACAGTATGAAGATATTTATACTGTAAACATCTTTAATTCAGTTATTCATCTTTTAGCTCATATTTTAAAATTGTATAATCATTAAATTCATCGTCTTATAAATTTTGTTTTATATATGGTTTTGTTTTTAATTTTTGATATATCTTTACTCAATGCATTTGGTTTTCATCTTCTATGTTGCTGATTCCCAATCTCACATTCATTAACACATGATATACGTATATTACGTGTCTAATATTATGAATTTTTGCAACTGGAAAACATGATTTTGTCACAGTTTTGTTAAGTACTCACCTGATCATTGAGTCTCCATACATAATTTTCTCTTTAACTTGTTTTTCTCGTTTGTTCAGTCGGTCTTTATTATTCCTTTGGATCACCAGCTCCTTTCTTTTTTTTTTTCAGCCCGGATAAACTCTTGCCGTGAATGCAATTTTTAAATTTCACGCTTTATCCTAAGAAGGATAACATTTAAGTGCGCTATTTCTTTATTACAATAAATTTAGTTTAATCCTTTATCCAAGTGTGAGCAAACAAAGTTTGCACCTGAAAGTATCTTCAAGATTGGGGTAAGGTAGTACAACACCGGGAAACTCATTGCAAAGGTAGAGCAAGCTAACATCACTCCTATCTCAGTATCTCCCATAATGCAAAACACATCTCCTTGTGGATATGTATAATGTTATGCATTAAGGGGAGGGCCACTATCCAGACTAGTTTCGACCTTTATTGAGGTCCACTTCTGGGCCTGGCTCCCACTGAAGAGACCTCAATAAAGGTTGAAACTAGTCTGGGGAGTGGCCCTCCCCTTAATGCATAACATTATACATATCCACAAGGATATGTGTTTTGCATTATGGGAGATACTGAGATAGGAGTGATGTTAGCTTGCTCCACCTTTGCAATGAGTTGCCCATTGTTGTACTACCTTACCACAGTCCTGAAGATACTTTCAGGTGCAAACTTTGTTTGCTCACACTTGGATAAAGGATTAAACTAAATTTATTATAGTCTAACCAAGTGAAAAATAAACTTTCAACATATTTCTTTATTAATATCCATTTCATTCTCATCTATTTCCACTGCCGCACATTCGACATTAATAACATCATTTTCCCATCTTACAGTCGGTATTTGTTGCATTCTCATCACCTAACAGGCACTCACTTTTAAAGCACTTAATACATTCTCTCTCCAGTTTCACATATTCTCTTTAATTTTCTCAATGAATACATTTCACACACAAAATTTAAATACAAATCCTTGTAATATTACCAAGATTTCTCAACTATTTGTCTTAAAGAGAAAATCTGATCCTGATAACCTGTATTTGGCCTGAATTCATCTTGTTCTTCATCAAGCTTTCCCTTCACAATCCTCAACTGTTTCTCGAGTATACTTGCATAAATCTTACTAGGAACATTCAGTAGGGAAATGCCTCTGTAATTCTCACATTCAGCTTTATTTCCCTTTTTATAGATGGTACTATGACAGCTCTGCTCCAATCATCTGGAATTCAACCCTCCAAGCAGGCTTTCTGAATTATGCAATACAGTCACTGTAAACTTTTAGATCTTCATATTTCAGCATTCCTGGAGTTGAATTTCATCAACTCCAGCTTTCCACATTTCTGGTTTTTGATACTTTTTTCAACTTCAAGTATGGATATGTATTCTTGACTGCATTCCTGTTGGGAGTTTTCTACCACCATGCTGACACTGTTTCATTCAGTCTTTCAAAGTAATTACTTCAAGCACGTGTGTTGAGGCTTAAGTGCTGTGAAGAATTCATGTTAGAGGTTTAATGGGGGGGGGGGGGGTTTAATCAGTGCTGTTAATATTCCATTAAACCTCTAACATGAGTAATTACTCCAAACATCTAGAATATTTTTATCTTCAGTTTTAATGTCACCTTTATCATTTCCGATTCCTTTTACAGTACTTTTTCCTCCCTTTCTAAGCTTTTTGCAATAGCCTGCAGAAAAGTTTGCCTCCTTCTTGATATTTATTTTCTATGTTCTTACCAAAGTCTTCCCATGACTTTTGTTTAGCAAGTTTTACACAATGTTCAGCTTATATTTGTCTCTGTATTCTCTAAGAGCACAAGCTGACTTATTTTCCAGGAACTTTTAATATTCTTTCTTCTTTTCCTTCATTGCCTCTTTTCCTTCATTCTCTGGCTGAATCATGATTGATTCAGCCAGAGAGGTTTGTTGTAAGGTTGTCTGTGGTGAGTTCTGATTCTTCTATCCTTGCAGACAACCTCACAACAAACCTCTCTGGCTGAATCAATCAATGTTTTTTTCAGGATTTGCTACTGAATCTCCAAGGTTTAGTTCTTGTTTTCAAACTCTTTCCTTTTTTTTTTCAATGATGTTTGTGTATTTGAGTTCTACAGTTCACTTCTGAAAGCTGCTCAAACTTTCATTTATTTTAAAATTTTCTTACACTTTTCTTTACAATACAAAATTTAAATTTTATCCTGCTCAAAACTAAACAGTAATCACTTCCTATTTCAAACCCTCTGCATTCTCTTGGACCGGTGGGAAAACACTGTTATCAATTATAACATAGTCAATGAGACTTTTCTTATTTCTTGCATCTGGATTTGAGATTTGTTTTGTAAATAACTGTTCAAAGGTAAACTAATTCAGTACAAGAGAAAACCAAATTTCTTGAATATAATAAATTTAGTTTAATCCTTTATCCAAGTGTGAGAAAACTTCACCTCTGGGCCTGGCTCCCACTGAAGAGACCTCAATAAAGGTCAAAACTAGTCTGGGTAGTGGCCCTTCCCTTAATGCATAACATTATACATATCCGCAAGGAGATGTGTTTTGCATTATGGGAGATACTGGGATAGGAGTGATGTTAGCTTCCTCCACCTTTGCAATGAGTTGCCCGGTGTTGTACTACCTTATCCCAGTCCTGAAGATATTTTCAGACGCAAATTTTGTTTGCTCACACTTGGATAAAGGATTAAACTAAATTTATTATAGTCTAACCAAGTGAAAAATAAACTTTCAACATCTTTTTCTAAATCCAGAGTAATTTAATAAAAAGGTGGCACACCTTTTGGCAACTCCTATAGGTAAAGATGACCTCGCTATTGCTTCTGCCCGGTATCTCCACTTCTGGGCCTGGCTCCCACTGAAGAGACCTCAATAAAAGTTGAAACTAGTCTGTGTAGTGGCCCTTCCCTTCATGCATAATATTATACATATCTGCAAGGAGATGTGTTTTGCATTATGGGAGATACTGGGATAGGAGTGATGGGAGCTTGCTTCACCTTTGCTATGAGTTGCCCGGTGTTGTACTACTTTACCCCAGTCCTGAAGATATTTTCAGGTGCAAACTTTGTTTGCTCACACTTGGATAAAGGATTAAACTAAATTTATTATAGTCTAACCAAGTGAAAAATAAACTTTCAACTTAATTTCTTGGATGCTGAGTAGGAATATTGGTAAAATGTTAATGCCACATGCCTAGTCGGGATGAACAAGTGAGAGAGCAATGTTCTTTCTAAGCTGTGCACAAGCATACTGGTAAAAAGGAAAACACATGCCTAGTAACTGAGTGTACAAAATTTTTGCTTTCAGAATTTCTAATTTATAGTCAATAATTTTTGAATGTACTATAAAAACAAAATATGTGTCACTTATTTTATTGAGTAATCTCTTCAATATGCCCACTCTAATCCATTTTAAGCATGTAGACAAGCCTGATAGATGGAGAAGCAAGAATTATTATTTCAAGTTCCTGAATGCCATAAAGGATATCATAAATGAAATAGCAGAAGATGAATCTCACAGTACAGTGCCAAACAAATAATACTGTACTTCAAATTTAGTTCTATCCATGCAGTCTTCTATCAATCAGAAAAACAAAAAAAGCATATATTTGTTGAAATGATGCAATCACTGATTCACATTCAAAAGCATGAATGCTTTTGAATGAATCAGCGGCTTTCAAACCACTTAACAAAGTACACTGGTTGTCTAGATATTTTGCAGTTCAAGTCATTATTCACAACTACAATCCTCTTACTAATTATTTTGGGCAAGAGAAAGAGAATGATAATATATTTGAATATGGCTTCAAGATGCTGAAATCTCTGGAATGTTGAGTAACATTGGAAATTTTGAATGATATTTTTGAATCACTGGCATTCTTAATTACATTGCTTCAGAAATGTAATCTGAAGCCTGTTGGGGTACCTAATTTCACAAAAGCAAAGATTAATATGATGAGTGGACAGTATCTCTATAATACTGTTTCACAGAGTGAATACACAAAAATACTTCTAGAAAAGAGTTCTCAAGAAAACAATTCAGTAGTAGATACCACAGTGGCATTAACTTTTATAAATGCTGTTTGCATTCATCTGGGGGAGGGGGGGGGGGAGAGAGAGAGAGAGAGAGAGAATAAACTGGAAGAATGAGCCATATTTGACTGTACAGCAATCCAGGATCAGTTTGATTTCAGTTTTGGGATTGAACAGGTTATTTTCCTGTGTTCACAAACTTTCTTGTTGAACATGATGTTATTCTCAGCCAGTACAATGATTTCAAGTTTGCAGTACAGGAGAAGATTAAATACAACTTGATTTCAAACTATCCAGATGTGGCGATGCACATTTGATGAACAGTGAGAATGAAACATTTTCAGTAGTCAGCAATAATTAAGGATACCGGAGGAACTTGTTTAGCCTCAAACTCAGATTGTGAACAAAGTTTTATTTTAATAAATGCACTGAAAACCAAACTCAGGAATTGCTTGGAAACTGAACATTTGAACACGCACTGTCAGCTTGACACCAGGATCATGGATTTATTATTATGGGCAACTCCAAGGAGTCCTTTAGACCATTCGAGGGAGGCCTTAAACATCATATCAAGAACTATTCAGCATTCGCACAGTATCTATCATACTTTGCTTTAAACTCATTCACAGTCATGACCCACAACAGACTCTGGCAGCTTATTCCACTCATTCACCACTCTCCAAGTAAAGAACCTAGTTCTAATATCACTGCTAACTACGCTCTTGCCTCAATTTCCATGGATGGCCCCTAGTTCTCCCACCACAACACCTGTTCTGAAAAATTTCCTCTGAATTAATCTTGTAAAAACCCTCAGTAATTTGAACGTCTCAATCATATCACCCCCATTTCTGCCTATCAACCAGTTTCTGTAACCCACAAATCTTGAACTTGTTCTAGTAAGGTTCATTCCATAGACTAGCTACCATCTTGGTCACTTGCATCTGGATCCTCTCTACCTCCTCCCCATCAACAAGAAACCCTGGTGCCCAAATTTGCACACAGTAGTCAAGATAGGGTCTTATCAAGGCTCGATAAAGAGGAACAATAACCTGCTTGTCTCTGCTCATCAAAGTATTCTTCAGTAACCAAATGATCTGATGAGTTGATTTAGCCAGTTTTGCTATGTGCCCCCTAAATTTAACTCCCGATCCACTAACAAACCCAAGTCTCTGGCTTCATCAATTTCCTGGAGTACGGTTCCACCAATGTGGTGTACTGGTGATAATCTTTTCACCCCAAAATGCACAACTTTACACTTTGCTACATTAAACTGACATCCATTCTCCTTAGCGCAGTCTGCTAATTTATCCAAATCATCCTGCAAAATTTTGACATCATGTGTATTCACTATTGCTCTACCCAACTTTGCATCTTTGGCAAATAACTAAACTGTTCCTCTCAGATCCTTTGCTATATCATTAATGAACAAATTAAATAGCAGTGGTCCAAGAACAGAACCCTGCAGCACACCACAAGTCACAGGTCTTCTTTTGAACTCTACTCCTGAATAAACTACTCTTTGATATCTTTCCATCAACCACCCTGCTATCCATCCCCATGTGCTGTCATTTACTTATTAGAATTCCATGTGGTATCCTGTCAAAGGCCTTTGCAAAATCCAGCAGTATCACTGTAAACCCATTACCCTAATCCAATTCAGCTGTCACTGTATTATAAAATGTGAGCAAGTTACAGAGGCATGATCTACCTTCACAAAACCATGCTGTCCCCCCCCCATCCAGTATCCCATTTCCACTTATCCATTCCTGTATTCTGCTCTTGACCAATTTCTCCAATACTTTGACAATGACTCCTATATGCTGATTGGTAATTTACAACAGCAGTCTTGGAGCCCTCTTTTATGCAATGGAACTATTTTCCCCTCTTTCCATCCCCTTGGGACTAACTCAGAGCTGAGACTTAGATTAAACAATCTGGTCAAGAGCACTGACAATTCCTTTGCCGCTTCACGTAAGACTCAAGTGGTATACCATCCAATCCTGCAGATGTATATTCACATTAAGGTTCTTTAATATGCTATTTATCTCCATTTCATTCACCTCAGCTCCTGTATAAGTCATCACTTCCCTCATTCCTGTAATATCACTGCCTTTTACAAAGTGTTCACTTAGTAATTCTACTATTTTGACTGATTCAGTTACCTTCCTACCATCAGCATTCCTTAAAATCATTCTGCTGCATACATTTTTTCTTTTACTTGCAGCATACTGAAAGAACTGTTTGGGATTCTCATTAGCCTGCATTGCTAATTCCTTTCATAATCAGTTTTTGCTTTTCTTACCACACTAGTTACCCTTCTGGCCAGTGCCTTGTACTGTTCATGTGCCTGCAGGTTACCTTTCCCCTTAAATTCCCTCCACAATTGTTTCTTTTTTTTTTTTTTTTTTGCAGGTCTAGCTTAATGGTATTATTTATCCATTTATCTCTCACTTGATTTACTCTCCTGACTCTAGGTACGTTGTCAACCATTACTCCCTGAAAACACTTCTTTACAACTTCCCATGCACTATCAACATCCAGCCCTTGCAGGTTTACGCCATGGCACTGATCCCACCAATCTCCTAAGCTTGTCATACATACCAGCCCAGTAATTCCACATATTTCTTCTTATTATTATTACATAACACCTCCAGGGAGTCCAAAGACTCATCAAGGGAGGGCACCCACTCTACAACTTTCCATCTCCACCACTCTGCCAATCCACCAGCTGCAACTACTTTCATTATCCACACCAACGCTATCAACAGGCGACCACCACCACTAGTATTTTCACAAACATCCATGCCCAGGGCAGGATTTGAACTCGCAGCCTTTTGGTTGGAGAGCGGGCACGCTAACCACTTGGCCAACCAGGTCAGCTGTCGGCATATACCCTATCTTAACTGAAAATTCCACACATTTAGTCACCTCCAGAGTCAAGACCACATGATCACACTCACCAATCGTTGGCAACGTGGTCATATTCATTATAGACAAATTCTCAGATAAAATTACTAGATCGAGCACTCTCGAACCACTATTATATTCCATTACATGCTGTCTCAGGTAATTATCTCTTAGTAACTGCATAAAATCCATTTCCTTCCTCCCACGTGTCCTCTCCTCCTTCCAATTAATGTTACCATAGTTGAAATCCCCATAATAATTACCTTTCCTCCATTCATTGAATCTATTTGCTGATGCATACTATCTCCGTCATCTATTCCGTACCCTGGTCTATAGCAGCATCAACTGTATATTTTGTTCTGCTGGCCTCAATCTCAACACCAGATAGCCTCAAATGTACTATTTTCACTGTCCTGTAGTGGAACTTCTATTCTTTTTGGCTGCAGTTCATTGGCTATCATCAATAACATTCCCCGCCCATTCTTTTTTCTCTATACTTCCTGAACACACTATACCCTTCACATTCTATCCGGCTAACTATATCATCTTTTTTAGCCATGTTTCACTAATGCCAATAACCTTTGGCTAGGATGAGCCAACCAAGACCAAAAATTTCTCGTGCTTGTTCCTAATGCTCGTGGCATTAGTGTACATAAAGTGCAAAAGTCCCCTAGTCCCACCCATATGACGCCTTATACTAACTATCCCATTCTGGTTTGTTACTAACTCAGGCATATTATACACATTCTTACACCCAACTGCCTCACTGATGTCTGCATGTCCACTCAACAGCTCCCCCCCCCCAAAAAAAAAGATCTAGTTTCCCTGCTTCTGCACATCCACTTTCACTTAATTCAACAACAATTTTTCCAGTCTCCAAACCATTTTGTTTGTCAAACTCACTCCACATCATTCCTCTTACATAACCTAAGCATAGTCATTTGCAATTATGGTCCTCCTTCTCAAGTCTACTCTATCATATCGTGGCAAGAGACTCACTATTTTAACTCCATTATTCTTTTCTTTTGCTACTTCCAGTAATTCTTTCAAGTCCTCTCTCATACCATATTTTTCTAATTTTAAATCATTCATTCTGAACCACTACAATCATTTCTTTCACCCTATGCTTTTGTGTTTTAATAGCCTCACTTACAACATTAATTTTCACACCAGGAAAGCACGATTTTGCCAAACTCTCATCGATCACACCTCTTATGATTGAATCGCCAAATAACACTCACCCCTTAATTTTTCTTTCTCTCCTGATCATGCTCTAATTTTTCTTATCTCGCACTTGCTTCTTCTTGTTATTGGCTGATCCACTTGGTACACATTTTTGCAATCACTCCAGCTGCTGCTTTGCCCTATGTATCACTTAGCTGCAGTGAGGGTGATAGCTGCAACTGAGCAGCTATCACCCTTACTGCAGCTAACTCTTCATTTTTTATATCAGCCAAACTATTCTCTTGTTCTACACTTTTACTTTCACTTTTAATTGTGTCACATTTAATCTCACTTTCAATGCTATCTGGTGTTACATCACAATTTTCAATGGTATTCCGACTTCCATCCACTATGTCAATCTCGCGACCTGAGACACACTTTTGATCCTTGCTTTATGACACTTTCCCACCACTATTGCTCTCAAACTAAAAACTTCAGCATCTCTCAGCAAAGCATACATTCCAAAATCTTATGAAAAGACTAAATTAACACTATTTATTTTTCTACAGTAAATAATTTATCTTTCAGAGCTATTTAAACACAATCCTACCATCAAACACGCCACCTAACGGTCTGATTTGGACAGAGTGTACACAGCATGGGTAAGTGATAAAGACTGCAGGGAGAAACTGTAGCTTGTAGTGTCTAGATATATCGATCCTTTTCTTTCTACTACGAACCACTTTGTACTCTATAGTTACTAGAGTATGAAACACATTAATAGTCCTTAAAAAGCACAGATTTCCTATTCTAGAACATGACAATTTGTTTCTAAACTGCACATACTGCAGTTTAAAAACACTGAGTATGAGATTGGAAATTTATGCACAAAATGTTTTTCATGAACAACACAGGCCAGCAAAAATCAGGGTAACATTGCACTAGAGAAACTGGAAGTGATGCCTATGGTACCACAGAAGGTTCTTCTAAATAAGAAGTAGAGGAATTTTGAGTCCAGAGAATAAGGTAGAAGAATGGGCTGCATTCGATGAAGGAAAATGGAAAAGCTGGTCCTTGTTGGCGATTGCCATAGCAGGGTGGGAAACAAATTCCAGGGATACAGAAATATTTGGGGAAAATTTGGAGAAAAGGGCAAAGCTACTAACATTAGTAAGTTCCTGCTGGATCTCTGGTCAAGACATGGACTGATCAATACTAAAACCATGTTCCAACAGAAAGATGGGAAAAAAAATTCACATGGAGAGAAGACACAAGGAATAAGAAAAGTCTTATTGACTATTGTTAAATTGTGAATGAAGATATTTATAATTAATAATACTTCATTCATAATTAACATGCTCTACTATATCATAAGCAGGACTTATTTAAATTTATTTTGTTGGTCTCTTGCTTATAAAATGTTATTCATGTAATTCCTTTTGAGTTTTGTTAATTAATTTTATTTAAGTAATTTTAGGGTATATCATAGACATGAAAAGGCTCTGTATTAAAGTGTCATTTATTTTATTTGCTTTATTCCTTTAATAATAATATAAGAACTGTGATGTATGTAATTTTAATATATCCAGAAGATTCCTTGTGTTATCATTTGATTGGTAGTTGCGAGAAATCATGAAAATTTCTCCTAGTGCATGTTGGAGCATGAACTACTATATACCAGGGGAAAAGCAAGTTTGATGTGAGCTAAACCGGTGAGAACCAGTTACTGGTGGGAAAAAGGGAACGAGTGGACACGAAAACGAAAGTAAAAAAGAAAAATGAGTGGGGGAGTGAAGAGAAAGGTAGCTAGAGACTGAAGGGAGATTTTGACATGCCAAAAACGGAATAGAAAGGACCGGGAATCGCTTGGCATTTTAACTTACCTTTTTCGGAGTTGGATTTCTACCAAAACTTCCTAACACCTAGCAGTGGAAAAGTGCAGGACATAGGATAATATGTATAAGAAAAGGAAGAAATGGGTAGATAATTTAAACCAAGTGCAAAAAGGTTATATTCTCCTGAATCTATAAATCAATTGTGGAAATAGAAGATTCTTTTAATTAAGAGGGAGATGTTAAATTCCGTTTTATTTTATAGCCGGGTACGAAACTCAGGTCGAAATCCATCGAGTTTCAATACCGAAAAAACTAGCGGCGGGACCAAGTGTAATTGATCACTTGGATAGTACAACACCAGGGCAACTCCATGCAAAGGTGGAGCAAACTTCCTCACTAACTTTAATATTCTTTCATAATGTAAAACCCAGACTCCTAAGAGATGTATATATATTGTTTTACATTATGAGAAGAAGTCACTACCCAGACCGGTTTCAACCTTTTTTTTTTTTTTTAATTAACAAATTCGCCGGTAAAATAGCCTTTTGGCTTATTATCTCAGAAGATTCTTTTAAGTTTGTGTTACTACAAAGTAAAAGTCAGCAAGGACTTTAAAGATGTTGTTCGATCTCCTTATGATGTGACGAAGCTATATCCTGGTAAGATTACCTTTACTATACTTAGTGAGAAGTAACGAAAATTAATTCCGCTGAAAGTAATTTATTCCTAGTTGCTGTATTCAGTGAGTCAAGATTGAATGTGTGATGTGCTAAGACTTTTCCCTCTTCAAGTGACAAATGCTATATTATTGAATTAAGTGTTCACTGACTGAACGAGAATATTGAGAAGCCTATTTGTTGTAATTTAGGAATCTCGAACTTACAAGAACTAATTTTGATTGACTGAGCTTACAGAATTACAAATTAATGTCTGATGGTTCATGAGTTGTATTCTTTCTGAATATCTTGAACTGATTTGATATTTAAAATGTTTTGAGATGTAACCTTGGTCAGAGTGGAGTTGTGATAGAAGTTCTTTGTAACAAGAAGAATAAGATCTGTTAATATAGTTTTTAATTATAAATTTTAAGCTCAGCTGATTAGTATACTAGTATCTTAATAAGAGTTTTATATTCGTTTAATTGTAATGTCCCTGTTGGAAGATTGTGCAATGATGTAATTATATGTGACACTGCATTAAATATTTTTCTTTATCTAAGATCAATCTAGAGTTTGCCTGATTTTTTTCACTGAACCGCTCATTAAATATTTCGAACCAAAAGCGGGAGCTTTGCTTAATAGTGAGAACCTTGGCCTAAATTCAGCTTTATAATAACCTGGTACAGTTGAAGGTTGATTTATCAAAGTTGCTCATGCAATTCAGAACATAGAGTGGTGCAGTATAATACAAATTTTCTTTATGTTCGGATGATATATCAGCCTACAACTAGTTAAATACTAATGAGAGAGAACTATAAGATGATAAAACTTGATTGAGCAGAAGATACGATCCAACAAAATGGTGCAGTCGACAGGATGTTGATTCAAGAGTATTAATTGAGAGATTAAGTTTTTTTTTATATTTAACTTAAGAGGAACTAATTCCTAAAACTTTAGTAGTAAGGTTAAGTGAATCATGGTGAGTTGGTTGTGGAACAAATCAGGCAAAGAATTATATTTTGAATAGCTTTAAACTTTAAGTTGTGAGAATTAAAGCAGTAAATGATAATCCAATATGGCTCTTGCATGTAGCACAGGAATGGAAGACAGTGATGTGAACCCCCAACAGGTCTTTCCTCAATTTTCAGGACAGGAATCAGATGATGTATTGTCATTTTTTACCTTTATTGAAAAACTCAGAGAGAGTTTTTCAATAAAGGTAAAATAAAGATAAAAAGATAAAATAAAAATTCAATAAAGAGAGCAAATTGGACTGACTTTCAGTTATTGATATTGCTCAGAAATAAATTAATTGGTAAAGCAAAAACATTTTTATACTCGTCTCCAGTACTTAGAGAAACATCTGAATACTCAAAATTTAAGGAAGCTTTAGTATTTAAATTATACATGTTTTTGGTTGTAAAATGTTACAAAATATAAGACTTATTGTTAAACTGACCATAGATTTTTAATTCGTACGTATGTTTGTACAATATTGCCTACCGGTTTCGCTAGTAACTGACTAGCTTTTTCAAGGCTTGCACTATGATGGTTTGAAGAGTAATGTAGATATCGTCCAGTGTCTATAGGTTTTTTGTAAATGGACAGTTTGATGTTGTTACCCTGTCTTTTAACTAGTATGTCCGAGAAGTGTAGATGTTTGTTGTTTTCTACTTCTAGAGTAAATTTGATTTTATTGTGGAGTGCATTGATTCTACTGACAAACATATGCAGGTTTTTCATGTTGTCTTGCCATATGATGAAGATATCGTCTACATATCTCCACCATATTAAAGGTTTAGGAGTAATGCTGGTGAAGATTTCATTTTCAAATTTCTCCATGAAAAGGTCTGCACATGGCTAGGCCTTCTAATTGTTTGTAGACCTTGTTGTTAACTTTGAAGAAATTTGATTGTAGGCAATGCTTGAACATCTTTGTAATATCAGTAGGAAAGAGATCTTTGATAATGTTCATGACTTCTTCTACCTGGTACATTGAAGAGTTAACTTTGTTAACTCTTCAAACCATCATAGGTCCCATAAACAAAGCATCATCCACATGTTGAAAAATTGAGCTATGGGCAGCCCTGTCACCATCATGTGCAGACCTTTCCGACTTCTTCATCCGCCGATGAAGAAGTTCAAACAGAACTGTCTCAAATCGCTATAACACTATCGCAAAATGGTTATCCTCGAAACATCATTAACAAATTTCTATAGAAAGATAACCAACAAGAAAGAACAGTCTCCCAGCAAATTTCAACAGCAGTCATCCCCGTTATGGGTTCAATTTCCACCAAAATTGCGAGATTGTTAAAGGCCCATAATATTAGGGTTGTATTTAAATCAATTACTAGCATCAGACAGGTTCTAAGATCTCCTAAAGACAGTGTTCCATTTTACAAATATCCAGGTGTGTATAATATTCCATGCACGTGCGGTCTTTCCTACATTGAACAAACTTCGAGAAGCCTGAAAATAAGACAGAAAGAACATGTTGGCAATGAAAATCACAATAGAATGATCACCTCCGGGTTAGCACATCACTTTTCAACTTCGAACCACACTATAGACTGGAATAACAGCTCTATGCCCTACGTAGACGAAGATTACAGACATCGATTATTTAAAGAAGCAGCAGCGGTAGTGCTACGTACAGGCAGCAACCTAAACAGAAATCAAGGGGCCATACTGAACGATACTTGGAAAAATCTAATTAATTCCCTCAGTTCAACAGAACTACAGTATGTGAATAATCATATTACGCGTTTGCATGTAACGCGTGTTCATGATACTGAGTAGAAATGTCACGCGAACGTGTTACCTTAGCTACCTAACAAGTACTAACGTTTTTTTTGTATTCTTAAACCTTTTTTGCATTTATCATTTTTTTGTACTGTGCAAGCCTTGAAAAAGCTAGTCAGTTACTAGCGAAACCAGTAAGCAATATTGTACGAACATACGTACGAATTAAAAATCTATGGTCAGTTTAACAATAAGTCTTATATTTTGAAGCTTTATTATCTCAATATTTTAAACTGAGAAGTGTTGGATCAAATCTGTGGAAACTACAAAGGATCACACAGAAGGATAAGGAGAGTGTTGTCGAATTCTACAATCACTTGTTAACTCTTTCTAACAGTCTGAATGTATCCAATGCAGATAAACCTCATTTGGATTGGGCAGTATATCAACAGTTTTGACAAGATGTTAAGCCAGAACTCAGGGAAACAGCCTATAAAAAGAAGATCACCACACTAGAGGAGTGCCTTATAGCTGTCAAAGAGAAAGAACAGATGATAGGAGACCTTTGTCCCTCATCCACTGTAGGTCATGTGAACATCATGGAAAGGACTGATTGTTCCCTAGGCCTAAATGAAACCTCAAAGGAGCCTAAAAAGAAAGAGGAAGGGAAGAAAATTAATGCAGAGAATTCCATAAATTGTAACCGCTTATCTGAGAGTAATGAACAATCCAACAAGAAGTTAATGAAAGAAGTACAAACCTTAGTTCACCAGGAAGTAATGAAGCTGCAATCACTGAAAAATCTCAAGAAGACTACAACCCCCACAGCAGATAAAATTAGCGAGATGATCAAACTGGAAGTAGAAAGACAAAATAAACCCATTTTGGCTAATCTGGATAAGGTAGTGCAAGCACTAGAGAATGTTAAACAACAGATGTTCATTGTCTCCCAACATCAGACAAGGAGAGAATATCTCACTGATCATAGAGATCCTCCTAAATGCTTTAGTTGCAATAAAGTTGGACACATTGCCAGGAATTGCTTCTTTGATAGAAGAAATTACTCTAACAACAAATGGAATTCTAATTTTGGACACATTCCTCACAGAGAATATAATAAGTTTCAAAATTTCAGAGAATCAATGATGAGGATTACAGGAAATGTCCAAGGTTATAAATGTAACATTCTGTTTGACACAGGTTGTAATGCCTCAACCATCAGTAAACAGTATTTCTTGAAAATAAGAGATAAGTTGTGGAAAAACGTTGCCAAATTAAGAAAACATGTGAGAATTACCACTCTCTCTGACTCGAACTCTAAAGCATATGAGAAGGTTCGCACTAAAATTTATCTACCAGATATTAGACTGTATGTCTACCAAGACTTACTTATTGTCCCTTTTACACCTAGCTTGGGTTCTCACATAATATTAGGAACAAATTTTATGGAGAAGCATCACTTCTCTTGTGACTTTTCAAGAGGTGAAATATCCCTAATGAACATAAAAATAAATGTCAGAAGCAGCAATAAGTCTGTATGCACAGGAAAGATGCGACTAACAGGAAGATTTTGTATACCTAATGAAGAAGAACCTCCTAATAGAGTGCAATCTTCTGTAGATAAACCAACTGTGAAAGATAGTGATACAAACTCTGATGTACTTGATCAGCCTGTAACATAACTCAACACTGACTTAACATCAAGTGCCCAATCCTGAACAAGAAATTGGTACTGGAAATCAACTGTCAATTAAAATTAATTTTGCTAAAGTAACTGCTTTAAATATCAGAACTAGAAATATGAGAAGAGAAAGGAATTACAAAGGAATGAGTGATCACAAAGGGATTACCAATAGAACAGATCACCCAGTCATGAAACAACTAAGACTCAATTCTAGTGACAGAGAACGGAACTTCTGCCCTGAGAAGACATTGTCCTACTATAAGTGTAGCAAACAAATTTTCCCTGTGCTAAAAACAGCAAGAATCCAAGTGGAGAAAAATAGATACACAGATTGTAATGAGAAATTAAATTTTATTCAGACCAGGCACTATCTGAGACCTCAAGAAAGAAGCAGAAAGTCTGAATTCTCCCAGAGAGCTATGTGAAAAGAAAAATTTTTCAATGAGAGAGTAAGCCTTTGTTAAATTGTGAATGAAAATATTTATAATTAATAATACTTCATTCATAATTAACATGCTTTACCATATCATAAGCAGGACTTATTTAAATTTATTTTGTTGGTCTCTTGCTTATAAAATGTTATTCATGTAATTTTAGGGTATATCATAGACATGAAAAGGCTCTGTATTAAAGTGTCAATTATTTTATTTGCTTTATTCTTTTAATAATAATATAAGAAACTGTGATGTATGTAATTTTAATATATCCAGAAGATTCCTTTGATTGGTTGTTGTGAGAAATCATGCAAATTTCTCCTAGCGCGTGTTGGAGTGTGAACTACTATATACCAGGGGGAAAAGCAAGTTCGATGTGAGCTAAACCGGTGAGAACCAGTTACTGGCGGGAAAAGGGGAATGAGTGGACACGAAAACGAAAGTAAAAAAAAAAAACGGGTGGTGGTGGGGGGGAGAACGGTAGCTAGAGACCGAAGGGGGGATTTTGACGTGCCAAAAACGGAATAGAAAGGACCGGGAATCGCTTGGCATTTTAACTTACCTTTTTCGGAGTTCGATTTCTACCAAAACTTCCTAACGGCTAGCAGTGGAAAAGTGCAGGACATAAGATAATACATATAAGAAAAGGAAGAAATGGGTAGATAATTTAAACCAAGTGCAAAAAGGTTATATTCTCCCGAGTCTATAAATCAATCGTGGAAATAGAAAATTCTTTTAAGTTTGTGTTACTACAAAGTAAAAGTCAGCAAGGACTTTAAAGATGTTGTTCGATCTCCTTATGATGTGACGAAGCTATATCCTGGTAAGATTACCTTTACTATACTTAGTGAGAAGTAACGAAAATTAATTCCGCTGAAAGTAATTTATTCCTAGTTGCTGTATTCAGTGAGTCAAGATTGAATGTGTGATGTGCTAAGACTTTTCCCTCTTCAAGTGACAAATGCTATATTATTGAATTAAGTGTTTATTGACTGAACGAGAATATTGAGAAGTCTATTTGTTGTAATTTAGGAATCTCGAACTTACCAGAACCATTTTGATTGACTGAGCTTACTGAATTACAAATGAATGTCTGATGGTTCATGAGTTGTATTCTTTCTGAATATCTTGAACTGATTTGATATTTAAAATGTTCTGAGATGTAACCTTGGTCAGAGTGGAGTTGTGATAGAAGTTCTTTGTAACAAGAAGAATAAGATCTGTTAATATAGTTTATAATTACAAATTTTAAGCTCAGCTGAGCAGTGTATACTAGTATCTTAATGAGAGTTTTATATTCTTTTAATTGTAATGTCCCTGTTGGAAGTTTGTGTTATGATGTAATTATATGTGACACTGCATTAAATATTTTTCTTTATCTAAGATCAATCTAGAGTTTGCCTGATTTTCTTTCACTGAACCGCTCATTAAATATTTCGAACCAAACGCAGGAGCTTTGCTTAATAGTGAGAACCTTGGCCTAAAATCAGCTTTATAATAGCCTGGTACAGTTGAAGGTTGAGTAGGTGCACCTGTTGGGTACCTACCTGGATACTGAACGAACGAGGATGGGCTGGCAATTTGGGATTTAGCCGACCAAATTGTATTCTTATTGGCTTAAACCAATATACGAAATGATGGTACAACATGACAAAATTTTATGCTGGCTGGGGGGTGACCCAGTTAAACAAGGCCCTCATTGTTTTCGCCAGGGAACCAGGGCAAACAGCAAAAAATCAGCTACTGGAACAAATTTGAAAGCACATGCCAACTCAATATCACCAGAGTTAAAGATCGGTACTATCAACATAAGAAGCCTGAATGGTAAAGAAATGGAGCTAGCTGAGGAATTAGATAAGTACCAGATCGATATAATATGGGTGACTGAAACAAAAAAGACAAAAACTGGTGAGATCTTTCTGAGCAATAATTACAAAATGTTATATTCAGGCAATGACAATCAAGGAAATGAAGGAGTAGCAATAGTATTCAACACAAAATACGAGGCTAATCTTCTTGAATGGCAGGCAGTCTCAAGTAGAGTGATGTGGGCAAATATCAGAATGGGAAATTGGACAATGAGACTTATTTGTGCCTATGGTCCCACAGAAGGTTCTACTAAGGTAGAAGTGGAAGAATTTTTTTGATGCTTTAGAGAAAGCAACCGACACAATGAAAAAGGAAAAGTTGGTCCTTGTTGGGGATCTATTTAATTTACCATCTTCACTAAAAATCGTGCCTAAGTAGCTGAAATGTTTTACTTGTTCAACAGGTTCTCCATTCACAACACAGTTGACATTTTCAATGAATCTGCCTATTTTCATTGCTGACTTTCATACCATATTTATTATAACAGTTATTCAATTTAGTCAGGGAATCTTGCAAACTTGTAGAAGAATCACTTAGAAGTATAACATCATCCGCATAAAGCAAAGAGCATACATTAACATCTCTAATTCTGATATCATGCTTAATACCACTTTCCTTCATAACGTGATCCATATAGATAATGTCAGGAATTTGATGATGATGTACACTGCACTCTTGCTTTATAGTGCAAAACTGTTTCTAGCCACTTCAAGAATTGGATGCTTGAAGTGGCTAGAAAGTTATAGATAATAGATGAAACCACTAGGTTATAGATAAGATGAAACTTATCTATAACCTAGTGGTGCCTACTACAACTACAGAGGTTGGCCTTTTCTCTAAGGGGTGTGGATGCCACACCTCACCGAAACTTGTAGCTTTGCTTACATTAGTTTACCCTAGATAGTTTCCTTCAGTCAACTATATAATGTCTGTTGGCTGGGATATATAACAAGAACTAGAAACTGGACTACCAACACAAAGGTTATAGTGATTTGGTTACTGAAGGATGATCAGACTTCAACGAAGTTTAGCATACTTCACATTATGTTGGCTAGCACATCAGTTTCACCAGTGGTTTAGTTTGTAAGCTTTAGACACAGCAATTAATCTTGCCAATCTTGAAAAAAATTTCCCCAATTCCCCTAAATGCTGGTATAATATTGAACTACAAACAAAGGGCACTCATAAATAGGACAGATACAAGCCCTGTTTATTTAAGAAATGAAAACTGTCATTATCTATAATGAACTTTTACCACACTGTTATAATTCTAGTGAGTTTAATCACTCAGCATCATGTAATCAATGCTTTTTAAAATATTATAATTAATTAATCCTGATGAATCTAACTATAGAGCTGAAGAAACTGGAGTTTATTTATTCAAAAAACTGTGAAGCTTCTAGCAACTACAGAATTTTGTAAAGACAAACTTTTGAAAAGTTGTAGTCGTCACTGTCTCTCAGCATCAATGTTAAAGGCAAATTATAGAAAACCTTCCACAATCATGCACTTTTTCTTTTGACCATATGAGTGCAGTGCGAGTTCATTGTAGAACCTTTTTTTTGTAACAATTCCTTAAAAAACAGTGAATTATAATCAAACAATATAGCTAATGGTATATATATATTATTAAGATAATAAAAAAGGCTGATTTCTCATGTATAGAAGATAGTTTCCATGCAAGAAAATCCCCCCCCCCCACTTTCTTTTTGCATCATATGTACAGTTGCAGTCATGTTAAGTTTTGTTTATGATTTCAGTTTAATTATTCTAATCAAGAGGCAATTTTAAATTCATAAACAAGATCTTAAAAAATCAGGGAGTTCAAATTTTCAAATACAACAGACCTTTATTAATATAGCTAATTGTTGAATAAGGAGTAAAGTGAAAGTCTTCTTTCAAATAGGCCTCAATCATCAACAAAGCAATGATACGTTCACACATTTCCCTGGATCTTGATGTTGATACCAGACCAGGAGGTCTTAGTTTGGGAATTCCTTTACCCAACCATATATCAATCAGCTTCTGAGCTGTTAATTTTTCATCTTTGGATTTTGAATAGTCTAATATTTTATGCAACATTTCACATTCTTTAGTCATGTCCATGTCTTCTATTTGAGCTGGAATAATAAATGTTATAAAATCATCAATACACAGATGCACAGAAAGTCAACCCTCACTATAACAAACACACTATTACAGTAAATACAAATTACAATCAATTGCAAAAAACCTCACTACAGATGAGTGATACTATTATAAGTCATTTTAAGTTTAAAATAATTTAATCCACTGCAAACATACAGATATGTTAAAAACGTCAACTATCTTGGAAAACCTTTTTTTGTTCAGATACGATGCAGTCTTATGTCTTACGAAATCCACTGTAATTTTACTCCTTAACATGGAAGTGCATCTTTCATTGGGTTAATCATGTTTATATATAAATTAGGATACTTAATTCAGAATACATTACAGCAAGTATATTTAAAGATGCTTTCCAAGGCTGAGTGGATTTTTAGGCATTTTTCAGTAAAAGACTTTGTTCAAATCTTGTCTGTGACAGGAGCAGTGGCAGCCTGTACATAAGCACTGCGACACTGCAGCACCCCCAAGGAAAAAATTAAAAAAATAAATTTTGTTTATGTTTATAAATAATAACAATGCTTACAACATTATATAAATGCAATATAACATGTTAAAGGTTACAGCTATGTTTTGACATTGATTGAATAGTTAATAAATGGAATTATTCGATTAACGCTTTAGATTATGAAACAAATGTACTGCGATCTAACGCTGAGATTCGTTTGCGCTTGTCATTGCACGTTACGTCATTAGATACACTGCCGTCTGAGCAGTGTATCTTATTATTACGCGCGTTATTTCTGTGAGATATGAAACATTTATTATTGGTACGTGTGTATGGTGAACTATTTTTTGTAAATCTTATTTTATTTTGTTAAAATAACATATAATTATTTATTTATTATAGACACAAGGCTGAATTATGATGAGTGTCACCGTAAAATATGAAAAGAATTATATTTTTTCAATTATCGTTACACGAAACAAATGCACCGCGATCTAACGCCGATATTCGTTTGCGCTTGTCATTGCTATTGACACGAAACTTTTATTATTGGTGTTTGTTCGTGGTGAGGATGAAATATTTTTAATAATGCAATTTTTTAATATGTAAATTTATTTATTAATAAATTCGTTACTGATTAGGAAAAAAAGTTTATTTTATTTTTATTTTTATATATATACATATGCAGCACCCCCACTTAAAATTTTCACCAGCTGCCAATGGACAAGAGGAACATGGATTATGATTAGGTAAGGATAAATAGAGCCATTCTTAAGCAACAGAGTTTCTTCTATGAAAAAATCCTTTTCCTCCTGCACAAAACTATTTGTAAATACATGCATCTATACAGGCTGCTAGCCACCTTAGTTTACAAGAACTGAAATAAGAGGCAATTGATCAATCATGTCATATGAACTAGCACAAGTGGAAATGAAATAAAAGAGTAAAGAAGAAAACATTTTAAGATTAAATTTTAGATGTTTTGAATTTACTGGTCATCAACTTGTTAACAATTATGTTAATTATTAAATAAAGCACTCTCATTCTGATTCCCAATAGCAGACAGCAAATTACAAAGAAATAGTGGGTTAGTTCCAGATACTAACTAAAGGCAGCAATCATATTTATTCAATCACGTTTCCTGCATATTGTAAAAAATAATTATGGCTAAGATCAGTTATTTCAAAAAAGTCAGTGGTCATGGGTTAGTCTGATTAGAATTTATACTGGGAATTTAATTTCTGCAATTGAAGTAATTGAAATTCAAATTTAATGATATAAATTCGAATTTATAAAATAAAGAAATGTATTCTTTTAAAAACATTCACTAAAATAAATGATTCATATTATTTTTTAAATTAGTTAAGTTATATAAGAAAATTACATTAAGATAAACATTTTATTTGTTAAACTGCTGATCATTCTAGTTCAATACTAATGTATATAATTTATCTTAAAAAACACTTTGTGTTTCAGAGTTCAGTAACTTATAAATAACAAGAAATTATATTCTTTTTTAATTTTGGTAAAATTATGGAGATTACTACTGTATTAAGAGTAATAACATTCGTTTCCTGATGTTTCAACCTTCATATTAAAGTCATTATCTGGGGTATATATATTGCATAATTAAAGAGGAGGTGTTCCGAGTCCTGTAGCAAAAAAATGTATTGGATCAATTTCAACTAAACGTGGTTTAAGTACACTCTGGAACATAGGGTTTTTATTTACAGAAGATAAAAAAATAGTACAAAATTCTTCCACCAGGGACATTTGGTGTCATAAGTGTGTGGTTGGGGATTAATTAAACAGTAATGACTACAAGAGATACAACAAATCAATTTTCATGTTTGTATAACTTACAGATGAGGTTTAACATTTCCTCCTTTCAGATGTTCTAAGAACTGCATTCTGTAAATGACATTTTCTACAGCGGAACGCAACAGTTATCTGCACTGATTTGCCTCACATGCTGCATTATTCTGTTCTGTCTTTCAAGGTTGCTAAATCAGGAACATGTCCTTCATACACCACATGTTTCAGATGGCTCCCACAACCAAAAGTCACAGGGATTGAGATCAGGCAAATGAGGTGGCCGTGCTATGGGCAATTGCATGACTGATCACACTTGAAAGTTTAAGAAGAAAGGGCTTATTGTAGATGTCCGTCTGTCTGGAGCAACGATTTTGAAAAAGCGCAGCTGACTGTTTTCTCAAAAGGTGAGATATCCAAGGTGTTAATCAGTGGAAAATAACCGCCTCTGTTTGTCTAAGAGGCGTAACTATTGTCCTAAGATAGTGTCAGGAACGAGATCTCCGTTATCTGAGAAGGCTTGTATGAACAAACAGAACTTCCCGTGTGCAGCAATTGAGATATGACATTGATGTACCTTCAAACAAAACAGTAGATGTCAAAGGTACAAAAAAAGTATTACTGTTAAAACTTGTGGCCACGAAAAAACCCATTACAATGTTGTTTTGTCATGCCGAACTGATGGCACAAAATTGTCGCTTTCTTTTCTTTTTTAAGGAAGGCATTGCCCAAGCAAAACTTGCCTACTGGAGTTTATATTCATCCACCCTAAAGACTGGATGGATGAAGAAGGAATGAAATTGTGGATAGAAAAAGTATGGTCCAGACAGCCTGGTGAAATATTAAAGAAACGAGATTTGTAGTATGGAATCAGTTTCGTTACCACAGAAATGAGATTATTAAGAATAAACTTATCCAGTTGAAATTTCGGTTAGTTTTAATTCCACGAGGTACATGTCGCCATTAATAAACAATTTACAGGATTCATGAAGGAAAAGTGGAATAACTGGATGCAGTCTTCAGATTCTGAAAAAGCTGACACCAACTAGAAGAAGAAAGAAATCTACAATTTTAAGAATATTCTGTGTGTGTGTGTGAATGGATTAAAACCTCACGGAATGCAATAAAACTAGAGATTATTATTGTCATTTAAGAAGTGTAATGCCCTTGATGGTACTGAAAATGATTTAAGGTTTGAAGAAAGCAACGACTGTTCCAAATACAGAAGAGATTTCAGAAGATAATTTGTCTGAAGATGAGGATGAAGATTAAAACCGTTATTGTAGTCCTATATTTTTTCCTCCATACATAATTGTTTTACACCCAAATTCTCTGAAATTGGTTTCAATCAATGCATGATAAGATGTTATAATTATTTTCAAAAATGTATAACTTTTTTTCAATAAAATAATCCCCTTAAAAACGGTTGCATCTTATAGCAGAATGATGGTATAGAGCTTGTTTATATGTATTCTTGTATTTAGTGTTTTATTTCTTACTTTTTTCATAAAAGACAATATCAAAAATATGAATTACTTTGTTACATTTATTTTCCTGCTATTTAGGGTTTCTGTTTCCAGAATGCCCAGGAAATTTTAGGTATTTCTTGTTGCGAGTTGAGAAAAATAGCTCAAGACCTTTCCTAAATTTACAATTTTGGAACAGAAAATGTAGAATTTATTATCATTTTTAATTTTAAGAAAATACGTATTGTATCATAGAAATTATACATGTTAATTAAAATTTTATTATGAATTAATAAAACAATTTAACGACCGCAATACATATCACGTTATTTGCCATTTATGTTGCATTTAAATAATGAAAACAAGCTTTTAGCCTATATCTTGAAAGAAGACTATAAATCAAGTGCAATGAAACAGCAAAATACGACAGACATTTTTATAATACTTACCCAGTACCGATTTTGTTTTGTTTAAAAACTACCCCTCTTTTAGGCAATTTCTTAGTTAAACGAAAATAAAATATTATCAACAGCCAACAGACTTTAATGCTATGATGTACTTGTACGGTGAAGTTATTATTTTTCATTTTAGCTTCAAAATGGAAACAAATCATCCCAAACTTTAGAAATGAAAATGGAGTCTCAATTAGAACAATTGTCAATTGCCATTTTATACATTTCAAAGCAAAATATTACCAAAGAACCATTGAGATGTCATAATTCTGCACTTCTGTGAACATAGAAAAGACAAATGTCAAAAATTACATAATTAACAGAATCGGATCAAGAATTTGGAAGAAGTTTGAAAAACTTCTTCCAAATTCTTGCATTCCACATATTGTGGCTATACAGACAGGTGGAGGATGCAGAAATTTGGCCGTGAAATCTCGTTTGAAAATTTATTTAATCATCCTCTTCATTTAGCAGATGAAATTTCACAAAAAGATGACCCCCCCCCCATATATATATATTTTTCCTATCTCATACAAAACATAATGAAAGCAACGAATCTAATACATCAGAAAATGAAATAGTATGTCTATAGAAAAAGAACTTAATAGTGCTATATTAAATATGCAACATCAGCAAACATCCCCAAAAAATCGCAACTACAAAATAATGAAAACAGAATTTAGCATCTTGGGATCAGATGGAAAAAGAAAACAGATACTTTAGAACTATTATACAAAGCATTGCTTACAGTTAAAACAAATAATACCGAATGATACAGAATATTTTCAGTGGCAGCTAATTTTGTCACTAAAATACATAGTCGATTAGATAGATGAAGCTGTCAATTCCATAATGTTTTTAAAAACTTATTTTGCAAATGAACAATTGAATTAAATGTTCTTCATTCAGAATTTTTCTATTATTACATATCAACTTGAAATCTCATTTTGTTTGAAATTATGAAATACTTTGTGCTTAAAATTTTACTTGCGGTAAATTAATTCAAAATAAAATTATCATAATAAAACTCTGAAACCTGTATTTTATTCATTGCATAAATGTATTAATAGCAATAAGATATAAAAATGACAATGAAATGTATTGGAATAGAATAAATATATTTAAAAATTAATCTTCGTGAGTGAAACTGTGTAATCCTAGGACTCGGGGAAAAAAAAAGTCACGTCTTTGCCTAGGAACAGAAAAACAACTGCTGAGACTAAGAACCCTATTTCATAATTCCATATACATGTACTGATTCTCATCTTTCATCCGCACCCCCCCCCCCCCCCAAATCTCACACTAATTCGGTATTATTAAAACCAACATCGATATGATCAACCAGTTGAGGCTACCAGCAGAGGAAGGTGCGGGTGGGGTGGGGGAAATCACGATCCAAGATTACCTTTTATTGTTTCGATTCCAGGTTAGTGTGTCTAGCACATCCGTTATTAGAAATGCCACCAGAGAAAACAAAGCTCGGGGAACGAGAAAGTCACTTCAAATAACGTCCACATAACAACATAACGAGCTGTGACTCACGGCACCCAGCTACAAATAAAGGAAATAAAATCATATTCAAAATGTATGTTCTATTTCCGCTTCTCGAGCAAAAACTACCTTAATTTTCTCGTAGTACTGTCTCAATCTGTCAATCACGTGAAAGGAATCCGTTAATTTTCTCTGAGATTATTATTAAATAATAATTGTTACCAGTGTTGCTGCTGCAGCACACATGAATAAAGGTTAAGAGAGAAAGGCAAAACAGCCATTATTAAAACATTAATTATGCGAGAGATTAAAGAAGAAAGCACCTCGTTTTATAATTGACTAATGAATTAAAAATTCGGACACCAAAGCTACGAACTTCCTAGCCTCTCGTGACCTCACGTTTACAGGAAATTCACGTAATTGTAACCTTATCTAATTTCATAAATTTTCTCGGACTTAAACTACAGATATGGAGTGGGTGTGTGTGGGGGGGGGGGGGGGGGGAACGCTGTTGGCTTCCACAATAGTCGAACACGAACAAAGAACATGATGCACGTTAACAGCAAGCAACGAAGAATATATAATGCTATATACATTTTCGAATTGTTTAAATTTACTTTGATAAAACACCATCTCTTATATCAAAAACAGTTTTGACTTCAAAGAAAAAAAAAAAAAAACTTCCAGAGTCTGAAATGATGGTTTCACTGTTTACAAATATACCACTTGAAAAAACTGTGCAGCTTTTACAAGTGGATTTCCCTGAGGACATCATCAAATTATCCAAGTTTACCATCAATATTGGTTATTTTATTTGGCATAATGAATTATTTCAGCAAATTGCAGATACTGAAATGGATAGCCATATATCACTTGCTTTGGCTGATTATTTTATGCAGCATTTAGAGGATTGGATTTCTAACACTGTTTCTCGTCGACATTGCATTTGGCTACGTTTTGTGGATGACGTCTTTGCACTCTGAAATGGTACTTGAATATTTCTGGATAAAACTAACTCCTTATATATTCGCATCAAGTTCACTATTGAACTAGAATCTAACAACAATCTTCCCTTTTTGGATACTTTAAAACATTGTAACTCTGCCCAGTCCTGAAGATACTTTCAGGCGCAAACTTTGTTTGCTCACACTTGGATAAAGAATTAAACTAAATTTATTATTGACTAATCACTCTGTGTTGTGTTTTCATAACATTCGATGTACTGGCAACCCAGCGTGAAGTGATGCTCCATTCTGCATCGATATGGTAGAGTCAATGCATCTTTGTTGCTGCAGTTGCAGAACAACAAAGTTGCTCAGCATGTCTTTGCTGTCATGCAAAGACATGCTACAAGTCACAAGCCACACCACATTGTGAATTTTGGTGAGTGTAAAGGGGTCTGATGGAACACAAGGGTTATTAGCAGCCCAAATGCAGCAAATATGTGAGTCTGAACACTACCGTTCAGATAAAAATGTGCCTTGTTACTCCACATGATCTTCCATGACCATGCATCATCCACCTCCATTCGAACTAAGAATGTCATGGCAAACTGAAGTCAAGTTTCTGCATCACCATAAAGAAAGTAGGATTTTTCACACAGATTAGTATGGCATGTCCAGTTGCCTTGATATTACCCGAGCACTGCTGGACCCTTGTGCATTATTCATTTTGTGTTCCACAATGGCAGTTGCAACTTTGTCAACTTGTTAAGGAATGATCCGTTTGTGCCCTCATCCTGGCCTCAATGCTAAAGATCTACTATTTTCAAATCTTAAAATCATTTTTCTAAGATTTGTTATTGTCACTGGAGCTTTTCTCCTATCCTTCAAATGCTAGAATTCTTGAAGAGCAGCATTAGCATTACTGTGTTGTTGATAGTAAAGCTTGACTAGCAACACACGTTTCTATAAGGTGAGATCTATAGCACTTCGATCTTATCAGAATGACACGAATCCATTTTGGTTTTCCTTATATCCACCAACTTATCAGTAGAAACAGAGATTATGCAAATATCACATGATTCTAGCAACAGCTGTTTGCTGGTTAGAGGTGCACTGAATATGGTACACTCCAGGGGACCTTGGAGGAGTTGAATGAATCCTTTAATTTTGTAGGAGGTTTAAAGGTTGCATTGTATCTATGCAGTACTGTTTTTTTTTCTTCTGATAACTTTTTAATGCATGGAACGGCCAAGGCTTCATAGTAATCTAATTGTTTGTTTGTTGTAGTTATTTTTTAGGGAAAGCACCACTGATAATTTGCAGTTAATGACACCTAGTTTTTGTGATGGTAAGAGTTAATGTATATGTATTGGTCAGTATGTGTAGGCTTAGGGCAAAGAGTGGGGGGATAGACTTCCCAAGGAAAGACATGTGACCAATGTATCCAGATATGGAAGTGTGTGTGTGTGTGTGTGTGTGCGTGCGTGCACGTTTTGATTTTTAATTTCAATGATGAATAGTATGCATTTGTGTTCAGTGACATTCCTTTACTTTATAAAACCCAAAGTTTGGCTTGGATATGTTGACAAGATTTTCATTATCTGGCTCCATAGCTACCAAACTTTAAATATCTCTCTCTCAACCTCCAGAATAAACAACACATATGCATACAATTTTACGTACAATCTGGAAGTTTTAATAATATGGTGATAAAACTTTTACTACTTATATATAGAAAATATATGATTGCTGAATTGATTCAAGCTTAATTTCTGTCTGGTGTAAAGAATTTTTATTTATGGAGAACCCATCCATGAGAGGTTAGTCAACCTATAATACACTAGTACAGTGGATGGGCAGTTGCTGACAGAAGCAAAACAGAAGAGTGAGAAAGTAAAGACTGTGGGTATGCTACTTTGATATAATAGGACTGAATTGAAAAGAATGGCCATGATTGCTAATGAGTCAATGAGAAGATAGTGCTGGAGGAATGGTGTGCAGTTTATATACTGTATGTACATATGGAGTGAATCTGTAGATGAAAGGACCTGTGCTTGATGGACTGCATTTGAATGGATTTTGGAGTAGATGTTTGGAGAAAGTGTTCTTCAATGAGAGACTGGAAGTGCAAAACCAGGGAAACTAGGAGTATTATGGGAGATGCAGTCAAGTGTGGGTTCAACTATACCTGAAAGAAACAAATGAGTGTATGTGCAGAAATGATTATGCAATGCTGAATGTAATTTCAAAGTTTTCAAATCCAAATGGGTTGGTAATACACAAGGCTAACTGTAGGTCCAAGGTTATGCTGAAATACATGTACACGAATGTCTGAAGTATCAGAAATAAAGGAGAGGAGTTTTTGGCATTGGGCAGCTTGACTTGGCAAAAAATTAAAAGCATTGGTGAGAATTGGTTGATAGAAAATGATACAGTTACAGGAATAGAATACAAACAGTACTGTACTTTCAGGGAGGACACAGGAATAGGACAAGAAGGTGGGTATTGCTGATGACAGCTGAAAACTACAACCAACAAAATTAGAAGTTAAAGATGATTTTAGGTCTGGGGGAGATGGTTCATTTGAGGCTATATAATATAGTTAGTCACTGGTAACAGACTGGGGGGGGGGTCAAGAGGAAGATGTGAATGCCATGCATTGGCAGATTACCATAATGAGTATAGGCCAAACAATTATTATAGGTAACTTCAACTATAGGGATATAGATTGGAGGGAAGAAAGGGGACATGGTAGGATGGAAATGGAATTTATGTAGTGGAATAAGGACAGTTACTTTAAATAGTATGTCATGGAGGGGACCACAGGTTTGAGAGTGCTGGCTCTGATAACAGCATCAGAAGGTGTATCCATAACCAAATTACCTACGCACTTTGTCCCTGATCGGGGAGAGAGTGAACATGCAATCCTGTTCTGAGCTGTTGCAAAACATGTGGAATCCTCTATGAAGAAAGGGTTTATGTTGAACTAAAAAGCTGGTAATTATAACAGACTTAGGAGGTATCTTGGAGCAGTGCCATATCTTGAGAAGCTACAAGTAAAGAATGTCAGTAGTGCCTGGGAACTGGTGAAACAAGCAGTATTAGATTACATAACTCATGAGAATACATCAAGTGGAGGTTAAGCAAATGAGTAGAGATATAAAGTAAAAGCTATAAAAAAAGACTACATTGTGGTGGAAATATAAAGAAAACGGTGAGAAGCATACTCCTGAGCAGTGCAAAGTGCAGGCAAGAAGGATATCTAATATGGAAGGCAAAAATACATACAAGGGCCAAACCAGATTATGAGAAAAAATTAGCTAAGCAGGCCAAAGTAAATTTAAAAGTTTTTTTCATTAGGCAGCAAGGAAGAGGAAGAATATATATGGAAGGATGACTTTAATCAATGTTGATGGTAGGAAAGTGACAGAAGCAAAAGAAATAGTTGAGGTGCTAACTGATCACTTTGAAAAGGAGTATCATTCAGGTGGAGATTTTGCAGTTGCTGATGTGGCAAAGACTGATGTCAAAATTGATGCAGATGAACTGGAAGTGCTCAGCATATTGAAAAATATCAATGTGGATACAGCAGCATGACTGGTTGGCATGTCAGTCCATGTACTATGTGAATGTGCAAGTGAACTGGCAGTGACTCTGACAAAGTTGTTCAATCTAAGTCTCAGCTCTGGCAAGGTTCCAAGGGAATGGAAAAAGGGTAAGATAGTTCCATTATATAAAAGTAGCTCCAAGACAAAAGTTGCAAATTACAGACCAATTCTCAGGAATGGTTGTTCAAGTACTGAAAGAGGTGGTTAATGGTAAAATCCAGCACTGGGTGGATATGAATACAATACTCTATGGTAGGCAGAGCACAGCCTTGTAAAAGGTAGGTTCTGCCTTAGTAATTTACTAATGTTTTATAATAGAGTGATAGCAGAATTAGATAAGAGAAATTGCTATATCATGATAGTGTTGGACTTTGCAAAGGCATTTGACAGAATACCATATGGAAAACTATTACAAAAGTTGGATTAAATGGGAACAGATATGAAGCTGGTAGCATGGAAAGGTTGTGGCTGACAGACACCAGAGAGTGGTATATGGTAGAGAGGAATCTAGGAGAATGAGTAACTAATGGAGTGTCTCAATACTAGGACCACTACTTTTTGATTTGGATATCAATGACCGAGAAAGATTTCAGAGGGGATGTTCAGTTGTTTGCTGATGATGACTGGGGAGAGCAATAGTTGATAAAGGTGATGTAGATATTCTGCAGATGATTTAAATAAATTGGCTTTGTGGACAAAGGACAATGATAATCAATTTAATGTTGCAAAATGTAATGTAACACACTTTGAGATTAAAAGATTACATAGTGTGTATCACACTGCTGGTACTGGACTGCGGGAAATTATGAATTTCCTGCAGAGGGCATAGTGAAAAGTTGGTAAAATAGCTCATAGGATTACTTGGATGTTAGAAAACACACCACTAACAAGTAAAGATAGGGATGTTATTACTTTCTGCAATTTATCTGACCACAGTAAAAAGGCAATTTGCCATTCTAATATTTAAAAGGATAATTGAAGTATAATTTCATGGTGCTCCACCAGAAATCAGTTGACATGCAAGGGTTGGTTAAATGGTAGATTACTGCAGTTGATAAATCATGGGTATATAACAATGATTTGTGTTTAAGTTTTTGACAAGGTATATGCAAAAGTGCTGAGTAGATCTACATATTGAAATGTAAGCAGATGACACAATGATAAAATATTATAGAGTGATGGAATTACACATAACGTTAGGAAAAATTAATAACGAGTTTTTCTTAACATAAATGTAATTTGTTACTCTATAATATTTTATCTTTAAGGTGTTGAGAGAAAAGCTGTTCAAAATGCTACAATTATGTGGTATAAATGGGACATTACATCAAGCAATGCATGGTTTATATTTGAGTGATATGTCAGCAGTTAGAACTGAAGAAAATACAAGAGCTGGTTTCATACAAAATCAGGTGTAACACAAGGTACATACCATCACCGTGCTTATTCATCATCTATATGGATCACATTATGAAGGAAAGTGGTATCAGACCTGATATCAAAATTGGATATGTTAATCTGAGCATTTTTTTCTTTAAGCAGATGACAGTACACTTAAATAAATCTGGTAAGAGTCTGTAGGATGCCTTAACTAAATTGAATAACTGCCATAATAAATTTGCATCCTGAATGACAAACCAATAGAAAACAAGTAAATCATTTCAGTTATTTAAGCCCCCAATTTTTAGTGAGCATGGAAAATTAAATATGGAAATAAAAATAAGCAAAGTTGCTATTGTAGGGAGTCAACAAAAATTTATGAGAAATAAGAAAGAAATTACATCAAAACACTAAACTAGTTGTATACAAGACAGCATTCAAGCCAATTTTAACTTATGAACGTGACATCTTGATTACAAATAAACCAGCTGATCAAAGAGTGCAGATATCAGTATGAGAGAATTTGAAAAATTAGGAGAATGACAGATGACGTCAATGTCAAAATCATTAAAAATGAAAATATTAGGAAGGAACTTGACATCATCAGCATTCAAGAATATGTGTGAGCAAAGCTAATCTCAGGTGCCATGGTCACTTGAACAGAATGGAAGAGGAAAGGAGGTATCTGATACTAAGAAGGCAGAGAAAAGAACCTGAGGAGACCAAAATATATGATCTGACAATACTGGAGTTCTGACAGACAGACTGATTTGGAGAAAAATGTCAATAAGAAGTTAGTAATAATAATACAAACTTTTAATGTAGTATTATCATAATATCCTACACTCCTTGAGGGTACACTTCAGTAATTTGATGATGAATCTGGAGTTAAAAAAGAGAAAATAATTTGCTACTGTTTTTGTGAGAGAGGGAAATATATCACATCATGCAAAAGAATGCAGCACATAATCAATGAAATATGACATTAAGAACTAATAAGTTTGCTGAACCATGAAAACTGTCCTAAAATTTGCATTGTCAGAATATACTACAAAAATAAATGGCAATTATTCCAATTTGAACTATTTATGTTTTGTTAAATTATGTTTTTATATAATTTCAGCTGGATAACAAAATTTAAAAAAATCCATAAAAATAAATAAAAAATAAGTTGGATTTGAATGTTCCAGGGGAAATTCATATTGCTATATTGATTATTACTTACTTCTGTTTTCAGGACTACAATGATCACACTTTCCTTGACAGTCAGATGATTCCCATTTCTCCCCAAAGTGACTAGCTATTATGGATCGCCGACATCTGCATAAATACCAGAATGCTAGATATTGATTATTTGATATATATCGAACAAGGAAATAATATATTATGTGAACATGTTTTGTTCACATAATATATTACAAGATACTTAATGATATATAAAGTTCATTTCGGTAAAACACTATCACCATTCAATTCTTGATCCTCAAGGAATATACAGAATACCATGATAGTGCAGCATATAATTAAGTTTGCATTATTACACTTCCTATCATCAATTTTTTTCAAAATTAACCTGCTATTTGTCAAGTCTTCATCATTGTTGGATCTTATATTTCTGGAATTATTAATCAAATCAAGCCACTTAAATCTTGAAATGTGTTGAAAGGCTTAGGTGTTAGTAATTATTCACAGTTGATTATGCTTCATTGTTTGAACAACACCAAAGTAACAAAATAAATGATTTATTAAGTTGCAATATTTCACTGGATTTCAAACTATTCATCCATCTCCACAGCACAAAAATATATCTGTGAAGATGTTTTGAAATTCACTCAATCAGGTAGTTGTGGAAATAGAAATCCAAACTGAAAAAAGACTAATGTTCTATTATAGTGTTCTCTTGGACCATAAAAAATTATTCAGAGATGTTAAGTTAGATGTGGTGTTGAAATGATTGTCTCCCAAATCTTTAATTAATGCAGTCAATACATATTTATCAGTACAGTACACTTCTTGCATTTAATCCTGTGTAATGGGATATCCAGAGTGCAGTCTGTCCTGACTTGCCATACTGATGAGCAAATGTAGTTTTTATGTGCTTCAAGATAGATGTTTACAGATCTTCTGATCTGTCTATAGCAGGCTGAGCTGCACACAGATGAAACTTGTACACTCCAGGATGCATGGTTAAAAGTATCATGGAGATTATAATTATCAAAAACTGTAGCAACTTTTTAAGAAATACCCCAGCACAAAGTATTGCACGTAGTATTTTGTCTATTTATAGGGCTATAGCCACTAGCTAGAAAGGTGTGTATTAAAGATATTGGAATTCTGCAGCAAGAGCTATATGGTGGTAAAGATTTTGGAAAAGTGGTAAGAGATTGCATATAGAAATAGGTTTATAGAGAATCTATACTTTGAAATGAATAGTGTGAGTCTACTAAGGGAAGGTTATGTTTGACTAATGTGGAAGATGAGCCCTGTTTGCTCACATTTTATAATAATGTTACACAGAGTCAGACAAAGAGAATAGATATACCATGATACTCTGGGACTTTGCTGAAACTTTTGACAGGATACAGTATGGACTGGAATGGCTTGCCTTTAGAGATGGCGGATGCGTGGGCACACTCGCACGGACACACACATTCGATGTGTTGGTTCCACAGAGATGGTATGATAGGGTAGTTAATCATATCTACATGGCCTACTATGTCTGTCAATTGCATTATTTGATGGAATGGCTTGCCTGATGGTGGGTGCAAACAATGTGAGTGATCTGTTGCTTCCCTATATGAATTCCAAACTACCTGGATATCTCTTGTAATAATAATAATATTATTATTAGAACAAAGAGCCCTGACTGTGTCGAGGATGCTGCTGTTGAATTAGATGTGCTTTTCCAGATCTACAAAACTTAAACACAGTGCCGTGTTATATTCCCATGATTCCTCAACTATCTGTCTCAAAGTAAAAATATGATCTTGACAACTCCATCTGGTTTGAACTCAACTCGCTCTTCCCCAAGTTTCTCTTCCACAATTTTATTTAGTCTCTTCTCAGGAATACCAAGAACACTCAACAGGAAAACATTTCTCTGTAATTCTTACATTCTTTTATTTTCCTTTTTACATATGAGTATTATGAGAGCTCCACTCCAGTCATCTGGAATTTGAACTTCTGATCAGGCCTTACAAATTATGTGTGCAGCCACTGTAAAGCTGTTATACTTCCATGTCTGAGGATATTTGATCAAACATCATCTATAAATACTTCAGCTGCCTTTCAATATTTTAGGTTTCTGATGGCCTTTTTCTACACTGATATTTACTCCAAATTGCATTCCTCTTAATAAATAAATAATTACGGTTGCAGATTATGACTTCTACCCTTAAGACAGACATCCTTATTAATCGGATCCAGACGAAGCAGGAAGGTATTGTTATGCCCTGATAAGTTGGATTATTAAAGTTTCATCTTATCATTGCATAACAGAGTGAACACCCAATAAAGAACATTAAAATATGCTTGGTATCTAGGTATCAATAGTAGTTTTGAATAAAATAATAAGAAAAGAAAGAATTGTAAAGTAACGAGATGTTATTTACTTGTATAAAAGAAAACAATATGTAGGAAGAGTGTGCAAATATTATGCGTATACTTAAATATAAAGAGCCAACAGGCTTCATTTCGGTGATGTAAACATTATTTAAATTAAGGCTTAATTTAAATAATGTTTACATCGCCGAAATGAAGCCTATTGGCTCTTTATATTTAAGTAACTTAATGGGTGCACCTTTTTGACAACTCATATAGCAGAGTATATAAGTTCTTTTCACTATACCCTTTGGTATTAATTTGGTCTAGCTACTCACTGATGAAGCCTCAATAAAGGCTGAAACCGGTCTGGGTGGTGGCCTCCCACCATAATGTAATAACAGCATACATTTCCTAGGAAATGTGTTTTACATTATGGACAATACCAAGAATAGCGATCAGAACTTCACCACCTTTGCTGCGAGTTGCCTGAGTTTGTACTATGTACTTGGACTACTTGCATTAGCTCACGCTAGTAGTCGCCGATACTTTTATAGTTTATTATACTATATTCGGCATGAAACTCTCTGATTCCAATCGTTGAGTTTCATATACGGTTTTAAAACAACGTGGGATTTAATATCCCCTTAATTTAAATTATGTGTATAATCTAATACTGAATTAAGGTCGACATTATCTTTAGTGTGAATTAATCCTTATTGTGAATATACGTGTAAGAACCAGACCAACATAATCTGGGTAAACGTAAGCTCGAAGTTTGGGGGGCAAAGAAGACGGCTTCCCCGAGCGTTCTCGTGCTTAGAAGTGGTGGGAGATAATCGGACAGTATGACGTCAGGTACACGTGACAGCAAATTCTGTGTGCCATGTGAATGGCCAAAGTTATGGTGGTGGCCGTTAGGGACTAAGTATAAAAGGGTTAGAAACACCCCCCCCCCTCTCTTCTCTCTGGTATCCTGTGTTTGCCTCATGGTCGATCAGAGCGCTGGGTGTAGGTCCATCGCTGGCATACGATCGGACGGGTTTTCAGCGGGAAATCTAATCCCGTGATACTGCAGCAGGTTATGCCACGTGGAATGTACATGCCCGAAGTGCTGTGATAATGGAAGTCAAAGAGATGATCGCATTCAGACATCGACGATCGGAAAGAAAGCAACAAAAGAGTATAGATAAGTAGACAATTTATTATTTGATATGTGTGAGAATCCAGAAATTAATATTGTGTAGAACTTTAATGAAAAGAGACTCAGAGATAGCAATTAAGAGAGACAGCATGAAAAAGGACTTGTTTGTTGTAGAAGATTATGAAAGGACAAACACTGTATGAATCTGAACATTATGTGTATTTAAGAATGTTTAAACAGGATTTGATCTATAGAGTAAGAGTTGACTGAGATTGTAAAGATATAGATTAAAGTGTAAGAAATATGTTATGTGTAGAGTAACTTAGGTAGATTGAATTTTGATGGGGTTTTATATAGAAGGTATAAGAGCTGTCAGATATGAATTATTCCTTAGCTAGATTTTGAATGGAATCTTCTTATTTTGTATTATTAGCAGTATGTACATTATGCTAAATAAGCCTTGTTTTTCTTTAACCAATTTTGTCTCTTTATGGAATTCGATGCACCACTTGTAAAGTTAGTGATGAATCTGGGCGGGAGAATTTTGAACACAGTTCACGGTCACGATTACATATCTTGTGTTATCTTTGTTCACTTCTAACAAACTTCTTGATTAACATTCTAATTAATCTAAGAGTCCTATGTGACGCAGCTTAAATAAATAAATTTTCTTAGGACTTAACGAGAGGTTGGCAACGAAGTGTCTGCCACATAGGTTTTGGTTTGACCCTCGGGCTATTTCCTTTGTGACACAGAGATGCCACGCTTTGGCAAGACTTCAAGGAAATCAAAAGATATAAGAATGCTGAAAAAAAAAAGACCACAGGAAATCCTTGTGTTTAGCAAATGTAAAGAGAGAAGCCAAATTCTCTCTCTTCAACTGGAAAAAAGGAAGTCAAAAAAACAAGTGAATTTAAAAAATGTAAGCAAATCTTTTCTGAGATTTTTTACATAAAGAATGCTAAAACAAAGAATATTATCTGATGAGGTTTGCCTCAGAGTGCAAGTCATGATACATACATTACTGATTTTCAGCATACATTACTGATTTTATGCAGGAATAAGTTCAATTTCAGAGGGTCATAAGACATAAAACATCCACAAAAATCAAACCAATAAGGAAGATGGAAAAAGACAGTAAAGAATATATATAATAAATTTAATTTAATCCTTTGTCCAAGTGTGAGCAAACAAAGTTTGCGCCTGAAAGTATCTTCAGGACTGGGGTAAGGTGGTACAACACCAGGCAACTCGTTGCAAAGGTGGAGCTAACATCACTCCAATCTCAGTCTCTCCCATAATGCAAAACACATCTCCTTGTGGATATGTATACCCAGACTAGTTTTGACCTTTATTGAGGTCCCTTCAGTGGGAGCCAGGCCCAAGTGGAGATACCAGGCAGAAGCATTAGCAAGGTCATCTCTACCTATAGGAGGTGCCACCTTTTTATTAAATTACTCTGGATTTAGAGAAAGATGTTGAAAGTTTATTTTTCACTTGATTAGACTATAATAAATTTAGTTTAATCCTTTGTCCAAGTGTGAGCAAACAAAGTTTGCGCCTGAAAGTATCTTCAGAAATGTGGTAAGGTGGTATAAGACTGGGAAACTCATTGCAAAGGTGGAGCAAGCTAACATCACTCCTATCTCAGTATCTCCCATAATGCAAAACACATCTCCTTGCAGATATGTATAATACTATGCATTAAGGGATGGGCCACTACCCAGACTAGTTTCGACCTTTATTGAGGTCTCTTCAGTGGGAGCCAGGCCCAAGTGGAGATACCAGGCAGAAGCATTAGCAAGGTCATCTCCTCCTATAGGAGCTGCCAAATGGTGTGTCACCTTTTTATTAAATTACTCTGGATTTAGAGAAAGATGTTGAAATTTATTTTTCACTTGGTTAGACTATAATAAATTTAGTTTAATCCTTTATCCAAGTGTGAGCAAACAAAGTTTGCACCTGAAAGTATCTTCAGGACTGGAGTAAGGTAGTATAACACCGGGCAACTCGTTGCAAAGGTGGAACCTTTGCAATGATATATATATATATATATATATATTTTTTTTTTTAAATTACATCATATAAAAATATTTTGTTCATACCAAATTTGTTGAAACAGGGCTCATTTTTCTTCCAAAAAGACATTTTTCCTCAGGTCTCATTCATTTTATATATCTTTCTCTAGAAAAGATTCTCCATCAACTATTCACCAAGGACTACAACCTCTAACTGTTCAAAAAGGAGACTTTATGAACAGTTAGAGGTTGTAGTCCTTCCATATATGACTTGCCAAGAAATAAGTCATATATGGAAGGACTTTTTGGTGGTTAATTTGTGGGATGAAAATCCAGAGTAACTAACAGCTAAAGCAGCAGGAAAAACCATACTACCACTGTATAAGATAACTCACCTTCAGTTGAAAAGCCCTAATAAAGATTCTTCATGTCCTAGACAGAATTCGAACGCAGATATTTCCAACCAAAGGCCACTGTCAAAACTGACTAAGGTATGTAAGCTGTCAGAATGACTGGTTTGGCAAAAAAAAAAAAGTGCTTTAATTTTATGTTGTTTATAAGAGTTTCTATAAATACACTGAAAGTGAGATACAGTGCTTCTGCTCTCATGATGCTAGTTGAGATTACTAAGAAAATAGCATATTTATTAAATGTTATCTTACTGTTTTATTCTGTTAAAGTGATAGTTACTTTTCAAAATCTTAAAACTAAATAATCTGTGTGGTAGCGAAAAATTGATCTCATAGAATGTTCTTAACAGGAATAAAACACACTGTTTTACACAGTGTTTCTACCCAAACGGAGTTTTTGCATTTAATAACAGAAGTGCAATTAACTTATTTGCAGGCAGACACTTTAACAAGAAATGAAATTTTAAAGATACCAAGCTATTTTAAACCTGGTTTTACTCTATTTCCCAAGTAAGCAAACAAACAAACAAGTCAAGTTTGCACCTGCACGTATTGCGAGTCTAGCTGACCCTCAAAGTAGTGCAAGTCAAGGCAACTCATGGTAAAGGTAGAATAAGCTCTGATCACTATTCTTAATATTTACCCCTTAATGCACAGCCCATCTCCTTGAGGAGATGTATGATGCTATGTATTAAAGGCCTGGCTCCCACTGAATGAGACCTCAATAAAGGTCGAAACCGGTCTGGGTAGTGGCCCCTTGCCTTTAATAGCATCATACATCTTCTCAAGGAGATGGGCTGTGCATTAAGGGTAAATATTAAGAATAGTGATCAGAGCTTATTCTACCTTTACCATGAGTTGCCTTGACTTGCACTACTTTGAGGGTCAGCTAGACTCGCAATACGTGCAGGTGTAAACTTGACTGTTTGCACTGTTTGTCTGTTTGCTTACTTGGGAAATGGAGTAAAACCAGGTTTAAAATAGCTCAGTATCTTTAACATTTATTATACCCAAGGTAAAATACTTTCTACAGGAAATGAAATTATTGCCAAATTGATAGAAGATTACTTTGAACGTTTCTGAAAGATTAGGCTTATCAAAGAAATGCCAATTATTAAACCAAAGTGCATACCTGATTTGGCAAAGAATGGAACTGTTATCTTTAATGCCTTCTTTATGCTTATTTAAGATGTACAGAATAAAGAAGACAGTTAAAGTACAAGGGAGAGCATCAAAAACTAAGGATCAAGGAAACAATGTTATTCACAAATACATTCTTACCTCCCCAAGTCCAGGCAATATGCTACCATGCCATACAAATTTTCTAATCCTGTCTGCTCTGTGAATACCATTGTGCTCTGTCGAAATACATCAGCAAAACGATACATTAAAATGCAACTGGCTGGCTTATCATCTCGACCTGCAATCCAAATGAAGATTCAATTATCGAATATTAAATTATTATACATTTCTATTTTCATACAATATTACCTACAGCCTCTATTAAGAATTTGAGAGAGTAATAATTTTCTGATTTTATGTGTACACACACTCACTTTTGTATCTGAGATGACAACCAATAGAATTCAAATTTAAAAAAAAAATGAATTGAATTACAGTTAGCTCTTATCAACATATTTACATAGTGGTTCATGAAAAACAGGATAAGAAAATAAATAATGCATACATTTCTAATATTTTATTTGATTTCCAACCAGCATTTTCAGAGTACAATTACAAATGTATAAAATATAAAACACTCAACTAGGTAGTTGCAGAAACATTCAGAAACTTTAAATAATAGAAATTTTAATATAATTTAATAATTTAGCATATCTCTTCTTCTTCTTAACATGGAATATAGGCCATGTGGCCTGTTCCGGTCTCATGCCATTTAATTTAGCATATAAATAATGTAATATAAATAGAAACTTTAAATAATACGAGGGTGGTCTGAAAAGTTCTTGGCCTAACAATGAAAAAACAAATTTATAAATTATTTTTATTTTTCAACATAATCTCCCTTAAGACTAATACATATATTCGAGTGATACTCCAGTGTTATTATCCCATCCCTGTAGCGGTTCTCAGTAAGATCTGCAAAATACCCCTCTACAACTGCAATCACCTCTTGATTTGAAGAAAAATGCTGACTAGCAAGGAAGAGTTTTAGTTTTGGGAAGAGATAGAAGTCAGAGCGAGCCAAATCTGGGGAATAGGGTGAATGTTCCAACAAGTCATAGTGCAGATCCTTTAATTTTCCTATTGCCAAAACACCTTTGTGGGCAGGTGCATTGTCCTGATGAAAGATGATTTTTTAATTCTGAAGACCTGGTCTTTTCTCATGAATTTTTTCGTCTAGTCTGGTTAAAAGATCGGAATAATGTTCCCCGATTATTGTTTTACCCTTTTCAAGATAATTAATAAACAAAATGCCTTTATTTTAGCATTCCAAAACACTGATGCCATGACCTTTTCTGCTGATGGAACCAACTTTGTCTTCTTTGGACCTGAACAACTGGTTTCACTGTCCACTATTTTGAATGCTGTCTGGATACTAGTGTGTAATGGTGAATCCAAGTCTCATCCATAATAATAAATCCTTGGAGATAGTCTTATACGTTGGTAACACATGACTATTAAATTATTTAAGGAATTTACAATGTATATTGGAATATTAATTAAAAGAAATTTTAATAAATACCTCCTATATTTTGGCAATTTTACATTGCCATCTTCATGGGAACATATACGACTATGACACGTGCACACAGGCACTACAAAAAGCAAATGAGGCAGAAGAGAGAATGTCCCCATGAAGATGGCAATGTGACATTGCCGAAATATAGGAGGTATTTATTAAAGTTTCTCTTTTAATTAATATTCCAGTATACGTTGTAAATTCCTTAAATAATTTAATAGTAATAAATCAACACTTAAAGTCAGTTTTATTCTTGTTAAAACACCCCATGCACTGCTCAGAGATTTTCATGCGAGTGAGTTTTTGATCTGCTGTGAGCAAGCGTGGCACAAATCTTGTGCAAAGTTTTTTCATATGCAATTCTTCATGCAAAATATATCCTACATATTCTTTTGAAATGCCTATAGTCTCAGCAATTTCATGCACTTTGACTCGCTGTTCATCCGATACCATATCATGCACTTGATCAATGATTTCTGGTTGTTACACTTTTTAGATGTCCTTCATGTGGATCATCTTCAAGGCTGGTATGATCACGTTTAAACTCAGCTGCTTATTTCTTAATTTTTGAAAATGAAGAAGAAGAGTGCCAATAAACTTTTTATGATCTTCAAATGAATTTCTTTTGGTGTTAAACCTTCTTTTACAAAGAATTTTATAACTGCATGATACTCAATTGTATCCATTTCAAGAGATACAGACAACACTTTTGCTTCAGACAGCTGTATAAAACAAACTACTTGATAGAATGACTTGCAATTTCACATGGATGCTTATGACAGATGTACCAACTTAGAAAAAAAAAAAATTGCCGATAGTATTGCCATCTATGGTTGAGGCCGAGTACTTTTCAGACCACCCTCATATAAATTTATCAGATATGTACTTTCAAGGTCCACGCAGTTAGCCTAGTGGTTGTGTGCTTCGCAACCATATGCCTGGGGAAGGAGTATACTAGGTTCGATTCCCGTCGGTGACGTGAGGAGCTGAAGGATCTTCCTCAGCTATACCCAAGTTAGCCGGTCTTAGGAGTGGATGGTAGGGTTTTTTCCCCACAGTTTATCCTGGGGATTTTCATCCCGCAAAGCAGGCAAACCGGCCTTGAGACCTCAACACTAGGGACATAGGATACACTGGAGCGTAGGGCTGACCACCTTATCCAGTAAACGGTTTGAGGTCCAATGATTAATAAACCCTCGACACTGCAAGGTAAAAGAGGAAAAAAAAAAAAAAGGAAGATGAGATGTACTTTCAAGAAATGTATAGGATATCATGACAGTATTACACAATTAAAATTTATGTTATTACTAATAATATAAATATATCAGATCTTATATTACAGTTCTTTTTCCTGCAATCTTGGTATGAAACACCTGCTAACTTTTCTTCTTTCAATTTATTTATGTGACCATACCACCTTAGATGAGTTCTATTTGTACATTCTTGAATGATAACAATGTCAAGTTCCTTCCTAATATCTTCCTTTTTAATACGATTCTGTCACTGATGCTGTTCACTCCCATAATTTTTCTCAGAACTTTTATATCTGTGGTACGTAAGTTAAAATTGGTTTGAACACCATCTTATACTGGTTTAGGGTTCTGACTAATTTCTCTCGTTACTATAAATTTATTTGACTGACTCTCCATCATACCAGCTTTCTTATTATACTGTCTATTTATATATTTAATTTGCCATGTTCACTAAAAATTGTGACTAAATAGTTGAAATATATTACATGTTATATATTAAGAAATGGAGTTGAAGTTTTCCATAGCCCTGCATTTTCATGCTAAATTTGTTATAGCTGTTATTCAATTTAGTTAAAGAATCCTGGAGACCAGTATTAAATTTGTTTAGGAGTACAATGTCACCTGCATCAAGCAAAAAGCAAGAGAAATAAACAATGGAAAAATTCAAATCTGAACAATATTAAACAATAAGTACTGCAAAGCATAATGTCTATTTTGTCAAATAGACACATATCTACATTGCAATAATTTTTATTATAAATTCTAGGTTCAGACTACTTCATGAATTTTTTTTTTTTTTTTTTTTTTTTTTTTAAATCAAATAGTCTGAATTCCATTCTTATTAGCAAAACAGTCTGAAATATTTTGTATTTTTTTTTTCTTTTGGCATAAATAGACTGTTCTAATGGCAGAATGAGACAAAACAAAACTGAGTCAACAATAAACATATCAAAGATGCATCTTCTTCTGATTACTGCAACCATTTTCTTCTAATTTCCTATTCATACCTGTATGAATAGGAAGTTAGAAGAATAACATAAATAGCATCCATATGTGTCAGTCAGTGATAGGTAATAAGTAAAATCCATTCAGTGAAATTATCCTTAATTTAGTTGGAATTACAGCCAAAGAAACTAAGTTTAAGAAAACTAATATTTTATGTCTGATAATTATGCATGTTATTCTGGCTGGTTTGCATTTCTGGGAGGGAAACACTGTCATCTCCACATAACTGACAAATTTATTAATGCTTTGAAAGTTCTTCATAAGATTACTTGTATTCTAGAAGGAATTCAAACCCATATTCTTCCAATAGAATGTTACATCATCCTCATAAAAATTATTTTTGGGAATGTTGAAAGATGAAGACCCTATTACATATGAGTATATCATGTACAACAATTATAATTATTTTAAAGATGTATGATGGAACCAGTGGCTTTCTGATCAATCTAGCAAAGATGTCATTTAGCCACACAAGTAGAGATGCTTAATACACTATATACAATACCATAAAGTACTCGACAAAAAATATATATTTTTCAAAATTTTTGTAATTTTGTTTAAAATCTTGTAAATTTTGGTAGTGATGATTTTGCTCATTCACATCTTAAGTAGATTAAATTCTGTGCAAGACAAGATGTGATAGGACACATATAATAAAATTATATGTGTCCTATCACATATAATTTTATGCTAACTTTATTACATAATTTTATAATTTTATCCAAACTGAGCTACTTTAGTCATGACAGGTGACTGAGCCTAACATATTAAACAGTAAGATAAGAATGAAATAATTCTCTGGAAAAAATAGTTATAAAAAAAGTAGGCAAACTTGGGAAAAGTAAGGTTATACTTTTTTCTTTATACTTCCTCTTTATTTTAAAAATAAAGAGGAAGCATGCACTGTCTAAATTCAATAGCCAACTCAGACCAAGTAGAAAGGATTGTGTTGGTACTTCATGTTAAGTTTTTTTATCATGCCTTAATTAAGTAAGGTTATACAAAATACAGACAACATAAAATCCCAAAGTTCTAATTGGTGCTGTCTATTGTTGGAATATGTCTTCTTGCAATATGACTTGCCCATTGGAATTTGGATCTTTTAATGAATGATATAATGTCTCTCACCTTGTTTGAACTTGGACCCAAATATTGCATTTTCCATCTAGAATGGTATACCAAGTAAAGATCTTTCCATTTTCCTCTGGGTAATCCATAACTTGGCCTATTTTTTAGTGAAAGTCCATGTTTCCTTTCATGTGCCATGGCCAGAAGCATACAACTGTGGAATATTTTTCTTTTTAAGGCAAATTGGGATGTTTCCTTTGAGTGTTTCATGGTGTTTTCTGAAGGTTATCCAATCAAGGTCAAATTCTACATACAATTTCTTCTTCACAGCCTTCCTCCACTGTGATCATTTGTTCACGTTAAATATAGAAGGTTGCTATATCAATTTCTTGGCATTCTGTCTGTATACTGTATACGCGTGGATAGGCCTATGTGTTTGTCAGACATTTTTGTAATAGATTTCACCGTTTGATATGAACACAGATGGATAAGAAAATAACTATTTATATTTGTTTATATTTAATCTTTTCTTTTTACTTCCTGCCTTCAATTCACTGATCATTTGTTGAAGGTCTTTAGAAGAGTTTTCTAAAAGAACAATGTCAATCAGCAAATTGTAAGTGATTTAGTTCGTTCCCATTTACTATAATTCTTCCATTTTTCCAATCCAGATTTTTACAAATTTCTTCAAGAATTGCTTTCCATAATATAGGTGAAATGGTATCGTTCTGCCTAACCCCCTCTTTTTTTTTTAATAGGAAATTTCATATTTGTTCCTTATTTTATTGATGTAGTTCAGTTAGTCATATATACAGGGTGTTCGGGATAAATTTGACATATTTATAATTAATTATATTTTTCCGTAAGTTACATGTATTAACACACACTTCTCTTCATTTAAAAGTTTGGACCCTTCTTCATTCATATACAAGATGTCAGAAAGGATGGATAGCTGGAACCCACCTGAATCATGGAAGAGAATAACTTGTATCATGATGATTCGTGCCCGCCATCAAAATAAGGATATTACGACTGCTGCCCAATGCTCCCTGAATACAGTAAAAACAATCAGGCATGAACTAGAGACTTGCAATGGTGACTACGAGGATGTAGCAAGAAGAAAGATCCCTAGCAGATGATCTGATTGCGTTCGTACAGCAGAATTCCTCGCAAATCTGCAGGAACAGGTGTTGAAGAACCCTGGCATTGGAATTCGGGCTTTGTTCGTGGAGTTGCTAACTGTAGTCAAGCCCTGGATAACAAGGGTAGCCAATGGTAGGCCGTATGTATGGCAGCAGGATTCGGCCCCTTGCCACACCTCTGGGAAAAGTCAAAAATGGTTGTCTGAAAATTTCTACGACTTCACCAGTCCAAATGTTTGGCCTCCAAACTCCCCAGACCTTAACCCCATGGATTATTTTGTATGGGGCGCAGTTGAAAAAGACACCAATCGCACTTCCAGTAATACAAAAGCCCAGTTAATGGATAAAATTAAAACAGTTTTTGCGGCCCTTCCCAGGGAGACTGTAGCATCAGCTTGTTCGAGGTTCCGAAGCAGAATTGAAGCTGTGATCGATGCTAATGGTGGTTATTTTGAGTAAATCTTGTTGATAGTATTGTAATTAACTCTGCCTGTAATGTTTTTTTGTCAATTCATTAAATTTAATAGATACAAAGAAGATTTTCTTTTTCCTTACGAAACTGTCAAATTTATCCCGAACACCCTGTATATATATATATATGACTAAGTATATCAAATATAAGTTTTTTTCAATTTCTTGATTTTTTTTAAAAAAAGATAACTAGCAAACATTTAATGAAAATGAAAAGGAAATAACTAAAGAAGAATCAGCAATCAGCCTGAAAGAAACAAGAAATGGAAAATCACCTGGAGAAGATAAGTTCAGTTCAGAATTATAGAAATATGCAGGAATAAGGTTCAAAGAAAGACTCCTATTATTTTTAAATAAAATCTATTCAACAAGTAACCCATCAAAAGAATGGAGCAAAGCAATTGCGATCCCTATCTTTAAAAAAAAGGTAGTAGAGATGACCCTAAAAATTATAGAGCTAAATTCCTATTACAAAATATATAGCAGAATTTTAGAATGGATATAGAAAAGGATGATCATATACAGTCCTGGCCTTTTGCCTAAAATGAATAATAGAGAAAAGAAGAGAATAAAATTTAGAAACGCATATTACATTTATCGACTTTGAAAAAGCATTTTATTTAACATATTAAAAGAAAGAAAAATACCAAATAATATTCTAAAAGCTATCATAATTATATACGAAAATAATCAAATACAAGTCAGATTAAATTATGAACTATGATGTATGAGAGAGATAAACCAGGAGTCTAACAGGGATGTCCCCTTTCTGCAACTCTTTTTAATATTTATTTAAATGAAATAATAATAAAATGGAATAAAAATTTCCATCAAGGTATTAAACTTTCTCCTACTGTGAACTTAAACACTCTCCTTTTTGTTGATGACCAAATAATAATTACAAATTCTGAAGATAACTTACAGAAAGATATTTTAAATTTAATTGAGATAGCCAAAGATTATGGAATGATAATATCAACAGAAAAATAAAAAACAATTGCCTTTAAAGGACAAGATCCAGTAAGAACTAAAATAGTAATAGATAACAAGATTTTTAGAACAGGTGAATTAATTTAACTACCTAGGATGTATGATTACATATGAAAATAAAAAAGATATAAAAATTGCAAAATACTTAAAAATAACAGGTCTAATTAACTCTGTATTTAAACATAACTTAGTTCAAAAACAAACCAGAAATTCAAAAATTTCTTCATTTCACAAAAGAAATGAAGAAACTATGAAACAATTAAACAAGGAATCAATAATAGAAAAAATTAAAAAATATAGGATGGAACGCGTTGAAAGAATAAAAACAAAAAGATTACCAAAACAAGCTCTAAATTACAAACCATTAGGAAAAAACCAGGACGTCCACTTAAGAGATTCAATGACGACTTCTAAGGCTGGAACAAGACACTCTAGGCCACCTCAACAAGAATGATGATGTTTATTTTTTCTTTTGTATTTTTTTTTGTCAAGGATTTAAGCCTAGAGTGGCCTGTTAGACCTAAAATAGCTCTAACCATTGAGATTGAATCAAATGCCTTTTCAAAATCAATAGATGCCAACACCTAACAGTTTTTTCATTTGTCTTTTCAATGCATTTTTGAAAATTATGGAGACAACTACCGTGTTTGAATTAAAAACTTTAGTTTAATATAACTAAAATCTAGTTATAAATTTAGTTATATTAAACTAAAGTTTTTAATTCAAACATGGTAGTTGTCTCCATAATTTTCAAAAATGCATTTGGATCACCGTGCAAGACTAAAAGAAAGGATGTCTTTTCAATGATTTGTCATATTACATATATATGATTAATAGTAATGCTATTAACTTAGCTTGACTAATAGTAAAGCCAATAATAATGGCAAATACCTGTTGGATTTCTGCTCAGGACATGGACTGGTTATTACTAACACCATGTTCCAACATAAAAATGTGCACAAATTCACGTGGAGAGAAGAGGCAAGGAATAAGAAAGGTCTCATTGACTATGTTATTGTTGATAGTGATGTTTTCTCCCTGCTGCAGGACACCAGAGTGTAAAGAGGATTTGAAATTGGGAGTGATCACTATTTAGTCTTGAGTAAAATAAAACTGAATTTCATATTGAAAAGAATAAAATGTAAGAAAGTTTTAAAGAGAATAAAAGTAGTAGCTGTCAGATGTGAACTGTAGACTAAAATACACAAAGAATATTGAAGAAAAAATAAAAGAGTTTGAGAACAGGAACCAAACCTTGGAGATTCAGTGGCAAGCCATGAAGTAAACCAGATTGATTCAGCCAGAGAGGCATGTGGTGAGGTTGTCTGCAATGATAGAAAAATCAGAACTCCATGGTGGACACAGGAAGTTAAAGAGGCAGTGAAGGAAAAGAAGAAAGCATATCAAAGGCTCCTGGCAAATAAGTCAGCTTGTGCTCTTAGAGAATACAGAGACAAATGTAAGAAAGTTAAACACTGTGTAAAACTAGCTAAACAAAAGACATGAGAGGACTTTGGTAAGAACATAGAAAATAAATATCAAGAAGGTGGTAAGATATTCTGGAGGTTGTTGAAGAAGCTTAGAAATGTAGGAAAGAGTGCTGTAAAAGGAGTTAGAGATGATAAAGGTGACATGAAAATGGGAGAATAAGATATCCTTGAAGTATGGAGTAATTACTTCAAAAAATTGCTAAATGAAACAAGCAGTGACAGCACAGTGGTAAAAAACACTCAACAAGCATACAGTCAGGAATACATATCCATACTTAAAGTAGAAAAAGCCATGAAAGGCTTGAAATGTGGAAAGGCAGCAGGAGTAGATGATATTCGACCAGAAATGCTGAAGTATGGTGGTATAAAAGTCTTACAGTGGCTGCACTGCATAGTTCAGAAGGCCGGGACAGAGGGATGAATTCCTGATGATTGGAGTAGAGCTCTCATAGTACTCATATATAAAAAGGGAAATAAAACTGAATTACAGAGGTATTTCCCTACTGAGTGTTCCTGGCAAGATTTATGCCAGTATACTTGAGAAACGGTTGAGAAGAATTGTGGAAGAAAAGCTTGGTGAAGAACAAGCTGGATTCAGGCCAAATAGAGGCTGTCAGGATCAGATCATCACCTTATGACAAATAGTTGAGAAAGCATAGGAATATAACAAAGATCTGTATTTAAGTTTTGTCGATCTGGAAAAGGCATATGACAAGGTGCCAAGAGAGAAGATATTCAATACGCTACAGTTATATGGTGTCAATGGGCATTATATCAAGCAATACTTAGTCTTTATTTGAGTTGCAAGTCAGCAGTTAGAATTGAATGAGGTACAGGAAAATGGTTTAATGTTAAATCTGGTGTGAGACAAGGATGCACATTATCCCCTCTGTTATTCATTATCTATATGGATCACATTATGAAGGTAAGTGGTATTAAACATGATATCAGAATTGGAGATAATGATGCACGCTTTTTGCTTTATGCAGACAATGTTATACTTCTAAATAAATCCCCTACAAGTTTGCAAGATTCCCTGACTAAATTGAATAACTGTTGTAATAGGTATGGTATGAAGGTCAGCAATAAAAAGACAAAGACAATGAAAATAGGTAGAATCGTTGAAAATATCAACTGTGTTGTGAATGGAGAACCTGTTAAACAAGTAAAACATTTCAGCTACTTAGGCACGATTTATAGTGAAGATGGTAAATTAAATATGGAAATAGATTACAGAATCAACAAAGCTGGTATGGTAGGAAGTCAACTGAATAAATTCATATGGAATAACATAGAAATTAGTTAGAACACTAAATTAGCTGTATACAAGACAGTGTTCGAACCAGTTTTAATTTATGGATCTGGGAGCTGGGTCAGATGTAAAACACTTTACCAAAGACTAGAGACCGCAGATATGAGAGTCCTGAGAAAGATTAGAGGCCTGAATAGATGGCATCAATGGCAATATCATATTAAAAACGAGAATATTAGGAAAGAACTAGACATTGTCAGCATCCAGGAATGTGTTAGCAGAGCTAATCTCAGGTGGTATGGTCACTTAAACAGAATGGGCGAGGAAAGATTAGCAAAACAAGTGTTCTCTGCCAGGTTGGCAGGAAAACGACCCAGAAGAGGAGCAAGATATAGGTGGATTGATACAGTACAAAATGCCTTAGATGATAGAAATATATGATCTGATAATGTTGGGGTCTTGACAAGTAACAGACTGATTTGGAGGAAAATTGTAGATAGGAAGTTAGTAATGACGTGAGTTTGTTATGTAGTACTATCATATCCTGTACACTTCCTTGAGGGAACATGTCAGGAATTTGATGATGACGATGATGATTAATAGTGCTGTAGTTTTTTCTGTATCCTGGAGGTTAGCAAAAATCTAGTTTGTTTCCTATTCCTTTGCTAATGATTTTTGTAAAAATTGTGTACATTGTTGAAAGGAAACTTTCAACAATGTACACAAAGGAAGTAATTTTTAATATCTTCTCTGTCTTCCTTTTCTAAAAATTATAATGAGGATAGCATTATTCCAACTCTTTGAAATTCTTTTGTATAAATTTTACTTAGCATAGTCATGACTAGTTCACCACCTGTTTTCAAAACTATCGCTTCCACTAATCATGCTATCCATTACATACTGAACTTCTTTTAAAACATCAGTGCAAATGTCTTCTTCTTCTTCCATTTTGGATATTACTTTTTTTTGTTTACATATTGGCGTCTTGGGAATATTCATATAATTTGGCATAGAAGGATTATATTTTTTATGATCTATTCTTTGTCTTTAATAAGTATTCCATTTTCATGTTTAAGATCTATTAATTTATTTTGTCCTATGAACAACTCTCTTCTCACTCCTTTTAAACTCATAGTGTTTTCTATTATAATTTAGATTTTCCTTGTTGTGAAGTTTCTAATTTCTTGTGTCATCCTTTTCCTTATTGCTTTACATAGTTCTAAGAATTCTATTCTACTTCTCTTGTAAATATCTTTTTCCATTTCTCTTCTCTTTCTGAGAAGGTTTAGAGTTTCTTACAAAAGTATTATTCCATAAAAAAGAAATCACAACATTAAAAAGTATGCTGCTGTGGTAATGAATCAAACAGAACATAATAATAGTAGAATGGTTTCTAAATAATAATAGTTTCTAAGTAATAATAGTTTCTAAGTAGAATGATCTACAAGATCATTCTACTTAGAAAATTATAGATTGTGATCCTACTAATACACAATCATTTAAGACAAATTACTTAAAAAAAAATCACTTCTTGAACCAAAGAAACTGTTAACAACCTCAAGCCTTTTCATGTAATGCTACCCAGAATATATGGACCACCAAAAATTCACAACAAGCGTTATGCCCAATTGTTAATAGTATAATGAGTTCTACCTGCAAACTCACTAAGCATCTGACAAAATCATTAACCTACCCCCCTTCTTCCTTTGTAAAAAAAATTCTGTTCACTTAAGAAGTATATTAAATAACCACATTCTAAAAAGTTTAGAGATAATAAATAGGCTCTGATATTACTTTACTGTTTACTAATATAACATGAAATGAGATCCTTGAATTGATAAAATTCCCATTTCCCCCAAGACATATTTGAATTATTCAAATTTACTGTATATGCTGGCTACTTTCACACAGAAAGGAAAAATGCACAAACAATTAAATGTGGTATCTATGGTTCCCTCCCCTAATTTCTAGATAGAACACTTAGAGAATGAAATACTCAACACCATGCTCAAACCAGTGGTCCAGCTGTACCATGTATGTGATGTGTTTGCTATTTGGCCACATGGTCAAGACATATTAAATAAATTTTTAATCCATTTAAATAGCCAACATCCTAAAATACACTTCACATTGAAAAAGGAATCAAAGATCTGTCTTTGATAGAACCCTTCCTAGATACACTAGTCAAGCATTCCAAATGGTTTATTTATTTATTTTTCTATTTACAGAAAGCCTACACACACTGGAAGATATTTACATAAACAATCGTATCATCCAGCACAACAGTATGGTATACTAAAGAAACCAACATACACAGATACAGCTATCTCTAGCAGTGATACTGCTCTTACCAGTGAACTTGCCTGAGAAAATATTAAATACCTTCTCAAATCCCCTCCCTATAATAATAATAAGACTTACTATTCCATATATTCCATATATATATATGAAAAGATATCTAGAATGCTTAATAAATACCAATTCCACACTGTATTTAAACCATATATCAAACTGACCACCTTTATCTGCTTGCCTAAGGACAAAGTTCTCTCCTTATTCACATCCAGGAATATATGAAGTGCCATATACTTGTGACCTGGTTTTCCATGGACATACTGGAAGATCTGTTGACAACCTCCTCAGAGAACATAACAAATACATTTGGATGGCAAGTCAGTACTAGCAGACCATGCCTTGGACTGTTCAACAGGATTAGATAGAAGAAAATAAAAGTGTTACACAGAAGTCACTGCAAGTCAGTGAGATTGTTTTTGGAATCAGCAGCTCTTTAAAACATTCCCCAAACCTCAACAAGTATGGTTGTATCAATTTAACAAAAATCTGGAAGGCAGCCATTCAAAGATTGAATTAATACTTGTCAACCTCTCTTAGCATCTAACACTAGATGAAAACAATTAGAACTTTAGTTCTTTATGTTGTCCATTACAATTACGAACTATTACAGAACAGTTTAACACAGTACACAAATAGCAGCAATTTTGCTGCTATTTGCATACTGTGATAAGCTGTTTTGTGTTTTGAAGATGCTGGTAGAAAAATCAGCAAAATATCACAACTAAGTAAATAAATACATTATTTTCTTATTAGTACCTTGTATTGTGAATTAACCATGATCAAAAATTATTTCAAGATCAGTAGCTTACTATCTCCCATATACAGCACTAATGTGCTATAGGTTGATCAACCAACCTCTTGTATATGGGCACAACATTAAAAAAAAAAATCTTGAACATTAACTTGCTAAGAGCTAATAATAATATATAAAATAACAATAAGTGAAAGAAATACCTGCACGTCCACTTTCTTGGTAAAAATTTTCCATCGACTTTGAAATGCTATGATGGATAACAAAACGAACATCTGGCTTGTCAATGCCCATTCCAAATGCAACAGTAGCAACAATTACTTGAATTTCATTTGTTGTCCAACTTCTATGTGCTTTGTTTCTTGTCTTTGAATCTAGTTGAGCATGGTAACAACGAGCTTGGATACCTTTTTTTCGTAATGCATTGCAAATGTTTTCTGATTCTTTGATAGAGAAACAATAAATTATCCCTACAAAATTAATTACATCAAAATTAGCATAAAAATAAAATGTGCTGCAATACAGACAATCACTTCTTAAATTCTGCACACAATTCATTAAATTCAAAAAAATCTGGTCATTAATAAAACTAAAACTCTATAGTTGCATGAAAAACAAAACCGATTTGTTTTGAAGCAAAAGTAGGCAAGTCCAATTAATTTCAATAATCTGAATTCAAATATAAGATTAAAACTTCTCTATTCCCTCCAGTTTTAAGGAATCAAAATTCCTTAAAACTGGAGCGAATAGAACTGTTTTTAAAACTGTTTAAAAATTCCATTAATGCCTTCTTTGGTTGAGAACTAAGCAAAAATCAGCAAGCATACAGGAATTCTACTTGCTAGAGCACTGTTGCTCCATACAAGAAACACCATGATGATATGTTCATCACTGATAGAATCTGAGTTAGAAGAAAAGAAACCCAAATGTGATTGCATTAACTGGATCGTCAATGACACGTTGCACCTCACTACTTTGTATGCCGGTAGCATATCGATTGTAATATGCATTGTCAATGTCAGGAATTCTACTTGCTAGAGCACTGTTGTTCCATACAAGAAACACCATGATGATATGTTCATCACTGATAGAATCTGAGTTAGAAGAAAAGAAACCCAAATGTGAATGCATTAACTGGATCATCAATAACATGTTGCACCTCACTACTTTGTATGCCAGTAGCATGTCGATTGTAATATGCATTGTCAATGTTTTACTTCCCCCTCTAATTAAAACTCAGTTTGATAACAACTGAGTTGTAAAACTCAGTTTTACAACTTCACAAGAGGAAGATATGAAATGCTTTTTTTCTTTGCACCGAACTCTGTCAAACTGACCATTTTTTAAAACTCATAATGACTAGGATACCCCAATTATACATAAAAAAAAAAAACCCAATATTTTGTAAAGTCTTACTAATTGCCACAGAAATGTTCTACCTATATTCATTGTAAAATTTTTTCAATGTTTTGTGCTCTGAAGATACTAAATAGAAAACCAGCAAAATGTTGGTTTGGTTTGCTAAGTGGGTATATTAGCACTCCAACCAACATCTATGCCTTAATAACATTCACAAACATCTATGTCAAGTGGAATTCAAATATCTGAGTGGTTAGCGTATCCGCTCTCCAGCCAAAAGGCTGAGGGTTTGAATCCCACCTTAGGCATGGATGTTTGTGATTGTCTGTGAAAATACTGGTGGTGGTGGGCGGAAGATGTTGTTGGTGTAGTTACAGTTCATTGTAGTTGGTGGGTTGAGTAGTGAAGACAGAGAGTTGTAGAGTAGGTGCCCTCCCTCGATGAGTCTTTGGACTACCTGGAGGTGTCACGTAATAATAATAATAATAATAATAATATCATTAGGAGACAAATTTCAATGTTCAGCTCACTATGCTTTTCAGAGGCTTCAAGAGACTTGAAAGAATTCCATGTTTAGTTTCTAGAGTTTCCTAGAGTTAACCTGTAGCAAACCAGAGGTTCCTAATGTACTACAGTATAAACCTTTCTGGAACAGTTCTAATCTCAGGAATAAATAGAAGAATGTTAATTCCTGAGATTAGAACTTCAAGCTAAGCTTTAACTTTTAATGCATCTCTAAACAACTGCATTCATCATGATCATGTTTTCTCTCCAGCATTTCTATTAATCTACTGTTGCAAAAACATAGGATTACCATTCATAGGCAAAAGTAATTCTAAATTTTGGAAATGAGACAAGAGGAATCTTTTTTCAAGCAGTCCAGGCACTAAGATTTCATCTTGTGTTTTGGTAAGATTCAGATCTCTTACATCATTCAACTCAGTTTGGTTTATCAAAATGAGGTAGTGGATGCATAACTAGTGGCTGAATATCTGGATCAAGTTTATGAGAAAATGACAGTGTGGTTGCAGGTCCAATAGCAGAGTTGTCTTCATCCATGTCTCAAGTGGTTTAGAAACTGGCAACACACCATTTATGAGGTACTGGTCTCATGGCTAATATCATGTATAGGTATTTTATTACTTATTTTGACTTTGCAGTAAAGCTGGAAATGTTTCTAAAGCAGAAGTAGATTTACTTGTATGAGTTCTAGGCTCTCTTCATACTTCTGGTATGGATAGCAAATAGCACCGACAAATGCCATGTCATTTCATGCACTCCTGTTGCAACACTTTACATCCAAAGTGCATCTTTCACGTTACACCCAAAGTCATATATTTTCTTGATGTTTTTAGATTTTAAAGTTATTTGTCACACACACACACACACACACACACATAGCAAAATGAGTTTGCACTGTTCATGCACTTACAAGATATTGTACAAATGCAAATAACAATCAAAATTACACAGTCCACTCTTTGTGCAATAGCAAATGACCATCTATAGAAATATGCATACCACAAAGCTAATTTAAATGTACAACACTGGTCAAGAAAAGTATATGCTAAATCACATGGGCACAAAACCTAACATGGTGTTCAGAGTGGTAATGCAATCGCAGTATATGAATGAACTATATCACTGGTCAGTGGACACATGGTGTGATGATGTAATCCTGACACACCTGCAAGTTCAGCCATGAAAGCCTTAAATTACAAACCATTAGGAAAAAGAAAACTAGGATGTCCTGTTAAGAGATTCAATGATGACTTCTAAGGCCAAAACAGGTCACTCTAGGCCTAAATCCTTAATAAGCATGATGATCCAGAAATCAAGAGACCAAAAATGGAATGTTTTCAAGCCACTTCAGGCTTCCAAATAAGCATTATATTGTCTCACACTAGGTAATAAAATTCATCTTCCACCTAAAGATAATTGCAAATATTTATGCCCACAGTAGAATTTGAACTCATAATCTACTGATTGGAGAGCAGAGACATTATCCACTCAGCCAACCAAGTTGGTATATATTAACACACACATGCAGATATATTGGCCATAAGAACACGCACACATAATTTGCAGATAAAAAAAATACTAGTTGTGGGTAGTTCTGTTGCTGGACAGTAGATCAGGGCCTGCATCAGACATATTATTGATATTCAGCCATTTATCCATTACAAGAATAGCAATTAATTATTTTTGTTCTAAAACATGTCATACAAATATGTATACACAGGCACTTTCACAGATACAAAACAGATTCTTTAGCAAAACTCGTTCAAACACAACTTTTATCACAATGCCCAACTGCTGTAACTATTGGACTGCTACTTGTAACTTCATAGATGATATTGACATATGGCAAAGCGGCATGACGCACGTGCTGTACCTACTGGCAAGTTTTACAACTGTGCTCTGCAGAGCCTGTAGATGGCGTTATTGCATGCTAGTTAAAACTCCCTGTTATCACCAATTAATCTATCAGCTACACAGAATGCTGCTACCATCATCATGTACTGCAGAGTTTTTCAAACTATGCTCTGCAGAGCACTTAGGGCTCTGCCATAGTTATCTCAGGCTCTGTGAGACAATTTTAGAATATTCCTTATGTTTTTTTCAAAATATAAAATAGCATCAGTAACTAGAATTGCCAATTTTTTTCAAATCTAAATAAAGGAGTTTTACCAAAGGTGCAGCCAGAATATGGAACATTTTCTGTTTGTTTTGCACTTCATAAATGGTATTACTGCATGCTAATAACTAGCATACAATAATCCACAACAGCCCACACTCATGCATCAACTTCACCATAAAAAAGGAAAGGATGAAAAATTAGCTTTCACAGACATTCTCCTTTCCTCCTGTATCTCATCTGGAATACTTACAACATCTGTTCACGATAGACCTGCCTTTACAGGCTGCTACATATAACACGATTCAGTCCATTATCCATCTCGAAAAATAAGCATCACCATCAAATCTTTGTTCAACTGAGCACGTATTATCTGCTCCAATTCCTAGGATCTCCAACAAGAACTGAACACCATCTATCCCATGCATCACCTCAAGAAAATTTAAATGCCTGGATGCTTACATGCTTCATCCTGAACCTGTATGGTGAGTTCAAATCTCATACATTGCAGGCATCTTGGAGGCAACTGCAAAATCCTAAGAAAATATAGTTTAGTCCCTACATTCTTTGCTATCAACAAAATTTCCTCTTGGTTACCATCCACAAAAGATAAACAGTCTTCACTCTCCCTCCATGGGGTTTACCAGGTTCAGTGTGCCTCAGCTCATACTTTGGACAAACAGCACCATTCTTGTATCTACAACCATAATAAAACTGAAAAATTTGGCCCTGTTCAGAATGGAGTGGACACTGACCACAGTAACCTTTGGTCCAATACTTGTCTTTTATACTGGTGCCAGCTTAGGTCGGATCAGTTATTTAAAGAGAGTGCTGAAGCAGCACTTCTACACCATCCAAATTTAAATTGGAATGAGTATATATCCATGACTAAGATCTGGGAATCTCATTCTCATAAATGGCAAGCAACAATGTCAGATCCCCCCTTTTTAATATATAATGCTATGTCATACAATCATCTATTTTTTTTTTTTTTGCAACCACAGGCATTCTTGGCACATGGCTCAGCTCTGTATTGGATTAATCTTCTTTGCTTTGACTTAATCTTGTGATTATGCTGATGCACTGATGATGGCTAGTAAATTTCTGATTGAAATATTTGTAATAATAAAAAAAAAATTTATTATTCTTTATTCTTGTGAATTTGTGTGTCTAATAATATATAATGTAAGAAGTGCATTGAACATATTGAAAGAATGGACAGTTCAAGACTACCCAAAACATACTTTGAAACCACCTGTATGGAGGATATTAAATTCAGAGACAAGGAAAAGATGGATCGTGACTAGAGCAGGACCACTCAGCCTAAATCCACGAAAGGAGGATGATGATAATGATAAACACTTTCAAATATTTAAATCATCACTGTGTATCAAATTAAATGCAATTAAAAAATAACCAGCTGGGAATAAGTTATTCTAAACCTGCAGTCCCATATTTTATTGTTACTAAAAGTGCTTTCCTTCTAAAATATCCAATCAAAAACAACAGGTACTAAGGAGACAGACACTTCTACACAATATGTAAGTACTTAGAGTACATGAAGTCACTTTATTTTCTCAATTAAGTATTGACCACATGCAAGTGCTCACTTTTTCTACCATCTGAAACAAATATATATGCAACAAAGTCTTGCCAGTGCAGTGCTGTTGATCACTGATTAATCCAATTATTATTATTATTATGGACAACTCCAAGGAGTTGACAGACTCATAGAGGGAGGCCCTAACATCATGTCAAGAACAACTATTTGACATTCACACAGAATCTATCATACCTCGCCTTGAACTCATGCACGGTCATAGCACCCACAACAGACTCTGGCAGCTTATTCAACTCATTCACCACTCTCCAAGTAAAAAACCTAGCTCTAACACCCCTGCTAACCACATTCTTGCCCAGCTTCTATGTATGGCCCCTAGTCCTCCCACCACCAGTCCTGTTCTCAAAAATATCTTCTGGATTAATCTTATAGAAACCCTTCAGTAATTTGAATGTCTCAATCATATCACCCCTTTTCTGCCTATCGACCAATTTTTGCAACCCACAAATCTTCAACCTGTTCTCATAAGGTTCATTCCACAGACCTGCTATCATCTTGGTCGCTCGTCTCTGGATCCTCTCCACCTACTCCCCATCAAGAAGAAACCCTGGCACCCATATCTGGGCACAGTAGTCTAGATGGGGTCTTATCAAGGCTCGATACAGAGGAACAAAACCTTGTTTGTCTAGGTTGTTAAAGTATTTTTCAGAAGCCAATGATTTGGTAAGCTGATTTAGCCACTTTTGCAATGTGCCCCCTAAACTTCAATTCCCTATCCACCAACACCCCCAAATCCCTGGACTCATCAATCTCCTGGATTACGGTTCCACCAATGTGATATACTGCTGCTAATCTTTTCACCCCAAAATGCATAACTTTACACTTTGCCACATTCAACTGACATCCATTTTCCCTAGCCTAGTCCTCCAAACTATCCAAATCATCCTGCAAAATTTTGACATCCTGTGCACTGACAATTGCTCTACCCAACTTTGCATCATCAGCAAACAAGTGAACACTTCCTCTCATATCAATGATATAGGATCCTTTCCTATATCATTGATGAACAAATTGAAAAGTAGTGGTCCAAGAACAGAACCCTGCGGCACACCACTAGTCACAAGCAGTCTTTTGGACTCAACTCCTGAATAAACCACTCTCTGGTATCTTTCCATCAACCACCCTCCTATCCATCTCCCCAATCCCATTACCCTTATCCAGTTCAGCCGTCACTGTGTTATAAAACGTGAGCAAGTTACTGAGGCATGATCTACCCTTCACAAAACCATGTTGTCCCCCATACAATATCCCATTTTCATCTATCCCATCCTGTATTCTTTTCTTGACTAATTTCTCCAAGACCTTGACAACAATTCCTGATATGTTAATCGGTCGGTAATTTACAACAGCAGTCTTGGAACCTTCTTTATGCAGTGGAACAATTTTCCCCTCCTTCCACCCCCTCGGGACTAACCCAGACCCGAGACTCAAACAAAATGGTCAAGGGTACTGACAATTCTTTAGCCGCTTCACGTATGACACGAGCTGGTATACCATCCAATCCCAGATGTATTGACATTGAGGTTTTGCAATAGACTACTCACCTCCACTTCATTCACCACAATTCCCATATAATCTATTGGTTCATTCATTTCTGCAATGTCACCACCTGGATGATATATTCTTGCAAAGTGCTCGCTCAGTAACTCAACTATATCAACTGATTCGGTTACCTCCCTACCATCGGCATTCTTTAAAATCATTCTGCCATATACATTTTTTCTTTTGCTTGCAACATATCTAAAAAACTGTTCGGATTCTCTTTAGCCTGCATGGTCAATGTTCTTTCGTAATCCTTTTTTGCTTTTCTTACCACACTCGTTACCCTTCTGGCCTGCTTTATACCTTCTGCTTTATACCATTCATGTGCCTACCGGTCACCTTTCTCCTTAAATTCCCTCCATAGTTGTTTCTTTTTTTGCAGCCCAACCTTAATGGTGTTATTCATCCATTTAACCCATACTTGATTTATTATTCGGACTCTAGGTATACAGTCAGCTATTGCTTCATGCAAACACTTCTTAACCATCTCCCATGCACTATCAACTTCTAGCCCTTGCAGTTGTACATGCCATGGCACTGAACCAATCAAACTCCTAAGTTTGTTATACTTACCAGCCTGATAATTCCACATGTACCCTGTCTTAATTGTAAATTCCACACCTTTAGCCACCTCCCAAGTCAAGACCCTATGATCACTCTCACCAATTGGTGGCAATGTTGTCATATTAGTTACAGCCAAACCCTCAGATGCAATTACTAGGTCAAGCACTCTCTGACCCCTAGTACAATCCAATGATGATTAAAAGTGTTGCTGTTGCAAACTAGATATTACTGACAAGAAAAAAGGCCACTGGCTGAATGATTGCTGCACAAAAATAGAGGAATTGGCACATAAACTACCCATCAACCTCAATCAGCCCTTCTTTTGTTCTCTGTGTCTCTTTTCAGTAAAACAATTCCCGAACTTGGAGAAAAATGCAGCAAAAGCCTTGAATGGTGCCTTAAACACTATGGACAAAACTTCCTTGTACAAAATCAGAACACAGGAAGCCAAGCTCAAAGTGTTCAATGATCAGCTCCACAATGCCAATCTACCCCACTCTAACAACACTAACAAACTCCATACTTTCACCACATCTTAGGTTGGATCAGTTATTTAAAGAGAGCGCTGAAGCACTTCTACACCATCCAAATTTAAATTGGAATGAGTGTATATCCATTACCAAGATCTGGGAATCTCATTCTCATAAATGGTCCAAATTTGATCAAGGTCCAAAAACAAGAAATTCAACGCCATCATTTTGAACTTTCCAACAGAAATTATCAAATTCATTCAACAGTTTCCGTTAGGAAGAAGGAGAATGCAACTTTGATCACAGAAATATCGTGAAGTGCTATTGTTTCAGACCCACATAGAAGAAAACTTTCCATGTCTCATGAAACTGACTTATGACATACCAACAAGCACAGCACAACTAACAACAGCAATTAACAAATTCCAATTCACTTATCTCCAATGAAAAAAAAAAACAAAGGAAGCCAAGCTCAAAGTGTTCAATGATCAGTGCCACAATGACAATCTACCCTCCTCCAACATTAACAAACTCCACGACTTCAACTCATCAATGGTACATAACTCGATCAAGGCCAAAAACAAGAAATGTCTAGATGGAAGATGCCTATCATCACCCATGAAATACTACCACCATGCTTATTAGAAACCCAAAGTAGATGCAGTCATATCTGTTCACTAGAGCAGGGGTTCTGGCTTCTGTCTCTGCTCTAATTTTTCACTCATGCAGTGAGAGTAATACCCTCAATGACATACCAATCTCACTGAAGGGAACCTGGACCCTCTCCCTTTCAAGGGTAGAGCAGTAAAATGGTTCTGCAAGCTGGCTACTGGTTACTACATGGGACCAAACCAGTTAGTATTGAATCTGGAGGCTTCCCGATCAGCTAGCATCAAATCCTGCAACCACGTATTTTGCCAGTTAGTGACTGGAAGGAGACCAAATACCATGGATGCAGGGCGAACTGTTGATGCCACGTATGGATAGGAGACCAAGTTCCCTCTGTGTGGGCAGTATGTTTGCAAGTGTATCACCCCTCACTGCATGCTCCATTACTTTTTCTATGTTTCATTAGCACCTGTATTGCTGTAACAAGCATTACTATTGTATTATGTTATAATTTGTACCACTTCTTTAGTCTTAATAAATTTCAATTTCAATTAAAAAAAAATAAAAATCAATAATAATGGAGAGAGCCATCAGTATCAAACTCCTGTGCTGCCTTGAAGGCACCCAGTTAATAAATGACCACCAGTATGCATTCTGCTACTGCTTATCAACAGGAAATGCACTTACATATGTCTGGATAAATACCATCGAGAAGTCTGGTGAATCTCAAGTGGTTGCGCCTGATATCTCCAAGGACTTATTAAGCAAACTCCCATTATTTGGTCTGTCTCATGACTTCTGCAATTGTATTGTCAGCTTTCTGATCATTTGGCAAACCTTAAACTCTACACAAATCACCTCAACTTACAGAACATCAACCTTCACTGCTCTCAATTCTGATTTCCAAGCCATCTGTCAATTGGGTTCAGATAATCTCAATTTCAATAATAGCAAAACCCAATTCTGCCTTATTTTCCACAACAACACTCAAATCTCTAAGCAAAGCAAGATGAAATTTCTCTTTTTGAAATCACCCTGGTCACCCTAACGTCAAATCTCTCCTAGTATAAACATCACATCCATTGTCTCCTCAGCTTCCAAAAAACTAGGATTCCTCTTTCGCTTAAGGAATGACTTCACCTTTGAACATATAAGATTAACAGCTGTTAACCTTATACAAATCTGCACAGCTATTGAATACCACTCTCACATTTGGGATGAGGGCTCTAGAAATATTTGACTGAATACCGAAGAAGGCAACTGGACTGATTAAAACTCATCTCTTATCAACTCAACCCACTCACTTCCACTCAGGCATTTGGTTTCTGTGATATGTAACTTCTATAAATATTTCTGTGCTAATGTTCATATGAAATAGTATCATAATTCCTCCACTGTATACTAAATTCATTGGGATATGTGCAACTGTCATGTGTAAACATCTCTTCACAAGTTCAATAATAGTAAAATCCTATCAAGGCCTTGTAAAGAGACAAAATGACTTCCTTATCCTTACATGTCAAGGTTTGCTTCAACTTTGCAATCATCCTCTGAGTTATTTGCAATTTTTGTTGTGTGACCTTTCAACTTCAAATTCCTATCCACCATTATGCCAAAATTCCTAGCCTAATCAGTTTCATATAACATAACTTCACGAATATAATATGCTGTTGAAAATCTCATCATGCTGAAGTGCATTACTTTACACTTACTAACATTAAACTGACAGCCCTTTTCATTTGCCCAAATTTCTGTATTCAAATCATTCTGTCAGTGCTGGATATTGATAATATCTCTGATTCCCTTGCTTAACTTCATCATCATCAACAACAAAAAACAATTGCACATCTCCTGTTAGAGCCTTCCTAATCATAATGTGTGAATTGAACAACAGTGGTCCAAGAACTGAACCCTTGGGTATACCATTGGTCACTTTAAACCTGGCAGATTCACATCCACCACATACCACTTTTTAATGTAGAAAGTTTTTTACCTTGGTTGTATTATATGTTAAAGATACCAAGAAATTTTATACTTGGTTTTAATCCTTTTCCCAAGGAAGCAAAATAATGTTTCGCGAGTGATAGGTAAATATGACTTCTGCATTGCTTCAACCTTGGTATCACCTCTGGGTCTGGCTCCCACTGAAGAGACCTCAATAAAGGTTGAAACCGGTCTGGGTAGTGACCCTTTCCATAATGCACAGCATTATACATGACTCCACAAGGAGATGTGCTTTGCATTATGGGGATACTAAGGCAAGTGATGTGAAGTTTGTCCACCTTTGCCACGAGTTGCCCCAGTCCTGAAGATACTTCAGGTGCAAACTTTGTTTGCTTACACTTGGATAAAGGATTAAACTAAATATGTAATTTATTGAAATATATTCACATCTGAGCTACTTGTATATAGAGGCTGATGACTTCATATCACTTACAACGAAGCACACCCCCCTATGGACACGTATAATGCTATGCATAATATGTCCGAAAGGGAGTGTGCTCAAAATGTGCAAAACACTGTTTTCCTTCCTTGGGAAAAGGATTAAAACTAAATACAAAATTTCTTGGTATGTTTAACCACTTTTTAATATCTGTTAACTGCCCACTTATCCAAGTCAAGAGTTTATATTCCAATCCCATATTCTCCAGTTTATGCAAAAGCCTTTCATGTGTATCCTATGAAATGCCTTAGCAAAATTCAACAGTATCATATTATATCCATTCCCTTTATCCAAATTAGCCCATAACATTGTTATAAAATGGAGCAAATTGCTAAAATATGACCTCCCTTTAGTAAACCCATGCTGTTCCTTGCAGAGTATAGCTTATCTGTCTACTCACTGCTGTATTAGGATATGTGCTTATATATGTTCTTAACTTCTCTAAAATATTCACCACCACACCAGAGATACTGATAGGTTGGTAGTCTGCACCACCCCTGTAGAAGGGAACTTTCATACATTCCTTCCACATGTTCTGTGCTTGTAATATATTAAAATACAAATGGTAATAAATATCTTTACAGTTATTTGTATTTGAATAAATACAAATAACTGTAAAGCTATTTACAGTTATTAAAGGCAAAATATTATAATTTCCCCAAACTACATTTTCCTAAGAGGAGGGAGGTGCATAAGCCAGTGTTACTAAAATTAAAAGGGGTACACATGCACTGAAAGGTTGGGAAACATTGTTTCAGAATCTTTAAGTACATTACTTCAAAATTCCATGCAGCTTAAATGAAAATTCATAGACTTTCCTTTTCAAACTTAATTAACTTACTTCAAGGGTAGAGATATATTTTTTAAGATAACTTTGGTTTATGGCAGTGGCATATCCTAGTATAAATCTTAGGAACCAAATTTTATTAACTTCAATTCAGCTAGAGCAAATTTATACTATATATAAGGGGTGGCCACAATGTGGATCTCGAGCCGCATGTTCATCATTTAAAACAGATCTATATTTAGATTTAATAAATTGTAACTAAGGACAGGCATAGCTTCTGCATCCCCCCACCTCGGCATGTGTGCACACACTTGCTCCCATACTACTGCATCGGTCAAAGGTTGCAGCTTTTCTAAGTCTTACTCGAATTATTTTGGCTCCAAAAGGACGCATAGTTGGCCACCCCACCTGCTATATATAATTTCAACCCATTTTGTTTTGTCAATGTAAATTGGCTTGACTGAAACAAATCTGTCAAGATTCAGGAATAACTTGTATGGATATACATAATGAACATAACAGCTTATACATTTTACAAAATTCACTTAAGACCAAACACATACAGTATATGTTAACCTCTCCAAAGTTTGGAAGATGAGAAGGTAAACATGAGGTATCAATCGCCAGCGAGCAACACCTACAATGAAAATATCTTAAAAATTATGCAACTTAAAAAATTACTTGTTACTTGCATAATAATAATATAAAAGATTTATTATATAAGAATAAATTATGCCTTGGAACCATCTATGGGCCATACAAGTTAGAGCAGTGAGCAGAACAAGCCTGTTAATTCAATCAACGTTTATATTAAGAAATAAATTATGTTCTCACCAGACATTCCCTTGAAGCGTTGAGTCAGCAGTACTCCTAGTTCATCAACTGTCTCTTCTTGAGAAGAAGACTTATAACAAACCTAAAGAGATAAATAAAACACAGCAATTAAGAAACAGTTCAGTTATATAGATTATTTTCTTACAACAGAGTGAGTAAAGAGAGAAAAACAATGTCTTTTATTGGATAATGTTCTGATATAGAGTAGCAAAAAAGAAGTAAAAAAGATATATTTCCATTAGAATGTGATAAATGAAAGTTTACTTGAACAAGAACATTTATTTTAATGTTCATTTTAAGTGTGCTAAAACAAGAGTGATTTTTATTATATTAGCTGATTTATAATCAACAAGGGATTATGCTATATATTATATTAGACAACAAAGTACAAACTTTACATTTTTTCCCCAATAATCAAATAAGAAAAAAAGGGGACAAAATTAATTATGTAACATTATGATGTGTTTCTGAGCAGTCAAAATGAAAATGACATTTTGATTTTGTTATCACTTTAATTATATTACTAAATATAATTTAGATTGTTTTGAGATTGGACATGACAGAAAAGTATTTGCATTTAATAATATCAATTGTTATTTCAAACTCTTTTAGGCAGTCGTTTGAACCAATATATGTAAAAGTTTTATACAATTACTTTAAAAGCTGATTAAATTTCCCAATGCACTGTGAGATTTCATGGTATGATGATAATTATACCAGTTATGCAATGAGTCTAAAATAATTAAACTAACTCTTTTTTATCATGTTCAGTTCAATTAGATCCGATCGGCCAATTGCAACCAATATAAATAATTACTCTTTTTAGCTGATAAGATTCTTTAGTAGGTTGTGCAGATTTTGTCCAAGTATAATGCTAAGAAGCAAGCATATTATGTCATGTATTTTCTGGCAAGTTTTGCAGCAAGAGCAACATGCATTCCTGAGAAATGAAGAAAAAAAGTCTGCCACTTCCATATGAGACTAACATTTTGTTGCAAAATCTTTATAAATGTTCCTCTCATATGACAACAGAAATCAAACCCAAATCTTTCTAAATAAAGGTTGACATTACAACTGCCTGCAAAATGAAAAAGATAATAAATTTAGTTTAATCCTTTATCCAAGTGTAAGCAAACAAAGTTTGCACCTGAAGTATCTTCAGGACTGAGGCAACTCGTGGTAAAGATGGACCAAGCTCTCATCACTCCTTGTCTTAGTATTTCCCATAATGCAAAGCACATCTCCTTGCGGACATGTATAATGCTATGCATTAAGGGAAGGGCTATTACCCAGAGGTGGTTATACTAAGGTGAAAGCAATGGAGAAGTCATTTACCTATACGAGTTGCCTCACCTTATTATTAAATTACTCTGGATTTAGAGAAAGATGTTGGAAATTTTTTTTTCCCACTTAGACTATAATAAATTTAGTTTAATACAGTGTTTCTCAATGTGGGGTGTATGCCCCACAGGGGGGGGCAATTTGAATATTTTTGAGGGCAATTAGAAATTGTACATGTACATATTTATATTATACTTTTTCAGAACCTGGCTGACTATTATGCTAGAAGGGGGGGGAACAGCAAAATCTTTGAGACATTGATGTGGGGCATGATCCAAAAAACGTTGAGAAACACTGATTTAATCCTTTATCCAAATGCAAGCAAACAAAGTTTGCACCTGAAGTATCTTCAGGAATGAGGCAACTCGTGGTAAAGGTGGACCAACTGTCCATTGCTTCCCCCTTAGTATCACCACCTCTGGGTCTGGCTCCCACTGACGAGACCTCAATAAAGGACGAAACTAGTTTGGGTAGTGGCCCTTCCCTTAATGCATAGCATTATACATGTGTGCAAGGAGATGTGCTTTGCATTATGGGAGATACTAAGACAAGGAGTGATGAGAGCTTGGTCCACCTTTACCATGAGTTGCCTCAGTCCTGAAGATACTTCAGGTGCGATAAAAGATTAAACTAAATTTATTATAGTCTAACAAAGTGGGGGAAAAACTTCCAACATCTTCCAAAAAAGATATATGATTTTAAATTATGTAGGCTATTTTCATGATTTCGTACATTTATGACTCAAAGATTAACTAATTTGTTTGAGTTGGAAAGCTTTTTTTTTTTTTTTTTGTAGTTTTTTTTTTATTGCATTTATTCATCATACTGTTATCACCGACTGTCATATTTCTACTGCTTAGCTCCTTGTTGTGTCCAGCTCGCCAATATTCAAAAACTAGTTTTGGATAACATAATATGAGATTTCATAGTAAGTTTCAATATGCAATATGATTCCTGTCAATTAAAAATGTGGCAGATAAGGAACAGTGTAAGGAAAATGAAAGTTGTGTTTCAGGTTTTAGCAATAGCAGACGCAGTGTGTTGGAAACAATATATCAACAGAGAAGTGAGTAATGTGACTGAGGGTGAGAAAAGCATACAAGAGGTGTCTACAGATTTTACACTAGAGTATGACAGCAGTTGAGTTGAGGATAGTGAATGAGATAATTAGGAGGTTAGAGAGAAGATCAGCCAGTGTAAGGAGAGTAAGAGTGGAAGTGAGAGAAAGAGAATACAAGAGCAGGAGAAGGGAAGAAATAAGAAAATGAAAGTACTGGATCAAAGGAAAGCAAGATGAATAGGAGATAGAAGAGCAAGAGAGAAAAGCGGGACAGAGTAGAAGAGGAAAGAATACTAGTGTAAAAGGAATGAATTGTATGGAACTTTGATCATTCAGGATGTGCAGAATATAATATTAGAGAAGTGCTTGCTGGGGAATGACAAGATAAATATGATAATGAAGAGAGTTCAAAATGTAGATGAGATGACAGATGGTTGGTACAAATGACCCGAGATGCAGCACTTGGAAATTGTGAAGTAGAAAAGCATGAAAGGGAGGATATTGAGCATGTTGCCTCAGTATATTTCAGGGCCGAAGAGAAAAGTGAGGATAAGGAATGCTATGATAGTGAGAATATGTGGAAAGTGAAGGTTTAAACATATGGATCTTTGTAGTGTATTTGATAAGAGAAGATAGCTGTATGCAAGAGATGGGCCACATGAAAAGGGAAGGATGCAGACATTTGATGAGGTTGCTGCTTATTGAGCAAGTGATTTGAGGAGCTAGTTTCCAGAATGAAAGGTAGCAGGAATGGCTTCATGCAGGAATTGTGCTATGATTAGGTTGGTTTGAATTACAGCTAAAGCAACTAAAGTAACAAGATGAGTGTATTATGAGTATTAATCATGCATTCTTCTTACCATTTTACCAATTCGATGGGATGAATTCAATTTCCAGAAGGAAAATCTGCCAGCTTCCTACAAGATTGGCTAACAATGGCTAAAGTCAGGAAGTTGTATGGTATATCAAAGAGTAGAGTGGAAATGGAGGAGAGCAATAATATATCATATATGGGTCTAATGGATATAATAGCAATGTATTGCTTTTTTATTCAAATGCCATGGGTATGAGGAATAAAGGGAGCGAGTTTGCTGCCTTAATTAAAACACATTTGATAGAAGTGACAGAAAATAATGTCCAGATAGGACAAGGGTTTAGGTAAACTAGCTTAGCAAGAGTGAAGTGGGCATTATGGAAAATTACAATTATGGTAACAAAGTAGACAGAGGAGATAACATATGGTAATAAGAAAATCCAGTGGTTTTTTTTTTTTTTTGGACAGTATGCAACGGTATGTCATACCGGCACCTGTATTAAACAATAATGTGTGACATATGGATGAAATACATTTAGAAATTTGTAATATTCAGAAATTTGTTTACACATTTACCTAATATTCCAATAAGCTTAGTTATTTAATAAAATTTGCATTTTTACTATACCTATTGTTAAGATATTTGATATACTTATTTTTAGAATTTTATATTACTTTCATGTTTATATATTTACATGTTCATACCAAGTTATGTCTCATATGAGTTGTGCCTCAAGCAGGTCTGTACTGTATTTTAGTGCTACAATAAAACTTTACTTTATTCGATCTGTTACTATACATATGATGTACATTTCAGATATTCCTAATTACACCAAATACAGTATACACTGACTGAGTTTGTGTTACAATAGAAAGCCTCTCTGGGCCATGGACGAACTCTCTTCAGCTACCCAGCCATCAACACCTGACATATGGAGAGAATACCGGGTCCAACAATCTCCCAACGAACGGCTTCCTGGTAGAAGATCCCTGTGCCCCGCAGCCTGGTTAGGAAGATTTGGTCATCAATCAACATGATCAGAACTAACCAGAGCAGATGTGGCTACCTATTACATAAATGGGGGCTGTTGGACCACCCTTATTGTGATTGTTCTCCCATGGCTCAGACGATTACTCATATTGTGAATGACTGCCCAAGGCACCAATTTCACGGTGGTGGCCTACAGGACATCCACAAGGTGACGGATGAGGCCTTGGATTGGCTTTCCAGTATGGACATTGACCTGTAGTTGATATGGTGGTGGCGGTGGTTATGGAGGAAATAGAAGATTCAAGGTCCCATTCACCATGAAGATGTTATACTCATAGTCCTCGTTGAAGTATCAGAAGAACTCCTCCTCCTCATGCTAGAAGATGATGATGCAAAGTGAAATGAGTTTTCTCTAATGGATCAAGATTTCACACAAGTCACAACTGCTCTCTAATAAAACCTTGATACAGATACATTTGTGTTGTGATGTGTTAGAGAACATGCAGTAGGATGATAAATTTCCCTGACTTGATTGTAACACACTACTTTTACTTTTTTTTTTAAAAAAAAGGAAGACTTGGAATGCAGTTTGTGCCTTTTATGTAACGAACTTTTACATGTTAAGATTTTCATCATTTGTTTCTGGAGATTGTGACTGTACATTTCACTTGCCAGTTTCACAAAGCCATATGCATAAATAAATAAGTGTTACAATAAAAATTTAGTTTGGTTTTCTTGCATCTGTGCAATATGATTCTTGCAGGGGAGATGTATAACACTATAAAGGATCATTTTCATTTTAATCCTAAACCACCAATAGATATCAGATATCATTATCAAATTCCTGACATGCCCTCAAGGAGTGCACAGGATATGATAATACTACATGAAACTTAAATCATTAATAATTTCCTATCTACAATTTTCCTCCAAGTCAATCTGTTACCTGCTAAGACTCCAACATTATCAGATCTTATATTTCTATCTTCTAAGGCACTTTTTATTGTATCAATCCACCTATATCTTCGTCTTCCTCTGGGTCTTTTCCCTGCCAACTTGGCAGAACACTTATTTTGCTAATCTTTCCTCTCCCATTCTGTTTAAGTGACCATACCTCCTGAGATTAGATCTGCTAACACATTCCTGGAAGCTAAAATGTCAAGTTCTTTCCTAATATCCTCATTTTTAATATGATATTGCCACTGATTCCATCTGTTCACGACACTAGTCTTTCTCAGGACTCTCATATCTGCGGTCTCTAGTCTTTGATCAAGTGTTTTATTTCTAACCCAGCTCTCATATCCAGAAGTTAAAATTGGTTTGAACACTGTCTTGTATATAGCTAATTTAGTGTTTTGACTAATTTCTTTCTTATTCCATATAAATTTATTCAGTTGACTTCCTATCATACCAGCTTTGTTCATTGTGTTGTCTATTTCCGTATTTAATTTACCATCTTCACTAAAAATTGTGCCTAAGTAGCTGAAATACGAGGGACATGGATGTCCAGAAAGTAAGTAATGATGGGTTGTCAGAGAAACAAAAAAAACTTTATTGGAAATTAAAGTAGACATCTTTCACTAATTTTCTACATAATTTAAGCCATTGTTCAGGCACTTATCATAACGGGGCACCAAGAGTTGTATGTATACCTTCGTTGTAGAAGTTTGCCACCTGTGATGCAAACCATGAATTGACTGTTTCTTTGTCCTCATCATCATCTTCTTGAAACCACTGATCACAAGGAAAGATTTCAGATGTTTGAACAGATGAAAGTTGCATGGTGTGAGGTCAGGACTATATGGGGGATAATGGAATTGTACTCAGCCAAAGATAGTGAGAAGTTATTGTGTTACACCGGCCATGTGTATGGGCAGGCATTATCACGAATAAAAAAAATGTCCCTGGTAAGCATGCCACGTCGTTTATTCTGGATCGCACGATGCAGTTTCTTAAGGGTTTGGCAGTACATACTCATGTTGATTGTGGAGCCTTGACCCAAGAAGTCTACCAGCAAAATTCCTTGTCTGTACCAAAACACAGTGCACATGATTTTCCGAGTGGAAACCGTTGTCTTCAATTTCGTCTTAACTGGTGATGAGGTGTGCCTCTACTCCATGGACTGTTGTTTGGATTCAGGGATTGCGTGCAATACCTAAGTCTTGCCGCCAGTGGCAAATCTGTTCAGGAAAGCATCACCATCCTCATTGTAGCATGTCAAGAATTCCAACCCACTGCCCAGCTGATTCACTTTGTGTTGTTCTGTAAGCAAGTTCGGCACCCAGCATGCACAAAACTTCTGATAATCCACTTTCATCAACACAATTTCATGAAGACATGAATGTGAAACTTCTGGAAATTGCAGCAAGAGTTACGTCATAGTGAATCCCCTATTCGGTTGAATCTTCTCCTCAACAGAACGCACCAAATCGTCAGTCACTAAAGATGGTCGCGCGCTCCATTCATCACCGTGCACACCTGTCCTTCCTTCATTAAAAAGTCTTAATGATCTTCGTACTACTGAATCATTCACTGCGTGTTCTCCATAAACCTCAATAATTTGCTGACGAATTTCAGCTGCTTTAACGTTCCTTGCATTCAAGAAATGGATAAATGACCTAATTTCAAATGCAGTAGGCAACAATTCGATTTTCTTAGACATTATAAACACACACCAAGAAGCATACACACTGCAAGAATGTCTAAAAATGGCAACAACACCCTGCAAAGGAATCAGCAAACTCAGCACGCATGTGCACCATTGCAATTGCAGTACTGCAGTGAAATAGTTTAAAAACAGAACTTACTTTCTGGACACCACTTGTATTTTACTTATTCTATAGGTTCAATCTCAATTCTGCCTATTTTCATTGTTTTGTTATTACTGACCTTCATACCATATCTATTACGACTGTTATTTAATTCAGTAAGGGAATCTTGCAGACTTGTAATGGATTTATTTAAAAGTATAACATCATCCGCATAAAGCAAAGAGCTGAGATTAACATCACAATTTTGATATCAGATTTAATACCACTTTACTTGTCATTAGCCCGCTACAGGGCTACACGGACGGTGTTTTCAGAGAGCTCCTGAAAGCTAAGTATAATTTTGAGTGAAAATTAGAATATAGGTTTAAATCATAATGTAATATTGTCTAATTTTGGTAGCATGTTGTGTCTGTGTGATTTTGGTGTGAATTCCGTTATTTAATTTAGTATTTAATGATACATTTCATAGATTTGAATATGGCGGCAATGCGACGTAAGATAATGAGGCTGGAGTTTGGATTGAAAGTGATAGTGGTGGGAGAATGTGCAGAAAGTGTAAGCAAAGTGAGGAGTTGAAGTATGTGTCAGGTTGTGAGACAGTTATGGTTGAAGAAAGCCAGAATGTGAGTACATCACAATTCTCTTTCAAGCCAGAGTGGCTTGAAAGAGAATTGTGATGTACAAGATGGCAATGAGAGCAGTGATCAAAGAAAGAGTGAAAGCAACTATATACAGAGAGAGAAAATGGTTTAAATGATAAAAAAAATGAGGAATTATTTGTAGGAAGTGAGATTGTTAGGTTGCGTGCAGTGATACAAAATGCACAGCAGCAATTAGAGCACCTGCAAAACTCTTTCCAGAGTGATTCGGCTAACGTAAATAAACAAGTGTTTGAAAGGAAAAATAAGCATAAGAGTGGGAGAGTTTCTGAAATGAAGGAAAGAGTGTTGTATGGTGATTCCTTATTAAGAGGAGTGATAGATGGGAGTTCGACTAAATCGTACTTACCGGCGCGAAATTTAAGGATGTAAGTGAGAGTATTAGAGTGCAAAAACAGAGGGTGAAAGAATTGATAGTTGTGGAGGGTACGAATGAATTGAAAGGAGATAAATTTTTTATGAGAGAGGACTTGAAAGTATTGTTAAAGGTAGAAAGAAAAGAGTGACAGAGTTACAATGGTGAGTCTGTTGCCGCGGTATGACAGAGAGGAGTTTAGAAGGAGGGCCATAATTGCAAATGACATTATGTGGAGGTTATGCAGACGGTGCGGTGTGGAATTCGTGGACGTGTGGAATGAGTTTGATGGGCAAAAGGATTTATACAAGATGGATGGGCTGCATTTGAATGGATTTGGTGTGTGGAGACTGGAAAAAGTGTTACTGAATGAAGTGAAAATGGATGTACAGAACCAGGGAAACTAGAACTACCAAGGAGGGGGGGGGGAGTGGATATGCAGACATCAGTGAGACAGTTGAGTGTAAGAATGTACATAATGTACCCGAGCCAGTACAAAAAAATGGGAATGGGATATTTAGAATAACGCATCGAGATAGGGGTGGGACAAAGGGACTGCACTTCATGTATGCTAATGCCAGGAGTATTAGGAACAAGAAGGAAGTATTTTTGGCCTTGATTGGCTCTTCCTGGCCACAGGTAATTGGTATTAGTGAAACATGGCTGACAGAAGATGATATAGTTAGTGGGATAGCATGTGTAGGTTATAGTGTGTTTAGGAGGGACAGAGAGAATAAAATGGGGGGGGGGGGAGGAAGAGTGTTATATGATAGCTGATGAACTGCAGCCAAGGATGTTGAAAGTTTATTTTTTCACTTGGTTAGAGTATAATAAAATTAGTTTAATCCTTTATCCAAGTGTGAGCAAACAAAGTTTGCGCCTGAAGTATCTTCAGGACTAGGGTAAAGTGATACAACACCAGGGCAACTCTTTGCAAAGGTGGAGAAAGCTACCAACACTCCTAACTCAGTATCTCCTATAATGCAAAACACATCTCCTTGCGGATATGTCTAATGTTATGCATTAAAGGAAGGGCCACTACCCAGACTAGTTTCGACCTTTATTGAGGTCTCTTCAGTGGGAGCCAGGCCCTAGTGGAAATACCAGGCAGAAGCATTAGCAGGTCATCTCTACCTATAGGAGTTGCCAAATGGTGTGCCACCCTTTTTTAATAAATTACTCTGGATTTAGAGAAAGATGTTGAAAGTTTATTTTTTCACTTGGTTAGAGTATAATAAAATTAGTTTAATCCTTTATCCAAGTGTGAGCAAACAAAGTTTGCGCCTGAAGTATCTTCAGGACTAGGGTAAAGTGATACAACACCAGGGCAACTCTTTCTCCACCTTTGCAAAGAGTTGCCCTGGTGTTGTATCACTTTACCCTAGTCCTGAAGATACTTCAGGCGCAAACTTTGTTTGCTCACACTTGGATAAAGGATTAAACTAATTTTATTATACTCTAACCAAGTGAAAAAATAAACTTTCAACATCTTTCTCTAAATCCAGAGTAATTTATTAAAAAAGGGTGGCACACCATTTGGCAACTCCTATAGGTAGAGATGACCTGCTAATGCTTCTGCCTGGTATTTCCACTAGGGCCTGGCTCCCACTGAAGAGACCTCAATAAAGGTCGAAACTAGTCTGGGTAGTGGCCCTTCCTTTAATGCATAACATTAGACATATCCGCAAGGAGATGTGTTTTGCATTATAGGAGATACTGAGTTAGGAGTGTTGGTAGCTTTCTCCACCTTTGCAAAGAGTTGCCCTGGTGTTGTACCACTTTACCCTAGTCCTGAAGATACTTCAGGTGCAAACTTTGTTTGCTCACACTTGGATAAAGGATTAAACTAATTTTATTATACTCTAACCAAGTGAAAAAATAAACTTTCAACATCTTTCTCTAAATCCAGAGTAATTTATTAAAAAAGGGTGGCACACCATTTGGCAACTCCTACAGGTAGAGATGACCTGCTAATGCTTCTGCCTGGTATTTCCACTAGGGCCTGGCTCCCACTGAAGAGACCTCAATAAAGGTCGAAACTAGTCTGGGTAGTGGCCCTTCCTTTAATGCATAACATTAGACATATCCGCAAGGAGATGTGTTTTGCATTATAGGAGATACTGAGTTAGGAGTGTTGGTAGCTTTCTCCACCTTTGCAAAGAGTTGCCCTGGTGTTGTATCACTTTACCCTAGTCCTGAAGATACTTCAGGCGCAAACTTTGTTTGCTCACACTTGGATAAAGGATTAAACTAATTTTATTATGCAGCCAAGGAGAATTGAAGTTGTATCGGAGGATAGTGAAAAGAGCTCATTTGAGGCTATTTGGTGTGAGATTGAGACTGGCAGAATAAAATATACAGTTGGGTGCTGCTACACATCAGGTGATGGAATAGATGATGGAGATAGTATGCATAAACAAATTGATGAAATGAGTGGAAGGAGGGTAATTATTATGGGGGTTTTCAACTACGGTAACATTGATTGGAAGGAGGAGAGGACACATGTGAGGAAGGAAATGGATTTTATTCAATTATTAAGGGATAACTATCTGAGACAGCATGTAATTGAAAATACTAGGGGTGTGAGAGTGCTTGACCTGGTAATAGCATCTCAGAATTTGACTGTAATGAATATGACCATGATGCTGCCAATTGGTGAGAGTGATCATAAGGTCTTGACCTGGGAGGTGGCTAAAGGTGTGGAATTTTCGGCTAAGAGAGTGTATATGTGGAATTACCATGCTGGTAAGTATGACACGCTTAGGAGATTGCTTGGATCAGTGCCATGGCATGTACAACTGCAAGGGCTGGATGTCAATTGAGCATGGGAAGTGGTCAAGGAGCATTTACAGGCGGTTATGGCTGATTGTATACCTAGGGTCCGAATAGTAAAACAAGTAGGGGTTAAATGGATGAATAACACCATTAAGCTTGAGCTGCAAAAAAAGAAACAACTGTGGAGGGAATTTAAAGAAAGGGGTGACCTGCAGGCACACAAATGGTATAAAGTGCAGGCTTGAAGGGTAACGAGTGTGGTAAAAAAGCAAAAGCGGATTATTAAAGGAAACTAGCTATGCAAGCTAAAGAGAATCATAAACAGTTCTTTCAAGCAAGCAAGAAAAAAAACTGTACACGGCAAAATGATTTTAAGGAATGACGATGGTAAGGAGGTCACTGAATCGATATAGTAGAGTTACTGAGCAAGCACTTTGCAAAAGTATATCATCCAGGTGGCGACATTGAAAAAATGAAGGAACTATTAGTTTATACGGGAATTGTGATGAATGAAGTGGAGGTGAATAGTCTATTACAGAACCTTAATGCGAATACATCTGTGGGATTGGATGGTATACCGGCACGGTTCTTGCGTGAAGCGGCTAAGGAATTATCAGTGCCCTTGACCATGTTATTTAATCTGAGTCTCGGGTCTGGTTTAGTCCCGAAGGTGTGAAAAGAGGGGAAAATAGTTTCACTGCATAAAGGATGATCCAAGACTACGGTTGCAAATTACCGACCGATCAGCATATCAGGAGTCGTTGTCAAGGTCTTGGAGAAAGTAGTGAAGGGATAAATGAGATACTGTATGGGGGACAGCATGGTTTTGTGAAGGGTAGATGATGCTTCAGTAATAACTTGCTCAAGTTTTATAACAAGGTGATGGCTGAACTGGATAAGAGTAATGGGTTTACAGTGATACTGCTGGACCTGGCAAAGGCGTTTGACAGGATACCACATGGAATTCTAATCCGTAAACTACAACATATGGGAATGGATATAGGGTTGGTGAGATGGATAGGTGGGTGGTTGATGGAGAGATATCAAAGAGTAGTTTATTCAGGAGTAGAGTCCAAAAGATGGCCAGTGACTAGTGGTGTGCCGCAGGGTTCTGTTCTTGGACCACTGCTGTTTAATCTGTTCATTAACGATATAGGGAAGGATCTAAGAGGAACAGTTCATTTGTTCGCTGATGATGCCAAGTTGGGTAGGGCGAGAGTGAATGCAGAAGATGTCAAAATCTTGCAGAATGATTTGGATAGATTGGAGTTCTGGGCTAAGGAGAATGTATGTCAATTTAATGTGACTATACGTAAGGTTATGCATTTTGGGGTGAAAAGATTAGCAGCAGTATACCACATTGGTGGAACTGTACTCCAGGAGATTGATGAGGCCAGGGACTTGGGAGTGTTGGTGGATAGGGAGATGAAGTTTAGGGGGAACATTGCAAAAGTAGCTAAATCAGCTCATCAACTCACTTGGTTGTTGAAAAATACCTTGACGAGCAGAGACAAGCAAGTTATTGTACCTCTGTACCAAACCTTGATAAGACCTCATCTCGACTACTGTGCCCAGATTTAGTCACCTAGGTTCCTTCTTGATGGGGAGGAGGTGGAGAGGATCCAGAGGCGAGTGACTAAGATGATAGCAGGTCTATGGAATGAACCATATGAGAACAGGTTGAAGATTTGTGAGTTGCAGAAATTAGTTGATAGGCAGAAAAGGGGAGATATGATTGAGACATTCAAATTGCTAAAGAGTTTCTATAGGATTAATTCAGAGGATATTTTTGAGATCAGGACTGGTGGTGGGAGAACTAGGGGACACCTATGGAAGCTGGGCCAGAGTGTGGTTAGTAGGGGTGTTAGAGCTGGGTTCTTTACTTTTAGAGTGGTAAATGAGTGGAATAAGCTGCCAGAGTCTGTTGTGGGTGCTATGATGGTGAGTGGGTTCAAGGCAAGGTATGATAGATACTGTGAGAATGTCGTATAGTTGTACTCCCTGGAGTCGCCTGTAATAATAATAATAATTTACTTCAAAATGTGATCCATATAGATCCACGTAGTTCTTAACCTTTTTTTTGCCTGACGTCCCCTGCTCATTTTTGCACTAGGTTAATGACTCAATAAGATGTGTAGTATATTATTAAGCAAACCTAACTTACCATCAACATAGATGAACTGATAGTTAATTAAAAATTAGTGACTTTGATATAGTAATTTTAACTCAAAAAAGATGTAAACTTATTGTATTTAATAAGCCAATCATTAATGGCTACCCTGAGCATGATGAGATCCAGCTAATTTTTCGACATCAGGTTCAATGTTTGACAAACGAAGTTTCAAGTTTTTTTTTTTTTTTTTTCAGGTTTATTATTATATTAGTAGTATTATAAAGTTTACTGTGCCCCTCAGCATTCATGGGGGGGGGGAGGCACTACCAACTCAGGTTAAGAACCACTGATATAGATAATGAATAAGAGGGAATAATGTTCGTCCTTGTCTGACACCAGATTTAACATTAAACCATCTTCCTGTACTTCCTTCAATTCTAACTGCTGACTTACAACTCAAATAAAGATCAAGTATTGCTTGATATAATGTCCCATTGATATCATACAACTGTAGCATTTTGAATAGCTTCTCTCTTGTCACATACCTTTCCCAGATCTACAAAACTTAAATACAGATCTTTGTTATACTTCCATGATGTTTCAACTATTTGTCATAAAGTGAATATCTGATCCTGACAGCCTCTATTTGGCCTGAATCCAGCTTGTTCTTCACCAAGCTTTTCTTCCACAATTCTTCTCAACTGTTTCTCAAGTATACTTGCATAAATCTTACCAGGAACACTCGGTAGAGAAATACCTCTGTAAATACCTCATATTCAGTTTTATTTCCCTTTTTATATATGGGTACTATAAGAGCTCTATTCCAATAATCTGGAAGTCATCCGTCTGTCCAGGCCTTTTGAACTATGCAGTACAGTTACTGTAAGACTTTTATACCTCCATATTTGGGCATTTCTGGTCGAATATCATCTACTCCAGCTGCCTTTCCACATTTCAGGCTTTTTCTACTTCAAATATGGATATGTATTCCTGATTGCATGTCTGCTGATTGTTTTTTACTACTGTGCTGTCATCACTGCTTGTTTCATTTAGCAATTTTTCGAAGTAATTACTCCATACACAAGGATAACTTTTTCTCCAGTTTTCATGTCACCTTAATCATCTCTAATTCCTTTTACAGCATTCTTTCCTCCATTTCTGAGCTTCTTCAACAATCTCCAGAATATCTTGCCACCTTCTTGATATTTATTTTCTATGTTCTTGCCAAAGTCCACCCATGACTTTTGTTTAGCCAGTTTTACACAGTGTTTATCTTTCTTACATTTGTCTCTGTATTCTCTAAGAGCACAAGCTGACTTATTTGCCAGGAACTTCTGATATGCTTTCTTCTTTTCCTTCACTGCCTCTTTAACTTCCTGTGTCCACCATGGAGTTCTGATTTTTCTATCCTTGCAGAAAACCTCACGACATGCCTTTCAGGATGAGTCAATCAATATTTTCTTCACGATTTGCAACTGAACCTCCAAAGTTTGGTTCCTGTTCTCAAAGTCTTTCACTTTTTCTTGTATAATGTTTGTATATTTTAGTCTACTGTTCACACATGAGTGCTGCTCAACTTTTATTCGCTTTAAAACTTTCTTACATGTTATACTTTTCAATATGAAATTCAATTTTATCCTGCTCAAGACTAAATGGTGATCACTTCCAATTTCAAGTCCTCTGTACACTCTAGTGTCCTGCACCAGACAGAAAACGTCACTATCAACAATAACATGGTCAATGAGACTTTTCTTATTCCTTGCCTCTTCTCTCCATGTGAATTTGTGAACATTTTTATGTTGGAACATTGTGTTAGTAATAACCAGTCCATGTCCTGAGCAGAAATCCAAGAGGTATTTACCATTATTATTAGCTTTGTTCTTTGCTCCAAATTTTCCCAAAATATTTTTGCATGTCTGACAATCATTTCCTACTCTGCTATTTAGATCCCCAACAAGGACCAACTTTTCATTGTGTCAGTTGCTTTTTCTAAAGCATCAAAAAATTCCTCCACTTCTACCTTAGTAAAACCTTCTGTGGGACCATAGGCACAAATAAGTCTCAATGTCCAAATCACCATTCATATATTAGCCCACAACACTCTACTTAAGACTCCCTGCCATTCAAGAAGATTAGCCTCGTATTTTGTGTTGAATACTATGGCTACTCCTTCTTTCTCTTGATTGTCGTTGCCCGAATATAACATTCTGTATTCATTGCTGAGAAAAATCTCACTGGTTCTTGTCTTTTTTGTTTCAGTCACCCCCTTATTATGTCAATCTGGTACTTATCTAATTCCTCAGCTAACTCTATTTCTTTGCCATTCAGGCTTCTTATGTTGATAGTACCAATCTTGAAATCTGGTGACGTTGATTTGGGGCGTGTTTTAGGAATCAGCAGCTGACTTTTAATTGGTCGCCCTGGTTCCCTGGCAAAAACGATGGAGGCCTTGGTTAATCCAGTTTCATATCCCCAGCCGGCATGAAATTCTGTCATGTTGTACCATCATTCTATATTGTGATTTAAGCCAATAAGAATACAGTTTGGCAGGCTAAATCCCAAATTGCTAGCACATCTTCGTTTGTTCAGTATCCAGGTGGATAACTATAAGGGTGCACCAAAAGAAGGTGAGAATTAGACATTAGGTCAGAAGCCCTGGTCAGTTTCCCATAGTCCTTTATAGGCTATGTGGGGGTCTCCTCTCCATTATACAGATATCGGATATGCACTGGGGAAATTTTGCTGTCTGAAGGTCAAGTACAATATGAATCAATTCGTCTCCTCCCCTTGCAAATGTGTTAATAAATTAAATAATTTTATTTGACTTTCGCAAAGCAGAAGGCTTGGGAATCCTTTGGAGAAAGATTAGACTCATCCTATGCAAATACAAACAACGTATTCTGGCAGATCATCTGCCACCTTCGAGGAAGTAAATCGGGCACAGCAAGGCCAATTAAGGCCTCTGATGGTGCACTGTTAACAAATTAGAAGGATATCCTCCACAGATGGTGGGAATACTTTGAGAGCCTTCTTAACCCAGGTTGCCCAGCAGTTGTGGATATCCACGAGGTACAGATTGGGGCGATGACTAGTCTCACAGCAGTAGAGGTCCATTTAGCAGTAAAATTGCTAAAATTGGGCAAGGCTGCTGGTGATGATGAAATTCGGCCTGAAATGCTAAAAGCCTTAAATCGAGATGGCATTCTCAGACTGACTCGAGTGTCAGGCTGCTGGGATATTTGGGCGAGCACCAAAACAATGGCAGACAGGCATAATAATACCAGTCTTCAAGAATGGAGATCAGAAGGATTGCAGTAACTATCGTGGCATCTCTCTGCTCAGCCTGCCTGAGAAAGTGTATGCTAGGTGCTTGGAAAGACAGTGCAGGAGCATAGTTGAGTCAAAGTTCCAAGAAGAACAATGTGACTTTCGTCCTGTTAGAAGTACAAATAACAAAATCTTCACTTTAAGGCAAGTCTTTGAGAAATCTTAGGAATATGCCAAGAATGTCTACACATGTTTTGTGGACTTGGAGAAGGCATATGACCGGGTTCCTCGGGATAAGCTTTGGCAAGTAGTAAAAGAGTATGGAGTGGATGGCCAACTATTAGCTGCCATCAAGTCCCTGTATGAATATCCGGAGTTTTGCGTCAGGGTAGACAGCACCAAGTCCGAACCTTTCACAGTTTCCAGTGGTCTCCATCAAGGGTGTGTTCTGTCACCCCTCCTTTTCATAATATTTATGGACTGGATTGATATGCACAACTGAGGCAGTGAGTGTGTCAGAATTGGAAGATGTAGCATTGGACATCTGCTTTTTGCAGATGACCTAGTTCTGCTTAGCTCTTCCACAGATGACCTCCAGCAGACCCTGGATAGGTTTGTAGCTGTTTATGCAGAAGCCAGAATGAAGATCAGTGTGGCCAAAATTGAAACATTTGTGGTCTCAAGACAACCATCTCAGTGCACTCTACATGTAAGTGGAGTCCCATTGAGGCAGGTGGAGAAGTTTAAATACCTTGGGTCCATATTTGTGAGTGATGGAAAGTGTAACATAGAGAGAGATACTTGGATTGGCTCAGCAAGCACAATATTGTGGGAGCTTGGCCGTTCAGTAGAATTGAAGTGGGAGTTAAGCCAGAAGGCAAAGCTGGCTGTCTTCAATATAGTCTATGTCCCCATCATCACCTATGGTCATGAGAGTTGGGTAATGACTGAAAGAATGCGGACACGAATCCAAGCAACTGAAATAAGGTTCCTTTGAGGGGTTGACAAGACTCGACAGAGTCAGAAGCTCTGCAATTCGGGAAACCCAAATTGCAGAGCTTTTCTGTTCTGTTCATCTAAAATTACAAAAAAATTGTCTTGAACTGTAAAGCAAAAAATGAAAATGATTACTCATTGTTTTTTTCCTTTCCACAGTAAAGAAATTAAGAACAAGTGAGAAAAATGAGTGAAGAGTTACTACAGAGGCTGTGTCAAAGATTTTTTTTGTTCATGATGGTATCAGCATCCAACAAGGAATTCCTGGCCAAGTTGTTGGACTCTTGATTTAAAAAAAGAAATAAGCTTCTGAGCAAAGTTAATTGGCTAAATTATCAAAATATGAGACTTGGATGCAGGAGCATTGTTAAGGTATATGCCACCCCTAAATTCAAGAAAGCATAATTTTTTTTTTTTTTTTTTTAATGAAAGGTATTTTTCAACCCACTATCTTAGTCAATGGGTTACAGCAGTACTGTTTGGATGCACATTATGTAAATGAATGGAAAGAACTCTTGGAATGGAAAAGAAGATGGGCATGAGAATTTCTAAGGAATGAGCAAACAATGAAGTTTCCTATTTTGGAAACTTGGATGCAGGACATCCAAGCTGCTATCTTTAAGAAAGAAAACATTATCACACTATGAAGTAACAATAGTGGTAATTACTTTTTTTTTTCTTTTCTTTTCTATCCTTCAAATCTCCAATTTTTCCTGCTAGAAAAGAATGAGCTCCAGAACCCATTTGTTTACAAAAAAAAAAAAAAAAAAACACTAAGAAAATAAGTCAACTTAGGCTCCATACGCTGTGAGAGAATACAAGGATCAAAAGTTTTAGATCTGTTCATGTCAGAGGAATTATTGCAAACTGAATCATCATCATTGATTCAAGATGGTGACAGTGTTCGCACAGTTTTACTTTGGGTTAAGTAGACATGGTAGTCTATACAGAATCAAAAAGCTCAGAAAAGCAGCTTGAGGCAATATCACGCATAGAAGAATTTGAAGAAGAGATCAACAGAACATGAAAGATAGTTAACAAATATTTGATAACAACAATTACAAATTGTGAGAAAGAGTGTTAGGATTAAATGGATAACCAGGTAAATTAATGAGGAAATGCCAATGAAAAGTGAATATGTGACCTGTAGAAGGAGAACTGTCTGCTGTGGCTGAATCTTTTAAGATGGAGATGGTCAGATGAATGATGCAGATTTAGTAGTAGCCTTTGTTGTCTTTGTTATAGGAGATGAATTTCTCCATCTGGTTTGAGACCATCACCATCCCATTTACTGGAAGCCTGAAGCAGTTTGAATATGTTCCAAATTTGGTTGTAGAAAGTTTCTCTGCTTGGTTACAAAATATATTACATCTGACAAGAATTATTCTTCTTTTAATATGTATAAGGCAAACAAAATTAGTGTATGAATTGTCTTCATGTCTAACCAAACAGAAAAACTTTCTACAAATGATACAGAGTATTTAATATGGTGATACACCATTTTACTACTTCATCATCATCATCATCAAATTCCCTCAAGGGGTGTACAGGATATGATAGTACTACATGAAAAATTTACATCATTACTAACTTTTTTACTACTTGTATATGGAAAATATATTAAATTTATAGGAAACATATGAAATGTACTACTTACATATGGAAAATATTTAACATTGGTATCCTGGGTCTAGTTCCTACTGATGAGATGTCAATAAAGGTTGAGATAATTGAAGCAAAGTCAACAGATTCTATGTACTTCTATATAGAAGTTGTTAACTTCACTACCGATTGTGGATGGGAGTCGCATAAAAATAAAATAAAATAAATCACACTACAGCAAGGACAGTGGTAAATTGGAGGTATCAAACTGTATATGTGACTAACAGGAAAACTGACTGTGACTGAACCTTTTAACACGTTCATGTCAGGGCAATCATAGCATTCTTGCCTATCATCCTAACTATCTGATGGGGTGAGAGAACACCGTGCCCCATGGAAAATTTGTGCTTGTGTTTCTGTGAGCACACTGCATATTGTAATGGTTCTTTAACTGTAACCAAATTTGTGTGTGTGTGTGTGTGTGTGTGTGTGAAGGGAAACAATGTGTTTCTTATAGGAAATATGTAATATAAGAAACAATGTGTTTCTTATATTACAAAATAATAATGAAGGAAAATGCTGTATTTGACTGGTATATTTGAATTACTCAAAGGTGTAAATATGGGAACCATCATTAATAAGCCATGTGAGAATAGAATAGAAATGTGTGTGTGTGTGTGTGTGTGTGTGTGTGTGTGTGTGTGTGTGTGAAGGGAAACAATGTGTTTCTTATAGGAAATATGTAATATAAGAAACAATGTGTTTCTTATATTACAAAATAATAATGAAGGAAAATGCTGTATTTGACTGGTATATTTGAATTACTCAAAGGTGTAAATATGGGAACCATCATTAATAAGCCATGTGAGAATAGAAATGTAAATGAAAAAACAAGTGTGAGTAGAAATACTTTCATTACACACAAACAAATTATTAATAATTAACATTTGTCATATGTTATGATAAATTTAGTTTAATCCTTTATCCAAGTGTAAGCAAACAAAGTTTACACCTGAAGTATCTTCAGGACTGAAGCAACTCATGGTAAATGTGGACTAAGCTCTCATCGCTTGTCTTAGTATCTCCCATAATGCAAAGCACATCTCCTTGCAAACATGTATAATGCTATGCATTAAGGGAAGGGCCACTACCCAGATCAGTTTTGACCTTTATTGAGGTCTTGTCAGTGGGAGCCGAACCCAGAGTGGTGATACTAAGGTGGAAGTAATGGAGAAGTCATATTTACCTATACAAGTTGCCAAAAGTTGTCTCACCTTATGATTATATTACTCTGGATTAGAGAAAGATGTTGGAAGTTTTTTCCCACTTGGTTAGACTATAATAAATTTAGTTTAATCCTTTATCCAAGTATAAGCAAACAAAGTTTGTGCCTGAAGTATCTTCAGAACTCAGGCAACTTGTGGTAAAGGTGGACTAAGCTCTCATCACTTGTCTAAGTATCTCCCATAATGCAAAGCACATCTCCTTGCAGACATGCATAATGCTATGCATTAAGGGAAGGGTCACTATTCAGATCAGTTTCAATCTTTATTGAAGTCTCATCAGCGGGAGCTAGACCCAGAGATGGTGATACTACGGTGAAAGTAATGGAGAATAATGGAGAAGTCATATTTATCTATACGAGTTGCCAAAAGTTGTCTCATCTTATGATTAAATTACTCTGGATGGATTAGAGAAAGATGTTGAAAGTTTTTTCACTTGGTTAGACTATAATAGATTATAGTAGATACTGGATATCTAATCACGTCGAAGTGAATGACTTTATATTTATTCACACTGAACTGACAACCATTTCCCCATTCCCACAATTCCAGCCTATTCAAATCATGCTGCAAGTTCTGCATATCAACAGCATTCCTGATTACCCTACCTATCTTTGCATCATCAGCAAATAGCTGATGATGATGTAAAGATAAGTAGGGTAATCAGGCTTTTTTTTTTTTTTTTTATTAATCTTTGTACTGGTTATGGGCAGTACTACCCTTATATCACGTCCAGACATCTTGTCCAGACTTGATATAGGCCTAAGCCTTTACAAGTGTTTTATCCTATGCCTGTTCTAGTTATCATTGTAGTCAATCTCTGGTGGCAACACCATACCACCAGTGTGCCCTGCAGGGCCCCCTCAAGGAAAGAACTTTTATATCATTCTGCGTAAGCCCAAGCTGTTTTAAGTCCTTATAACTATCTGCACTCCATAAGCCATGCAAAGAGATGGTGGTGCCGGTAAACCTCAGAGTTGCCCCATGCTCCTCCCATATCTTACTAACTAGATCTTGGTTATTTTTATAATAGTTTACTTTATTATTATGGCTATAGGCTAGTGGGTGCTCTGTTCCTACCACCTGGGCATCAACTATCCAAACATCACCATCTCTTTTAATCGCAAAGTCTGGCTTATGCAAACCCATGGAGGTCCTATAATGTGGTTTCACCGTGGTCTCCCAACCTTTGTGCTCAAAGCGGTTGTTCAGAATGGAGACCACGGCGTCATGTCTCTGCACACGGATCCCATGGGTGCAGAGGCAACACTGGGCTATATGAGACAATGGCTCACTGTAGTGGCAACCAGCCCTACAGTTTGAATCATCACTACCCCACTGAGTTGTGTAGGCTCGAGTGGGCAGGGCATTGATCCTCATCCTGATAAGGACAATATAATCAAACCCAGGGAGGAATCTGGTGCCATCCCTTACCCATTCATGCTGGGGAGGCACCAGATATGACTCTTTTAAAGGAGCACCATCTACAGAACAGTACAGCAGAGATGCCCACCTCTTGTGTTCTGTGGGTGCTGACTCAACTAAGGTACCTTGATAATGGGACCAGCCTTTAGCCTGCCTAAAGTCTTCTTGTATTAATGGGCTATAGAAAGCCTCTCTGCAGATAGAGGAAGAAGATAGTTCTAACTTCACAATTCTGGACAGCCACAGGCATGGGATCAGCCATTTAAGTGATGGAAATCCGAGCCCACCATCCTTCACACTCGCATGGAAATATCCAGCAGGAGTGACAGGCAGCAGTCGGAGTCATGATCTAGGGCTATCCGTTCAGCCATGGCTGAACGGATAGCCCTGTCCATTTGGGACAGTACCGAGATATATGTCCTACCAAGCACCTGTTACTTGTGGTAAAAGCGAGGTAGGAGATAATGGGAAAGGAGAAACAGTCTTTGCTGGGGTTTGAGAGGAGCTTTCCTCAAAGAAGGGATCCCAGCTTCTAGGATAGAAGGGACAGAAGACCTTCCCTTTGGAGTGAACATGATACCGAGGTATCTCCGCTCTTCCAGGATGGTCAAAGCATGCAACGGCCTCCCGTGCAGGGAAAACTCTATAGTCTTGACCTTAAGCTTCTTGTCACGACCTGAGGAGACAAGAGCTAAAGAGCAGGACTTCTCTACATTAATAGAAAGGCTTCGAATAGAGAAAAAGTCAACTGCCCATTAAGGAGTTCCTGCAAGCCTACCTTAGTAGAGGGTACAAGAATAAGATCGTCCGCAGAGGCCATAGCATTAAAGGAAGAAGCGCCTAGAGAGTAGCCTATATGGCTAGGAAGAGAGTGAAGAAACTCATCTATGACGCAGTTAAAGAAAAGGGGAGATAGAGGATCACCCTGACCTCACACTGTGGGAATAGACGTCGCACGGGACCCTGTAGTGATAGTGATGGAGCTACCTAAATATAGCTCCATAACATAGGAAAGAAAAGGTTCTGGACATCCAGCAATATACAGCGCTCTAAGGAGAGCAGGAAGAGAGACGCTATCAAAGGCCTTTTGGAGGTCCAGCGACGTCGGGAATCAGAGAGAAGAGAAGAAATATATTCTCGGCAGAGCCGTCTGAGGGGACAAAAGCTCTCTATCTATAATCGTGCTGTATATGTTGCTGAAGTCGTTTAACTAAGATTTTATGATAGAGTAAGTATCACAGGGGAGATGGTAATAGGTCTAAAGTCTGATGCACAACTTGATGTTTCCTTCTTCGGAATGAAGATAGTTCTTGAAGCACGTAGGTATGGTGGTACTGCTTTACTGGAAAGGAGAATGTCAAATAAGTCTTGAAGAATCTTCAAAGGCACCTTCTGAAGCCTAGACGCAGGAAAGCCATCTGGTCCGGAGGCGGAGAAATTGGATGGAAGAGCTGCTTTAATCTCCTGGATGGAGACGGGCTGGTATATTTGAAGAGCAGGAATGGACCTTAATATCATAGGTTGGTCATCATCATCATCACGGAAGTATAGAGGTGGAGAAGAAAAGACTGTACTCCAGAATTTAACAAAATCATCATGTAAACCTTGCAGACTCAGATCCCCCGTATACCACTTTGTGATATCTATCAGTCAGCCATCCTCTTATCCATGCTATTACTGTATAATCCAAACCCATTTTCTCCAATTTATGCAGCAGTCTGCCATGCTGTATTCTGTCAAAAGCCTTAGCTAAGGATTTTGTATCCATTCCCTTTGTCTAGTTCAATGGTAACATTGTTATAGAATGTGAGCAAGTTGCCAAAACATGACCTTCCCCTTAGTAAATCCATACTGTTCATTGCAAAGTAAATATTCACTGTCAACCCATTTCTGAATGCGGGCCCTAACCAATTTTTCCAACATCTTCACCACCACTCCTGAGATACTAATTGGTTGATAGTTGGATACATTGGTCTTTGCACCACCCTTGAGCAATGGAATTACCATACATTCCTGTGGAATCTTCCCTGTTCTGAGACTCATATTAAACAGCCCGGTTAAAGGAATGGCCAGTTCAGGTGAACACTCTTTTAGCACACGTGCTGATATTCCATCAGTCCCTATTGCTGAATTCTTATTCAGTTTGTGCAATAACTCTAATATCTCGGCCTCAAACACCTGCATTTCTTCATCTAGTGAAGAAATAGGTAACAGTGAGCTCAATATTGCATTCACCAGCTTGATAGCTTTTAACAAAATGGCCACTCATTAACTGAACAACCTCTTCTGAATCTGTAATCCTCATGCCATCTGGATAAGTTATTCTTTCATATACATTCCTTCTTTTACTTGCAGCATATCGATAGAATTCTTGTGCGCTGTCTTTAGAGCCAGTTTCTTTTCATACTCAGACTTTGCTTTCTGTACAACAGTTGCTACTATTCTAGCCTGCTGCTTATAACATTCATAATGGATGTCATCCTTTTCTTATGAATCTCTTGCTTAATAAGATTACACATCCATTTGATTCCTACCCTATTTATTCTTCGAACTCTCGGGACACATTCTGGTATTGCATTATTTAAGTATTGTTTAAACGCTTCCATGCACTGTCGATATTTTTTCCATCTAGCAACTGATCCCATTCCACTGAACTCTGTATACTCCTCGGTTGGTCATAATTTCCTACTTTGTAGTTCAGCATGTAACCTTTTCTTAGTGGAACATTCATAAAATTAGTCACTTCCCAAGTGAGTACCACATGATCACTATCACCAACTGGAGGCAAAATAGTTACTTCTTTAATTGAAATGCCCTCTGACACTATAATCAAATCTAATACTCCTTGCCCTCAAGTTCCTTCTGTCACATGCTGCTTGAGGAAGTTGTCCTGCAACAGCTCAATAAATGCATTTTCATTCTTCTCATGAGATTCTACTGCTATCCAATCAATATTTGAATAATTAAAGTCTCCCCATGATGATTACTCTTTTCGTGCTCATGTCATCTTTGTGATGCATTTCTTCATCACTAGCAACCAATCCACCAGGTCTGTAACAACACCCCACTATGTAATTGATCTTGTTAGATTCCACCTCACACCAGATGGCTTCAAACTCAGTGCCACCTGAAATATTGTTAGTAGCAGTATACTACAATCATAGGTCTCAACTCTAACTGGATTCAAGTCATCTGATATCATTAGCAGCACACCCCTAGTCTCCTATCCTTCCTATAAATACTGTACCCTTGACACTCGATACCAGTTAGTAGGTCTGATTCTGATAGCCAGGTCTCACTAATGCCTACAATCTGAGGTCACAACATATTGACTAAGGCAGCAAACTCTATCCTTTTTAGTATCCGTGTACAGACATAATAATCTACCTGTTTGCTCTTCTGTATTATTTTGTCTGCAGTCTGACACAGTTAGACAACTTGCCCATCTTTATTCTTCTCTAATGCCTTACACTTGTAGACATCTTTGCACACATTTGATTGGTCAGAACTGGATGAACACAAACCCAAAATCATTCTCTCCTCATCAACATTTCCATGACAAAGCCCATTCACGTCATTAACACAGTTATATACAATTGTCACTCTTACATTCACACCATTCTTCCCTTTATAATTTAGTTTCCCTGACTCTGTGTTAGGTCTCATACCAGTTATTAGTTTTTCTAAACTCCTGATACCAAACATATTCAGGTGTATTCTGTCCCACTTATTTCAATCCAGTCTTCCCTCAAACTCACTCCACACATCCAAAAACTCGCATCCATCCATCCGTCCCTTCTATATAGCCTACGCATTGAATCATTTGCCATCATAGCCCTTCTTCTTAATTCATTTTTATTATAGCAAGGTAAAATGCTGACTATTTTCACTTTCTCACTCTTCACTCTCGCTTCTTCCAACAACCCTTTCATGTCCTCTCTCATACTGAACTTATCGGCAGTTAAATTGTTTGTACCTACTACAACTACAATTTCATTTACTCTTCTTTTCTGTTTTTGGATTGCTTGCATTATGTTTTTAATTTTCGCTCCAGGAAAACTCGATGTTATAACTCGCTCATCTATAGCATGTTTTATTATAGAGTCATCATACCAAATAACTTCTCTTTTTTTACTAATACCAGATTTCCATTATTTCCTGATTTACCTGTTTCCTTCCTTTCTTGTTTCTTATTTTCCTGTTCATTTTTCATTTTATCCCTATGCTCATTTAAACACCTCTCACCTTTTTGCAATTCCTGCATCGTCTCTCTGATGATCTGCTTCAACTTTGCTATTTTGGCGGTTAATTCATTTTCATTAACCTCTTCGATGTGTACAATAGCAGGGCTAACCTTCTTGTTCTGCCTGTAGTGCTTTTTTTTAGCATTACATTTCTTGCCCTTTTTCGGCACCATTTTAAACAAATACTAAATATTGAAACATCTTAATAAAAATATGTGATAAAATACTAAAATCTACACTAGTATACTACAAAACACTAATTTTCTAAGGAAAAACACAATAAAACAGACACAAATCACCAACTTTACAGGAGCACTAAATTTGCCGACAAACCACTATCTTATTAACTTCTTATTGATTATCTTATTGTATACTGATTTTATCGATTATTGATATATTTATTGATATCGATTACTGATGTACTGATTATTATTTCATTATATATTGATTATCTTATTAACTTCTTATTTATTTCTTTGTTTTTTTTTATATTTCGCTTCATTTTCTAAGAATTTTATTTTATTTTCTCATATCCTTATGGACATGTCTAACGCATGGCATTAGACAGGTATTTAAGTAATAAGTACAGTAAAACTCCTTTTTTTACACTTTTCAGGGGACTGATAGAAAAAAGTATAAATAGCAGGAAATGTAAAAAAACATTTAAAAAAAGGCTAAAAGATGACTTACTGCTAGTATGTGAGTCTACATACTCGATTACAAAATTTAATAACTGAAAATAAATGAATTTATAATTATTTACATTTATCTATTTAAAAAAATCCTTAATTGTTGATTGTTTTTGCTTTTCATTTTTTTTTTTTTGACATAGCACCAGATTGCTTTGCACTGAGTTCAATGCTTGACCTGTTTTTTACTATCGTGTTCAAAGTGGACACGGAGAGTCCAAGATCTTTTGCTAAATGTCCACATGTTCCGGCATGCCAATCTACACGTCGCAGAATTGCCATCTTTTCTGCTACCGAAATGCATTTTCTGTCTCTTTTCTCCGTGTTGCTAACATGGATAATCCACCACCGTAACTTGAAAGCAACTTTCACACGCTAAATTACGCAGCAGAAATTCTGCGATATGAATTCGTAGTGTGATTGAAAAATCACGGTATTGCTCATCACTATATTACTGCTGCAAGCGTGCAGGTCACCGTGATGGCGAAAATGAAACTACAGCCGAAATTAACGCTATCTGGAAACAGAAATGCGCAGATTTCCGTAGAAGATTCGAAAATCAGTATTGCTGCCTGAGAAAAAAACGCAAATCACAGGAAATAACGTCCACATCACGTTGTTAATGGCAGGAAAACAATATATCGTAAGAATAGGCCTTAAGACGGGACCAACTGAAAATGACGTAAATGGCAGGAAAACGTAAATTGCGGGAATGTAAAAACAGGGTTTTATTGTACTAACATTCAGAGTATTTTAGTAAAAAGGTGTGACACCTTTTGTATATGGAAATAGGAACTTCTGCATTACTTCAACCTTGATATCACTTCTGGGTCTTGCTCCCGCTGATGAGACATCAATAAAGGTCGAAACTGGTCTGGGTTTCCCATAATGCATAGCATTAGACATGTCCATAAGGATATGTGCTTTGCATCATGGGATACTAAGGCAAGTGATGTGAAGTCATTATGCTTTATATACAAGTACTCTAGTTGTGAAGTTACTTCAGATGCAAATTAAATAAATTAAAAAAATAAATTAAATATAAAAAAAATTAATTAAATTATCTTTAATTTATAGTATAACCAAGTGAAAAAAAACTTTCACTGATGAAACATTTAGTTGAGTTTTGCTATAGACCTGGTAACGAGAAAGAAATGTATAGGCACAGCCTGGTTAGCAAGAAACAAATGATCATTATGAGTGAATTTAATTATGGTAATATTGACTGCAATCAAAAAACTGCAAATTGGGGATAAAGAGAATGAATTTTTGAAGTTTTTGAGAGACAATTACCTTAGGTAGTATGTATCAAAGAGTAAACAAGGATTGAGGGTATTGGATTTGATCGTCTCATCAGATAATGTTATTATAAATGGGATGACAAATCTTCCAGAAGTTGGTGAGAATGACCATTAGGTAATCTTGCAGGATGGGCAGCCATTTGAGGACTTCTGTTAGAAAGGGATATATGTGGAATTATAAGGCTGGTAATTATGAAAAGCTCAGGAAACAGCTTATGGTAATAACTTGGAATGTGGAAATGGATGGAGAGGATATCAATACTTCTTGGGCCCCACTTAAAAACTACCTGATGGAGGCAATATTAGACTATATTCCAAAGGTCAAGAAATTAAATAGAGCAGGTGGGAAATGGACGAATCAAGGTGTAAGGTATGCAACTTGGAAGAAGAAGAAAAAGGTATTATGGAAGAAGCAAAAGATGAGTGGTTATAACAACCAATTGCTTGAAAGTACAAAGAGAAGGCAAGGAAAGTACCAAGTGCAGTACAAGAAGCAGTTAGCTAATGCAGTTAAAAAAAATCCTAGGGAATTTTTTCGATGTGTGTGGCACTGATTAGTGAAATTGGAGGAATGATAACTGCTGCAGAGGATATAGTTGAGGTATTTAATGAAGCATTTATAAAAGTATTTCATTCTTGTGAATGTAATATCATGCAGACCTTGAATGCAGTGGGAAAGGAGGAGAAGCTGTTAGTAAATGAGCAGGAGGTATATGAGGAATTGAACAAACTCTATGTTAATAAGGCTGTAGTGTTTTGAGGGAATATTCGGGGGTGGGGGGAGTTAACAATGGCTTTTTAACATGAGTCTTGCACTGGACCAAGTTCCAAAGGAGTGGAAAGAGGGTAAAACTGTTCTACTTCAAAAGGGAGGTGATAAGACTAAGGCTTTGAATTATAGACCAGTTTGGTAACTGGAGTTGTGGCAAGATTCAGAATTGGGTTAACAACAGAAAAATACTTTTTGAAGGGCAGCATGGGTTGTTAAAGGAAGATTGTGTTTTAATAATCTACTTACTTATTATAAGGCAGGAGTATTCAACCCGTCGATCGCAGAGCGATTTTTGGTCGATCTCGTGTATTCCTCCTTACTAACAAATTTAATTAAAACTGTTTTATTTATCATTATTTTGTATTATTTTTAATTCGCTTTAAGTGTATTGCTATTGTTTATTTATTTTTCGTTAAAATTGTCAAATCAGTAATTTTCTTATAAATCCAGGTAAATGAATTAATTTGGATCAGTGGAAGTCAAACAGCGAGCCGAGTGAATACGATTATAAGCAAAGTGTAAAAACTCGATTGTAGCTTAAATATTCCAAAGCAAATTACATCGATTTTTTACTTAGGTTAAGTCCCATGTGAATATTGTAAAAAAATAAACATTGTTTGTCTCGGTATAGTTTATAGTAAATGTTTTTGTAAATAACTCTTTAGAAGCTAACTGTATATACTACTTTAATAATAATATGTTAGTGTTAAAAACAAAGGCAATGTTTTTGTCACCGAAGCTGTACATGATGGCATTAGAAAGATTGTTATTGAAACTTGTATGTAAGAGAAAGGCTTGCAGGCTCTAAGTGTAAACATCTCCGAAGTCAGTCAGAAAGAGTTCAAACAACTTTCCGATGGCTGGCAACTTACAATCAAAAGAAAACGGAGGAGAACAAAAGGCATGCCAAACTTGAAACTTAAGATGAAAGACTCGTACTGATTCTTTGGGGGCTGCCAAACTTCATGTGAGGTCTCAGAGGAGGCCTAATAAAAAGGGACTGAAGCAAGCAGAAAGGGTCCCGGTTCCAGAATTGCTGTCAGAGAGGAGGCCGCCTGGTCCAGAGTCGCCATCAGAGAGACTGCCCGGGTCCACGTTGCTTGAACTGCTTCCAGAAAGGAGCTTCTCGGTTCAAGACGTCGCTAGAGAGAGACTACTTCTAGGCTGCACACAAGGTTTCAAATTGCCGAAAGAAAGAGTTCCAATTGCCGGAGAAAAGTTTCCAGGCCAGGTTAATGTGAGACATTCACCAATGTGTTGCGTTTTCATTACAATTTGATGAATCAAACAACTTCACTGATATTGCTCAGTTAATGGTATTTATTCGCATGGTATTTCAAGATTATTCAAGTAAAGAAAAACTTCCGAAAATTATACCATTATTGGGAAGGACTAGGGGAGAAGACATATTTTCGGCATTTGATGAATTTGTGAAACAACACAAACTTCTGCTTTTTAAACTTGTGTCTATTACTACTGATGGTGCTCCTGCAATGATAGGTAATAAATCAGGCTTCATTTCATTATGTAAAAATGATGACAAATATCCAGATTTTTTAACATACCACTGTATTATTCACCAACAAGTACTGTGTAGTAAAAGATTAAACACAAAAGATGTTTTGGATATTACATTTAAAATTGTAAATTCTGTTCGAGAAAAAGCCCTGCAATGGCGGTTATTTAAATTACAGGCAGATGATGATAGAGAACTTCTGTTGTACAATAATGTTCACTAGCTCAGCAGAAGTCAATTTTCAGAAAGATTTCTTGTATTAATTAACGATATAAAAAATTTTCTTGATGAAAAAGGAGATATTTCTCCACAATTGAGTGATAAAAGATGGTTGTTATACATTTTTAGTAGATTTCTGGATGAAATTAAGCAATTTAAATTTAGAGTTACAAGGTAGAGATAAAAATTTAATTGACATGTTAAGTTCAATAAAAACTTTCCAACAATACTTATTTTATTAAAGAAAAATATAAATGACCACGAATTTAGACATCTCCCATATTTATTAAAAATTTTTGAACAAAATCAAGAAATGCTTCGCTATGATTTAAAAGAATTTATTCGTGAAATAGAATTAGTTGAGGAAGAAATAAATTCAAGATTTAAAGATTTTAATAAAACTGAAATGATTGTATCTTTTATCAATAATCCATTTCAAGAAAACTCGAACTTTTTTTTTAATATTTTTTTAATCAATCAGTATTTCCTGTAACTTGCGAGTCTGTAATCAATCTGTTGTTTTTTCTAACTCTGGTTTTCAAAATAGAGAAATAAATATTTTATTCCAATATATTTTTTTTTTTTTTTGTTGTATTAAAATAATTAAAAGTGATAAATAAATTTTTAAATACACAAATAAAGTTTTTAGTTGTGTATTTTTTTTTTAGTTGTTTATTTATGAGTAATCAGATATCAGGTTGGGGGAACGTGATCTATATAAGAGAGTAGATCGCCGAATAACTTTTTATAGAAAAGTAGCTAGCGTAGTAAAAAAGGTTGAACACCACTGTTATAAGGTGACAAATACATTGGATAAGGGTGATGCATACACAGTGGTATATTTTGATTTTGAAAAGGCATTTGATAAATTGCTGCATGACAAACTGGTAATTAAGTTGGAACGGATGGAGCTAAACAGTAAATTATTGTGCCGGATTGGAGATTGGCTACCAGTATAGATATCAGCAAGTTGTCTATGGAGGAGCAATATCCCAGAAGAGGAAAGTTACTAGTAGTGTACCCCAAGGTCTGTTTTGGGTCTATTGGTGTTTAACTTGTATGTAAATGATATTGGGAGAGGTCTGAATGGTGATATGCAGTTGTTTGCAGATAGTGCAAAGTTGGGAGAATTATCTGGATACAGCAGATGCTTTGTAAGAGGACTTGAATGCACTGTCTGAATAGGTAAATGAGTGGGTTATCAATTCAAATGTTACCAAGTGTAAGGTTTTGAAATTTTGGAAGCAAAGATGAGATGTTGAGTACACAATTGGCAGAAATATCTTGGAAGAGGTAGAGGAGATGAGAAATCTGGGAGTGATTGTGGAACAAGGACCTAAAATTTTGGTGACATATTGCTAAAATTGTGAGGACAGCACAGTGGATAATGGAAATGATGCAGAGGGCATTGGCTTCTAGAAGTAAGGATGTTATGGTTCCTTCCCTTGTATAAGGCCTTTGATCTGGCTACATATGGATTACTTGCACAGATTTGGTAACCTGGTGTTTTGTGGCTGGTTTTGTGTAGTGACTAAGTTCATTCTGGAAGCTTGGATTTGTTCTCTGAGAAGTGCTTTCTCCATGTGGAAGTATATTCGTTGCGCCTCTGTTGAGGTGAATTTTCTTTTTAGAATGATGCAATTCGGAATGATATTGCTGTCCCTACACCATTTTAAAGAATCCATAATTTCAAAAATGAATGCTGATCACCATGTAACACTAAAAGAAAGGATTATGATAATTCATGGAGATTCGACCCACAAGCAATGCAATCAATACGGTAAGCTGAAGATTCATGTTTCTAATTTGATCAATCGACTCACTTTTTAAAAAACGGTGTAGAGACAGCAATATCAATCTGAATTGCATCAGGCTAAAAACAAAATTCACCTCAACAAAGGTGCAATGAATATACTTCTGCATGGAGAAAGCACCTCTCAGAGAACAAATCCAAGCTTCCAGAAAGAACTTAGCCGCTACACAAAACCAGCTACAAAAGGAAAAAAACGGAACTTTCAAGCTACGTAAACACTCTGGATGATCCTGGATGGTCTGGATGATCTGGATCTGATCTGATCTGGAAAAATCTGGATGATCCTGGAAAAGATTACTGACAACAGTGAACCACATCCTCCAAACAAAGAAAGAAAACCTAATTTCCGAATTTCAAAGACTAAAAAGTCGACAGAACCAGCTGCCATTTTCAAATTTCTCCACAGTGAACAATATATAATAACAACCAACCAGAAGCAAGAAACAACAGGAGCCACCAATCACCTACAGGTAACAGTAACATAGTAAACCAATCATGTTTAAACAAATCTTTAAACAAAGATGAAATCTTGACTCTTAATAAAGGTTTAAATTTTGCCATAGCACCCAAATTGATAAACAAACTTGAATTTATTTGTAATATTGAAAGAGGCCTAAGATTCATACCAAATAACATAGCAGAAAAAATACGTTTAGAAACCGCCAACATTTTAAATCATACCAAAACAATAACAAGCAACCTAACTAAAGACGAATTAACAGCGATGAAATCACTAAAGTCAAATCCAAACATCGTAATAACCAGAGCAGATAAAGGAAGCGCCACCGTTATTTTAAACTGGACTACTTATGTGGAAAAAATGAACCTGATGGTCTCTGACAATAACACATACCAATTAGTTAACTATAACCCAACCAATAGAATAAAAAAGAAAACAGAGACTCTACTTAAGTCAATTACCATATGGCCTGAAGATATGGTCAAAAAACTATTTCCACACTACGCTTGTCCCCCGAGAATTTATGGGCTACTGAAAATTCACAAAGAAAACGCACCGCTAAGGCCTATAGTCGAAGGAATAGATTGCGCGCCTTATCACTTAGCCAAAAAAATTAGCAGCACCACTCAAGGAGTTGGTAGGTCATTCCCCCCTCCTATATCAAAAACACACAACACTTCATAAACATCATCAAAGACATTACATTAAAAAAAGATGATCTATTAGTCAGTTTTGATGTCTCTGCCCTCTTTACGAATGTCCCAATCAATGACACAATCCTTCTTTTACAGAACAAATTTCCTCCAGATATCATGGCACTCTTTGTGCTTGTATTACGTTCTGGTTATTTCGTATGGCAAAACACTTTCTACCTACAAAAAGAAGGAACAGCCATGGGCTCACCATTATCCCCTCCTATTGCTAACTTTTATATGGAAAATTTGAACCACTTGCTTTAGGTTCATTCCCTTTAAAACCCAAAGTCTGGCTTAGACACGTTGATGATGTTTTCGCAATCTGGTCTCATGGCTGCCAGACACTAGACACATACCTTAGCCACCTAAACAAGCAACACAAACGTATACAGTTCACAATTGAGATTGAAAAACATAACTCACTGACGTTTCTAGATTCACTTGTAACAAGTCTTCCTTTGGGCAATCTTTCCTTCACAGTTTACCAGAAACCGACACATACTGGCCAATATATACACAAACTCCTACCACTGCCAACACAAAAACTAGGTGTCATCAACACTCTAAAAAACAGGGCTCTGAAGATCTGCTCCAGTGAACAGGCACTGAAAGACGAATTTAAAGTGATCGGCAATACTTTCCAAAAAAATGGGTACAGCCAAAACACTATTAACAGAATTCTCTACAAGACCTCAATAAAAAACAAAGACAAACCAGACTACAATAAAACTATAACCATTCCCTACATTAAAGGGACATCAGACAAAATAAACAGAGTACTACAAAAATACAACCTCAAAGCCACCTTTAAACCTCCTGCAAAATTAAAAAGCTTACTCAACTCATCCAAAGACCCACTCCCTCCGCCGGCCCACCCTGGAGTATGCCGTATTTATTGCACCTGCAACATACCATACATAGAAGAAACAGGACCCACAATTCCTATCAGACAAAAAGAACATAAACAACACATTAAATATAATAATTATAGTGAAGCTGGCCTTTCTGATCATGCCCTGAACACCTTACATAGAATTGACGGGAAAAGCACTAGTTGTCTACACACCAAAACATGGTATGAACCCAAATTTAAGGAAGCCTGTGAGATCATTATCAGCCACCTCAACTGAACAATAATGATGGTCTAAAAATCCCATACATATGGAAGGCATATATTCGTCCCATGAATCCTTCCTCTCTAAGAACAACTATAAACAGGACTGTAGAAAATCCAGGATCCTAAATCAAAAATAGCAATTGTAATACTAAAAAATAGGACATCACTGTTAAGGAAAAAATCTGTAAGAAAGAATGTTTATTCTTGTTGTAATTTATAATTTTTTTTTTAAAAATCAAAATAACAATTGTAATAATAAAAAATAGGATATCACTGGTGACCGTGATATCCTATTTTTTCTTCCTTACATCTAAACATTCTTTCTTACAGATAGTTTTCCTTCTGGTGACAGAAGGAAAACTATCTGTAAGAAAGAATGTTTATTCATGTAATCATAAATTAAATCTAGCTTGATGAAATTTTATTTATTTTATTTTTCTTTCACTAGAGGTCATGCTAGTAGAATAACATGTGATCAATTCATTGTTTCTTTAGCTTATGGTTTGTAATGTAACGCAGCTTGTCTTGTATATTTGTGTATGCTCCAGATGATGATCTTGATATGAAGATTGAAACATCGGGATAATAAAAAGAGTTATTTTAACACGGTTCTAGAATCCATAATTTCAAAAATGAAGCTCTATAAGTCATGGTGCTATTCTAAAGCAAATTCTATATATATATAAACTATCCACTATAAATAACTATTTTGTGGTGCCTATGAGCTAACTATAGTGAGAGTAAACTATGCATGCTTTGCAACTTGGAGGTCATGAACTAATCATGACATCAGCACTGAAGTATCTACATATCTTTCTTTTATTAGTTCTTTTTAAGGTATCCACTATCAGATAGCACAGTTTCAAACTTGCTGGCTTCTTCATTGTAATTAGGAATCGACGATATCAGAGAATACTAGAACAGCAAAACAAGTTTCAACTACAATGATACCTTATTTGCTAAAATCTCATATGCTGGAATAAATGGCATAAGAAACAAACATCTTAAGGTTGCAGAACTAATATTATATTTTTCCTGTACCTCCTAATGAATATGTTCAGCTTTTACTCTGACTGTAAAGGAAAAATATAACATTTCTTCTTATGTTTAGAATAGTCATGGGAACTTATTACAGAATCTAAAATGGAATAATTTAAATTAAGGGGATATTTAATCCCACATTATTTCAAAGCCGAAATAATGTGGGATTAAAGATTAAAGAGTTTTCTATCTAAGAAAACTCTAAGATAGAAATCAAAGAGTTTCATGCTGAATATAGCAAACTATAAAAGTTCGGCGAGTCTAAGCGTGAGCAAACACCTGGGTGGTATAATACCAGACAACTCTTTTTAAAGGTGAATAAAGCTACGAGCGCTATTCTTAGTATTTGCCCTAATGTAAAACTCATCCCTTAGGAGATGTATGTTGTTTTACATTAAGGGAGATAGGTCACTACCCAGACCGGTTTCAACATACATTTCCTAGGGGATAAGTTTTACATTAGGGTAAATATTAAGAATAGCGATCGTAGCTTTATCCACCTTTACAACGAGTTGCCCAGTGTTGTACCACCCAGGTGTTTGCTCATGCTTAGACTAGCCGAACTTTTATAGTTTGCTATATTCGTCATGAAACTCTTTGATTTCTATCTTAGAGTTTTCTTATTCGGCCTTGAAATAATGTGGGATTAAATATCCCCTTAATTTAAATAATTTTAACATCGTCGAAGTGAAGCCTTTTGGCTCTTTATTTCATTAAAATGGAATATATTGCTATTTATATAAGCACGAGGCTTTTCCACTAATAGCAATATAATTACTTAATAGTAAGTAAATTTATTAATCATTTTTTCATACAAAAATTGCCATTATTATATGTTTGATTTTATCTAAATCTTAATTCAACTTTGAAAATAGTTCAGTTTTGAAAAATAAAGGAACAGAATGTTTGTTGTTCATTTCTAGATATGGACTATGAGAAAAATGGAAATACTTTCTTTCAGCTTATGCATATAATTTACATTCTCTATGGTAGCCCATGCCATGATCTTCAATAAAAAAAAAAGGTTCCCTACATATATGGTTTAAAGAAAAATAACGCAATAGTCTATACATAATTTTTCCGACTGGTGATCTGATGGATTTCAGTTTAGAAAAGTTTTTTTTTTTTTTTTAATGATGATGAAGATTTCATCTCAAAATCTGTGTACAACAAATGCTAGAAGCTCAAGTTTCATCTTGAATCCTTATTTTCAAAATTTTTTTAAACTAAGCTATTCACAACTGAAATCAGTTGGTGCATTTCATTTCATCAGCAAAAGAACTGCAAGATATACAGACATCCCTTCCCCCAACTTATGTAACAGTTATGTTCCACAACATTTATGTCATCATCATCTTCCTATCTTGTATTAGGCCTCGGGGCCTGTTATAATCTCATTCCAGATTTTATATTGTCTTCCAAATGATCTCTTCCCCACAGGTTTGTATTCAAGGATTTGTTTGGTGATTCTACTATTGTCCATTCTTTCAATGTGCTGTTTCCATTTCCATCTATAGTTGTGGATATATTCTATTATTGGTTGTTCATTTATTCCATGATATCTTTTATGATATAACAAGGTGTATCCTGCAGTCTCATAAATCTCATTTCTGCTGCAGTTATTCTTCTCTCATCTCCTTTTCTGATCATCCATGCCTCACTTCCATAAGTCAGCACTGGTCTTGCCAATGTTTTATAAGCTCTAATCCAAGTATGTTTTTGTACCTTCGAGGGTTTAAAAACTTGCTTTTTAATCACGTTTAAAGTCATTTTCATTTCTATGTCTTTTTTCTTCTCTGTAGGTTAGCTAATATCCAAGGTGAAAGTTTATTTTTTACTTGGTCAGACTATAATAAATTTAGTTTAATCCTTTATCCAAGTGTGTGCAAACAAAGTTTGCGCCTGAAAGTATCTTCAGGACTGGGGTAAAATGGTACAACACCGGGCAACTCCTTGCAAAGGTGGAGCAAGCTACCAACACTCCTATCTCAGTATCTCCCATAATGCAAAACACATCTCCTTGCAGATATGTATAATGTAAAGCATTAAGGGAAGGTCACTACCCAGACTAGTTTTGACCTTTATTGAGGTCTCTTCAGTGGGAGCCAGGCCCAAGTGGAGATACCAGGCAGAAGCATTAGCAAGGTCATCTCCTCCTATAGGAGCTGCCAAATGGTGTACCACCTTTTTATTAAATTACTCTGGATTTAGAGAAAGATGTTGAAAGTTTATTTTTCACTTCGTCAGACTATAATAAATTTGGTTTAATCCTTTATCCAAGTGTGTGCAAACAAAGTTTGTGCCTGAAAGTATCTTCAGGACTGGGGTAAAGTGGTACAACACTGGGCAACTCCTTGCAAAGGTGGAGCAAGCTATCAACACTCCTATCTCAGTATCTCCCATAATGCAAAATACATCTCCTTGCGGATATGTGTTTTGCATTATAAAATAGTTGAATTACTGAGTGACCACTTTGCAAGGATATATCTTCCTAATGAGGTTACTACTGTAACTTATGTGACAGACACTAATGTGGGAACAGAGGTGGATGAATTGGAGGTTCTTAAGATATTGCAGAATCTCAATGTAAATACCTGTGGGATTAGATGGGATATCAGCCAGGGATTGTTTTGTGAGAATGTGCAAGGGAAATGGGAATGTCTTTGACTAGGATATTTAATTTAAGTATCAGCTCTGGTAGAGTTCCAAGGGAGTGGAAAGAGGAAAAAATAATTCCTTTGCATAAGGGAGGGAAGACTACAGTAGCAAATTATAGACTGATCAGTATCTCAGGCATGGTGGTAAAAGTACTAGAAAAATTGGTAAAAAAAGTATTCAAGCATGGGTAGATAAAAATATGATATTGTATGAGGGTCAACATGGCTTTTTGAAGGGTCAGTCATGTCTTAATAAGCCTGTTAGCTCAGTGGAAGTGGTGTTTGCACTTTTCAGCACTAAACCGCCCAAAGATAGGCTTCAAGTTCAAGTCTAGTCACTGACTACAGGAACTTTTATTAAGTCGTTTTTTGACTGGTTCGTAAGTTAATTGATCTCTGGCATGGGCAAGCTGTTTTTTTCTCCCAGAAACTCAGGTTTTTTGCCAGTAAACTCAAGAAAATTGACTATAGAACCCATACTATTTCAGACATTAAAATATTGTGTTAGGATTAGGGACCACGAGATGGTGGCACTTGTTGTTGTTGTGCCATATCTTCACTGCAGGCTGCTTAATTAGTGAGAGCCTTGGGCCAGCTATCTCTGATTGGCTACCAGTGGAGATTGCACTGCCCACTCAGTCTCCAAAAGTTAGAAAGGCTAAAAGGGCCTCGCCTAATCCCATACAGGAATAAAAAGGAGCTAGCTGATTTTTTTTATTTTTTGTTATAATAGAATAACAGATGAATTGGATAAAGGAAATGGTTACGCAATGATTTTGTAAAGGCATCTGACAGAATACTACATGGAACTCTGTTATGCAAATGAGAACAAATGGAGATGGATATGACACTGATTAAGTGGATAGGAAGGGGGCTGCTGAACAGATATCAAAAAGTTGTATATGCAGGGACAGAAACAAGGCAAAAAAACAGGTGACTAGTGGTATGCCGCAAAGTTCAGTGCTGGGATCACTGCTGTTTAATTTGTACATATAAAGGAAATAACCTGAAAGGAAATATTCAGTTGTTTGCTGATGATGCAAAATTAGGTAGAGAAATAGTCAATCAAGGTGATGTAGAGAACTTGCAGGACGAGTTAAATAGGCTGTCAGTATGGGCATCAGTTTAATGTTGAGAAATGTAAAGGTATGCATTTTGGGATATATTGATTATAAGCTGTGTATTACATTGATGGCACTGTACCCCAGGAAATAGATGAAGCTAGAGATTTAGGGGTGGTGTTAGACAGAGAGTTAAAGTTTACAGGACATATCACTAAGGTAGCCCATAAGATTGCTTGGCTATTGAAAAAAACAATTAACAAGTAGAGATAAGGAAGATGTCATTCCTCTTTATAAGGCCTTGATATGCCCACATCTGGATTACTGTGCTCAAGTCTTGTCCCCTGGGTTTCTTGGAAATGAGGATGCAGTGGAGAGGATTCAGAGGAGAGTAAACAAGATGATGAGTGGCCTAAGGAATGTTCCCTATGAGAACAGATTGAAGGCGTGTGGACTGCAAAAGTTGGTTGATAGGAGAAAAAGAGGGGATATGATAGAAACATTTAAGTTGCTTAAAGGGTTCTAGATGCAGGGGAAATATTTCACAATATTCCCCCTGCAATATTTCTGGTCAATCTAGCAAAAGAGGGACCAGAAAAATGGGTCATCCCTGGAAGTTAGATGAATAAAGGTGTGGTTAATAGGGGTGCAAGGACTAGATTTTTTGCTTGGAGAGTTGTGAATGAGTGGATTGGGTTGTCAGAGTCAGTTGTGAGTGCTACCTATTAATGGGTTCAAGGAGAGGAATGAGATTGTATGGACAGATCGGGTCTCCCATAATGAGTCCAAAGACTCATTATGGGAGACCCAATCTGTCCATATGGGCACCCATGGAGGTGCCCATATAATAATAATAATATTCAAAATTTATATTTGTTTGCATTGCATTTTTCTTATGTCTTTCATATTAAACTGCATTTAGAATTGTCCAACTCATTTTTTTTCCCACTGTGAATCCTATCCACAAACATTTATAAACCTATCAAACATCATTATTATGGATGGACCAAGGTTTAGACAATATGGAAACCCTACTTTATAGATCAAAGATTGAACTTCAAGAGCCAGGAATTTGATGATGATGATGATGAAAAATAATTTAAATACTTTTAGTCTACCCTCAGTGCTAATGTACTAGAGATTTACAACCTTAAGTAGGCAGAAGCTACATTAAAAAAATATTATCACGAGCAATGCATTTCACATACAACAAGCATATTCTAAATAGCTGTATAAACACAAGAAAACAAATATTTTAAGGATTCTTTCTTTTAAGGTTACACGGTGATCAGCATTCATATTTATAAATTTCATCATCATCAAATTCCTGACATATATATACTCTCAAGGGGTGTACAGGATATGATAGTACTACATGAAATATTTACATCATTACTAACTTCCTATCTACAATTTTCCTCCAAATCAGTCTGTTACTTGTCAACACTCCAATATTACCAGATCTTATATTTCTATCGTCTTAAGCACTTTGTACCATATCAATCCACCTATATCTTGGACTACCTCTGGGTCGTTTTCCTGCCAACCTGGCAGAGAACACTTGTTTTGCTAATCTTTCCTTGCCAATTCTGTTTAAGTAACCATACCACCAGAGATTAGCTCTTCTCAGGACTCTCATATCTGCGGTCTCTAGTCTTTGGTCAAGTGTTTTACTTCTGACCCAGCTCTCAGATCCATAAGTTAAAACTGGTTTGAACACTGTCTTGTATGCAGCTAATTTAGTGTTCCGATTAATTTCTCTCTTATTCAATATGAATTTATTCAATTGACTTCCTACCATACCAGCTTTGTTGATTCTGTTGTCTATTTCCATATTTAATTTACCATCTTCACTAAAAATCGGGCCTAAGTAGCTGAAATGTTTTACTTGTTCCACAGGTTCTCCATTCACAACACAGTTGACATTTTCAACAATTCTACCTATTTTCATTGTCTTTGTATTTTTAATGCTGACCTTCATACTATATCTATTATAACAGTAATAGATATAGTATGAAGTCAGGAATTTAGTCAATTTAGTCAGGAATCTTGCACACTTGTAGCGGATTTATTTAGAAGTATAACATCGTCCGCATAAAGCAAAGAGCTGACATTAACCCTTTCTTTTAGGGTTACACGGTGATCAGCATTCATTTTAAAAATTTTCATGGAATTTACAACCGTGTTAAAAACTGTGTTTTTTAACACGGTTGTAAATTCCATAAAAATTTTTAAAATGAAAGCTGACATTAACATCTCCAATTCTGATATCATGTTTAATACCACTTTCCTTCATAATGTGATCAATATAGATAATGAATAACAGAGGGGATAATCTACATCCTTGTCTCACACCAGATTTAACATTAAACCATCTTCCTGTACTTCCTTCAATTCTAACTGCTGACTTACAACTCAAATAAAGACTAAGTATTGCTTGATATAATGCCCCATTGACACCATATAACTGTAGTGTATTGAATATCTTCTCTCTTGGCACCTTGTCATATGCCTTTTCCAGATCGACAAAACTTAAATACAGATCTTTGTTATATTCCCATGATTTCATAAATCTCACCAAGACCACTCAGTAGGGAAATACCTTCATATTTCCCTACTGAGTTTCAATTTTATTTCCCTATTGATATACAGGTACTATGAGAGCTCTATTCCAATCATCGGGAATTCGTCCCTCTGTCCAGGACTTCTGAACTATGCAGTGCAGCCACCGTAAGACTTTTAAACCACCATACTTTAGCATTTCTGGGCAAATATCATCAACTTCTGCCTTTCCACATTTCAAGCCTTTGAAAGCTTTTTCTACTTCAAGTATGGATATGTATTCCTGACTGTATACCTGTTGAGTGTTTTTTATCACTGTGCTATCACTGTTGTTTCATTTAGCAATTTTTCGAAGTAATTACTCCATACTTCAAGGATATGTTTTTCTCCCATTTTCATGTCACCTTTGTCATCTCTAACTCCTTTTACAGTACTCTTTCCTCCATTTCTAAGCTTCTTCAACAACCTCCAAAATATCTCACCAACTTCTTGATATTTATTTTCTATGTTCTTGGCAAAGTCCTCCCATGACTTTTGTTTAGCTAGTTTTACATAGTGTTTTGCTTTCTTAGATTTCTCTCCATATTCTCAAAGAGCAAAAGCTGACTTATTTGACAGGAACTTTTGATATACGTTCTTCTTTTCCTTCACTGCCTCTTTAACTTCCTGTGTCCACCATGGAGTTCTGATTTTTCTATCCTTGCAGACTACCTTACCACATGCCTCTCTGGCTGAATCAATCAGTGTTTTCTTCAAGGCTTGCCATTGAATCTCCAAGGTTTGGTTCCTGTTCTCAAACTCTTTCATTTTTTGTTCAATAATCTTTGTGTATTTTAATCTACAGTTCACATCTGAGAGCTGCTCAACTTTTACTCGCTTTAAAACTTTCTTACATGTTATTCTTTTCAATATGAAATTCAATTTTTTATCCTACTCAAGACTAAATAGTGATCACTTCCAATTTCAAATCCTCTGTACTCTCTGGTGTCCTGCACCAGACAGAAAACATCATTATCAACAATAACATAGTCAATGAGACTTTTCTTATTCCTTGCTTCTTCTCTCCATGGGAATTGTTCACATTTTTATGTTGGAACATAGTGTGTTAGTAATAACCAGTCCATGTCCTGAGCAGAAATCCAACAGGTATTTGCCATTATTATTAGCTTTATTCTTTTCTCCAAATTTCCCCCAAATATTTTTGTATGTCTGACAATCATTTCCTACTCTGCTAATTAGATCCCCAACAAAGACCAACTTTTCATTGTGTCAGTTGCTTTTTCTAAAGCATCAAAAAATTCCTCCACTTCTACCTTAGTAAAACCTTCTGTGGGACCATAGGCACAAATAAGTCTCATTGTCCAATCCCCCATTCATATATTAGCTCACATCACTGTACTTAAGACTCCCTGCCATTCAAGAATGATTAGCCTCGTATTTTGTGTTGAATACTATGGCTACTCCTTCTTTTCCTTGATTGTCATTTCCTGAATATAACATTTTGTATTTATTGCTCAGAAAGATCTCACCAGTTTTTCTTTTTTGTTTCAGTCACCCCTATTGTGACGATCTGGTACTTATCTGATTCTTCAGCTAGCTCCATTTCTTTGCCATTCAGGCTTCTTATGTTGATAGTACTGATCTTTAACTCTGGTGATGTTGATTAGGGGTGTGCTTTCAGATTTGTTCCAGTAGCTGAATTTTCGCTGTTCGCCCTGGTTCCCTGGTGAAAATAATGGGGGTCTTGTTTAACTGGGCGATGCCCCAGCCGGCATGAAATTTTGTCATCTTGTACCATCATATTGTATATTGGTTTAAGTCAATAAGAATAAAATTTGGTCAGCTAAATCCCAAATTGCCAGCCCATCCTTGTTCATTCAGTATCCAGGCAGATACCCAACAGGGTGCACCACGAGACGGTGAAGATTAGACATTATGTCAGAAGCCCTGGTCAGTTCTCCGCATTCCTTTAAAGGCTATGTGGAGGTCTCCTCTCAGTTATACAGTTTTGACCCTTAAGCACCCCTAATTTAGGGACACAAAAACACACATGTTGAAAAGATTATTTTATTAATAAAATACTATTTGAATTATATTAATAATTAATAAAATAGTATTTTTCAATATGTGTGTTTTTGTGTCCCTAAATTTATAAATATGAAATATTTTAAGGAAGTTATGCTCACCTCATATTTTAAATTTGGCCGGTTAAAAGATGACTTTAGTACAAGACATCCTGGAATATTAAGAATTTTCTGAACATCACTAACAACCCTTGCTGTTGCTGTAGCAGTCAGTCCTAAAATTGGAACTTCAGGGAATTGTCTTTTCATTATACCTAAAAATTTGTAATCTATAAAAAAAAAAAAGTAAGTAGAATAGCATAAAACCATCTCAATATTAGTCATGCTGTTCATTTTCTCAGCACAACACTTTTTTTTTTTAAATATAATTAATCAAATGTTAAATTTAAGGACTGAGATAGATATGTTAGCTGAAAATCATAAAATTAATACTGACAAAGGGAGACAGAATTTGGTGTATACATAATCTCCCTTTCTCTCTGGTTTATGTAAGTTTCCTTGCAAACCTTTATGTAATCCAAGCTTTATGTAAGTCAGAACTGTAACTATAAACACCATACCACTGCACTGTAAGTACAGTATAACAGTTAAGTCAATGGAGGAAACTATTCTAGGCATAGAAATTAAAGAAATATTTTTTGTTCTTGTGAAGGTAGTTGAGCAGTAATGCTAGTAAGGCATGAATGCAGCAGAGTAATATACAAAATTAAACAAAAATGTGACCTACATCAATCCTGGTGTTATTTTTACTCACTGAGTGCCATAGAATATGACAAAGGATTTTTACTTGAGTCTATTTAATTATTCATTCATCATTGGTGTCTCATGCTCATTTAACCATTCCTTGCCATTTCTCTCTATCCATTGCCAGGCAACGTGAATCTTGCAAACTCCTTCCACGCCATTCTTGCCTTGGCTGTCCTCTTCTATTTATGCCATTGTACCAAGCATCAGGTTTTAATCTTTCAACTGTTATTCATCCTGCAGGTATGTCCAAAAAACCTTGGTTTCCATTGAATTACTTTCTGCATTAGATTCTCTTTGCAATAAATTTGCAAAGAAATTGGCATCCCCTATCTGATCCACCAAAGACCAGCCTTTCCCCTAAAACCTACCTGGAGTATACCAGGTCCCTTGGAGCTGTAAACTGTCCTACTTTGGCCAAACAGGGAGGACAGCAAATGTCAGGATATCAGAACACAGACTACATCAGGTTTCATCAATACAGCCACTCTGGGTTTGCAGACCATGCTCTGGATACCCACCACAGGATATGTTGGAAGAAAGTTACGTTATTACACCGCATCAAATTCAAATATGAAAGATTGTTCATGGAATCAGCCTCAGCTCTAAGAAAATTTTCCAAACCTCAACAAATTTGGGTGCATGAGACTGCCCCAAATTTGAGAAGCTTGCATCTTGAGAACTTTGGTCCAACAGCCAAGACAACCCAATATAGCCCACTAGGGGACACCTTTAGGACTCTAAGAACAGTGTTAGTTTTCTCTCTTCTGCCTCATTTGCTTTTTGTAGTGCCTGCATGCACGTGTCATAGCTGTATGTTCCCATAAAGATGGCAATGGGACATTGCCAAAATATAGGAAGTATTTATTAAAGTTTCTTTTAATTAATATTCCAGTATACGTTGTAAATTCCTGAAATAATTTAATAGTCATGTGTTACCAACGTATAAGCCTATCTACAAGAATCTTTCTATATTCATATAAAAGGTTTATGTTCTTTTGAAAACCAACATTCATCTCACAGTCTTCAACCATAGAGAGCACTTGTGAATATGCATGTTTCCAACAGTTTTGGCTTTATGGGAAAGATCACTGATGTACTTTCCCATATCTTGTCCATTGCCTGTTGGTTTACTTTAGCTTTTGTTATCTGAGATCTTGTTTCATTTTTACAATCTAAATCATGCATCATGTTACTCCCTCGGTAAGTGAAGTTCCTCACCTCTTCCAGCTCTTGTCGGTTGTCCTTAATTTCCTTTTTCATCCTCTTCTCTCCAAATATCATTGTTTTTGGTTTATTAATGTTCATTATCAAACCCATATTTCTTTCCTTCTTCACTTAACTTCAGCAGTCTTCTTTTTAGTTCCTCTTTGCCATCTGCAATAATGATTATTATTATTATTATTAATCCTTATTATTATTATAACATTATATAATATAATGCCTCCCTGACTCCTATATATAAATATATATAGGAGTCAGGGAGGAGGCATTCACTATGTCATCTGCAAATTACAAACTGTTTATTTTTATACCTTGAACTGAAATTCCCCTTATATTATCCTTTATGACATCCAATGTTCTTTCTAACAGCATGATAAACTTGCTTGGGGATATTGGGTCTCCTTGTCTCATGCCTCTTGTTGTCCAGAACTATCTTCCTATTTCTCCATAGTTTCTCATATCAGACTCTGCATTGTTATTGATGTTCAGCAAGAGACATATGAGGTTCCTGTCAACTCCATAAGATACAAGTACATTAATGCCACTTTCTGATTTATACTGTTGAATGTTTTCTAAAAGTCAACAAAAACAGGTATAAACATTAAGTGCTCCTGTCACTTCATTCATGCATTCATTGCTGACCATTCATCACTTGATCCAAAATTCATGTAAGGTTCAATATACTTTCTCCTTAATGTCTTCACATAAAGGCTTTAAGCCTCCACTTGGTATCATCATTAGGTTAAGTGGTTCATCCTCTGAATATGATATTCCATTTGTATTATCAGTAAGTGTTCCATCTTAGCATAGTACTTTGTAATTCATAGTTCAGGGATGCACAACATACAGCATGTGGGCCAGATGCAGCCGATTCAATGTGCCTGCCCTCAGCATATATTTAACAAATAGAAGAAAAAATATTTGTATTTTATTTAAAAACATTTTTAAGTAATTTAAAATAAACATTTTTATTAAAGAGGAGAGTTTGTTTACATTCCCTGCCTTAACAGAAATCAATAATACCATGTGTAATAAACAAATACTGACATTCGATTGGTTAGTTTCTCAACTTTGCACAGCAATGCCCAAATGAATATGATCCAGTACTTTATGATTATTATGTGGTTACTCTTGTTGCCACTGTCATCTCCACATCTTTATGTTATGTCATTTATGTCAAATCATAGTGAATATTCAAGCATTTTTCTATGCATTATTCCATGTATGTGTAAATTTTTGATAATATTTATTTTGTCAGTTTGTAAAGTAGTTGCTATAGCATTTATTTATTTAAATATTAGATATTTTGTAATATTACTTTTAAATATTACAGATAATTTATCCTAAATATGGATAAAAAGAAAAGAAAAATGGATGCTGAACACAGTTTAAAGAATCTGGAATTTTACATTTCAGATGTCATCAGTATTCTGAAAACCATCTGCAGCTGGGAATGAATTCAGTACAATTTGCACTGCCTGGTAAAAGTCATTATATGGTGACAGTGAATACTAAAAAAATTCTGGGAAAACACTGGGTTTTGCTACAATCAATTCGGCAAAGAGCAAGAGGGAGTTCCATACCTTTGCCAATAAAAATTAATAAGAGTAATTTGTTGCTAGAAAAATCTATTAATAATGGCAATGTTAATCGCATTTAAAAGAATGACACACAAATCTATATTCATTAGAACTAATTAGAAGATTCTTCAAGGTAAAAAATTATGTTCATAAATTACGTATTTCAGATAAACTGATAAAATAGCAATAATGAGAATGAAATACGAGTGGTATGGAGCATCATCTTTTCTCCACAACTACGAGATGATATTAATGACTTCCAGACATCATTTAAGATAAATCCTTGATCCTTATTAGTGATGTATGGAATAACAGCAGAGGATTCCTTAATATGACATGAGCAGAATCTCATTCAGATAAGGTGTGGTGGCTGTATTCCAATCTACTCGTGTATTGTGATTAGTGGTAGGTGCATGATATGAAAGACAGATTTTTCTTTTTTTTTCTGTGCCACATTACTGAGATATTCTTTCTATCTCAATTTCTATCAACATAGAGTAGAACACATGAACAACGAATTCTAGAGATATCCAGATATTTATATAAAGGTTGCTATGTTTGGAAGATTTCTGATATATAAGATGGAAAGATTCTCTGTACTGAATGTCAAAGGACTGAAACACATAGAATGAGGAAGGGTACTACTCTAGTAGTACCCTTCCTCATCTTCTTCTTCAACCCAACCAGATGTTTAGATAGCAAAGAAGTGGGGGAACGTATTTCATCCACTGTATGTATTTGAGGAATGCCAGTATTGTGAATCTTGGAAGATTCACAACAATGTGTAATGTGAAAGTTAGAGGATGAACTTTCTTCAAGCTAATATATTTATCTTGTAAAAATTGCAAGATGACTCTAAAGTAGAATGATAAGTTGAATAGAACTCAAAATGACAGATAGCATAGTAGGTGTTTGAAGATATTTGATCATTTCTTACTTTTTAGCAGAACAGGTGTTTGAAATCTATTCTTCTAGGAAAAAATAGTAAGATAGCAAAAAAAAAAGATAGTAAGAAATGATCTATTGCAAGAACAAGAGATGAATGGCATGATGCATTAAGAAAGGAGAAAAGCAGAGAGAAATGTTAAATGTCGATAAGAATTATAACACTGGAGGAAAACTCACGTAAAAAAACTATTAGTATAGAATTTTCACCTAAGTATCATAGGCGTCAGTATAAGATCACAGAAAGGCAATTAAAATTAACAGATAGTTCTAAAAAAACATCACCTAAGTAAGACAACTATAAAAGGTCAGTACTTTCCTAACTTATTATTATTTTTAAATATATATATATATATATTTATACAATATAAAGTTAAGAAAGATTAGCTGATTTAAAAAGTCCTGCTCTCTCGCAGATGGGATAGACATAGACCATCAGATTTGTCTAAGTTAGGACAGTGAAGTAAAGTTTCATGTTTCTTTATAAAGCAGTTCTATGAGGAAATGACTTTTATGAAGAACTCTTTTGTCTTGTTCCAATGAACTCTATGTTGAGTGTTGATACCATGCAATACAAGTCCAGACTGTTCAGATATTTAATATAAGACTTGTGTTCTGCTAGCTGAATAAAAGAAGATCTTCCTGTTTGTCCAAAAATCTTTCCTAACTTTATATTGTCTAAATATATATAATTCTTTTTTTTTTTTAAATAAGTTAGAAAATTACCGACCTTTTATAGTTATCTTACATTAGCTACTTAGGGTGGCATTTTTTAGAATTGTCTGTCAATATTTAATTGCCATTCTGTGATCTTGTACTGATGATGCCTATGATACTTAGGTGAACATTCTATGCTAATAAAGTTTTTCATATCTGTTTCACTCTGGTGTTATAATTCTTTTCAATATGCCAACTCGCGGTATTTCATTGCTGAAAATTAAATGCTGATCAAATTAGATATCTATGAAATAACAGATCAAATATTAGTAGTAAGTTCTAGATCACTTGAGAGTATATGGTATGAAATAGTAATGATGAAGTCAGCAATGACACTTTGATATGTGCTAATCAAACTCAAAAACAAATCAAGACTAATCAGGAATGTAAACGATTAAATGCGAAAAAGGAATACGTTAAAATATTCATGTACAAACTTATTTTATATACTTGGATAAAGAAATTACACAAAAACAAAAGGACAGAAATAAAACAAAATAAAACAGTTTTAAATTAAGTTAAAAGTTAATTTCATGATTTTTTTTTTTTTTTTCTATTCTTAGTTACCAGGTCGGAAATCATTTCCCCACTGTGAACAGCAGTGAACTTCATCTATAGTTAGACAAGAAAATCGTCCTAATTCATACATCTTTTCTAGTTTTGCCATGAAGCGTTTACTTTTTGCCAATTTTTCAGGTGTAACATAAAGTATCTTTAGATGGGCATTCTTATCAATCATGGCTTTCTGTACGTCATTTACTTCCCCTCTGGTGCAACTGGCAGAAAGCATAGCTGCTGGTACATTCAGTGCTTCAAGAGACATCATCTGGTCTTCCATAAGCGACACTAAAGGTGACACTACCAGGGTAATACCTAGAAATTAAAGATTGAAAGTTTTTTTTTTTTTTTGTCAATAGTTATTTGTGTGGAAACTAAGGAAAACATTAAGTGAACAATACTCATAAGTCATTCCATGAGGAACAGATTTAAATAATTTTATAAGGCATAAACCAAATCTTAAAAGGGGAATATTTTCAACATAATGATATTTATTAATGATATATTAGCACAAACATTATTCATTTACAAAGATTATTTAAGAAATAGTCTCATGCTGTTAATGATCAAACTTCTTCAATATCTTTCATTAAAAATATTCTGAATCTTTGATTCATAAATATTAGTGTGTTTTTTTTTTTTTAAATAAACATAATTATCAAGTCTGATGGTTAAAAAGAATTTATTCATTTCACACATTATTTCACATATTCCATCAAAACTAAACTTTTTTTTTTTTTTTAATGTTAGAGCTATTTTTACAGCATCTTGTTTCAGTATAATTTTTAAACATAGATTGAATTTTCAGTTTAAAGAAACAAAAATCAAGTGCATTGAAAAAAAAAAATTAAAAATGAAGGAAAAAATGCTTCCTACTTCTACTGCAATCAGTTCCCAGAATGAATCAAAAACTGCATAAAAAGATTGTTTTTTTATTATCTAATCCTCTATATCAGTGTGTTTTTCAATCTGATATTTTCAAACTGTGATCCATAATAAAAAAAATACATTTTCCATTGTGACCCAGCATGCATGCAATGCACACACATTATTTATTTCTTATATATATATGTGTGTGTATACAACTTACAAGCATGACCCCTTGTTTTTCCCCCTACTCCGCATGTATTGCAAAATTCTGTGTCAATCTTATAGAATCCCTTTAGTAAATAAGTTTCTATCGTATCCCCTCTCTCTGCATGTCAGCTAAATTCTGCAACTCACACACCCTCAATCTATCCTCATAGGAAACATTCCACAGACCTGTCACCAACTTGGTCAGTCATCTATGAATTCTCTCCACCACTTCCTGATCCCCAAGAAATGCAGGTGGCCAAATTTGCATGCAGTAGTTAACATGTAGTCAAATCATAATGAGGGATGATAACTTTCCTATCATTATTTGAATGTTATTATCCTTCTTTATAAAGTTATGATTTCTCTATTCACCATGACCCACAGATCCTAGTCTCATCAATTTTCTGTAATTTAGTTCCATCAATATGATACGAAATGTGTAATAATCTCAAAGTGCATTATATTACATTTTACAATATTAACTTGACAACCATTCTCCTTTGCAAACACTGCTAATTTATTTAATCACCTGCAAAATATCTAATAACCTTTATCAACTAATACCCGCTTCAGTTTTGCATTATCAGCAAACAACTGAATATCTCTCCTCACATCTTCTGCTATATCATTAATGTACAAGGGCTGTTCAATAAGTAATAAGTCTAATTTTGCTATTGCGAAAACACTCATCACAATATTAATTTCTGTGGAATAAAGAAATATTGCTGTCTGTATTAACAAAAGAGGTTGATAGATGACGCATACGGGCTGATGTACTAGAGTGTCACGTGACTAAATGCAAGCTTGTTTCAGCGCGCTTACAAGCCGTGACCAGTCGTCGAAATGGAAGCGTCCTTGGAACAGTGTTATGCGATTAAATTTTGTGTGCGTTTGCAAAAATCGGCAACTGACACTTTTAACATGATACACGAAGCTTCCCATGATGAAGCAATGTCGAGGGCAAGTGTTTTTCGCTGGCATAAAACTTTTAAGGAAGGAAGGCAAAATGTGGAAGATCTTGAACGTGAGGGAAGACCTTCAATGTCCAACACAGAGACAATGATCAACACAGCAGCGATTATCATCAAGGAGGATCGCAGAATTACAGTATGCCAGCTGCATGGGACTGAAACGTGTTTGCACACGATGGATTCCCAAACTCTTGACACCAGAGCAAATGCAGCATCGAGTGGATGTGTGCACAGAATGGAAAGAAAGACTGGAACAAGAAGGCGACAACTTCTTAAAACACATCATTACAGCAGATGAAGCTTGGTTGTATCACTATGACCCTAGAATGAAACAACAAAGCAGTGAATGGAAGCATCCGTCTTCACCTACCCCCAAGAAAGCAAAAACTGTAAAATCGGCTTGTAAAGTTATGACCATAATGTTTTTTGACTACGAAGGCATTGTTTACCAACACGCTGTAGAACCGAGGAATACTGTAAACGGCTCATACTATGCGGATGTTTTACGGACAATGGTACATCAAAAGGAAGCATCCATTGCTGAAGAATGGCTTCTTATTGCACCATGATAATGCAAGGCCACATATTGTTGGTTGTGTAGTGGACGTTTTGCAGAAGAACAACATAGATATCCTACCACACCCTCCATACAGTTCTGATCTTGCACCGTGCGATTTCTGGCTGTTTCCTCAGCTCAAGAAACCACTAAGAGGCCGCCATTTCGAAAGCAACAAAGCATGTGTAAAAGCTGCAGAGGCGGTTTTGAAAGAACTCTCAAAAAATGGACTTTCACATGTGTTTAAGAAGTGGACGCAACATTGGGACAAATGCATCGCGTGTCACGGTAGTTACTTCGAAAAAGACCATGTAAATGATGACAATTAAAGGTAATCTGTTTTCTGTATAAATGTAGTCTTATAACTTAATTGAACAGCCTATGTACAAATTAAATAGTGGCCCTAGTATGTAGGCCTGGAGCACTCCACAAGTCATTGTCATTTGCTTTGATTCCACTCCACCCATATCACCCTCTGATACCTATCTACCATCCACACCCCCCCCCCCCAACCATGCCACCAACCTCATATCATTCCCATTTGCTCCAACTTATGTAATAATTTTCCATGCCATATTCTGTCAAATGTCCCTGCAAAGTCCAACAGTATCTTAGTGTAGCCATTTCCTTTATCCAATTTTGCTGTTGCCTTTTTATAAAATACGAATAAATTACTGAGGCAGAACCTCTCTTTTACAAAGTCATGCTGTTACTATAGAGTATCGTATTACTATTCACCCATTCCTGAATTTTACTTTTAACCAACTTTCCTAATACTTTAACAACCACTCCAGAGATACTGGTCTGTAATTTGCTACTTCTGTCTTGGAGCTACCTATATGTAATGGAACTATCATACCCTCTTTTCACTCCCTCGTAACCTTGCCAGAGCTGAGATAGATTAAACAACTTCGTCAAAAGGCACTACCAGTTCACTTGCACGTTCTCGTAGCATACAAGCTGACATACCATCCAGGCCTACTGCTGTATTCACAGTGATACTTTCAATAAAATGAGTAACCTCCAGTTCATCTACCTCAATTTTCACATCAGTGTCTATCCATCAGGAACTACAAAGTCACTACCTGGACGATATACCTTGCAAAGTGATTACTTAGTAACTAATGTATTTCTTCTGCTTCTATAACTTTCCTACTATCAGTACTGAGTAAAATTATCTTTAAATAATCATTCTTTCTCTTATGTGCCATGCAACGAAAACTCTTTTGGATTTATTTTGCTTAGCCAATTCTGATTTAGCCTTTCTTAACATATTTGTTACCCTTCTTGCTTGTGCCTTATATTGCTCGTAACAAAGCTGATCACCTTTTTGTTTATATTCTTTCCACAATGCTTTTTTTTTTTCCTCTTTTTTTTTTTTTTTTTGCAGCTCCTGCTTTATATTGCTACTCATCCACTTAATCCGTACTTCGTTTATCTTCCTGACCATGGATATGTACTCTAATACTGCCTCACTCAAATGAACAATCCTATGAACTAATGACATTCATTTCATGTTGTTCCTTATGCCACATAAGATCTGTTGTCCCCCTACCTTCTTCAGTACAGCTCCTCGAATGAAGTATACAGCCTCACATGGATGTATCCCAAACTTCAAGACTTTACATTTTGCTGCATTAAACCGATATCCCTGTTCATTTGCCTCATCATACTCATCCACTTAATCCGTACTTCGTTTATCTTCCTGACCATGGATATGTACTCTAATACTGCCTCACTCAAACAATCCTATGAACTAATGACATTCATTTCATGTTGTTCCTTATGCCACATAAGATCTGTTGTCCCCCTACCTTCTTCAGTACAGCTCCTCGAATGAAGTATACAGCCTCACATGGATGTATCCCAAACTTCAAGACTTTACATTTTGCTGCATTAAACCGATATCCCTGTTCATTTGCCTCATCATACTCATCCACTTAATCCGTACTTCGTTTATCTTCCTGACCATGGATATGTACTCTAATACTGCCTCACTCAAACAATCCTATGAACTAATGACATTCATTTCATGTTGTTCCTTATGCCACATAAGATCTGTTGTCCCCCTACCTTCTTCAGTACAGCTCCTCGAATGAAGTATACAGCCTCACATGGATGTATCCCAAACTTCAAGACTTTACATTTTGCAGCATTAAACCGATATCCCTGTTCATTTGCCCATCTGCCTAGTTCATTCAAATTTTCTTGCAGGGCTGCTGCATCTGCACTATTACTAATAACCCTTCCCAGCTTCACATCATTTGCAAACAACTGAATATCTGCCTGCAATCCATTAACAATGTCATTGATATAAAGATTAAACAATACAGGACCCAGTACTGAGCCCTGTTGGCCCCCACTTGTAACCTTCTGCCTCCTTGATACTGCCCCACCATACACAACTCTCTGATACCTATCAGACAACCAATCCTGAATCCAGTTGACTAACCGGACATCTAAAACCATCTGCTGCAACTTAAATATCAGCATATCATGTGGCACCCTGTCAAATGGCTTTGCAAAATAAAATAAAAATAAAAAAAAAAATGGCAGTATATGCCTTTCCCTCATCAACTGCTCTTGTCACTTTATTATAAAAGGAAATCATATTACTAAAGCAAGAGTGCCCCTTAACAAATCCATGTTGACTCTTACAGATATCATTACCCTCATCTGCCAAATGCTATATATGGTCTCTCACTAATTTCTCCAAGATCTTAACACCTACTGATGAAACACAAACTGGCCTATAGTTAGACACATTCTGTCTGCTACGGCCCTTATGCAACACCACTATCTTACCTTTCTTCCATTCCATGGGTACCTTTCCTGCAGCCAGACTTTCACTGAAAAGCCAGGTCAATGGAGCTGAGTTCTTTAGCATGTTCTGTCAAAACCAGTGGTGAAATACTATCCAGTCCCACAGCTTTACTGACATCCAGGGTACTCAGTATTTGGAACACACTCTCCTCTTGCACCTCTAAACCACCCTATCCCCTTTAGCATTAAAACTTACTTCTCCAGGTTGAAGAATACTCCAATAAAGTGTTTATTAAACAACTCCACTATGTCTTCTATATCAATCATTCTATTCCCATTTTTATCCCACAATGTCATTATTATTAATATTCACTACTATTATTCGCTGTGTCTGCTGCATTCTCCATAACACTTTCACAACCTTACCTTATATCCTTAATATCAGTCACAATAGGTAATCTTTCCTTTACTGTATATAGAAAATCCATTCACACAAACAGATACATTCAAACTCTCCCACAATATGGATTTATTAAAACTCTAACCAGTAGAGCCCACAATCTTTGTTTCAGTGAAACCTCCCTTTCAACCAAACTTAACCACATACACACCTTCCTGTCCAATGGCTATGATTACAGAATTAAAATAATCAGTTCCTCCAAAATTCCCTTGCCATCTCTTCAGAAGGATTTAAGAAATGCCATCACCATCCCCAACATCCACAATTACTCCCTAGATCAAGAATATCTTTTTCTTCCATTTTCATGTCACCTTTATCATCTCTAACTCCTTTTACAGCACTCTTTCCTACATTTCTAAGCTTCTTCAACAACCTTCCAGAATATCTTACCACCTTCTTGATATTTATTTTCCATGTTCTTACCAAAGTCCTCTCATGACTTTTGCTTAGCTAGTTTTAAACAGTATTTAGCTTTCTTACATTTGTCTCTGTATTCTCTAGGAGCACAAGCTGATTTATTTGCCAGGAACTTTTGATGCTTTCTTGTTTTCCTTCACTGCCTCTTTAACTTCCTCTGTCCACCATGGAGTTCTGATTTTTCTATCCTTGCAGACAACCTCACCATATGCCTCTCTGGCTGAATCAATCAAGGTTTTCTTCAAAGCTTGCCTGAATCCAAGGTTTGGTTCCTGTTCTCAAACCCTTTCATTTTTTCTTCAATTCACATCTGAGATCTGCTCAACTTTTATTCTCTTTAAAACTTTCTTACACGTAATTCTTTTCATATAATTCAATTTTATCCTACTCAAGACTAAATAGTGATCACTTCACTTCCTGCACCGTGGAGAAAACATCACTATCAACAATAACATAGTCAATGAGAATTGTCTTATTCCTTGCCTCTTCTCTCCATGTAAATTTGTGTACATTTTTATGTTGGAACATGGTGTTAGTAATAACCAGTCAATGTCCTGAGCAGAAATCCAACAGGTATTTGCCATTATTATTAGCTTTGCTCTTTTCTTCAAATTTTCCCAAAATATTTTTGAATGTCTGACAATCATTTCCTACTCTGCTATTGAGATCCCCAACAAGGACCAATTTTCCCTTTTTCGCTGTCAGTTGTTTCTCTAGAGCCTCAAAATATTCCTCCACTTCTACCTTAGTAGAACCTTCTGTGTGAATTGCAGTCCGTTACTAATTGAGACTCCCTGCCATTCAAGAAGATTAGCCTCGTATTTTGTGTTGAATACTATGGCTACTTCTTCTTTTCCTTGTTTGTCATTTCCTGAATATAACATTTTGTATTTATTGCTCAGAAAGATCTCACCAGTTTTGGTCTTTTTTGTTTCAGTCACCCCTATTATGTCGATCTGGTACTTATCTAATTCTTCAGCTAGCTCCATTTCTTTCCCATTCAGTCTTCTTATGTTGATAGTACCGATCTTTAACTCTGGTGATGTTGAGTTAGGGTTTGTTTTCAGATTTGTTCCAGTAGCTGACTTTTCGCTGTTCGCCCTGGTTCCCTGGCGAAAACAACGGGGGCCTTGTTTAATCGGGCGACGCCCCAGCCGGCATGAAATTTTGTCATGTCGTACCATCATTTTTTTATTTTGGTTTAACCAATAAGAATGCAATTTGGTCGGCTAAATCCCAAATTGCCAGCCCATCCTCGTTCGTTCAGTATCCAAGTAGATACCCAACAGGGTGCACCATGAGAAGGTGAGGATTGGACATTAGGTCAGAAGCCCTGGTCGGTTCTCCGCATTCCTTTAAAGGCTATGTGGAGGTCTCCTCTCAGTTATACAGCTTTGACCCTTAAGCATCTGTTTCCTTAATTTACCAGTTTCCTCCTCAGCAACTGAAGGGATCTCTTTTGTTCTGTGAAGTTTGCATCTGTGTAAAATGATATTATTAAATCCAACATGTGTCACTTTAACTACATACTGTGTAAGGCAGCATCTCTGAGTAGTCAATAAATCAATCTCCTTACCCACACATTATTTCCTGCTGCCAATCAATGCTTCTATATAGTTAGTCACTCTTTATCACCTTTCTGTCACTTACCAGTCTCATCCATTTCAACATAACTCTTCTGATGATCTCTACTGACATCATCAGACAAGTTGTCTCCCCTGCATGTGGCTATAACTATAATTTCTATTCCTGTGAGTATATCAACCTTTGTTAACCACACTTACTGACACCAACGATTTGTAGACTAACTAATTTTTTATCAAGGCCACAAACTCTGCATCTTAATGCACAAAACCTCTTGCAATGGTATATAAACACAGTAGCTTTCTCCCTGGTCTGCTTTCCTCCCCAAACTTGTCTTGACTGATGATCTCTTCTGACATTATCAGACAAGTTGTCTCCCCTCCATGTGGCTATAACTATAATTTCTATTCCTGTGAGTATATCAACCTTTGTTAACCACACTCACTGACACCAATGATTTGCAGACCAACTAATTTTTTATCAAGGCCACAAACTCTGCATCTTAATGCACAATACCTCTTGCAACAGTGTATAAGCACAGTAGCTTTCTCCCTGGTCTGCTTTCCCCCCCACAATTCTTCATCCCATCATTTGACTTTGTTGCTCCTATTGAAGTCATCCCTGCCTGTATGCATCCTTATCTTGCATTCCCTCATTATTTAACCTGCACCAATCTTGGTAGCTTAAACTCATAGTGCCACCATCTAATTTTTATCCAGTTTCATGCTACCACCCTCACTTGAATGCAGACCATCTCTAACATATAGCTTTCTAAGCTTTAAATTTATCCCATGCATCCATGCACTCAAGGCTTCTCTTCATACATATCCTAGCTATCATACTATTCATAATTCTTGTAGATAGGCTTATATGTTGGTAATACATGACTATTAAATTACTTGAGGAATTTACAATGTATACTGGAATACTAATTAAAAGAAACTTTAATAAATACCTCCTATATTTCGGCAATGTCACATTGCTATCTTCATGGGAACATACAACAATGACACGTGCACACAGGCATTACTAAAAGCAAATGTAGCAGAAGAGAGAAAACTACTGTTGTTCCTAGAATCCTAAAGGTGCCTCCTAGCAGGCTATATTGGGTTGTCTTGGCTGTTCGGTTGAAGTTCTCAAGATACAAGCTTCCCAAATTTGGGGCAGCCTCATGCACCCAAATTTGTTGAGGGTTTGGAAAGTTTTTTTAGAGCTGAGGCTGATTCCATGAACTGATTTCATATCTAAATTTGCTATTCTTATGTTGATAGTACCGATCTTTAACTCTGGTGATATTGAGTTGGCGTGTGCTTTCAGATTTGTTCCAGTAGCTAACTTTTCGCTGTTCGCCCTGGTTCCCTGGCAAAAACAATGAGGGCCTTGTTTAACCGGGCGATGCCCGGGCCGGCATGAAATTTTGTCATGTTGTACCATCATTTTGTATTTTGGTTTAAGCCAATAGGAATACAATTTGGTCAGCTAAATCCCAAATTGTCAGCCCATACTTGTTTGTTCAATATCCAGGTAGATACCCGGATATTGTTAAATATGCACATCACAGAAAAAACATTAGAGGTGAACAAGCAAAAAAAAAAAGTAGTACAAGAAATATAATAACCAAGTGAAAGTTTCATTTAATTTTAATTTAATTTCAGTGAAATTAAATTTGTCACTTTTAATTAGAAGAGGAAATGAGTTGGGGAAAGACACCCAAAGAACATCATAATTTATGATAAGCCCACTGTCCTTTATTATGGTATTATCTGTTCATGTTGACAGGATAAAACTGCTTGCTAGAGTCATCATTTGACCGGATCAAAATGTCTCAAATCAAATGCATTTCTTTTCATTTTAGCACTATCCAAAATGCTATTACTTTTCCATTTAAAAGAACTCGGGATTACTCACATTTTTGGTCAAATGTCACAACAAAATTTTTAAAAATATCATTACAGATGCAAATAAAACTGAAATTTTGGTTATAACTTCAGATGGTCATAAGGTGGAGAGTATACCTGCGTATGCACACATATATATGTTACTTTAACATATATATGTGTGCATATATATGTTAAAGTAACCAAGAAATTTTATATACTTTAAAAATAGGTTTTAATCCTATTTTCCCAAGTAAGCAAAGTTTGCGCCTGAAGTATTTTGAGGTCTCAGGCAACTCGTGGTAAAGGTGGATTAAGCTCTGATCACTTGCCTTAGTATCTCCCATAATGCAAAGCGCATCTCCTTGCAGACATGTATGATGCTATGCATTAAGGGAAGTCATTACTCAGACTGGTTTCGACCTTTACTGAGGTCTCTTCAGTGGGAGCCAGACCCTGAGGTGGTGATACCAGGTTGAAGTAATGCAGAACTTATATTTACCTGAACTGGTCAAAATGAAGACCTGAAAATACTTCAGGCGCAAACTTAGCATACTTGCTTGTTTACTTACTTGGGAAAATAGGATTAAAACCAAATTTATAAAATTTCTTGGTTATTTTAACGTATAGTATACCCAAGGTAAAAAACTTTCTACATACATATAGATATATATATATATATATATTAGATTAACATGAAATACCTGGTAACAGCAATGCAGGAAGTTGAAAACAAAGACTTTTCCCTCCTCCTGTTGGCATTATCAGAATGCAGTCTTGACCTAAAAATACAGCATTCATGGCAGGCAGCTGATAAGGTCTTAGCTGATGAATTTTGAAAACACATTCCAATTTTTCTTGCAATTTTTTGGACCACTCATAGTCTAAAATGAAATAGTATTTTAAGGCAGAATTAATGCCACTCTGGAACACTAACTAGTTTTCATAAGAATGAATTTCAAAACATCGATATAAGTTGCAAATTTCAAGGTGCATAATGAATTCATAATGATTGAAAGAAACAATTCTGATTGGGAGGCTTCTTTCTTTTTCCCAGATTCTCTATGGCAAAACTTTGCAATATTTGCAAGGGAATTTGCCACTAAGAATCAGTAATAAATACCTGTTCAATACTTTAGAAGTATTTACCATTGATTCTCAGTGGCAAATTAAAATTCGTATAACCAGGACTCCAGAAATCCTCCTGCCACAGGTGAGTAAACCATTGTCAAGTTATTCCAGATTTCAAAATAAAACTTCTGGATCCAAAATCCTTAATGAGAACACTACAGCATTCTCTTTTAAAGAATCGCTGGAACAGTTGAAATTTTAGTTGCAGATTTTTCTAAAAGTCATAACATAAGCCAATCATCTTCTCTTTCTTCTCTCTTTTTATTTCCTTTAAGGTTTAGAACTTTTCTTTCTATATGAGACTGTTCATTATTTTCTAGTAATTAAAAACTCAACCTGCTGTAACTTACCCCCTCCCAACAGTTGTTCTGTCATCATTGTCATAACAAAACAATTGTTAACTTTTTCTTTCTATATAAAAGACTTCATAAATATCTACTTTTGATTTCGAAAAAATCTTCAAACTCAAAAGCAAAATAATTATTTCAAAATTATTTCTCTCACAGCAATATTATAGGACTCTTTTCACTCCATGCATGCTCCACTATGCAACACACTTCCAGTTTTAGTTTCAGTCATGAAGCGAGAAAAATGTGCAGCCACTGTAACTAAAACATTGCACGTTTTAGTTACAGCACTTTACTTGAAAATGATAAATATGCACTTGAAGTGTGCAAGAAAATATGTAGGTTTTTCATATGCTTTAAATAAAATTGCAATTATCATTTCCAATAAATATTACTCAAATCAATAAATTCACATTATGTTCAATATTAACCTAACATGTATATATAGTACGTGTGCATTATGTATAAGGCAATTTATTCTCTTTTTTAAAAAAATAATTGTACTTTTCTTACAATATAATTTCATTAATAAACGCAAAAATTAAAATCAGCACAATCTATTTAAATGGTGCAATATATCCTATATATCTTATTCTTCGAAAACCATTAGGTATGCAATTGTAATATAGTATTGTCCTAAGCTTAGTCACACAGTTCACAACATGCATGAATATTTTACATAATGCACATTCTGTTTGATGCTGTTATATATATTATAACATATATATTATATACACGAGGACTGTTCAATAAGTAATAAGACTAATTTTTTCTGTTACGAAACCACTCATCACAATATTAATTTCTGTGGAATAAAGAAATGTTGCTGTCTGTATTAACAAAAGAGGTTGATAGATGGCATATACGGGCCGATGTGCCAGAGTGTCATGTGACTAAACGCAAGCTTGTTTCGGCACGCCTACAATCCGCGACCAGTCGCCGAAATGGAGGCGTCCTTAGAACAGCATTATGCAATTAAATTTTGTGTGCGTTTGCAAAAATCGACATTGGACACTTTTAACATGATATGCGAAGCTTTCCACGATGAAGCAATGTTGAGGGCAAGTGTTTTTCGCTGGCATAAAACTTTTAAGGAAGGAAGGCAAAATGCGGAAGATCTTGAACGTGAGGGAAGACCTTCAACGTCCATCACAGAGATAATGATCAACACAGCAGCGATTATCATCAAGGAGGATTGTAGAATTACAGTATGCCAGCTGCATGTTGTCCTGAATATTTCTGTGGGAAGTGTTCACTCAATCATGGCTGAACATTTGGGACTGAAACGTGTTTGCGCCTGATGAATTCCCAAACTCTTGACACCAGAGCAAATGCAGCATCAAGTGGATTTGTGCACAGAAGGGAAAGAAAGACTGGAACAAGAAAGCGACAACTTCTTAAAACGCATCATTACAGCAGATGAAGCTTGGTTGTATCACTATGACCCTAGAATGAAACAACAAAGCAGTGAATGGAAGCATCCGTCTTCGCCTACCCCCAAGAAAGCAAAAACTGTAAAATCGGCTGGTCAAGTTATGACCATAACGTTTTTTGACTACGAAGGCATTGTTTACCAGCTTGCTGTAGAACCCGGGAATACAGTAAATGGCTCATACTATGCGGATGTTTTACGGACAATGGTACGGACAGCACGTCAAAAATAAGCATCCATTGCTGAAGAATGGCCACCATGATAATGCAAGGCCACATATTGCTGGTGGTATAGTGGACATTTTGCAGAAGAACAACATAAATATCCTACCACACCCTCCATACAGTCCTGATCTCGCACTGTGCGATTTCTGGCTGTTTCCTCAGCTCAAGAAACCATTAAGAGGCCGCCATTTCGAAAGCAACAAAGCATGTGTAAAAGCTGCGGAGGCGGTTTTGAAAGAACTCTCAAAAAACGGACTTTCACATGCGTTTAAGAAGTGTACGCAACATTGGGACAAATGCATTGCGTCTCACGGTAGTTACTTCAAAAAAGACCATGTAAATGATGACGATTAAAGGTAATCTGTTTTCTGTATAAATATAGTCATAACTTATTGAACAGCCTCTGTATATATAAAAATTATCTTGGAAAGACAATCCAGACTGGATCATGTGAATGAGTGCATTGTGGAAAGTGAGTCTGGCTCTCATACATACATATACATACATTTTCAAGGTCCACCTTTCCTAATTGGGTTGTGGGGGCAACAGCTGCAAGAGGAACTTCCAATGGTCACGATCCTCTGCCACAAAGGTCAGGTGTTCTGGTGGGATTCCCAAACGTGTCCACCCAAGGTTTTGGATATAATCTATCCAACGAGTCCTTGGCCTTCCACCCTCTGGCTTGGCAAAGAGGGCCTGCTGAGGGAGCCTCTCTTGTGGCATTCTGACCAGGTGTCCGTACCAACATAACTGTGATCTCTCAACACGGAGAAGCAGCGGTTGAGTATTGAGGGTTTCCCGAATTGCAGAGCTTCTGACTCTATCGAGTCTTGTCAGCCCCACAACCCCTCGAAGGAACCTCATTTCAGCCACTTGGATTCGTGTCTGCATTCTTTCGGTCATTACCCAACTCTCATGACCATAGGTGAGGATGGGGACATAGACTGTATTGAAGACAGCCAGCTTTGCCTTCTGGCTTAACTCCCGCTTCAATACTTCCGAACGGCCAAGTTCCTGCAAATATGAGATTGCTAAGCCAATTCGAGTATCTAGCTCTACGTCCCATTTTCCATCATTCGTGAATATGGACCCAAGGTATTTAAACTTCTCCACCTGCTTCATTGAGACTCCACTTACATGTAGAGTGCACTGGGATGGTTGTCTTGAGATCACAAATGTTTCAGTTTCGGCCCCACTGATCTTCATTCTGGCGTCTGCACAAACAGCTACAAACCTATCCAGGGTCCGCTGGAAGTCATCTGTGGACGAGATAAGCAGAACTAGGTCATCTGCAAAAAAGCAGATGTCCAATACTACATCCATCTTCCAATTCTGACACACTCACTGCCTTGGCTGTGCCTATCAATCCAGTCCATAAATATTATGAAAAGTAGGGGTGACAGAACACACCCTTGGCAGAGGCCAATGGAGACTGTGAAACATTCAGACTTTGTGCTGTTTACCCTGACACAAAACTCTGGACATTCATACAGGGACTTGATGGCAGCTAATAGTTGGCCATCCACTCCATACTCCTGTACTACTTACCAAAGCTTATCCTGTGGAACCCGGTCATATGCCTTCTCCAAGTCCACAAAACACGTGTAGACATTCTTGGCATATTCCCAAGATTTCTCAAAGACTTGCTTAAAGTGAAGATTTGGTCAGTTGTGCTTCTATCAGGAGGAAAGCCACATTGTTCTTCCTGGAACTTTGACTCAACTATGCTCCTGCGCTGTCTTTCCAAGCACTTTCCCAGGCAGGCTGAGCAGAGAGACACCATGATAGTTACTGCAATCCTTCTGATTTCCCTTCTTGAAGACTGGTATTATTATGACTGTCTGCCATTGCTTTGGTGCTCGCCTAAATATCCAAGCAGCCTGACACACTCGAGTCAGCCAGAGAACACCGTCTCGATTTAAGACTAACATTTCGGGCCGAATTTCATCATTGCAAGTAGCCTTACCCGATTTCAGCGATTTTATTGCTAAATGGACCTCTTCTGCTGTGAGACTAGTCATTGCCCTGATCTGCACCTCTTGGATGTTTACAACTGCTGGGCCACCCGAGTTAAGAAGGCTCTCAAAGTATTCCCCTCCATCTGTGGAGGATATCCTTCTCGGTTGTTAAAAGTGCACCATCAGAGGCCTTAATTGCCCTTGCTGTGTACGATTTCCTCCCTCAAAGGCGGCAGATGGTCTGCCAGAATACTTTGCTTGCATTTGCATAGGATGAGTCTAATCTTTCTCCACAGGATTCCCAAGCGTTCTGCTTTGCTGTCTTTACTGCCTCAGCATACTGCAAACGCATCTCAGGTGACCTGACCCTAAGCTATATTAGGTAGGACTCCTTTTTGCCCGGACAGTTTTTTGGACTTCTTGGTTCCACCAAGGTGTCCTTTTCTCACTGCCCGTTGCCATGCCAAGCCGCTTTCTGCCACAGCATGAGAGTGCAGAGGCAGTGACAGCTATTCTGAACATCTTACACTCCTCCTCAACATCTGCAGTATGCTTGGGAATCTCTTTGAACCTGGAGGAAATGTCGTCTGCAAAATTCTTCCTCACAGCCTCATTTTCCAATGCCTCCCATTTCACGCAGTATAGCTGCTTAGGCCTACCAGCATTGATGGTAGCATTTGGTTTCTGAAGCCGTAAAGTGCACACAACAAGGTGGTGGTCAGTTGACAGTTCTGCCCCTCTTGTCACACGAACGTCCAACACTGAGGAAAATAGGTCTGCTGAGACTATAAAGAAGTCAATCAGAGACCTTTGTTCTAGTGTATCCCTGTACCAGGTATACTTATGGATTTCTCGGTGCTGGAAGAAGGTATTCATTATGGACAAGCTGTTAGTACAGCAGAAGTCCAATAATTTCAACCCATTCGTGTTAAGGTCAGGGGTGCCGTTCCTCTCAACCACACCCCTCCATGTCTGGTCATCTGTTCCAACATGTGCATTGAAGTCACCCATTAGCAGGACTGATTCCATGTCTATCACCCTGTCAAAAGCTGTATCCACTTCCTCTAGGAAGGCAGAGTATTCTGACTCCAGATTAGGTGCATAGGATTGCACCACAGCCAGATCATGGTTTTTCATCTGAAGCCTTAACACACATACCTGTACCCCCAATGGGATCCACTCAGCAATACAGTCTGACAGCTGGGGGCTTGTGAGTATCCCCACACCTGCCTGAGCAGACATTGTTGGGCTCACACCAGAGTAGTAGAGCTTCCACCCCTTATCCAGGTCGACAGTTCCAGAGCCTCTCCTCTTGGTCGAAGAAAGCCTGACTAAGTCTAGCCAGTAGAGCTTGGCTTCCTCGACCAGTTTCAACTCCTTACCTGTCAGAGAGAAGATGTTCCAGTTGCCTAAAGCCATAGTCTCTTGCCATTGCCATTTCTGTCCTTTTGCAGAACCATTTCTTTGTGCTTCCCCTAAACACCTCCCCAAACGGGTAGCGAGCCTATTGATAGCAGAATGCTGAGGAGTGGTGTCTAAGGGAGACTGTAACATATTTTTCGAACGGGTCCCTCTGCTTAAAACCCCGAACGCGTCCCTTGGTAACCCGTGCGACGTACGATGCGGTATGAACACTTTTTGATGGCCTGATCATGTTACAGTGTTTGATAATGTCCTGTTAGCACAAGATGAAATGACACAGCAAAATAGGAAAGATTCCCCTCGAATACTCTAATAGCAATTGGGGGAAGGAGCAAGAAGAGAAGAAAGAAAGAAGCAAGAGAGGAAGAGGCGGTACCAGTCTACAGATAATATAACAGATGTATATTACATCTCGGAGGACCCTGTAACCTCTAGAGCATGCGTCCCCTGGGTGGTGGGTAGGGGAGCCCACCAGATATGGCAGGGTGGTCTGAATATGTGGAATAAGGACTTGTGGACCAACAGGGGGCTATCATCTTGATAGCAAGGGAAGTGGCTTTCCCATGGTCCCCCTAGCTGGGTCTATTCTCTCTCTTCCTCTTCTTTGAGGTAGGCCCCCTTGCTCTTTAACCTTTCCTATATGGCATTCCTCGCCCAACTCTTGTATCCCACGACCCTAATGCTATTAGAGTAATCGAGGGCTATGGGTCATTCCGTTTCTATCTCTACTCTATCTCTATGTCTTCTCTTTAAAAATCTCTCCTACCACTTAAGGCAAGCTTGAAGGCCTCAAGATGGCAGCCCCATCACCAAGCTAGACTGCAGATGGCCAGTAACCCTCTCAGTCAAAATTTTAACCCACTAAAACGACTCATGAAAATAGTAAATAGACAGACTTTTTTAGTAACGAACCGGCTTGGGATAAGGATTCGAGAAGAAAATTACTGAAAACAAAAAAAAAAGCAGAAATACACCTATTGGACCTGGAATGTGAGAAGTATCCACCATAAAATCATAGAACTGGACCAAGCACTAGAAGAAAGAAATGTAAAAATAGCAGTAATTACAGAATATAAAAAAAAAAGCAGAGAGGAACAGACGAAACTGAAAATTATATCTATATATACAGTGGGATAAAAGCAGAAGAGAGAGCTAAATCTGGTATAATGATCTTTCTACATAAATCCATTAAAACTTTTAGAGTGATAGAATAATAGAAATGAGAATTAAAATAGACAGAGACTATATAACAGTAACTGGAACTTATGCACCTGAAGAAGGAAAAGGGAAGGACTCAGAAAACTTCTACATCCAACACAGTACAAAGTAGGTAATGGTGAGATAGTAAAAATGGTGAGAGCATATCAGAAGTGTATGAATCAAAAGCAAGATAACTAATGGTGAATGTTTGTGGAGGAAAAAAAGGAACAAAAATGTGAGTGAACAAAGCATGAAAGGATAAAAATGCAAGTCAGAAGAAACATGGCATGAAAGATGAGAGTGAACAATGAGGAGGGGAAAAGTGATGAAACAGTCTCTCTTACAAGAAAAAAAGCATGAAACAGAGTGAACGAAGAAGTGTTCAGCAAAGCAGGAAAAGAGAGAGAGAGAAGAGTGAGAATAAGGAGTAGGCAGAGTATTAACAAAAAAATGAGAGTAAAGAGACAATACTGTATAGTGATTTCATGATTATGGGTATGTGCTTGGTAAGTGCATAATGAAATTTTGCTTTCCTAGTGCAAAATAAGCAATGTTGTCAGATTTCAAAAAAAAGAGAAAATAAAAAAGTGAATAATTTTGGTGGAAACTGATTTAAAAGGTGAAAAAATATGGAATCTGAGAAGATAAGGAGTTACTGGAAGAAGTTAAAAAGATTAACAGAGTAGTCTGCCTTATCAAGGTATGACAGGAGCAAAAGAAAAAAGCTATGATTGCAAATAAGTCAACATGTAAGAGGATTTTTAGAATAGAATTAATCTGATTTGTAGAATAGAGTTAATCTGATAGACAAAAGGAAGATTTCGCTCTTTCTATGATGTCAGAGACTTCGGTTTGATTTCTTATTCACGTATTCCATTCATGATCCAGTCTTGTGATACCAAACATACTTCTTTCCATCCTAAATTTTGTTCTTAATTTTGAATTTTCTTTACATTTAGTGAACCATGTTCCAGAGTCATAAGTGTATAGAAGAAGAAAATATTGATTAAAACTTTTTTTTTCAAGTATAATGGTAACTAGCCTTTCAATACTGATTGTAATTTTCAAAATGCTTTATACCCATGCATTATCTTCTTCTTCTTCCTTTTACCTTGTGGTGTCGAGGGTTTTCTATTCATTTATCCGCAACCGTAAACAAGGATAAGGTAGTTAGTCCTATGCCTCCTGGTGTATCCTATGTCTGTAGAGGCATTGAGGCCAGTTTGTCTGCTTGCAGGATGAAAAATCCCATATAAATTGGAGAGAAAAACCCTGCAGTCCACGCCCAAGAACTTGGCTATCTCTGAGAAAGATCCGTCAGCGATGGGAATCGAACCCAGGATACTCCTTTTCCAGGCATATGGTTGTGAAGAGCATAGCCACTTAGTTAACCACGCGGACTCCCATGCATGCACTGTACGTCTTTCAATTTCTTCCATGATAGTTTACTCCACTGATATCCACTGCCTCAAGTATATGTAATGATCCACTTGTTCAATTCAATCATTATTGATTTATTATGAAAGAAAGTAGCATTAAAGCTAATATTAGAATTGGAGATATCAAACAACCTTTTGCTTTGCATGATGTGCATGTCACTACCTACAGTCATCTAAATCAGAATTACTATTCCTAACAGAACCCCCCTAACTGGTAACTTCAACAACGACTGCCCAAATTATACATTGCATGGTTTCTTTCCACAAGGATGGCACTTGTGCATTCATCAGAAGTGACATCCCATGTCCCTAGCTGTGACCCCAAAATTTAGGGCCAATTTATGTGCCCCAAACAGCCCCCGGTTCATTCTAGCCAGCTTCGGGAAAAGTGCAAGCAAAGCCCTTCTCGTGTCAGAGCCTGCATAACACTACATATCTGCTTTCCCCCCTCCCACCACACACAACCACTATTTAATCTGCTTTGGGTTCATAGCACCTCTGCTAAACCAATCTGTTGTTTCATTTGTTATTTCTATCACTCTCCAAACTCTGGTAACCAGTATGACCTCTTCAACTATCTATCTCTAAAGCTTGATTTCTTGCAGTCACCCTAATAGTGAGGTCCTGTTCAAATCAAATAACAGAAATCATCCTCACAGGAATGAAGGCCTTCATCATCTAAGCTAATATTAGAATTGGAGATATCAAACAGCTATTTGCTTTGCATGATGTGCATGTCACCACCTACAGTCATCTAACCCATAATTACTATTCCTAACAGAACCCCCCCCCCAACTGGTAACCTCAACAACGACTGCCCAAATTATGCATTGCATGGTTTCTTTCCACAAGGATGGCACTTGTGCATTCATCAGAAGTGACATCCCATGTCCCTAGCTGTGACCCCAAAAATTTTAGAGCCAATTTAAGTGCCCCAAACAGCCCCTGGTTCATTCTAGCTAGCTTCGGGAAAAGTGCAAGTAAAGCCCTTCTCATGTCAGAGCCTGCATAACACTACATATCTGCTTTCCCCCCTCCCACCACACACAAACACTATTTAATTTGCTTTGGTTCATAGCGCCTCTGCTAAACCAATCTGTTGTTTCATTTGTTATCTCTATCACTCTCCAAACTCTGGTAACCAGTATGACCTCTTCAACTATCTATCTCTAAAGCTTGATTTCCTGCAGTCACCCTAATAGTGAGGTCCTGTTCAAATCAAATAACAGAAATCATCCTCACAGGAATGAAGGTCTTCATCTCCCTCACACCCAAAATCCCCAGTTACCATTCAAGCCTTGGTTCTCAAAAAAGAAAGAAACTTAGCATACCACAAGTAGCTAAAGACCAAAACTCCAACTACTCACTCTGCCTATATTCCAGCTTGCAACAGATGTGAAAGAACCGTTGACATGTCCAAATAAGATTTTGGAAAAGCTATGTGATGCAAACTCACCTCCTGTTCAAATCATTCTGGTCCCTTGCTAAGGCCACTGGGTGCAACTTCTGTCCACCCACATTTCCACTACTCTGAGGTTGCCATGGTACATACAAATGGTACCATGGCAACCTCAGCAAAAGTCAAGGCTGACTTACTGGCATCACTCTTTTCATCCAATCCTTACACTGATGACCAGGGCAAAGTTCCTCCCACTTTACCAAGAACTGCTTGCTCCATGTCTCCCAGTCTTCTGAAGAATCCTAAATAACCTGAATGAAAACAAGGCATCCATCCAGAGGATATCCTACCATGTTAAAAGCTTGTACCCCAGATTTCTCTCTTCTCTGGGTTTGAAAAATTCACTTATTTGCTCATCTGTGATTAAAATATCAAAAGAGTGTTTTGATTTCATGTCATGTTTCATGTTATATAAATATATCTTATTTACTTTACTTATCGAATATACTGGGTAATGCTAGTCATTCAATACCTGTTTCGCAATTATCACTGATTTTGTCTTAATAGAATTGTCCGATTGCTCTCATCTCTGTTCTCTCTGGAACTGCAGAGATCATCAACAGCCAATTTTCTGCACAACCTAGAGAACTAACAACTAATCAGTGACTAGCATAATGGATTACTGGTCACTGATTAGTGACCAGCAATCTCGATCCACAGCCAATTCACAGCCTTCATCACCCATCTCTGGACTCAAGCTATGTAATAATTCGGAGAAATTTGTGGCTACTTTCAGCATTTCAAAAGCATTTGATTGGATTTGGCACAGGGGCCTACTTAGCAAATTACCATTCTATCCTCTGCAACTGCTTTGCCAACGTCTCACTGGTTGTTCACTACAACTCATGGTGGATTGTCTCCTCTCCTCACAGATGATAGTACACTACTCACCTTTTTTTTCACATGACAAATTTTATAGTATGCAACTGCTAGAATTCTCAAGTCTACCATGATTGATGTCATGAATTCTGATCCTCTAGTTATATCTGGGAGGGGGGAGAACCTCGTAAACTTCAAATGCTACCAAAACTGTCTGATCTTTTGCAAGAAAAAGCTCATATCCCCTCTTCTAACTTTCAATAATACCATGATATCCAAAAATGATGTGTCTGGATATTATATAATGACATTAACATAATTCCACTTACAGTTAATAACTATGAATGATTCACTAAATGCCTTATGGCATCTAGCAAAAGACATCCCCAGAAACAGTGGCGGATTTAGGCATTAAGGGGCCCCGAGGTGTTTGCGATTTTCGGGACCCTTTAAATTATTAAGTTACAAACAATTAATTTTAATTTTTTTAAAAAATATTTTATGTATAATTGCACAATGCATACACATACATACATAACAATAATTACTTCACAACAAAAATTATAAAATGTTTTGTATACATATAATTTTGAAAATAGGCAGGTAACTTTAATTGTATATTACATATTTTACATATTATATGTACAATTCGATAATATTATAATCACATTCAGGTACAGTCTGTATTTTGTACATAAGTATTTCATAAAATTATACTGGCACATTTCTACTTTTTGCAGCAGCAAATTTGTCAATTAATAAATCAAATTCCAATTCTTGTAATACAGAATTTTCAATAAACGTCAGTGACAAATTTGATAGTCGATCTTGACCCAATGAATTTCTTAAATAATTCTTGACATGCATAAGGATGGAAAAAGATCTTTCTGCAGAAGCATTACAAATAGGCATTGTTAAAAAATTTTTTAGTAGTGTTTCTACATTTGGAAAAGCTGATTGCAATCTGTTAATGATTGTTTTGTACATTTGAAATGGACATGTGATTTTTTTCTTCTTTTATATATTTTAAGAAATGATGTACTTCGTCATTGAAATAGCTAATTTCAATATCATTCTTATATATATTTCCCAATTTAGAAATGCAATCGTTTATGTCATTCTTTATATGGGTTCTTTACTCATATCGTGATCAAAAAATAACTGAAAATGACTTAACACATTAGAATATATATTAATTTTGGTAGAAAGTTCGGTACTCAATCTATCACAAATCATATTATGAGTTTCTGCGATGGATAAGTTGCGACCTGTTAGAATTGTCTCATTCGTGTTATTTGATGCTGTATTTAATTCATCAAAATGTCTTTTTTGTTTCTTTATTTGGTTTATTTCATAATTTGTTTCATCAGTTAATAGATTTGCTTGTCGTTCTATGGTTTCAAAATCATTTCGTACATCCATTATAAAATTATACAAAGATTTTAAAAGTTTTGCACATTGCAACAAATGTATTTGAACTTCTTGAAGCAAAAGACTTGTAATATTTATTTATTCTTTGCAATAATCTATCCCATAATATTGTTAACACTACAATTTCGTATTTATTGAAATATTTTGACAATGTTTTGGCTTGCAATCTATTATCTGGTTTTTCAAGTTCATTTTCACCTATTTTAATAAGAACAGTTTTAATATGTTTATAATTTAATCGCAAAGCAGATACGGCATCAGCTCATGATGACCATCTTGTGTTGCTGATTCTTTTAATATGTTTGGAATTTGTATCGGCAAAACTGTCTGTAAGTAAATTCCATCGTTGCGTAGATTTAGAAAAAAATTATATACGTTCTGTACGAAATCGAAATAATAAACAGAACAGCCTTTAAAGAAGCTTCTGCAGCAGAGTTTCCAATAATGTTAAGTGTGTGAGTGGAACATGGAATGAAAATTGCTGATTCATTCAACATCTTAATTCTTGCTTGTAGACCATTATATTTGCCGTATTGTCGTATGTTTGGTCACAACAATTTTTTATATCTAAATATAGAGCATTTAAATTGTTAAAAACGAGTTCCTCTAAATTTTTTGCATAATGGTTATTTAATTGCAGAAAACCAAAAAACCGTTCCAGCACATCTCCTTTACTATTTACATAACTCAATATAAAAGTTAACTGGTCTATATGGCTCACATCGGGTGTGAAATCGACGATCAACAAATAATACAGAGCTTCTCTAACTTCCAAAATTAATTTCTCCTTTACTTCAGTCCCCATTAAAGCAATAAATTCATCACATATTGTATGAGATAACTAATTAACCTTCCCACTTCCGATATTATCATATCTTGTTAAATGATTTTTAATAAACTTAAACTGTGATAAATATTCTTTACAAGTTATAAAATTTTCTCTTTTGTTAACACCACCAACACTTTCATCTTCTCTCTGCACCCGAAATCCTAAACTCAAACTTGCTAACAACTTGACTGTGGCTACAATTCTTTTTAAAACATCTTGCCAATATTTTTGTTCAATATTAATCTGATTAATCAAATGAGAATCAATACGTCCAGTTATCGACAATCTTTTTTTTTAAATCAACATTGAGGAAATATGTTCTTTAGAGCATTTATGTTCTTTCAATGTGCGTTTAAGATTTTTCTAATCATTGTATCCTGTACTAAATTTAGTAATAGAACGTGCAAAAAGTTTGCAAACATAGCAGTAAATCATTTTGCTACTTTCTGAAAAAATAAGCCATTCTCGATATTCTTTTGTGCCATTTGCTTTTTCACAGTAAAAATGAACACTTGAAATATTTCTGTAGTACGTCTGATTTCTGTCATTATATTCAACTTTTAAAGATGCTATGTCTCCGATATTGCACGGTTTATTATTTATAAAGTAATTTACCATTTTCTCCGATATTTTGCACAGCCATAAAGCGATATCTTTTGGAAAATTATCTGAGTCTGGTTGTTTACATTGATCTGCATCAGCACCTAGTTCTTTTTCTTCTTCGGCATTTTCCTCTGTATCTTGCACATCTCATTCAAGTTCAGCACTTTCGGTTGTTTCGTCATATTTGGCACCTTCTTCTTCCTTCGCAGAAAATTCTGCGAAGGAAGAAGTTTGCTATTCAGCGAATTTCTATTCGCTGAATAGAAAAAAAATAATAGAAGTTGAGCGGTTTCTATTATGTGATAATTTTTTAGACTATCTTCTTCTTTTTTGTCTCGTTCATCACATTTTGGTTGAAAATCTTCGTTGTTCTGAAATTCAGATGAAGATGAAGTCAAAAAAACCTCCACGGAGTTTTTTGAGAGAGCGATAATTTTTCTTTTTCCTTTCATCGTTTTCTTTTTTCTGCCCCGGACAAGTAGGTTCATTTCATGGCTAAAATATTAAATATGCATATATATTCAAAACAATTATTTTATAATTACAATTACAACAACCGAACCACAACAAATGATAAAGAATACTGAAGGTTACAAGAATTTCATTGGTTCCTTAACCGTTTATACTGCCTTTATTTGAAGTGGTCGATTTGGAAAACAAAAATGAAAATAGAATTTATTTTATTATAGAGTTACAATTGAACAACAGTACAGACAGTAGTTCCAAGAATTAAGACAAAATTGAAACAAAATGGAATATTAGTTTTTCAAATTTTTACTTAAAAAAAAAATATATAGTGTGGGCCGGGACCCCCTAGCCTTGCGGGGCCTGAGGCGGCAGCCTCCTCTGCCTGTGCCTAAATACGCCACTGCCCAGAGGATTCAGAAAGACCTACACACCATGGTGGTCACCTGAAAGTAGTATTCTTCTGGCAAAATATGAACAATAGAACTATCCAGACATTGCTTTTGTTCTATTAAGTTCCTTGGATGAAGGCAGAAAAGCTCACTGGCATGAGGAAATGTACAACCTCAACTTTACAAACAAGAACAGAGGAAAAGCTTGGTCTCTTTTGACTAAGAAGTATTAGCACTCCAAATAGAACTAAAGAAAAAGTAATCCCAAATGGTATTGCAAAAATCTTAGCACAAAAAGCTAAACCCAAAATTCCTGCAGATATCAAAAAAGAGATCCTTCACAAAAAAGTTTTCTCATCATTCCTACATCTACAGCAAACTCCAATCTAGTAACTCCAGATGAAATCGATGCAGCCCTCAAACTAACCAAAAGTAGTAAAGCTCCTGTGTTAATGGCATCCTTCCAGATTTTCTTACTCACCTTGAACTCATCATCAGTTTCCTGATATGTATCCCAGCGTGTTCAGGTTGCTATGACAGTATTACATGATTAAGTTTACATCATTATTAATCTCCTAACAACAATTTTCCTCCAAAATCAGTCAATCTATTACTTGTGAACACCCTAATATTTTCATATCTAACATTTTGTGCTGCTAAAGCACTTTTGAGTGAATCAATCCACCTAGCCCTTGGTCTTCCTCTGGGTCTCTTTCCTATCATCTTGGCATCAAATACCTGTTTTGCTAACCTTTCTTCACCCATTCTATTTAAGTGGCCACATACCACTCTAGATTAGCTCTGCTGACACATTCTTGAATCTAATAATGTCAAGTTCCTTTCTAATATCTTCATTTTTAATATGATTCTGCCGTTGATGCCATCAGTTCACTCCCCTAATTTTTCTCAGAACCACTCACATCTCATCTTCACCTAGGAGCAAAAATCGGGCTGCCTAATTTCTTCTCCTCAATAATGAATGACCAAAACTTGACACGAATCAAAGATAATAATCTTGCTGAAACCTAACAAGTCAACAGATGACCCTAACATTTACAGTCCTACAGCATTACTCTGCACTCCTTACAAAGATTTTGAAAGGATTATCCTTTCTAGGATTTCGCCAAAAATAAAATCTATCTTACTCAATGAACAGGCTGGATTTAGACCTACCATCAGAAATAACATCGACCTTAACATACAACAGGATACTTCCCCATCTCAAGCTCATCACCTTATCTCCAGATCTCCCATCTGGCTTGTGGAAATACCCAGTTGATGGCCCTCAGGAACTGGTGGAAAAGACCTTGGATTAAACAAAGTACTCGATCATAACTTCAAATGTCACACCTCCAGGATTCAATCTATCTCAACACCTCTGGAGTTAACTACACAGATTTAGGGCTGGATGAGGATACTGTGCCTGCTTACTACACGTGTGAAATTTCAATCACCCTTTTGCATGTATGGCACTGTGCAGACTATGCATCATATTACTGATGACTGCCCCCATGCTCTCTGTCTCTGGAGTCCTTGGAAATTTGCACTTACTCTCAAATAGAACCATCAGTTGGTCAGTTGAATATCAATCTGTATATTGTTTTGCTCATTAATTTCTTGTATTTGTACCCATATGTTAAATAAATAAATTCTAAACATTCAGATTTCCCTTCTTGGTCAGACCTACACTTTCAGCCTTTTGTGGCACAACTACATTTCGGTCATAGTTTCTGCAGCTGCCAAAAAACTTTGTGTACTCATTCACTCAAGACACTACATCACACCTTTATAGCTATTAACGATATATAAATCCTAAATCCACCCAACCATTGAATACTGTTCACACATTTGATGTGGTGTATCAAAATCCTCACTACGAATGCTTGATGCTATCCAGAAGAAGGCAATTTGGTTAATTAATGATCCTCCTCTCTCTCTCTCCCTCACACACAGATCCACTTCTTTCCCTTTCCCATAGATGTTCAGTTTTGACCTTATGCCTGCTCTACTGAATTGCCCACTATGATTTCTCCACTTTCCTCTACAAAAACAACAGCTACTGCTAACCAACTTCCTATAGTATATTTAGTACTAGTATAGTATATTTGTATTGTCGGTGGGCTAAAGAATTTTTTTCTATGTTTATCAATTTCATGTGTTTTTTATTTATTTTTACATACTCTAGAAATCCTGCACTAGAAATTGAACTTTTTCAAGTCACTTCAGGACTCCAATAAGTGGAGTAGTGTTCTCACACCAGGCGATGAAATTCATCTCACACCTAAAGATAATCACAAACATCCATGTTCACAATGGGATTCAAACCCAATATCACCTGTTGGTTGTAGAATGGGTATGCTAACCACTTGGCCAACCAGGCCAGCAGATATGTCTACATTATCCTGCAAAAACAGAATGTAGACAATTTGCTGCTTAATTAACAAAGTTAAGCAAGCAGCAAATTTTTAATCAGCTTTAAGTAAGTAAATTTCTTTGTTAAGTAAGCAGCATAATGGTGATAATGTTGTGATGGCTTTGGACATACTGCAGGACTTTGTTGCAACAAATATAGAAATGTAGCTATATAAAGTTAGTTAATTACGTGAATAAGAAGCAAATAAGGAGGCAGCAAAGTTTCCCCTTGAAACCTGGGCTTTTCGTCCCACAACACAGCAAACTGACCAGAAGAACATACACATATATGGACATAACGCACTGGTCTCAGCTAGTTGCTTTGGCCATACATACAAAACAAACAAACAAGAATTATACAAAAGGCATTTTCTGTCTAATTTAAGCAAATACAACTGCTACAGTTGGCCGAGTGGTTAGCATACCCATTCTACAACCAACAGGTGATATTAGGTTTGAATCCCATTGTGAACATGGATGTTTGTGATTATCTTTAGGTGGGAGATGATTTCATCGCCTGGTGTGAGACCACCACCCCACTTATTGGAGCCCTGAAGTGACTTGAAAAAGTTCCATGTTTGGTTTCTAGAGCAGGATTTCTGGAGTATATAAAAAATAAATAAGAAACCAAATAGATGGCAACACTATCAGCAAGAGATTTTTTTCTAAGTTGGTACATCTGTCATAAGCATCCATATGAAATTGCAGTTCATTCTATCAAGTAGTTTGTTTCAGACGGCTGAAGCAAAAGTGTTGTCTGTATCCCTTGAAGTGGATAAAATTGAGTATTGTGTGGTTATAAAATTCTTTGTAAAAGAAGGTTTAATGCCAAAAGAAATTCATTTGAAGATCATAAATGTTTATGGGCACTATTCTCCTTCATTTTCGATAATTAAGAAATGGGCTGTCATTTTTAAACGTGGCCATACCAGCCTTGAAGATGATCCACATGAAGGATGTCCAAAAAGTGTAACAACACCAGAAATCATTGATCTAGTGCATCATATGGTATTGGATGACTGGCGATTCGAAGTGCATGAAATTGCCAAGACTATAGGCATTTCAAAAGAATATGTAGGATATATTTTGCATGAAGAATTGCAAATGAAAATGCTTTGTGCAAGATGGGTGCAGAGCTTGTTCACAGCAGATCAAAAACGCACTTGCATGAAAGTCTCTGAAGAGTGCTTGGAGCGTTTTAACAAGAATAAAACTCATTTTGTGAGTCGATTTATTACTGTGGATGAGACTTGGATTCACCATTACACGCTAGAATACAAACAAAAGTCAAAACAGTGGACAGAAGCTGGTTGTTTCTGTGCACTGTTTCTGTCTTTCAAACATCACTGGAATAAATGTACAGGTATCACTCGATTAACGCGGTTAATTAATCCCTCGACGTTACCGCATATATCAAAATCAGGTTAATCAAATCTAATAATCCATGGTAAAAAGAACAATTCGTCCCTGATCGATTACTGTACTAATAGTTCGTTTTATGCGGTACTCTTTTAGGAAAGATAAAAAATGAATGCAAAGTAAATGTTTAAGAAATATTTGTACCTACATTAGTTACTGCAATTTTTTTTAATCAAAAGAAGTTATAAAGTCGGAACAGTTTTAGTTTTTTTCTTATCGGCATAAATTCTACGATAACAAGCAAAATGACTCTCCAGACCTTGGCAAACAAGCATTCTTCAATTAACATCTGGATCCATATCCATTACTTGCTGCTTAAGCGATTCTAAACTGCAAAATATTCCATCCAGTTCTTTGACTGTTATTTCCTTTGGAACTTCAACTTCACATTCCATTTGTTCGTTGTCTTCATATGTATGTTGTTCAATTTCAAGAAGATCATTTGAAATCTTTTGAATTTGAATCCAATAATTCTTTAACATATTCTGCATCAACACCATCAAAACCGAGGTCTTCACCAATTGCAACAATTTCTTTGACTACGTTGTTCACAGGATTTTGAAAACAACCTAAGTCATTAGTGCATTCTGGCAGAAGGTTTTTCCAAACAGCTTTCATGCAACTAGAAGCACTTGCTTCCACAAGTCATGAATGTTCTCAATTGCGTGTTTAATGTTAAATTTTTTTCAAAATTCATGGAACGTAATCGCATTTTCTCCCATTGTTGTTTCTACTGCCTTTGAGAATGTCGTTTTAAGAAAATAGGCCTTGAAAGTTGCAATGATGCCCATGTCCATGTCCATGGGTTGTAGCAATGATGTTGTATTTGGTGGGAAAAATAAAACTTTCACATTCTCACACAGATCATTAAGAGAATTTGGATGACCACGAGGCTAGCAGCCTCGTGGCATGAGCATGATTTTGCGTGATAAATGTAAAGGCGCGTTAATCAAAACTCTTGCCGAAAATATCAAGAGATTGCTGCAATTAATTTCGCCACAATAATCAAATCTGCGTTAAGCAAAATCACGTTAAGCAAGGGATACCTGTATTAGTCTTAAGAGAGATTATGTTGAAAAATAAAAATAATTTTGAAATTATAAATTCGTGTTTTCCTTGTTAGGCAGACAACTTTTCAGGCAACACCCTTGTATAATCCTATGTTGCGAATCAACATAATTCCTTTCCTAATAGTAAAAGCTTTTTCTCTATTGGAGATATATATCCCTAAAAAATAACATCAAATTAATTATTCTGTATCATAACAAATAGGAAAATTTTTAACCATCCGTCACATAAACAGTAGGTTTATAAGTGTCATAAAAAAAAAGTAGTGAATCATGGATACTCCCAAACTATACATCAGTGAAGTATAGATGCTCAGACGTGAATCTCATGTCTGAGCATCTATACTTCACTTTTTATTCCTAAAATTAGGAATAAAAAAATTATATAAAAAAAAAAATATGCAGAATAAAGAGGCATATACAGACTATGGAGTCCACTTCAAATTATGTGATACAATGAACTAACAGAGTTCAAATTAAGTGGAATTTATTAGGGAAATTATTATATAACATAATTATTACATAACACCTCAATGGACTTCAAGAACTCATCATGAAGACTACCACCTTCCACAGTCTAATATCACATGATACATTGAATTATCAGAGTTCAAATTGTATATTTAAAATAAAAGTGAATAATTCTGCATGAATCACCAGTCACGATGAAGTAAAATGAAATTACTAGTATTAGTAGAATTACATGCCACCTTGATAGAGTCCAAGAACTGATCACGGAGTTCGCTCTGCACTACAATCCACTATCCAACATCACTTGATCAGTGATCTATTTTTCAACCTGATTATACTAAAAGAACAAAAAAATTACTGAATAAGATAGTTTTAGATGATTACGAGAATTAAAACAATTCTCTTATCAGACTTATCCACAAGCTGATAAGAGAACTGTTACTACTTCTGCACTTATTTCTCTCCAACCCCTTATAGATTATGTGATAGATTGTAATAACAGTTCTCTTCTCAGAGTCATGCAAAAACCAACAACAGAACTGTTACTACTTTTGCTCTCATATTACTCTGAGGACAGGAAATTCCATCATCTCTCCTGTGTGAGACTGATATAAATATAAAACTTATTAAACTACCTGTCTTTCCCCAGTCTAACTTTGCTAATGCTTCTGAAGATTGCTGTTGAATTTTCAGTTTCAACTCTTCTTTCTTGTCTTCCAGCTCCCTTTGTTTACATAGCAGGTTATTAATAATTCCCTGCACTCGAGTCAGTTCTTTTTCAACAGCTGCCAGTTCTTGCTCTGCATCTGAATATAAACAATTTACAGACCATGAAATATGACAACAACACTATTATAGAAATATCCAGAATTAAAAAAAATAAGCAATTACTGGGTTTATCAAAGCAAAGCATATTTATTTATTTACAATTAATATATAACATATATTGTTAGTGTGGACAGGTTATGGATTTCTTTAAAAATATTTTATTTACTTTTTTACATACTCTGGAAACCTTACTCGAAACATGAAAACATATTCAAGTTATTCAGGTCTCCAAATATGCAGAATAGTGGTCTCACACTGGAGTGATAAAATTTGTCTCGCCTAAAGACAGTGACAAACATCCATGCCCAGGGAGGGATTCAAACCTGCTGCCTGTTTGCTGCAAAGAAGGTATACCAACTACTAATAACCAAGCAGGAAATATATAAATGAAAATCAACTTGTTTTCTTTATATCTGAATTAAATACTTTTAATCATGTTAATATATCACTCCTCATGCACTTTGTATCATCTGTGATATGTCAAAATAATAATATCAATGGCATTTCAATTTTAATATACACTTTGCCTCCATGGCAACCCTCATATGAATACATATCATGGTTGGTTGTGTAGTTAAAGACTAATTCTGCCAACAACTTGGATCCAAATTCAAGTTTGTTATAACTACTAAACAATCATATAAAAACAGCAATAATTATACTCAGTTTGAGGTGAAATTTCTGAGGAGAAAAAAAAAAAACTCCGATACCAATTTTTAGTTACATAAAATTTTGAATAGAATTTTGGAAGAATAATTACAGATAAATTTGTCTAAGATAAACTTCTCTGAGGAAGTATTTTGAATGTGTCTTAAAGTTATGCAAAATATTAAAGTATGTTTTTTTTCAGGCAAGAGTTTATTTCAGCTCAAAAGCAAGTGTTTAACTGTTCCTTTTTTAAACTATAATACAAAGTGAAAAAAAATTGTAAAGTTTTACTATAGTAAGAAACTTTAACAGTTAATGAGATACAGTTGACTTTCAGTATAACTTTACAACAAACTTGTAAAGATCATAGGAATAGTTTGTTATAATAAAGTTCTCTTGGTAGAGCACTGTATCTATGGAGCTTTGGTCAGGACGTTCCCATAATATGTTATAGTGAGTAAGTTTTGTGGTGTTTGCTATAATGAGAGTTGACTGCATTAACACTATAACAAAAGTTATACCATTCTTAGGATCAAACTGTGAACAAGTTAGGACAATCCTTTATACAATCATCATCATTAAATTCCTGACATTTACCCTCAAGGGATGTACAGGATATGATAGTACTACATGAAAAATTTGCATCATTACTAACTTCCTATCTACAATTTTCCTCCAAATCAGTCTGTTACTTGTCAAGACTCCAACATTATCAGATCTTATATTTCTATTGCCTAAGGCACTTTGTACCGTATCCATCGACCTATATCTTGGTCTTCCTCTGGGTTGTATTCCTGACAACCTGGCAGAGAACACTTGTTTTGCTAATCTTATCTCGCCCATTCTGTTTAAGTGACCATACCACCTAAGATTAGCTCTGCTAACGCATTCCTGGATGCTGACAATGTCAAGTTCTTTCCTAATATCCTCGTTTTTAATATGATATTGCCATTGATGCCATCTGTTCATGCCTCTAATCTTTCTCAGGACTCTCATATCTGTGGTCTCTAGTCTTTGGTCAAGTGTTTTACTTCTGACCCAGCTCTCAGATCCATAAGTTAAAACTGGTTGATCTCTCAATTATTTGGCTGCTCTGGAAACTCAATTTGATAGTCATTTAACTGAGGGTATGATTAATTAAATGTAGTTGCAAGAGTTTGACATGCTACGCTATTCAGGAAATAGTTACCCTGAAGGTTTGGTGATTTGAAGGTTGAATAACTGAGAGAGATCAATAACCTCTAACTCAAACCTAAGCAAAACAGTAGTTGTGCAGATATATATAAATAATAAATATAATTCTTAAATAACATGAAACAGCATTCTAGCAACAACTAAGTGATAACTAGTGAAATTTGAAAATGCACTATTATCTGTAATGAAGGACATAGAGGATGAAAAAAAAATAACTAAGTTGAAGCAACTTACCTGAACTCATACTGATAAGTACCTCCACTTTCTATTCAGATATGGTATTCATGTCAATCTGAAAAGTATTTTTTAAATCAGTTATACAGTTCCACATTCAATGCAATTACATTTATATTAATTATTCTATTTCAAATAAGAATATTCAAATTGTCCTACTCAATAGAAGGTAAATAATTATAACTAGCCAGCTTGGATGGCTGAGTGGTTAGCATTACTGTTTTCCAACCAAGAGGTTGAATCCCACCATGGGTATAGATGTTTGCGATTGTCTTTAGGTGGGAGATGAATTTCATCACCAAGTATGAGACCACCACCTCACTTATTGGCCATCTGAAATGGCTTGAAAAAGTTCCATATTTAGTCTCAGCAGGGTTTCCAGATGAGAGAAATAAAACTGGTTACAAAAAAACTTATTCTAAATTAAAGATACCAAGAAATTATATACTTGATCTAATCCATCATCCAAGTGTAAGCAAACAAAGTTTGCGTCTGAAGTATCTTTCAGGACTGGGCAACTCGTGGCAAAGGTGGCATAACTTCTCATCACTTGCCTCAGTATCCCATAATGCAAATCACACCTCCTTGCTGACATGTATAATGGCATGCATTAAGGGAAGGGTCACTACCTAGACCGGAAGTTATACCCTTTACCACGAATTGCCCCAGTCCTGAAAGATAATTCATGCACAAACTTTGTTTGCTTACACTTGGATAATGGATTAAACCAAGTATATAATTCTTGGTATCTTTAATTTATAATATAACCAAGTGAAAAACTTTCAACAATAAAACTTATTCCATCCACAGTACAAATGTTCTATAGATTTACTAATAAACTTTCATGAGTAAGAATTCATCATCATCATCAAATTCCTGCCATGTACCCTCGAGGGGGTGTACAGGATATGATAGTACTACATGAAAAATTTACATCATTACTAACTTCCTATACAATTTTCCTCCAAATCAGTCTGTTACTTGTCAAGACTCCAACATTATCAGATCTTTATTTCTATCATCTAAGGCACTTCGTACCGTATCAATCCACCTATATCTTGGTCTTCCTCTGGGTTGTATTCCTGCCAACCTGGCAGAGAACACTTGTTTTGCTAATCTTTCTTCGCCCATTCAGTTTAAGTGACCATACCACCTGAGATTAGCTCTGCTAATGCATTCCTGGATGCTGACAATGTAAAGTTCTTTACTAATATCCTCGTCTTTAATATGATGTTGACATTGATTCCATCTGTTCATGCCTCTAATCTTTCTCAGGTCTCTCATATCTGCGGTCTCTAGTCTTTGGTCAAGTGTTTTACTTCTGAACCCGCTCTGAGATTGATAAGTTAAAACCGGTTTGAACCCTGTCTTGTATACAGCTAATTTAGCATTCCGACTAATTTCTCTCTTATTCCATGTGAATTTATTCTGTTGATTTCCTACCATACCAACTTTGTTGATTCTGTTGCCTATTTCCATATTTAATTTACCATCTTCACTAAAAATTGTGCCTAAGTAGCTGAAATGTTTTACTTGTTCCACAGGTTCTCCGTTCACAACGCAGCTGACATTTTCAACGATTCTGCCTATTTTCATTCTTTGTCTTTTTATTGCCGACCTTCATACCATATCTATTACAACAGTTATTCAATTTAGTCAGGGAATCTTGCAGACTTGTAGTGGATTTATTTTGAAGTATAACATCGTCCGCATAAAGCAGTGGTTCCCAACCCATGGGTCACGACCCCAAATAGGGTCGCAAAGGGTTTTCTGTGGGGTAGGCGGGCAGTGGTGAGCTATGAAAATTTTAAAAAGGGAAAACAAAAAATCACATCATCACATCCTCCACAGAGATTTGTTTGCGTAAACATGTCACGATCTTTCATTCGTCGGGTTAGGTTGTCGTCAGGTCCAGGTTCGTGCACAGTTCGGCGATTGGCTCTATGAATGCGGGCTCGGCTTGTGATTGGTCGATTCTTAGTGATACATGTGCACTGAGTGCCTTGCCTTGTTTCTTGCGGGTGGCAACGGTTTTTCTTCGATACCAGCGAATTCTGCGAAATATAAAAAATTATATGTCGACATGAATCGAATGATCCCGCTTCCAGGAATCTGATGCCCAGCACACTGTGTTATTTCCCTTTTTTTTGGCCAGCCAATAGCAAACAACCACGAGCTGAGCAGTGCTGTAAGGTCCAGATACCGTAGTCATGACTGTAGCAGCCCCAACAGCTCCAGACTACGTAGCTAAACTCAATCAAAATATAATCTGCAGATCGGTCTTTTCACTCGTCACCGTCCCGATAACGCTATTTAGAAAGGTATGCAAAATTATTTTTTAATTTTTTTATGAATTAAAACCACTTAACGTCCAGGTACGTAATTTTTGCATTTATCACACAAAAGCAGATATCTGAATTAGGTAATTGTAATTTCATGTAGTTGTTTTGTAACTAAAATTACTGCCCATAATATTACGGATGTGGATTTAACAGTGTTTGATTTACATTTTAAAGTGTACATTTGAAAATATTTTTTTGAAATAAATGTTTCAAGCAACTTTATTGTCTTCAATAGTATTTTTTATAAATTCAATAAAATAAATGGTTTTTTAGCCAGTTTTTTTGCTAATTAATTGGAACCTTAAGTGTGAAAGTTCAAATAAATGTTTTTGCTTTACCTTTACTTTTAATAATTATTTGAACGGTTTTGTTACATTATTTGTGCACATTTGTATTATATTATTTAAATTGTTTCAAATATATATTTTCAGAAATCCCTCCCCATGGAAAGATAAAGTAAATATTCAGAAGATTTTTTGAAATATGGCTTTACTTATGATGAACTTTTTTTTGACCACTAGTATTAAAATTAAACTTATTTTGTAAGCTAGCCAAGTAAATAATAGTTTAATATCCAATGTTTCACTAACTAATACCTGTCAGCATTTTCAAAGGAATACACTGGTAGGCGACAGAAAGTAACAAAAACTAGGAAACTAACCGACAATTCTAAATATTGTCGTGATAACTTTATATAATTTTTAGAATTGTCGGTTAGTTTCCTAGTTTTTGATACTTTCTATCGCCTACCAGTGTATTCCTTTGAAAATGCTGACAGATATTAGTCAGTGAAACATTGGATATTAAACTATTATTTACTTCGCTAGCTTATAAAATAAGTCTTTAATCATGGCTTTACTTACTTGACTAACAATGGAATAGTGAAGCCACAATGCATTTTGTGCAAAGTTGTTCTCAGTGTTGAGTCTATGAAACCGTCAAAACTTTTACGTCACTTACATATAAAGCATTTTGAACGTTCTAAAAAGGATTTAGAGTTTTTTCGTCGGTATGAAACTAGTTGCAAACGTGAGAGATTTGATCAAACAGGAATCTTACATCAAGAATGGACAGCATTACTGCAAGCATCATATGAAGTAGCATTGGAAATTGCCAAGCAAAAAAACCTCACATAATTGGAGAAATGCTCATAAAACCTTGCATGTTGAAGATGGTAAAGTTAATTCTTGGGGTTTCCAGCGAAGTAAAGATGCAATGAATATCTCTGTCTAATAATACTATTCAAAGGCATATAGCAGACATGTCCATGGACATTAAAGAGCAGATTTTGAATGAAATCAAAGTTTCATCATTGTTTTCTTTTCAACTAGATGAGTCAATGGACGTAAGTTCATGTTCTCAGCTGCTTGTCTTCGTGAAATATATTCATTCAGAAGGCATCAAAGAAGAGTTACTATTTTGTAGTGTACTTAAAACTACTTCAAAAGGAGAAGATATTATAGAGAAGATAAATAACTTTTTTGTGACTGGAGGACTAGAATGGAAAAACGTCTGTGGAGTTTATACGGATGGAGCACCAGCCATGCTAGGGTCTAAGTCTGGTTTTCAGAAAAGAGTAAAAGAACTTGCTCCCCTAACAAAGAGAATCCACTGCATGATTCACCGGTATGCTCTTGCCTGTAAGACTCTTCCAGCTCCCCTGCAAGAAGCACTTGATTCGGTGATCAAAATTGTAAATTACATCAAATCTGGAGCTCTTAACAGCCATCTGTTTAAACAGATGTGTAAAGACATGAATGCTGATCATGAGGTTCTTTTTTTCTATACTGCTATACGATGGTTATCAAAAGGAAATGTGGTCAATCGTTTTTTCGAGTTGAAAGAAGAAATCAAGTTATTCCTTGAAGTGCAAGGGAAATGACAAATCACATGAACTTGCAGCCTATTTTAATGATGAAGCTTGGTTGAGAAGAATTGCTTACCTAGCAGACATATTAGAACAGCAAAATAGGCTTAACCTGAAACTCCAAGGAAAGGAAACAACTATTATCGAATTTCAAGATAATCTCAGGACATTTATATCCAAACTCCAGAACTGGCGAAGAAAAGTAAATCTAGGAAACATGTTTGAGAAACTGTGCAGCATGGTAGACGAATCGGAAGGCGAAATAAATGGCAATTTGAAAGAAGAGATTACTGGGAATCTCGATTCTCTTGAAAACGAACTCCAGCGTTATTTCCCTGTGCTGACAGAAGAAGCTGCTGCGCTGGTACGAAATCTGTTCTCTGCTTCCCTCGATGTTGCCAGCATCCCCGATGAAGTACAAGATGAATTCTTGGATCTGCGGAACGATTCCTCGGCATGCAACTTATTTGATGAAAAACTGCTGACTCAATTCTGGTGTGCTATGTATTAGTCATATCCAAATATCACCATGCTTGCGTTTCGAGTTTTACTCCCCTTTGTATCTACATATCTCTGTGAGAGTGTATTTTCAATTGAAACCCAAAACAAGAAACAGAATAAATGTTGAGAATGACATGAGGTTGGCATTAACGAAAACTCAACCGCGAATTTTTAAGCTTGTTAATGAGTTACAATTTCAATAATCGCATTAAATATGTCACAAGTCAACATTATTTTGAATTATATTATACTGAAAAATCTAATTTCAATGTGTTTTCATTTACCCTATTAAAAAGCCTATTTTTAATGTATTGGGTCTGCAGGTCACTTTGCCTCCATAAAATGGGGTCGCGACTCGAAAAAGGTTGGGAACCGCTGCATAAAGCAAAGATCTGACATTAACATCTCCAATTTTGATATCATGTTTAATACCGCTTTCCTTCATAATGTGATCCATATAGATAATGAATAACAGAGGGAATAATGTACATCCTTGTCTCACACCAAATTTAACATTAAAGCATCTTCCTGTACTTCCTTCAATTCTAACTGCTGACTTACAACTCAAAAAAATATTTGATATAATATCCCATTGACAAAATATAATTGTAGCGTATTGAATAGCTTCTCTCTTGACACCTTGTCATATGGCTTTTCCAGATCGAGAAAATTTAAATACAGATCTCTGTTATATTCCCATGATTTCTCAATTATTTGTCGTAAAGTGAAGATCTGATCCTGACAGCCTCAATTTGGCCTGAATCCAGCTTGCTCTTCACTAAGCGTTTCTTCCACAATTCTTCTCTACTGTTTCTCAAGTATACTTGCATAAATCTTACCAAGAACACTCAGTAGAGAAATACCTCTGTAATTCTCGTATTCAGTTTTATTTCCCTTTTTATATATGGGTACTATAAGAGCTCTATTCCAATAATCTGGAATTTGTCCCTCTGTCCTTCCAAACTATGCAGTGCAGTCACTGTAAAACTTTTATACCTTCATATTTGAGTATTTCTGGTCGAATATCATCTACTCCAGCTGCCTTTCACACATTTCAGAATATTTCTACTTCAAGTATCGAAGTGTATTGCTGATTGCATGTCTGCTGAGTGTTTTTTACTACTGTGCTGTCATCACTGCTTGTTTCATTTAGCAATTTTTCAAAGTAATTACTCCATACATCAAGGATATCTTTTTCTCCAGTTTTTCATGTCACCTTTATCATCTCTAACTCCTTTTACAGCACTCTTTCCTCCATTTCTGAGATTCTCCAACAATCTCCAGAATATCTTGCCAACGTCCTCCCATGACTTTTGTTTAGCTAGTTTTACACAGTGTTTAGCTTTCTTACATTTGTCTCTGTATTCTCTAAGAGCACAAGCTGACTTATTTGCAGGAACTTTTGATATGCTTTCTTCTTTTCCTTCACTGCCTCTTTAACTTCCTGTGTCCACCATGGAGTTCTCATTTTTCTATCCTTGCAGACAACCTCACCACATGCCTCTCTGGCTGAATCAATCAGGGTTTTCTTCAAGGCTTGCCACTGAATCTCCGAGGTTTGGTTCCTGTTCTCAAACTCTTTCATTTTTTTTTTCAACAATCTTTGCGTATTTTAGTCTACAGTTCACATCTGAGAGCTACTCAACTTTTATTTGCTTTAAAACTTTCTTTCATTCTTCTTTTCAATATGAAATTCAATTTTCACCTGTTCAAGACTAAATAGTGATCACTTCCAATTTCAAATCCTCTGTACACTCTGGTGTCCTGCACCAGTAAGAAAACATCACTATCCACAATAGCATAGTCAACGAGACTTTTCTTATTCCTTGCCTCTTCTCACCATGTGAATTTGTGGCCATTTTTATGTAGGAACATGGTGTTAGTAATAACCAGTCTATGTCCTGAGCAGAAATCCAACAGGTATTTGCCATTATTAGTAGCTTTGCTGTTTTCTCCAAATTTTCCCAAAATATTTTTGAATGTCTGACAATCATTTCCTACTCTGCTATTTAGATCCAAACAAGGACCAACTTTTCCTTTTTTGTTGTGTCAGTTGTTTCTCTAGAGCCTCAAAATATTCCTCCACTTCTACCTTAGTAGAACCTTCTGTGGGACCAGAGGCACAAATAAGTCTCATTGTCTAGTTCCCCATTCTGATATTTGCACAATCACGCTACTTGAGACTGCATGCTATTCAAGAAGATTAGCCTCATATTTAGTGTTGAATACTATCACCACTCCTTCTTTTCCTTGATTGTCATTGCCTGAATAACATTTTGTATTGCTCAGAAAGATCTCACTAGTTTTTGTCTTTTTTGTTTCAGTCACCCCTATTATGTTGATCTGGTACTTATCTAATTCCTCAGCTAGCTCTATTTCTTTGCCATTCAGGCTTCTTATGTTGATAATACTGATCTTTAACTCTTGGTGATGTTGAGTTGGGGTGTGTTTTCAGATTTGTTCCAGTAGCTGACTTTTTGCTGTTCGCCCTGGTTCCCGGGTGAAAACAACGAGGTCCTTGTTTAACCAGGCGACGTCCCAGCCGGCATGAAATTTTGTCATGTTGTACCATCATTTTGTATTTTGATTTAAGCCAATAAGAATACAATTTGGTCGGATAAATCCCAAATTGCCAGCCCATCCTCATTCGTTCAGTATCCAGGTAGATACCCAATGGGGTGCATCATGAGAAGGCGAGGATTGAACATTATATATATATATACCATATTTTTCCGTGTTATAGACTATACTTTTTTCTAAAATTTTTAGACCAAAAATTGGGGGTCATCTTATACATTGGGGGTAACCTGTTGAGAGACCCGCTGTTGACGTGGAGAAATTGCTGGTACCTTGTCTCCGTGAACAGGCTTCCACCAATTACTAGCCTTCGTTAACTCTGTCGAATGACATCATTAACTGCTTATTTTGAATAAACCAATCAGAACTCTGAAAGCCTTCATACGTCTGCAATTTGGTGGCGGGGTAAGTTAATGCATTAACAATATTTTGAGCACTAGCCCATAAAAATGTCAGAAAATAAAAACTGATTGTCATATTCTTCAAAATTCAAGTTAAAAGTCATCAATTATGCAAAAGAACATGGAAATAAAGCTTCGGAGAGACAGTTTGGACCTCCTCCTCCTACTGAGTAGACAGTGGAGAAAACAGAAAGAGCAATTACTCAAGATGCTAAAAAAAGAAGAGGGCCTTAAGAAGAAAACCAGAAACTTGGTCAAACTTGGAGCAGAGGCTTAAGACTTGGATTATGGAGCAGCACTAGAGTGGGATATGTGTGTTAACCAAGCTTATCAATATGAGGCAAAAAGATTTGCAAGAGAAATGAATATTGTTGATTTCACAGGAAAGGCAAAATGGTGATTCAACTTCATGAGGAGAGAAGGATTGGCCATGAGAACACGAACCAAGTTAGCCGAGAAAATGCATCTTAGTATGTATCTTAAAAATATTACCTAATTACTAAATATACTTTGAATATTTAAGAAAAATATCAAATATGTTCTGTTTTATGTTTAAAAATTTTATTTCTTAATTTTGGGTTCGTCTTATACACAGAAAAAAAAAAAAAAAATTATATATATACATATATATATATATACAGTCATCCCTTGACTTACGTCCGTGATTCCATAATGGAATAAATAACATTTTTGACTATACTTTCGAACAAGACGCGAGTGTAAAACAAAAAGGGTTTTTATTTAGCAACAATGCGGTGGCAACAACGCATTTAGCGGCAATCTCCCTCGGCAGTCAGTACTTGGCTTCAACAGTTCCTTTGGTGATTTTGTGTTTGAAAAATAAAGAGGTGAGCAATTGATCTTGAAACGAAGTTGCAAGTTCAACGATAGTGAAGAATCAATGATAAGTCCTATCAGTGATTAGAAAAGCTACTTGCATGATGCGCAGAGGACCTGAACCAAAAGCACATACCTCTTAGCACTATAACCATAATCGCTAAGGCACTAAATCTCTTCAGCATGTTGAAGGAGAAAGCCGGACCTGATTATGACTACGAATTCAATGCTTCTTCTGGGTGGTTCATGAGATTCAAGCAGCATTTTGTACTGCATAATGCGAAAATGCATGGTAAATCTGCAAGTTCCGATGAGAAGCCTACCAAGGAGTTTGTCGAGAAATTGGATCAAATTATTAAGGGGGAAAATTATCTGTGACAGCAAATATTTAATATGGATGAGACCTCCTTGTTTTGGAAAAAAATGTCCGAGCAGATATTCATCCACCTAAAGCTAAAATCTATACCTGGGTTTCGAAGTGCTTAAAGACCGCATTACGATTATGTTATGGGGTAATGTGGCTGGATATAAACTGAAACCACTGTCGATATGGCATAGTGAGAATCCACGAGCCTTCAAAAGCATTAGCAAGCATACTCTTCCAGTCCATTATCGGAGCAATAAGAGGTTGTGGATGACTCAAAAATTGTTTGCAGATGCCTTAATCAATTATTATGCGAGTGAAATGGAAATCTATTGTGTGAAATAAAATGTAGAATTTAAAATTTTATTAATTCTAGATAATGCTCCAGGTCATCCGTCTTATATCGGTGATTATCACCAAGTTAAGGTCATGTTTTTCTCTCCAAACACTACTTCACTGATCAAGCAATGGATCAGGGAGTTCTAGTAATGTTTAAGATTTATTATCTACAGAGAACTTTTTCACAAGCCATTTCTGCTGATGAAGGAAATGACCGGACTCCCATGCAATTCTGGAAAGCATTCAATATTTATCATGCTATTAAAAATATTACTGTAGTTTGGGATGAAGTGATCTCTTAATGTATGAGTGGCATATGGAAAAATACATTAAAAACGTCTGTGCATGATTTTGGAAGTTTTGAAAAAAATGAAGATTTTTGTAAATTGAGTGAAGACATAGTGAGCTTAGCAAACAACCTGAATCTCGAAGTGAATGATGATGACATAGTTCAACTCATATGAACTACCACTGAAGAGTTGACCAACGAAGAATTGGTCGAACTGGAGGAACAACATGTTGCAGAAGAGGAAAGATGACAAAAGGAAGAGGAAAAAGAGAAACGAGAGGTAGTTAAACAATTCACAGTGAAATGTCTTGCAGGAATGTTCTCTGCAGTTAGCGATGTTCTCAAAATAGTTGAAGACATGGACTTTCTACTAACGCTACTTATTAGTAGAAAGGGAAGTACATAATGCGTTTGCTTGCTATAAACAAATTTATGATGAAAAGAAGACGAGGATTAAGCAAAACGCATCAGACATTTATATATATAAAGAAAGGTTACACCAGAAGAGCCGCAGCCTGGTCCTTCACATAGGGAAGATAATGAAGATGTGATTGTGGAGGAATATTTGGGTGATTACTCTCCTGTTTTATAGTGGCAGTAATGCACAGTACAGTTTTATAAGGTTGAAATACAAAGTACAGAACAGTCGGTGGATTACCAATTAAATTGTTGCCATGCCAGAAGATTAATATTAATAAAATAAATTATTCTTAAAAACTATTTTATTGATGGTTGCATAAGATAAGAATCTCCCAAACTTTTGGGGGAGAGACAGTCATTTAGATTCAAATTCGGCCAATGTAAAAGGGCTTCGCAACTTTCTTTGAAAAGACGTTCATATTTAAACCTGCATCTGTGGAGAAGACAAGTTTTATCCCACTGGATATTATCTTTAGTGTCAATGCTATGTTTTGCTAGACCAGACTTATAAGTTTCATGTATTCGATATAATACTGATGTTCCTTTATTCTTTTTTCCACAGAACGGCCTGTTTGTCCATAGTATGATAAATTGCATTCACATGGTATCTGGTAAACACCAGCTAATGATAGAGGTGCCATTTTATCTTTTGTAGATGGCAACAAGTGAGAAATTTTGTTGATAGGAAAATATGTGGGAAGAAGATGATGATACTTCAAAATTCTGCCAATAGGTTCTGAGATGCCTGGAATATAAGGGAGTGGAACTATGAGGTCTGTAGAAGAATCCTGAGGTGTTGGAATATAGGAGTCAATTATCTGCTGGATTTGATTAGGGTTGTAACCATTAGATTATATTAACTTTTTTTTTATAGTGAAAAGTTCTTGTTGTAAGCTTAATGGGGAGGAGCACACTTTATGTGCTCTGATAATGCCAATATTTTGGGAGGTAGGATGAGCAGACTTTTGATGAATGTATCTGCCAGTAAAGGTAGGTGTCTATCAAAAAAGACAAGTGATGACAAAGTACCAGCAGATGTGCGTATAAGGAGGATGTCCAAGAATGGTAAACTACCAGACTTTTCTTTTTCCATGGTGAACTGAATGCGTGGGTGAAGGCTATTTATCTGTTGCAGAAAAGTGGTAACTCTTCAGCATGTGGCCAAATAGCAAAGACATCATCGACATAACAAAACCAAAGAGAGGGTGGAGATGGATGGACAAAAACAAGGTGTCTTACAGATGTTTCAAAAAATAGTTTGCCAAAGGTGGAGACAGAGGCCTACCCATGGCAGTACCTTCAACTTGTTTGTAGATCTTGTTTTTCCAGCTGAAATATCCTGAATGTACAACAAATTCAAAAATCTTTGCAAAATATTTCTACCTTTAATTCATTCAAGTTATTACTGTTAGTTTTATATGTGTTAAGTTATTAATTTCATTATGCCACATGTACCTCTAAAGATTATACTTATTACATTATAGGGGTAAGTCCCTAACCCTTATAACTCTTTTGATTTAATGTATGGACTTACGTCCGAACTGACTTACATCCTGCCTGATAGAAGAGAAGCCTGACATAACTCGAGGGATGACTGTATATATATATATATATATATCAGCCAATGAATGTGGTTTATGATCACCAGCAGTTTCACTTTGTATAACTGTCAATGATATAAATGCACAGCAGTGCCGTAGCTAGCAGGGTGTGGAGGGGGGGGGGACAGTCCGTCCCGGGCGGCACTTTGAACCTTTTGAACTTTTGCAGTTGATTCTAAAATACAGTCTCGAAAACTCAGTTCCAAATATTGTAATACTACTGCGAATTTTCCTCAGAATTGCTGTAAGTGTTGCTGGTTGTGAGAGAAGTTTTTCTAAAAAAAATTGATTAAGAATTACCTACATTAATATGAAATAGACTTTGCCAATTTCATAGATGAATTTGCTAACAGAAAAGCAAGAAAACTAACATTTTAGAATGTTGAAATTAAAGTTTTACTTCAAAAATAAACACAGTGCCTTAATTTATTTCCCTATACATCATTTTGACTTTTTGTAGTATTTTTGGTGTGTATTGAGAGGGGTGGCAAACTCATGGACCACCCTGGGCGGCAACAGCTCTAGTTATGCCACTGATGCACAGCACTCCAGAATACAACTTTAATCTACTAGACACAAAAAATCTTATTTACCCAACAACAACAACAACATTACTGGCTTGCTGGGTGAAGCATAAAATGCTTTTTATTTTCCCCTTTATCTGTGTCGAGAAGTTTGATGGGGGGAGGTTGTGAGTCTTATGCTCGCACTTTGTGAACTATGGAGTTAGCTCTGTTCTGCTGAAAGCAGGATTGCCTTAGGTCTTTTATGTTTGTGATAGTCATGTTCACTATAAATGGAAGCTTGTCTGATTAGTGGGTTGGGATGAGAATGTGCCTTGCTGGAGAACTTTTCCGCATGGTCATGAAGGAGAGAACAGATGTCAGGGATTCCAGTTTCTCTATGGATCTGCGTGTTTCTGACGAACCATGGGGCATCCAAGATCATCCGCAGGCATTTGTTTTGTATCCTCTGTAGTTTCCGGATGTTAGATTTGGATGTGTGACTCCATGCCGGGGATGCATATGTGATTACTGGTCGTATTATCATCTGATATAATAACAGTTTGTTGCGTTTATCCAATTTGCTGTTGCGATTGATCAGGGGATAGAGTTGGGCTATGGTTCTGGATGTCTTTGTGCCTATGAGCTTGATATGGCTGTTGAAATTTAGCTTTTTGTCTAGCTGTACTCCAAGGTATTTGGTTTCTGTCTGCCATGGTATCTTTTTACCGAGGAGTGGAATATCATCTTGGATGAAGGCTTTGCGTCTGGTGAATAGTATAGCTGAGCTTTTGACGGGGTTTACTTGTATCCTCCAGTCAGAGAACCATTTCTCTAGCTTTGTGATGGTATCCTGGAGATGACTGATCGCCAGGTGTGGGCGGAGAGATCTTGTCATTATGGCTGTGTCATCAGCATATAGGGCTGTGATGGTAGTCCTCAGGTTCTTATTTACCCAAGGTATCAGTCTACTTTATATATACTATATATTGTAATGGGGGGGTGTTTAAAAAAATGCTATGCTGACAAAACAAAGTAACACATTCTTTAATTTTCACTATACATTATGCCTAATTATACAGAATTATGTTTTCCTTTAATGCAGGTTTAAAATATATGCCACAACATAGCTCATTACAATTTAGTTTGTGCTTTCTTTTGTGTATTGTTCATTATTATTAATTATTATTTGTGACACCTCCAAGGAGTCCGAAGACTCATCGTGGGAGGACACCTACAGTACAACTCTCCATCCTCCACCACCAAAACCAATCATCTACATCAATGCCATCTACTGCTCATATATGCCACAACTAGTATTTTTAGCCTGTAAATTGAGTGTTCTCAAGAGCTGATTTGTCTGTATGCAGGATGAAAAACCCAAGTTTCCAGGAGAAAAAACCCTGCTACCTCCGTATAATGAAAGGTGAATTTATATAAATTCTCCATAAACAATCTGACATGAAAGAAAATAATACAATTCACAAAAACAAGAAAGCTGGTAGCATGTGGAGCCAGACTCACTTTTTACAATGCACTCAGTCACATTATCTGGTCTTTGACTTGTCTTTTGCAAGATAACTGTATTTCTTTAAATAACACTATTCAAAGCATTTAATTACAATAAGCCAATTCACATTGTGAGCTGTGATACATTATTTAATTCAATTGTACTAATTTTAATTTTTGTGTTTATAGCTTTTTTTTTGTTAATGACGTATTGTAAAAAATTACAAAAAATTACGTATTGTAAAAAAATAAAAAAATTTTTTTAAGAATATATTGTTTATTACATATGCCTTGTGTATAAACACATGTAAGGTAAATACTGAACTCAACAAATGCAATGAATTGATTAAAAATTTAGGAAAATGATAACTGCAATTTAATTTAAATGCATATATTATATGATATGAAAAACGGACTTGTTTTGCAATGAAAACTTAAATGTTTTTTCACACACTTCTAGTATATGAGATTTACCATTTTCAAGTAAAGTGCCATAACTCTAACACGTACAGCTGCTTATTTTTTAATCGCTTTACGAGTGAAACAGCAGGCATAATTGGTCGAGTGGTTAGTGTATCTGCTCTCCAGCCAAGAAACTGTGGGTTCGAATCCTGCCATGGGTACGGGTGTTTATGAGTAGAAAGGGAATCAGCAACCCTCCACTTCTAGGAGAAACTTCCCTCCTAAAACCTTAAGAGATCATGGAGTGACCATATGGCATCCATAGCCAAATGTGAATAACTGACATGACTGAAATAAAAAAACAGGAATTCTGCATAGCAGAGCATGTGTGGAGTGGAAAATAACACTATAATATTGCTGTGAGAGAAATATGGAGATTTTTGGAACTTGAAAGTGGATATCTATGAAGTCTTTTATAGAGAAAGAAAAATGTCTCAAAGTTACTGTTATGTTACAACAACAACAACAACAGAACAATTTTATGGAAGGAGGAGGAGATTGTGGCAAGTTGAGGTTTTAATTACCATGGGGGGGGGGAGGAAATAGTTTAGTCTTTCACATAGAAAGTAAAATAAACTTCTGGACTACTATAAAGGAGATAAAAGGAGGTAAGAATCAAATAACTCAAAGAATAATCAAATAATCAAACCAGTGATCAAATAACTAACTTCACAGTGAATGAGATGGTTTTTTTTAAAATGGTTCATTAAACAGATTAAACCCCCCCCCCCGGAAAAAAAAAAAATCGAAGGCATTTAGAATGAGACAGAAAATTCACTCGCCACTATGTCTCTGTTAACTTGCCTGTTTCTGGAGGCCTATAAATGCACATCAGGAAATTTACAAAATCCAGTGCACCTGCAACTTATCCTATATAGCAGAAACTGAAAGCTCAATTCCAATTACAAAAGACAAACCCAAATGCCACATTAAATTCCTTCACTATGATAAAACAGGCCTTTCTGACCACACACAGAATTAAGTGGAAACGCACTAGTTCCATACACTGCACCAGAACCTGGTTTAAAAGAAAATTCAAAGAAGCTTGTGAGATGTTGATTAATCATTATCTCACAAGCTTCTTTGAATTTTCATCTAAACAAGAATGACGAATTAGCAATTACAAGAGTCTGGAAGACCCATCTGCAACCCATATAGCATTGAGAAGAACATGATGGCAGAACCTTAACATGTTCTGTTAACCTTAGGTTAACAGAACTGCAGAGGTGCATTTGATGTAGTTCCATTTTTAATTTCTTTCTTTCTATTTTACTCTAATATTATATTATTCTTTTTATATATAAATTCTTTTATTTTATTCATTTTTTTTATTTATCTATTATTATTTCTTCTCACCATAGTTTAGCATAAATGGTTAACAAAACCGTTATATTATAGCATACTTATGACCTTGATATAGAGATCAAAATATCGTGTTATATTTCTTGATAGTAAAGTAACTGCTCTAACGTGTGGTTTTGTCTCTGTAAATTCTACACAATGAATGTTGACAACCATGTAACCTTGAAAAAAATAATATAAATGGATACAATTTCTAATGATAACCATGCAATTTAAACACAACAGTACTTGCTTCAGCAACCATGCTATTGTAACTGGCACTAATATAAGATCTCTGTAAAACTACTTTACAATAAACTGTGAAGATTTAGATTTACTCTGCCGATCAAGTGATCACTATATCACACATTCAATTCATACAGTGTTGTTATAATCCAGAAACTGCCAATTTTCATACAAAAATAAATAAATAATACTAATAAAATAAAATAAATCACTCCTTACTCTTCAGTCCTGTTCCATCCTATGAAGGTGAGTGACCTCCTCTGTATTTATCTGATTCCTATCACTAACTAATATCCCACTGTCCTTTCCTTCTATTTATCAACTGTAAATATAAGCAGCATCATACTATTTCATTAAATACCTGCAATAAAATGTAAATGCTATTATAAATATAATAGAAGTGAGTAAATAATAATTATTTACAAGCTCTAAATTAAAGATACCAAGAAATTATATACTTGGTTTAATCCTTTATCTAAGTGTGTAAACAAACAAAGTTTGTACCTGAAGTATTTTCAGGACTGGGGCATCTTGTATAAGGAAGGTAAGACTTCACATCACTTTTTTTTTTTAATTTTTATGTTGGGCCCATACACAGGAGGTTGATTGGTCAACCTATAGTACATTAGTACCATGTATGGGTAGTGGGTTGGGAAAGGAGAAATTTGTTTACATTTGATTTCAATGACTTTAAATTGTATTCCTTGGGAAACACAGCAGGTGGGAGACTTCCACAGTACAGCAGTTGCAGGGATGAAGGAAGGATGAAAAGAAACTTGTTCTGTTTGTTTCTAGGTGTACTGTGAAGGGATGTTGTGCAGCAGCTGCACGTGTTCCAACGAGCTTTGTACTGAGCGGAGGAATTATTGATGTTATTTCAGATGAGCATTTCCAATGGAAATATTTGTAGAATATACATACCACAGAGACCATACCTCTGTGTGAAAGTGAGGGGAGAGAGAGTTGGTAAGGGATGGATCACTGATAAGTCTAATTGCTCTCCTCTGTATTGAGTTGAGCATATTGAGAGAGCTTTGGGGGGGGGGGGGCACCCCATATGTGGGAGCAGTATTCAATAGCTGGGCAGATTTGTGATTTCTATAATGTTAGTAGCTGTTTGGGGGGTGAAGTAACATCTTGAGCGAAAGAGAAATCCTAGTTTTTTTTGAGGCTGAGGATGCAATGATTGTAATATGTTTATGCCAGGAGAGATTTGATGTGAGGGTGATTCCAAGAAGTGAGATCTCAGACTGTCTGGAAATTTGGGTATCGTCAAAAAGGATACTGGGGGAAAATGGTTCTTTTTTTTTTTTATGGGAAATAGTACAGAACTGGGTTTATTGGCATTGAAATTTATGAGGTTATCCGAACCCTATTGTAGGATGGCTTGGAGATCAGAGTTGAGAGTGGTGGTTGATGTTCTGTAGGTTGAGGTGAGTTGTGAAGGGTAGGGCTTATCAAATGAAAGCGAGGAGTGAAGTATGCTGTCATCTGCAAAACTGTGTATTGGGTTGGAGATCAATTGCAGTAGGTCATTGATATATAGCAGGAAGAGGGTTGGTGAGAGAACAGAACCTTGACCCCAGCATTAATTGAGTGGTGAGAGGATAGGGAGCCGTCTGCCATCACACACAGTGTGCATCCAGACAAAGCTGGCAATCCAACTACAGAAATCCTGGGTCAGACAGAATGACGTAGTTTGCCTAGTTGACCTTTGTGCCAGACCTGATGAAAGGCTTTGGAGATATCTAGTGCAACCACTTGAGATTTGCCAAATCCCTCCATAGCATTTGTCCAGAGATGGGTGATGTACGTGAGCAGATCTCCTGTTGATCAGCAGTGGTGGAATCCATACTGGCGGTCATTTATTTGGTAGGTGTCTTCATGATAGCATAGGAGTTGGGAATTGATGATTTTTTCCATTACTTTTGACAGGACTGAGGTAAGCGAGATAGGATAGTAATTGGATGGCAGTGACTTGTCACCCTTCTTGGGAATGGGCTGAATATAAGCCAATTTCCAGTTTGTGAGATAGATTCCAGTGGAGTAAGAGAGTGTATATATATATAGGTGACATAGGATAGGGGTCAGTTCTGGAGCACAAATTTTCAGAACAATTGGGGGAATGCCATCAGAGCCAGGAGACGTTTTTGTGTCTAATTTGGACAGTATTTTTCTGATCTCATCCTGGCAAAAGGAAATAGGGGGCATTGTATGTTGGGTGTCTGGAATGGTCGGGGGACATTTATGATCATCAGTTATGCATGCATTTGAAGCAAAGTATGAAGCCATCAGATTGGCTTTTTCTGTGGGTGGTGATGATGCAGTAGAGCCATCTGGGTATGATAAGGGTGGAATAATGTTGGACAGAAGTTATGGACAATTGCTTTGGCGAGAGACCAAAAGGCTCGGCTGCCATTTGGACAGGCTGCTAGTTTCCTGCTTTTTGCTCTTTCAAACTCTGTTTTGGAAGCGTTGATTGTTTTTTTGCATCTATTACGGGCTTCGGTGTAAGCTTAGGATGAGGTTCTTGATTTCAGCCAGTTGTGGTATGCCTGGTGTTTCATCTCTACAGCCTTGGCACATCTTTTGGAGAACCAGGGTTTCATTAAGGAATGACCAATCGACCAATCAATCTACAACTGCGTTGTAGATTGATTGGTCAATCTACAACGACTTTAAATGCCTGACTTTAAATGAATTCGGATCACTTACAATCACCTATTCTAATAGCATATTTTAACGTCTCACTACTTGTGATGACATGACAAATCACTTCAACATATGCCTGCCCATCTTTATTTTACTATAGGTGCTCAGAAAGAAAAAAATGGGAGGTTCATTGAACAGATATTCCACTAAGAACCATGACTCTTTTACATTCTAATCAAATCACCAAAATGATGGAGGAGAAAGAGTTGAAGTTCAGAAGGAATATTGCAAAAGTAGGCAAAACAGTTCAAATGATCAGTGAATGATGAAGACAAGCAGTGACAGGAAGATTATTATACTCTTTATAAGACCTCATGGAGTCAAAGACTCATCTAAGAAGATGAGCACTCAAAGACTCATCATAAGACTTTGATATGGCCATATCTTGACAAATTCTGAACAGATTTGGTTGCCTCAGGTTTTTAGGGGTGAGGAAGTGGTGGAGAGAATCCAGAGACCACAGCAACATTCCTACGAAGATAGATTGAGTGGGTTATAAAATCCAGCTGACAGGCAGAAAAGAAGGGAAATGATAAAAACATGTTACCAAAAGGGATTTTATAGAACATATTCAGAAGAAAATTTTCAATACATGATAAAATGGGAGAAAACAAGGGTTCATTCACCCCTGGAAGTTAAAGGTATGAGAATTTTATTTATTTTTTGGATTGTTTTGAATTATGACCAAAACAAGGTTATGAGACCAGCATATTACATTTGCTAATTGTGCATCTTCTGGCCAGTAAGTACCTTTTGTGGAATGGGAAACCTGAGTTTCAGAAAGGAAAAGCCCAATCACCTGCATATGATCCCCTTTGGGGAAGAAGGGGAGCAGAGGCAGATAAGCATTCTGTCAGTGAATGAGTTCAAGAAGAGATGTGATAGGTACTGTGTGGAAAATGCTTAACATGGAACTCCAGCAAAAAGTCTTTAGGCTTCCATGGTGTTGCCAGTATAATAATAAAACTCAATGTATTTCACATTTGTAGCTCAAGTTGTTAATCATACTCTTGCATGCTCCAACGATATAAAGTATCTATTCTGTGATCATGATATTCTTTCATGATGCATCGCTGCTTTCTCCACTGTTTCCTTGAAATCAAATGTCCAAATCTGGGTAGTTAAAATGCAAAAATAGCAACACCATATATAGAGGAAAAAGGGTTTGCATCACCTCATTAGACATAATTAACTGCCAATTAATATTTTCATTATGGAGCCTATGAAGGTAATATATCTAAGGTAACAATGGCAATAAGTTCATGAATTACACATAATCTTAAGCTTGATGAACACGATAGACAGCTTACAGCACTCAGATTGGAACCATCCTTACAACCAGTCAAAAAAAAAAAAAAATATATTATCAACAGATGATAAATTGATGAGCTGCATTAATAACTACTACTACTACTGAATATTAATAAATTCAACGAGTGCAAGAAAAAATCAGAAATTCCTGTGAAACAAAGGAAAAGAGAACGACTCTCACCTCAAACTATAGAACTACTGAAAAAGAGAAAAGAACTGAAGAAATCTGAAGAAAATGTTCTACAATACAAAATTATCTGCAAGTTACTAAGGAAAAGAATTCCAGAAGACTACAAAGTTTTCAGGATATAAAAACTAAAAGAAGCAGTGCAGCTAAAAACCAGCCTGAAAAAAATAGAGAAAGACTTAAATTTTAAACAGTCAATTCCATCTGCTTTATACGATCAAAATGGAGAAAAACATACTAATAGAAAAAGGATAGCAGAAATTGTGCAGAATTTTTATAATGATCTCTATGCAACTAAGTGCCAAGTTTCAGAACCTATCACTCCAAAACCACATACCAGATGTACTTCCAGAAGAAATAGAACATGTCCTTAAGAAAATGAGTAAAGCTAAAGCCTCAGAACTTGATCATGTTCTTGGACCAACTATTTCCAAAGCGTTGGCCAAGATTAACCAACAAAAAGTTGACCAGATTCACATGGTACTTCAAAGAAAGAAAGATTCCAGAGGAATGGAAGACCTCAAAAACCATACTTCTATTCAAAAAAAAGGGAACAAGGAAGACATAAAAAACTATCGTCCAATCTGTCTACTCTCTCACATATATAAAATCATGAACAGAATCCAAAACACGCTTGAAGACAACACCAGTAGAGAGCAGGCAGGATTCAGAAGAGGCTTCTCCACAATAGATCATATCCAGGTCATTTCACAACTAACAGAAAAATGCAGAGAATACTGAATCCCTCTATGTTTCCTTTTTATTGATTTTAGAAAAGCATTTGATACCAAAGAACACAATGCAGTCATCAGTGCTTTACCAGAAATAAATGTGGATCCTACTTACATCCACATGATAAAAGAAATTAACAAAAATCAGACCACACAAATAATCCTATTTGATAAACCTATAAATATAAAGAGAGGGGTCCGTCAAAGTGATGTGATCTCCCCAAATCTATTTACCAGCACTTTAGAATACATTCTGAAAAAAAAATAGAACTAAACGGAGGAATAAGCATAGATGGTGAAAAACTACAAATCCTTATGTTTACCGATCATCTAATACTGATATCCCACAAATCAAAAGACCTAGCAGAAATGGGTGAAAAAATATACACAAACAATAGTAAGATAGGCTTAGAAATTATTATTATTATTATTCCTGTGACCTCCAAGGAGTCCAAAGACTCATCAGCGGGAGGACACCTACAACTGTCTCAACTAATACAACTGTCTCAACCACTACACTGAACCTCTACTACGAATCATCTCCATCAACGCCATCTACCACCCACCTCCACCACCACCACAACTGGTATTCTATGTCTGTAAATTGTGTGTTCTGAAGGGCCGATTTGTCTGTATGCGGGATGAAAAACCTGAGTTTCTGGGAGAAAAAACCCTGAAAATGAATCTAGAAAAAACAAAATGGATCAAAAACATCTACACAAGTGAGTCACCTATGTATTGATAACATCCCTATAGAACAAGTTAACTCCTACAATTACTTAGGACAAACAATAAAAATGAATAATGATTTATCTGAAGAACTAGCAAAAAAAAAAGAAAGTTGCATGGCTATCATTCAACAGACTAAAAGCAACACTTGCTGATCCAAATCTTGACATCTCTGCAAAGGCAAAACTATTTAATAGTGACATACTTCCATCACTCACATATGGATCAGAAACATGGAACATGACAAGAAAAGAAGAAACTCTCAGAATAACTCATCATGCGATAGAACGCAGGATTTGTAACATCAGCAAAATGAAACATGTTAGAAACATGGAACTAAGAAAGAGATCAGGCATAAAAGATGTGGTAACTGCAAAGATGAGATGGGCAGGTCACATAGCCAGACTCAGGTATGAGTATACAGATGGATATATAGAATACTCAACTGGCAACCAAGAATAAAGAGAAAAATAGGAAGACCACCTACAAAATTGAAAGATCCACTAGTCAAATTTATGGGTATAACATGGAAGAGAGAGGCTCAAGATCGAGATCGTTGGAGGCATGGAGAAATCCCGAGTGAAACACAGGTCCATCAAGGTAAATTACTACTGAAACCAACATGCATAACAAAATTCTCCCAGACACGTAGGTATCCTCCCTCGATGAGTCTTTGGACTCCCTGCAGCTGTCATGTAATAATAATATTCACACCTAGTAATTGATTCCTAACTTTTTTAATTTTTTTTCTAAAATTTTTTGCATAGATATTCATAGATATTTACATACAAGAGTGATGTGCTCAGGTGACAACTGCACAGAATCATTACACAGCATTTAATACTAATTAACCTATCATGCCTGAAGCAGTTGATTTTTTTTATAGCCATTGATATTAGTCACTCTTGAAGCTGACATTTTAAAGCAGTAATCTCATTTCTAGCATACAATCCTAATATATTCAAAACCATCTAAAGAGGCACAATATCAGCTTCATTGCTCTTTGTGGCAACAACAAGAAATGCATGTTAAGTGCTCAAAGAAGCAACAAACTTTTGTGTAAAAAAATTAGTCATTCTATTTAAAAATAAGCAAATGGTAGAGTACTAGCTTTGTGAACCATTCCAACTTCAGTACAACTCACTCAATTACAAATTCATGCTATGCATGTCTTTGGCAATACATGGCAAATATAAATTAACTGGTGAGAGTCAAAATAGTGGTTAGGAGTGATTGTTTAGGACTATACCAAAGCTATGAGGTCAATGCACTATTTTGTGAAGGGAAAATTTTCGTTTTGTCACATTAGCATACCAGACTTTAATCGAGAGCAGGCGATGAATGTTTTGCCAATGATTTACTGTCGGCTTCATTTGGGTTAGAAATTATCTTTATTTCATTCGATTTCGCAGTATGAGCTTTAATCTAAAGTTAGCATAAACTGCACGGTATTTTTTTAATCTGCGTATACTTAAATCAGATGAACTAAGTATACGCAGATTAAAAAAATAACATCAACAATAATAAATAAATATCGCAAACCAAGTCATAGAGACCTGAATGAATGTTTTCGAACTATCAAACTGCTTTCGTATGTGACTGACTGTTGAACTTATCGTACTAATATCCCTTTGCCAGAATGTTGTGATACTGGATGATTGTGACCCATACCTGATTTAATATCACTCCTACTGTAATGAAAGGAGTGCTAATTGCCTCACTTAATTCTCCAAACTTTCTATCGAAATGTATGAGTGAGCTACGCATCCTAAAATGAGATTCGAGCGCAAATCTTACCAACCTTCACAGCGCTATTCCTACTCATTTTACAGTGTTACAGAAGCGCCATGAAATCCGAAGTGTAGAAATTTATGAGAATTGTATACGATTATAACTACATTTACTCAGGTATTTAATTGGAGGGGAGAAGATAGAAAATAGAAATAAAATTGGCTGATAGTGTTTATAACTTGTTAACGTGACATTGTTTTCAATGGTAACAGGACGGAATTGTAAGAACTAGTGTTCGCCACCGGGTTGAAATATACTGTATTTGCATAATTCTGAGATATCATAACTCCTGTTATTTGCCAATGATGCTAAACTGGAAAAAAATAATAATTATATAAGCGATGCAGAAATCCCGAAGGATGATCCAAAACTTGTAGTTTTGGAAAAGGATAATGACTATCAGTTCAATGCAGCAAAGTACAGTATATAGATAATACACTTCAAGTTGGAAAACCTACAGGTTGTATATTGCACAGATGGAATTGCACTGCAAGAAATTAATGAGATTAAGGAATTGGGACTAACAGTGGACAGAACATATAGTAAAAATAGGCCAAATATCTCAAAGGATCCCTTGGATATTAAGAAACAGGCTGAAACAAAATGAAGGAGGCTATTGTTGCTTTTTACGAGGCTTCCATACGACCACATCTGGATAATTGTGAACAGATTTAAAGTTGGTGTAGAGAATTCCGAGGCAAATTATTAAAATCGTGACTGTTTTATGGAACGCTCCCTATGAGAAGATTTATGGGTTATAAAATTAGGCATCAAGTGGAAAACAGGGGATTGATTGTAACTTTTAGAGTAGATACTAAAGAAATGTTTAATACATAACTAGAACAGGGCAAAACCAGGGGGATACACGGTCTTTCACAATCACTCATGATTGTGAAAGACCGTGGTTAACAAAAATCTAAGGATCATGTTTTTTTTTTTTTTTCCTGCTTGGAAAGTGGTTAATGACTCATTAATAAATCTGTAGATTTATTTATTAATAAATTGGTTACTGATTAGAAAAAAAATAAATTTTTTTTATTATTTTATATAGGCAGTACCTCCACTTAAAACTTCACGGGCCGCCACTGTTAATGAATGAATCAGATTTTCCAGAGTCTGTGGTGAGTACTTTGTTGGTGAAGAATTTAATAAGATATATTATTATTATTATTATTATTATTATTATTATTATTATTATTATTATGTGACACCTCCAGGGAGTCCAAAGACTCATCGAGGGAGAATATGCCAACAGCATCAAACGATTGGGCCCCTTCCAACTACTAACAGCGCTCCAACTTGCTTAACTTTTTGTGAGCCATTAGTAGCAGAGGCTCAACCAATCGACCAATATATGATATGCATTGTGTCAATAATGTAAGTGTAGGGTTCTCAGAATGAGTCACTGGACTTCATGAAGATGGTCGTGTAATAAAAATATATATTTCATAAAAAATATGCTTATCTGCATCTTTTTGCCAGGGAAATAAGGGGGGAAGAGACACATGTTGTTGTTGTTATGATCCATCGAGTCGTTTCCGACGCCTGGCGACTCCACGAATATACACTCTCCATTCCAAATTGTCCCTGACCATGTCTTTCAGAACCTCCAAGTGCACTCCAGTTGCTTCTTTAACTCCATCCACTCATCTAATTCTTGGTCTTCCTCTTCTCTTGCTTCCATCAACTTTAGCAAGCATCATCATCTTCTCCAGACTGTTATTTGCTCACATAATATGCCCAAAGTATGACAATTTTTGCTTGACGATCATAGCTTCAAGGGAGCAATCTGGCTTTATTCTGTCTATCACTGATTTATTGGTTTGCTTTGCAGTCCATGGTATTCTTAGTAAGTGTCTCCAAACCCATAATTCAAATGCATCTATCTTCCTTCTTTCACTCTTTCTCAGGGGCCAACTTTCACATCCATACAGCATCACAGGGAATACCATTGCTTTCACGATTCAGATTTTTGTTGTGAGGCTGATATCTTTATCTTTAAAGATCTTGCTTAAATTTGTCATTCCTTTTTTCCGAGTAATAATCTTCTTCTAACTTCTTCGGTGCAATAACCATCTTTATCAATTCAGGATCCTGGGAACACAAAATTGTTAACTGCTTCCATTTTCTCCCCATCTATTTCAAAATCATTAAGTTCACATGTTGCCATAACTTTTGTCTTTTTGGGGTAAGTTTAAGACCATATTTAGCACTTTCTTCTTTAACTTTCATAATAAGTTCCTTCAAATCTTCTTTTCATTCTGCTAGCAAGGTGGTATCATTTGAATACCTCAAATTATTAATATTTTTTCCACCAATTTTAATTCCAACTGGAGACTCATCCAGCCCTGCCATTCTTAAAATGTATTCGCTGTACAAGTTAAACAGGTACAGAGATAAAATACATCCTTGTCGTACCCCTTTACCTATAGTGAAATACTCAGTTTCTCCAAGATCTGTTCAGACAGTAGCTACTTGTTCATAATAAAGATTCCTCAGAAGGATAATGAAATGCTCTGGGACTCCCATTGTTCTTAACACATTCCAGTTTCACATGATCTACAGAGTCAAAAGCCTCGCTATGGTAAAGGGAAAAAAGGCAGATATTCTTGTGATATTCCTGTGCTCTTTCTATTATCCATCTCACATTAGCGATTTCATCTCTTGTTCCTCTGCCTTTTCGAAATCCTGCCTGTTCTTCTGGCATTTCTCTCTTCATGAATGGTTCCAGTCTTTTCTGAATGATCTTAAGTAAGACTTTACTTGCATGAGAAATCAGTGCTATAGTTCTGTAATTTTCTCACTCTCTAGCATCGCCTTTTTTCAATAAAGAGACACATAGCACCTAGTAAAAAGTCGATATGTACGTCAGCCTTCCACAGTAAAAATGCGCGTATGAGAATAAATGTGCTTAATGCAAACCTTTCAGTCTGACGGGAAAAAATGTATTGTGACTGTATTGATGAACAGAGTGCAATCCAACTGACTTTTGAACTATGGTTGTTACCTGTGTTCCTAAAGAATAAGATCAAAGTGAAAACTGTTAATACCAATGTGAGCTATATGTTTCCTTCACTCAGTAAGAGAACTTTTAGATCTGATAATATCTCCAGAAAAATACCTTCCTTTTTAATGACATCTTTTTATGATTTTTACTGGTCTTCTTGTGAGTCTTTTTTCTTGCCTTGTTGATGTTGTTGTTGTTGTTGTTATTATTATTATTATTATTATTATTATTATTATTATTATTATTATTATTATAATTACGGCTATTTTGCCTGTTTCAGTTTACGAGTGCTCTTGTTTAAATGTCATTGGCTATTTACTCATGGATTCTTAGGGCATTGTAGATGTAAATTTACCAAAAAGTATACGTAGCATAAGGAAGAGAAATTTACACATACCTTTTTCTGGGTGTTGCGGCTTTTCTTCTTTCTGCGATGTCCAAAAACTACTGAGTGTGCGTGTGTGTGTGTGTGTGTGGGCGGGGGTAGGCAATTTGGGAGAATTAAATTAGAAAAACCCGTTTTTTTTCCCAATAATATATATATAAACATATATATTATATTACTATATTATATAGGTTGGGGGAAAAGGTGAAAGGGTTGATTTTTTATATAGGGAAGGAGAAAAAGGGGGTTGACGGGGTGCGGTCCGTTTCGGCTAATTCTTGGTCGTCATCTGAACGCATTGGGAAAGTGGATGCTATGTCAGGTCGGGTAGGTGCTTCTGTTTTTGAAGTGTTTGTGTTATTGCCTATTGGTCGGGGTTGTGACCTCAATTTTATGTTATGAAGCTTCCAAACCTTGGAGATTATGTAGGGCCTGTGTACGTTGATAGAGTTCGCGTCACATTTTATGGCTATTGTTTCCGATATTCTTAGCATTGTTTCATTGTCTTGTCTGTCTACTATGATGGCCTTGTCGATCTGCGGGGTATGTTTTTGTTCAAGGGCGTGAACAGCTATTGCCGTTTTTCCCTGTGCTTTGTATTCGATTTTTCTTTTTGATGTTACTAAAAAAACCCTTTTTCCCCTTCCCTATATAAAAAATCAACCCTTTCACCTTTTCCCCCACCCGATATAATATAGTAATGTAATATATATGTTTATATATATATATATTACTGAAAAAAAAAACGGGTTTTTCTAATTTAATTCTCCCAAATTGCCTACCCCCCTCCACACACTCAGTAGTTTTTGAACATCACAGAAAGAAGAAAAGCGCCGCAACACCCAGAAAAAGGTATGTGTAAATTTCTCTTCCTTATGCTTGATATATATAATTTTTGGTAAATTTACATCTACAATGCCCTAAGAATCCATGAGTAAATAGCCAATGACATTTAAACAGGTGCACTCCTGAACTGAAGCAGGCAAAATGGCCATAATTATAATAGTTTATTAAGAAGAGTAACATGGGAGTTTTCCCAGAAATAATAATATATATTACTATTATTATTATTATTCCTGACACCTCCAAGGAGTCCAAAGACTCATCGCGGGAGGACACCTACAACTGTCTCAACCACTACACCGAACCTCTCATCAAAGTTTTCGATAAACTTTTTCCTCCCTTACTATTTAAGTGAACCATTCCTTAGATAAGTTCAGCTTACAATTTTTGAATACTAAAAATGTCAAAATTCCTTCCTAATATTTTTATATTATTAACTGTAGATCATTTTTCACATGGTCTACCACTAATGCTATCTGCTCAGTCACCTTTTTCTCAGAACTCTCATATACTATATTACAATCTGAAATAGTGTACATTCAACATTTTTTCATGGATTAAAAACCGTAGTTTCCAATAGAAAAAGTTACTTAGTTCATGCTTGAAGTCAGCTAACCCCGGAATCGGTCAAAGAAAGATTTAGAAAATTTTTTGTAGTCGGTCACCCATTTCCAAATTTGTTGTCGCAGTTATTCAATTTCCTCAATTGTACTTATTTTTATATAAATATTAATCAGGAGGATAAACTGAGTAAGAATTAAATGGCTCATTAGTCATATAAAGCAGACGCTAAAAAAATAGTGGAAGGAAATTAAACAAAAAGGCGATCAGAATGTTTATGAGCAAAACAAAGCGGGCAAGAGGGTTGACTAAAAATGGTAAGGAAGACTAAATCAGATTATAAGAAAAAAATAAGCCAAGCAGGCCAAAATAAATTCAAAAGAATTTTTCAATATGTAGAAAGTAAGAGTAAGAATGTTAAGGAAGAATAATTTTACACATTGGTGATGGGAAGAAAGCGACAGCAGCAGCAGCAGCAGAAGAAGAGGAAGAAGAAGAGATATACTAATAAATAGTCACTTTTCAAGTGTATAACATCTAGTTGGTGACTTTGTTGTTACTGATGTGACAGAGATGATGGAAGAATTGAGATAGGTGAACAGGAGGAGCTCAGCATATTAAAAATATCAGTGAGAATACTCATACAGCAGTGAGACTGTCCTGTTTGTCAGCCTGGTTTCTACGAGAATATGCAAGAAAAACGGCAGTGCCTCGATGAAGTTGTTTAATCTGTCTCTCAGCTCTGGCAAGGGTTCCAAGGAATGGAAGGATGTCAAGATAGTTCCATTTATATGAGGGTGGCTCCAAGACAGAAGTAGCAAATTACAGACCAATTAGTATCTCAGGAATGGTGGGAAAAAAAGTATTGAAGATGGTGCATGGTAAAATTCAGGAATCGGTGGAATAGGAATATGATACCTTACGAGATAATCATGGCTTTCTAAAAGGTAGACCTATCTTAGTAATATTGTTATTATTATTTGACACCTCCAGGGAGTCCAAGACTCATATATGTTTACATTGTACTCGTATAATAATGTAACAGCAAAATTGGACAAAGAAAGTAGTTATAGCTTATACTGGTGGACTTGAAAAGGCATTTCACAGAACACAAGACGTGAAACTGTTAGAAAAGTTGGAGCAAATGGAAATGGAGATGAGGCTGGTAGTAGAATGGATGAAGAGGGGAGAGCTAACAGACAGACATCAGAGAATGGTGTAGGGCGGAGTGGAATGAGAATGAATAGTTGAATATTCCTGGACCTTATACTACAGCAAATGTTGTTCAGTTTGTCTAATAATGATATTGGAAAAGATTTATATGGGAATATTCAGTCATTTACTGACTATGCTAATAGTAGTCGAGAAAATCAAGTAAGCGGGGAGTAACTGAGGTCTATGTAGCTTTTGGAGATTGAATGGAAAGTTTAATTTCCATCGTTAGCCAGTCAGAGATAGCTGGCCCATTACTATCCCTCATTATAAGCAGCAACCGATGAAGAAATGGGAAAATAAGTGCTGTCATGTCTTAGTACATAACTCTAACAGGATAGGCAGTTGTCTGACATAATGGCTCTGCCTTCGATTTTCTTGAGTTTAGCGACGAAAAACCCGAGTTTCCGGGAGAAAAACCCACTTGCCGGTGCCAGAGATCGACTAACTCGGAAACCGGTTATATATTTATAAAACGTTCCTCCAGTCGGCGACTAGACTTGAACGTAAGTCTAATTTCCGGGGGCATGTAGATATCCCTCAAGAATTTAATTAAATTAATTGTCAGTGTTGGAAAATTATAATCGTTGTAGATTTGATGTTGCAAAATGTAAGGTAATGCACTTCTAGATAAAAATATTATGTATTATACTGATGGTACTGGATCATAGGTAATTGACGAGGCTAGAGATCTGGGAGTGATGGTGGATCGCAGTGGCGGCTCATGGTTTGAAATGGGCGCTGCAACTTTCGAAATATACATACACACTGTAAATACGGTGTATACGTGTCTGGATAAATTATAAAAATTATGATAAAATTTTTTAAAATAATTAAACATGAAAAATATTGTTTATTATCGATAAAATTATAGTTTAGTATAATTCAAAATCACTTAAAAATAAAATATATTCTTCTTGTTTTGTTTCATGAAAAAATATCGTTTATTATCGATAAAATTATACAATTTAGTATAATTCAAAATTACTTAAAAATAAAATCCATTATCATAACCCAATAATGTTCTAAAATAAAAACTATAACAAATGTTATGTCTTTAGTTGTAATGTCCAAATATTTAAAGAGACGGAATAAACACGATGAGCACTACGAACACTCTACTACTGGCGCAAACTACATATGAACAACAGGGGAACTACGCGACGGACAGTGCCACATTATGCTAATAGCTCGCATCTCACTATGACGTGCATATGCTTGTGCTCGTAGCAATATGACACTGTGGTAAAGACAGTGCTGCTAGCGTCCTTCGCCCTCCTAAATGCTACAAGATGGATTTTTATTATTTTTTATACAAAATAAGAGAATTTTATACAGGGTCGTCGCCAGATTAGATTGCGCCCTGAGGCAAACAATTAAATAAAGCTCCTGATGGATATAAGACAAAAATATAAAAAAATCTACAAATGCTATTTTTTTAAAAAAAAAAATCAACTAACGCCTTTATTACAAGAGAAACATTAATGCAAAGGATTACATAATAATATCAATTAAATGTTTGCTCTACGGGAATATCGCACAATAAAGCTGTTTATAAGCTTTTCTAAATTTAAATTATAAGCTATGTCCGTCTCTACAGATATAGTTGCTAGACCAACAAATCTTTCTTTCTTGAGTCATTACTGTTCACGAATAATTTTTAATCAGTTTAAGCTTGGAAAAACTTCTTTCCGCACTTGCTACGCTAACAGTTCCTGTTAACGTAGCGACAGTACCTACATCGCAATATGGCTGAAGGAAAGCCCTTATTAAGCACCGCCGTGAGGCAGACTACCTCTATGCTACACCCTGTCGACGGTACTTTCTATAGGATTGTTGATGATAAAATTAAATGTTACAAGCAAAATAAATAAATTATTAAATATATTTATATATCGAGAAAAATTTGGGGTGCTGCAGTTCCGTAGTGCCTATGTACAAGCCGCCCCTGGTGGATAGAGACTTGAAGTTCACAGGACATATTGCAAAAGTCAGCAATCCACCAGGGGCGGCTTGTACATAGGCACTACGTAACTGCAGAACCCCAAATTTGCTGAAATTTGCTGACTAGCAAATCCCGTAGACACTCTTAGGTGTCTACCAGCAATAAAATGTCACTAGTATCGCCTTTGTTTGTTTCTTATAGTGACATTTTATTGCTTGTAGACACCTAAGAGTGTCTACGGGATTTGCTGGTGGACCCTCAAAAGTCCACAGGATTATCTTTACCTGCTCGGGACACCTGAGATATCTCTACTCTTTCTCCATCTGTGTCTTGAAATGACAAAACTTTTGAATGAAACCAGGTTCGAGGATGTATATAAGGAATTCCTCAGACTGGGAAAGCTGCTGAGTGATAATTGGCTGGGAAAAGTGAAACTGTATGACACGTTTCCGCCCGAATGTGTCTCAGACGTTGTCGCTGAAGATCATTTAGAATCGGTGCCTTCTACTCCTTCAGACTTTGTAGAAGTGCGTGCACGCATAAAGCGAAGAACAACAGAAGAACCGCACAATGACAATAGTGAAATGGAACAGGATTCTCAGGGTTCGGACGCCGCTATTTCTCCCAAAGAAAAGGTGCCTCCGATCATCCTTAGAGAAAAGCATAAGTGGGCAACTTTAAGATCCATAATGTCCAATTTGCATATTGGCTTCATTAAGGCCAAAAACATGGATGAAGGCATAAAGATCCAACCAGCAACAGTGACAGACTATAGAAGGTTGTCCAAAGAACTGGACGACAGAGGCATCCAATATCATACCTTTGCGCTGAGCTCCGAAAAAAACTTAAAAGTAGTCCTTCGTGGTGTCTGTGAAGACATTGACACAGCAGAAATAGCTGCTGACCTAAATTCTCAGGATCTGCCCCCAGTCAAAGTGAGCAGAATGTACAAAGGTGACAAGACTCCCATGCCATTGGTCCTTGTTGAGATTCATAAAATATACAAGGATATTTATAACTTAAAAACAGTCTGTGATCTCATCGTCACACCGGAACCACTCCGTAAAAGATCATCTTCTGGGCAGTGCCAGAAGTTTGGCAATGCCCAGAATCTATGCAGAGCGGAATATAGATGTTTAAAATGTGGAGACAGCCACCCAACCAATACCTGCCCAAAGCGGAGGACTACCTCGGCCAAATGTGCCAACTGCAGTGACCCTCATCCCGCAAACTACAAAGGATGTATTCAGCATCCAAAGAACAGACGGATGGAGGCAATCAATCAGCCCTCTTCCTTCAGCACAAGAACACCAGAGGCCCAGACATCAAAACCGGAGACACAGCGGCCACAGTCGGAGACCTCCAATAATAGAGACACCCGAAAGCAAACAAGAAGCTATGCTGATATGACCCGTACAACTAGACCAAATCCAGAACAAAATCAACCAACAGCACCTAAAAACCTAACAGCTGTTATTACGGGCTCACTAGCAAACATGCTACAAAATTTCAGCCTATCAAACCCTACTGAAACCTCCACTAAAAGACTTCTTCGTGAAACACAGGTCATCCTCACAGCTCTCATAAATGAATAGTAACAAACTCATTCCAGCATCTCTTCAGATAGTTGCGCGGAACGCAAATGGCCTTAAAAACAAAATTCTGGAACTCCGACACTTCACATCTAGGTATCAACCAGATGTTATTTTAATCAGTGAAACTCATTTAAAATCCTCAGACAATCCTACAATAAGGGGCTATCACCTATACAGAAATGACAGACTACTCTACAGAGGCGGCGGCACTGCCATCTTTATAAAAAAAACTACATTAAGCACCACTCTGTGAGCATTCCTTCAACCACTAACCTTGAGATCACAGGAGTGGAAGTAGTCACCAGCTCCACTGGCAAACTGAAAATCTACTCAGTTTACAACCCTCCCCAAAAATCTCTACTTCACTCTGATCTAAATGCCATCTTATGCACCAGAGAGCCCACCATTATTGCCGGGGATCTGAATTCCAAGCATCCTGCGTGGAATTGTGCAACCACAAACAAGAATGGTTGCATCCTTTACAATTACTTAGGATCAAGCAACGCTGTTGTGGCAGGCCCCACCGAACCAACTCATCTCCGTACGTCGGCACTGCTGACATTCTGGATATAGCTATCCTTCAGGATATTAAACTTCAATTCAGCATCATATCTATGGATGAACTATCATCCGATCGCAATCCAATTCTAATACAGCTAGGAAATCAAGAATACCTATGTCCTCCTTCTCACTCCTACATTGCATGGGAAAGACTGTCAGCAGCACTGAAGGATTATATTGGACCTGTTCCTCACATACGCACAAAAGAAGAAGTAGAAACTGCAGTTACAAATCTCATACAACAAATTAATTCCCCTATAAAGGTAGTTTCCTCCTATAAATCTGCCCGCAAGCCAGATCGTTTGCCTGACGACATCATGAACTTGATCAGAAACAAAAACAGAGCTAGGAAAAGATACCGTAACACATGTGCACCACAAGATAAAATAAATCTAAACAGATTAAATGGGGCAGTAAGAGATGCACTCAGAGCCCATAGAGACCAAGTATGGGATGAAAAGTTATCCTCCATTTCTCCTACTGATCACTCCATCTGGAGACTACTGAAAAATATCAAAAACAAAGACAGATCCCTTCCCCCAATATTCTGTAACCAGGGCTTTGCTCACACAGATGTAGACAAAGCAGAAGTTATAGCACACAACTTAGAGGAGCAATGCAGGCCTTCGTATGGAAACTTTGACTTTGACCACATATATAAGATTCACAGCAAGGTCAGACACTCACTCAAACTTCCTATCTCCAGCACTGACCATATTGCACCAACATCACCTGCTGAGTTATATGACATTATTAAAAAATTAAAGAACAAAAAAGCTCCTGGGTCAGACGGCATTACTAATCGGGTGATTAAACTTCTGCCCTGAAAAGCAGTAGTGCACCTGACCAGTATAATAAATGCAATTTTAAGATTTCACTATTTTCCTTCCGCCTGGAAACTTGCTGACGTAATTCCTATACATAAGCCAGGCAAAGACCCACACCTACCGCAAAATTATCGTCCAATCAGTCTTATCTCAAATCTGGGTAAGGTTGCAGAGAAGATCATCCTCTCGCGACTCCAAACCTCAGTAAATGACCTAAACATCCTCCCTAAAGAACAGTTTGGTTTCAGGCAACACCATAGTACTACCCAGCAAATCCACAGAATTGTGGAATACATCACCACCAGCTACAACTGGCACCAGTGCACAGGCGCTGTTTTCCTAGACTTATCCAAAGCATTTGACAAAATCTGGCATTTTGGACTCCTGCACCAACTTATCTCAGCCGGTACCTCATTAAAACTGGTTCACTTAATCCATTCATATCTTCAGAATAGATCAATGCAATTAAAAATCAACGGTTCTATATCCTCCCAGCGCCACATCTTTGCTGGAGTGCCGCAGGGATCTCTACTGGCTCCATTGCTGTTCTCTATATACATGTCAGACATCCCGCACAATCCGATGACTTCCATTTTGGCCCTGTATGCGGACGATACGGCAATACTAACCAGATCTCTCAGACCCCATTTCATTACCAGAAAGCTTCAAGAAAACCTTCTAAAGCTGGAGGGTTGGTTCTCCAAGTGGAGATTGGAAGTCAACCCCCAGAAAAGCTCAGCCGTTCTTTTCTCAAAAAGGTCAATGTCTCCTGCAGGAGATGTGTTACTACTCAATACTAAAATTCCCTGGCAGAAAGAAACAAATTACCTGGGTGTGATTCTCGACAAAAAGCTATCTTTCAACCAACATATCAAGTCTGCATGTGCAAAAGCATCTAAAGCCATAGGTCAGATCTATCCGTTAATTAATAGAAATAGCAAGCTCAGCAACAGAATCAAATTGCAACTATACCAGATGACGATTTGTCCTATAATCTCCTATGCCTCTCCGGCCTGGAGCCACACCTCTAATGCTAACATTATCAAAATACAGCGAGTGCAGAATAAGTGCTTGAGAATGATTCTGAACGCCCCGTGGTATGTTACAAACAATCAACTCCATAGAGACACAAACATTACCTATATTTTCTCTTTTCTACAATCCTTAGCAACCAAGTTTTTCCTAAAGACGTCCACACATCCCAACGATTTGGTTCAGTAAGCTGCAGCATACGATCCAACGGACATATTCAAATATAGAAGACCAAAAGATATATTAGCCTCCTTTAGTGATGCATAATCCCCATGCCCATCCAGGGCGAGCAATCTGCTCATACATTTTACCTTCACTGTAACCACAACAGATAGCGGGGAATATGAAAAGCATCTTGCTTCACCCCTAAAGACATAAATGTCAATTGTCAATTGTCAAAAGTTATAGCATCTGCATTATGATCTTATGAACAAGGAAAACTTGAAAATTTTACAACTTTACAATTGTGTACTTAGCATCAGAGAAATGACATATATATTTTATAATATTTAGGTAAGAGTACTATAATTGGTTATGCTATACATTTCGCTCTTAATATCATTATAATGTTCATAATGCGGAATTCGTATATAATGGAATAATAACAATCACAGTAGTCGTTTGCAGGTATAGTTCACAGTTACACAAGGTAGACAATATGATTATGTGCGGCATTTTACATTTTATTATATATACATATGAAGAGCCTGTGTAGCTCAGTGGATGTGGCGTTTGCACACCACCGCGCTAGGCCGCACGAAGGAAGTCTTGGTTTCGAGTCTAGTCGGCGACTAGAGGAAATTTTTCTAAGCCTTTTTTCGACCGGTTCCCGAGTTAGTCGATCTCTGGCACGGGCAAGCAGGTTTTTCCTCCCGGAAACTCGGGTTTTTCGTCCTGTAAACTCAAGAAAATCGACCGTAGAACCCACATTATTTCAGACATTAAATATATTGTGTTAGGGTTAGAGACCACGAGATGGCGGCACATTTGAGCCGTCTCTCTTCACTGCGTACCGCTTAATTAGTGATAGCCTTGGGCCATCTGTCTCTGATTGGGTACCAGTGGAGATTGAACTGCCCACTCAGTCTCCAAAAGTTAGATAGGGCTAAATGGCCTCGCCTACTCCCGTATATACGGGAATAAAAAGGCGTTAGCTGATTTTTTTTTTTTTTTACATATGTTTCCTTTTTTTTTAAGTTTGGCAAAGTGTTATCTTTATCATACTGGTTATTTACATATATTTTCGGTTTAGTACAGAATGTACTAAACGAAAATATATAATTTATCTAATTTGATTCTTTTCCAGACATTGTTATTAACACACAGTATTTACCAATATTTACTTGCACAATAATCTGCATCTTATATATATATATATTTTTTTATAATAGACTTTATTTTTTCACTCTGGCAGCCTTTCTATATCTTCTGAGCTTATAATTTGTATCGGCTTTGAAGTTTGTGACTTCCTCATGAATATCTTGGCATCTCTGATCCACAAAAATTGGTAATTTTTTCTGTTTTTGCTTTTCTTGCTTGGTACAAGAGATTCTGGTTGAATGGTGTTAAATATTCGAATAGGAAGATTGGTGTATTGTCTTGCAATGCGTTCAATTCCTTGGCAACTGTTTTTTTCTGTCTGCTGTCTTTTATGAGATTGCCTCTCGTGGACTTGCTTGTGATATGAACTCTGACTGGTGCAGGTCGTGACAAGCCTAGTTTTTTGCTCTTCCTAGGAATCCGATTTACGGTCTGAATGTCGTTAAGCTGTAGGGGAATATCAATTGCATGGCCTAATTTTAAAACTACGTCTCTGAGTTTTTCTGTAGGTGCAGATTCAGGAAGACCGTTTATGACAAGATCTTCTTTATGTTGTTCCTGATTTAAATGTTCATATTGTAGTTTTAGAGAATCAAGTTTTTGAGCGAGTTCAGATGTCTCTTTCATCAAATTGTGTTGCCTGTCAGTTAGTGCGTTAATGCTGATTTTAATGTCTTTTAGCACTTCTATATTTTTGTCAATTTTGCAACACTTCTATCACTGCTAAATTATTATGTTTGACCAAATCTTCATATTCGCTAGATTTTTTTGTTATTTGTTCGTTCTGTTTGTCAAAACGTTCTTGCACAAGATCTACTAAGCTGGCTTTTATAGTCTATAGACCAGTGCTTTCCAAACTTTTCATGTTGGTGACACACTTTTTAGACAAACATGATTTCGCGGCACAGTAATTCAGTCTGATGTGCCTCTCATGGGTCTTGTGGCCAGATCGGATGTAGTTTGAGTATATGCTTTTACAATTATATTTTGTATAACTTTTAGAAGGTTTATTTAAAAATTTCTTCCTGTTCATCCGATACCGGGTTAATAGAAATGCACTATTTATAGTAAGTGATTAATCATGTACTGTAAATAGTTGAAACCTTTTGTTGAACCAACCATTGAAGGAGTGCCATCTGTGCATTTTCCTACAAAATTTAACCACAGCAAATTATTTTCCTTCATGAAGCAGTCTACTGTTTTAAATATATATTCGCTTCTAATTTTCATTGGAAGTTCTAGACAACACAAGAATTGCTCAATAATCTGTTAGTATGAAAGAAACGTATAAAAACGAGTAATTGCGTTTTTAATTAAAGGCTCTGCACAATTTAGCTTCTGTTTACATTTACTGTCACTCATACTTGAATGAACTATAGAAAACCCCAACGAAAACGAAACTGATGGTGATGGTTGCATGCAAGTCGGTATAAACCCAGGGAGGGGGTTCCGAGCGGTTGACCATATATCTTCTTTAACGGCGCTAACTAAAATTCGTACCGGTACTTTGCGAAATGGATTCCCCTGTGGAAATTTCAGCGATTATTCTGTTTAGCGCTTTATGTTCGCGCACCTTCACACTGCAGCCGACACACTAACGTGTCGCGGCACACAGTTTGGAAAGCTCTGCTCTAGACCGTTTTTTTTTAATATATTTAAAGAGTTGAAATTATGGGACTCATCTGTATTTTTTGTCTGTTCAGTTCGACGTCCTAATTTTGCTTCCGGTATAATCGACTGCGTCGTAAGTGGCTGCCTTAGGTGTGTTTCTTTGTTCTTCCTGCAGAGTAGACACTTCCATTCCTCGCAAGTTGCATTGGATGTACGTTGCCAGGTTGTTTCTGAAAAGCCGGCACATGTAAAGTGAAAAATCCTACTGCATTTCCTACATGTTATATGATTTCCGTCGAACGATATTTCCTCCAGGCATTTGATGCATTTCATGACTTATTTTTCTTCCCTTGAGTAACTGTACTGTGATTATAAAGATGTCGACGTCCTTTGTTCTTCGCTCGTTGTTGGCCGCGGTCCTCTGTGTTCACTTTTCAGCACATTGAAATTTCTTGTCTTCTTAGCCGATTTCGGTGAATTTTATATCTCTGTCTTTGGTGTGACAAGTAGAGTTATTTGGGAACACTTTCAAATTAAAAACAGATGTTTGAACCACTTTAAAACTATTGAAACGGGAGCAGCGATATCCCCTTGCACGCGTTCATATGCCTACACAGCGCCCTCTCTGATGATGATGATGATAATAATAATAATAATAATAATAATAATAATAATAATAATAATAATAATAATAATAATCAGTAATTGTCAATCCGTTGCTGGATGAATGGCTTCCCAAGAATACTCGAAAACTGTCTGTTCGTGGCACTCCTTTCCCATGTCACTCATGCAAATCTGATAATATCATCGCTACACAATGATTTAGGTCGGCGTGGTAGTCGTTTTTCTTCTCGTGGAATCCAGTTCAGTACTGCTTTTGTCCATCTTTTAACTGTCTGCAAGCAATACGCCCAACCAATTGCCACTTCAGATATTTCATTCTTCCTATTACATCTGGCTAGGTGATAAGAGCTGTACTACAATTGGCACAAAGGCAAAACATCAGAAGAATGGACAAGATCAATCCTAATATCCATTCACAAAAAAAGGAAGCAAAATAGACTCTAACAATTACAAAACAATAGTTCTACTGAGTGATGTGAGAAAAAATGACCATCTTAATGGAAATAATAAGAACATGATGAAAAATTCTGGAAGATGAGCAAGCAGGATTTAGAAAAGCGGAAATACTGTGCACCAAATTGTAATGTTAAGACAAATTGTGGAGAAAGCTGTATGTGAAAATAAAAATATAAGTACCTGTTTTCTTGTCTTTCAGGAAGCACGTGACAGTATAAATCAGAAAGTGGCATGGACTGTACACTCGACTCTTGTGGAGTGGAAAGGAACCAAATATGCCTCTTGCACAGAACATCAATAGCATTGCAAAGTCTATTTTGAGAAAGTGGAGAAACAAGAAGATGGCTCAAAACAACAAGAGGCACAGACAAAAAAGGATAATGTGAGGGGGGAATTTCATTCAACGTACGATGATAAATAAATTACGATTTGTAGATTACATAGTCATTATTGAACAGGATGAAGAAGAACTAGATAGAATAACACTGAATATAGTGAAGATGGAATGAGATATGGGTTGATGATGAACATCGATTAAACAATAATATTCTGAGAGAAGACGATGAAAAAGGAAATAAAGGTCAACAGACAAGAGCTGGAAGAGGTTAGAAACTTTAAACTAGAGAGGAACATCATGCATGATTTAGATTGTAAAAAAGAGATAACAAAGTTAAAGTAAATCAAAAGGCTATGAAAAGACGTTGAAAAGTAAATCAGTCAGCCTTCCAATACTAGTGGTGAAACAAGCATCAAACGCCAATGGACATTGGCGCCATGGGCAATGATTATGATGCTTTTGATATGATGACTTGCCAGGAATTTTGAATATATAATAAAGCAAATAAAAATCCGCTAACTCCTTTTATTTTGCAAAGGAAATGAACGATTCTTTTATTGAGGAAGTCAATATCCATCCTTAGCCAGTCAAAGATATCTTGCCAAACTATCAGTGATTTTAAATGGAACTCTAGTGAAGAGGCCATTTACAGTGTATATAGACAGCAGAGAACTGCCACCAGCTCGTGATTAGTAACTCTAATGCAATATATTATTGTAGCAAATAATTTGATGAGTCATTTGATGTCTGTAATGGAAAGTAGCATTTCCTTCCTGGAAACTCTTGATTATAATTCTAACTCAAGAAAATAGTGTAAACGGCGTTTTCATTTCAAAGGAAAAAAGTTTCTCAGCGGCAACTAGAATCGAACTCAAATTTCTCTTTCTTTGAAATGCAAACGCCGTTTACACTTACCTACAAAGGTAAGTGTAAACGGCGTTTAGCCCATTCAGTCATGGATTCCAAAAAACTCATCAAGCTATCCACACAATATTCAGCAGTATCATCTTGTAAACGTTCTCGTTATGTAACTCAATTGTTATTGTATTATAAAAGATTAGTAAATTACTAAGGCAAGAGCAACACTTAACAAAGCTAGTCTGTTATCATCCCATATTAGGTATCCTATTTTAGACACTAATTCCTGAATTCTGTCTCAAGTACCTTTTCGAATACTTTTATCGAGATAGTGAGTGATTCATAATTTGCTACGACTAACTTAATAGGGAGCATTCTGCCGACCATTAATAATAATTTTGATCACTCACCTTTGTTTCCCCCTCTGCCACTTCCTTATCTCCAAGAAAGCCAAGTGAAAGATGTGAGCACAGATGAGTCCAGATATGGATGTATCAAGGCTTATAAACCAAGTAATCCTGTGACATACCTTGGCCACCATAGAAATATGTCCTCTAAACATCAACTTTCTCTCAACCGCATTTCTTAAAATCCCAAGCTTCATCAATTTCCTGGAGTAGAGTTGCATATATCTGATAAACCTCTTGTAATCCCTTATCCCCATAGGCATAACTTTGAGGATAAAGTATTACATATACTTTCCCAAGCTGTATCATAATGTAGACATTATGATTATCCAACTCAGCTTCACTCTATTATTAAATATATTAGTAAATATATTTAATAATAGCGCTTTACTAAGGCAAGAACGATTCTTCACAAAGCCATGGTACTCCCATAGAAAACCACATTCTTACCCACATATTCCTGAATTGTGTCTTTGACTAAATTTTCAAATACTTTTACGAAGACTCCTGGGATCTAATTGATCGGCAGTTTGCTACGTCTTGGAGCTTCTTGTTGCTATAGAAAATTGGCTTTCCTATTTTTCATGTCAGCTGAAACTTCCTGTACGTTTTGATTAGTAGAATCACCTACAGCTAGTTATGGCTCACTGTCCAATCTGCATGTTGAAATTTTGTTGTTAGGCTTCCTGTTTCTGTTTCAGAAGTTTATCTTTGTGTTTAGTGTCGAATACAGTAGCTACTCCTTCTTGTCACTGATCGTGAATTGCCTGAATATAATATATTATAGCTGCACTTCTGAAATATCTCTCAAGTTTTACTATTTTGCATCTCACTAACACCACTCACTAGTTTTTTTCTCTTTTACCTCTTCTGTCGACATGGTACTTTGCTCCAGTGCCTGTGTAACTTTGTGGTAATAGAGTTTGCTTCATTTGTGCTAGGCAAAAACAGACTGTTATAAGTGGGATTATAGTCGGCTACTAGAATCTCACTTATAACAGTGAGTTGTAGTTTAATTATTGTTCAACTGCATGGTAGCAGATAACTGCCACAAAGTTGAGGTACCACAACGTGTTAATGATTGTTTGCTGAACTCTCCTACCTCGATGCTTCTGGATCATTTACTCTCGCACCAGTTATAAGTGATGGGCGAATTTAAGCTGAGGAGATTCTCTTCTTATATGTTCAATTTATTCCAATTAAACTCATAAGAATGCCTTAAGCATAATAAAAAATCTGTCAAATTAGGTCAAGTTGAAATTCGATGAATGATGCAAGAATCTAGAGTGATAGTGATTCAGAAAAAAGCGGAAAATAAACAAAATGCTGTTGTGTGTCTTATTACTCTTCATATGACACCATTCATTTTCCAACTGAACCTCCAAGATTCGGTTCTTGATTTCAACAGGCTTTGTTTCGAAACTTGTTGAGGGCAAAGATGTTAGTAAAATCATGCTGTTGATGTGGATTAATATAGTTTCTTGAATTTAGACTTGTTTTTTAAAAAAATCAGCTAATGCCCTTTCATTCCCTTATCTGGAGTAGGCCAACCCTCCTAACTTTTGTAGAATGAGTGGGTGGATAATTCAATTTCTACAGGTAGATAATCAGAGATAGCTGGTCCAAGACTATCGCTAATTATAAGCTGCAAACGATGAAGAGACTTGCAAAGAGTGCTTCCATCTCTTGATACTTAACCCTAACTGGATATGCTATTGTCTGAAACTATGGGTACTACGGTTGATTTTGAGTTTATAGAAGGAAAAACCAGTTTGCAGTGCCAGAGTTTGACTAACTCTGAAATAGTTCAAAAAAAGGCTTAGAAAAAGTTCCTCGAGTCTGACCACTAGAATTGAACTTAGGTTTATTCTTCAAATAGCTTAACACAGCAGATGAAAAGCCACTTTTACTGAGCTATATAGGCCTTCAAATAGTTCCATAAAATCTGAAATTGAAGGAATACGACTGATTTCTAATCAGCTCATGACAATCACTAATTATAGGTGGCAACCGATGAAGAGACTGACAAACAAGTGCTGTCATCACTTGGTACCTAACCCTAACAGAATGTGTTAGTGTTAGAAGTAATGTGCTTTCTGAAATAATGTGTTTTCTACGGTCGATTTTCTTGAGTTTACGGGACGAAAAACCCAAGTTTCTGAGAGACTCAAGTCTAGTCGCTGACTGAAGGAACATTTTCTAAGCCTATCTTCGACTTGTTCCTGAGGAAGTCGATCTCTGGCACAGCAAGTGGGTCAGAAAAGTAACGAGTATTGTGCAGGAAGCTAAATCAGAGTATGAAAAGAAATTGGCTATCTAAGCTAAAGGCAATCCAAAATAATTTTATTGTTATGCTACAAGCAAAACAAATGAATATGGAAGAATAACTTTATTGAATGCAGATGGTACTCTAGTTTCAGAAGAATGAGTGCTTGCTTTGCTAAAATATATCAACCAGGTGTATGTAACATGGTGTAGAGTGCTACTGCTGTATTGGATGAGGAGATGAGAGATGCATGAAAATGAGGTTGAAGAGCTTTTGCATAACCTGGATAAGAATTCATCATCACTAGGGAGAGATTGAACATCGGAACATTTGCTAAAGTAATGTTCAGCCGAATTAGTTAGGCCTTTCACGTCTGTACAAGTCTAAGCTCAGGAATGGAAGGAATGTATGATAGTTCCATAAGCACAGTAGTGGTGCAAAAACTATATCTATCGCGTTATTAGTATTTTTGCTATAGCAAAATTTTGAAAGAGGTTTTGAGAAGTTGTAACAGGTAAATAATGACAATTTATTTCAATACCAAAAGAGTATAGCAAACTGGAGTTTTGTGTGGGCAAGAAAGGCAAAGCTTGAATATATTGATGTTTCTTATGAACTGAATGATGCTATCTTTGGGAAAGACAACGAGATGAACAATTCCAAAGAGTAGGAGTAGATGGAATGAAAGGAGGAAGTTGAATGGGAAGGTTTGAAGCTGGACAGTAAATGGAAGTTAAATAGCAGCTTCACATATTGCTACAGGCATGGCAGAAAGTGAAGAAATGATGGTGATTATTTCAGCAGTAGGGAAAATGGCTAGTGATATTGCAGGTGAAGCAATAGGGTTTAGAAGAGCAGAGATAATGAATGGCACGATGAGAGCTGTATGAGGTTAATGAGTACAATTTGTAAATGTATGTAGCGAAGTTTATATGGTGTGAAACAGAGGAGCTACATTTAAATGAATTTGTTTTACACATTGGATGTGACTGCTGGTAACAGAAAATGTAAAGAGGCAGGATAGTGGATGTAGAAAAAAGTCAGGGAGATATAAAGTTTGGATGAATATGTGGATACCACGGCAATTATAATATGACAAAGTACAGAATGCATGCAAGCATGGGAATGAATGGGAAGCAACAGGAGAGAGAGAGAGAAGGAAAGCGTTCTAGAGTAGCAACTGGAGACAGGCGGGATGCCCTTAAACAAAGTATGGTGGGTCACATCTGATGAATGAACTATGATGGCATGGTTGTGGACTTGGGAGACATTTCACAGTAAGAATGACTTTAGCAACTTTATATTTGTACACCAGTGTAAAGAATATCAGAAATAAAGAAGCTGTACCAATAAGTCTTCCTTCGTGCGGTCAAGCGCTGTGGTATGCAAATACCACATCCACTGAGCTACACAGGCTTAATAATAATAAACTGCATTTAATTTGGTTTTCTAGAAAAATATAGAACAATTTTATATAAACAGAACTTTTGGGGAAACTAATGAAAAGTATGGAACTAATATTTATGAGATACGAGTGATTGTTGAAGTTCAAAGTTAGTGTTCCCCAGTCATCATAATTGACTGAAAATACTTTCAGATAAAGCTGATTTGTAATGAGATTTTAAGTACTTTATCCTAGCAAGCATCTTTACATAATTTTGAATGTACCTTTTCTGGATAGTGAATTTCAACACAAAGAAATATGTACCAACAACCCTGGCAGGTGACTAAAAACACATAGCACTCAAAACAGTTCAATTAGTACCGAGTGCAAATGACATCAGTGGCAGCCATGAGAGTGCAACATCACATAAGTCACTGCTGCAACTATATGTGTTGTGAAAGCAGCCATGAACAAAATGCCAACAAATAGGCATGGCTACATACCACTAATACTACTCTATGGATACTGAAACAGCGGATTCATGAATCTCTCAAAAAATACATTAATAGGCGTTTCAGTTTGCTGATCCATGCTTTACACTCAAGCATTAACAAACAGAGTTGAAGTTTCCATGGTTTGAAATATGCGTAGTATTTGTCAGGCGAGAACCACCTAAAACTTAGAACAGTCATGTACATCTTCAGATTAAACATAAATGAGGAAAAAAGGTATTAAGAGATTTCTGAATTAATAACTTATAATTTGAATGTAAGCCATTAGTGAAATATAGCATCGGAGATGTCAGATGAGTGAATCATTGTTGCGATATGTAAATTCTCTGATAGCCTAATTCAGGGTAACCCTTGGCACGTGTACCAAGCCAACGACTTTTATCCAGCACGCAACCCAGGGCTCACTTTAAAAAATAATTGAATAAATAAATACATATCCAACACCTTAACCTAAAAGAACTTCGAAAAGTGATTCAACCAGTAACCAAGGTTGCTAATTACATTTCTGCACTTGCTTTGAATAAAAGACAATTTCAGAATCTATTGAATGAGGTGGATTCGGTGTGCAAAGGACCAATAATAATAATAATTCTTATTACTACATCACACCTCCAGGGAGCCCAAAGACTCATCAAGGGAGGGCATCTACTCCACCAACCTTCATCATTTAACGCCATCTACTGATGCCTACCACTACTTTCACAGAAATTCATAAACATCCATGCCACAGTGGGATTCGAACCTGCAGCCTTTTGGCTGGAGAGCGGATACGCTAACCACTCGGCCAACCAGGCTGTCATAAGGTACAACAATGTTGATTGGCTTAGTCGTGGTCTTGTTCTGAAACGATTTGTTGAATTCTTGAATGAGATAAATCGCTTTTTGACTAATCAACAAATGTCTTATAAATAAAGAAATGTATGATATCATGTGGGTTTGTAAACTGATGTCTTTTGTAGATTTTTGCGAACATATAGTTAAAGATTCTGGTAAGACTCTTGATGTTATGTTTAATGACATAAAGGCGTTTGAAATGAAACTAGGAGTTGTTAAGAGGGGATGTAGACAGTGAGAGATTTAGGTACTTTCAAACCTAAAGAAATACATCAATGATCTCCAAAAGGATGAGAAAACAGACCAGCAATCTTCAAAAGTTATTTTCAAATGTTATTTTGTCAACTGTTGAGCAGTTCCCTCTGATTTGTTAAGTTCAGAGAATTAGAAGACTCTGCAAAATTCATTGTTTCCAGACACTATAAAACTAGATTAATTAAATTTCAAATGTTTTCGTGAATGATTATGGATGAAATTTGAAATGTAGCTCATTGAGTTTCGAAGTAGCTCAATTTGGAGGCAGAAAGTTCTTGACCTCCGACTTGACTTGGGAAATATTGAAAAGGAGCGATTAGAGACAGGAATAACAGAGAGAAGTGCAGAAAACGAGGTACTAAGGACTTAGAAAATACTATTCCAGAAACTTTTAAATTTCAAAACCCTTGCAACAGCATTACTATCCATTTTTGCTTCTACATATTTTTGTGAATCATTGTTCTCAGTGATGGACTTCGTTAAGTCCCGTAATAGAAGTAGCCTCAGATGAAACTAGTAGCGCATGCATATCTCTAAAAGTTACAAAATATAAACCTGATATAAATTATCTATCATCAGTGATGCAGCAGCAGAAACCTCGTTGATGCTAAATAAATAAAACGTCCACTATTTCAAATCTCTAGTTTTGATTTGATGTTTTCTGTTAAAAAATGGTAAAGATTAACTTCTTTAATATATTATACAGGTAAAATAAAATGTTATTTTATCTGTATTTTTATGTATTACTCGTAAGGGATTAAGAATTAATAAAAGAATATCTTTAATTTTATTTTCTTTTATTGTTCTTTAGTCAAGTAAAATTATTGAGGTTGTGCCTGTAACATATTGGAAAAACTTAGTAACTTACTAAATACTTCGTCCATAAACCCAATCTAGAATAACTATAGGACTAGCATTAATAGAAGAACCCTACATTAACAACAAAATATGTGGCTTTGCAACTAATTATAAAAATTTTTCCAAATGATCGGAAAGAAAGAGAGCTGCAGTACTCTCATCTTCATAAAAAAAAAAAAAAGAAAAACAAAAATTCAGAATTATTGTTTACTCCTTTGCTGATCTTAAAAATTGCGTCTTTAAATTGTGTGGCTGTATGGAAGCTAGAATTACACTTAAAGGCAAATAAAAAATATCTGCACTATCAACAGAGTAGGACATTTAAGGAAAAATTATTATTATTATTATTATTATTATTATTATTATTATTATTTTCGGGCTACTCCAGGGAGTCCTTGGACTCATCGAGGGAGGCCCTAAACATCATGTCCACACAACTATTCGACATTCTCACAGTATCTATCATACCTTGCCTTGAACTCGCTCACTGTCATAGCACCCACAACAGAGTCAGGCAGCTTATTCCACTCATTTACCACTCTAAAAGTAAAGAACCCAGCTCTCTAACACCACTGCTAACCACACACTTGCCCAGCTTCCATAGGTGTCCCCTAGTTCTCCCACCACCAATCCTGATCTCAAAAATATCCTCTGAGTAAATCTTATAGAATCCTTTTAGCAATTTGAATGTCTCAATCATTTCTCCCCTTTTCCGCCTATCAACCAGTTTCTGCAACCCACAAATCTTCAACCTGTTCTCATATGGTTCATTCCATAGACCTGCGATCATCTTAGTCACTCACCTCTGGATCCTCTCCACCTCCTCCCCATCAAGAAGGAACCGAGGTGACCAAATCTGGGCACAGTAGTCAAGATGAGGTCTTATTAAGGCTCGGTACAGAAGTACAATAACTTGCTTGTCTCTGCTTGTTAAGGTATTTTTCAACAACCAAGTGAGTTGATGAGCTGATTTAGCTACTTTCGCAATGTGCCCCCTAAACTTCATCTGCCTATCCACCAACACTCCCAAGTCCCTGGCCTCATCAATCTCTTGGAGTATAGTTCCACCCATGTGGTATACTGCTGCTAATCTTTTCACCCCAAAATGCATAACCTTACATTTTGTCACATTAAATTGACATCCATTCTCCTTAGCCCAGAACTCCAATCTATCTAAGTCACAGGACTTTCACATCTTCTGCATTCACTATCGCCCTCCCCAACTTTGCATCATCAGCGAACAAATGAACTGTTCCACTTAGATCTTTCCCTATATCGTTAATGAACAGATTAAACAGCAGTGGTCCAAGAACAGAACACTGCAGCGCACCACTAGTCACAGGCCGTCTTTTGAACTCTACTCCTGAATAAACCACTCTTTGATATCTCCCCATCAACCACCCACCTACCCATCTCACCAACCCTATATCCATTCCCATATGTTGTAGTTTACGGATTAGAATTCCATGTGGTATCCTGTCAAACGCCTTTGCCAGGTCCAGCAGTATCACTGTAAACCCATTTCCCTTATCCAGTTCAGCCGTCACCTTGTTATAAAACTTGAGCAAGTTACTCAGGCGTGATCTACCCTTTACAAAGCCATGCTGTCCCCTGTACAGTATCTCATTTTCATCAATCCATTCCTGTATTTTTCTCTTGACTACTTTCTCCAATACCTTGACAACAACTCCTGATATGCTGATCGGTCGGTAATTTGCAACCATAGTCTTGGATCATCCTTTATGCAGTGAAACTTTCCCCTCTTTCCACACCTTCGGGACTAAACCAAACCCGAGACTCAGATTAAACAACATGGTCAAGGGCACTGATAATTCCTTAGCCGCTTCACGCAAGACCCGTGCCGGTATACCATCCAATCCCACAGATGTATTCACATTAAGGTTCCGTAATAGACTATTCACCTCCACTTCATTCATCACAATTCCCGTATAAACTAATGGCTCCTTCATTTTTTCAATGTCTCCACCTGGATGATATACTTTTGCAAAGTGCTTGTTCAGTAACTCCACTATATCGACTGGTTCAGTGACCTCCTTACCATCGTCATTCCTTAAAATCATTTTGCCATGTACAGTTTTTCCCTTGCTTGCAGCATATTGAAAGAACTGTTTGGAACTCTCTTTTGCTTGCATAGCTAGTTTCCTTTCATAATCGGCTTTTGCTGTTTTTACCACACTCGTTACCCTTCTGGCCTGCACTTTATACCGTTCATGTGCCTGCAGGTCACCCCTTTCTTTAAATTACCTCTACAGTTGTTTCTTTTTTTGCAGCTCAAGCTTAATGGTGTTATTCATCCATTTAACCCCTACTTGTTTTACTATTGGGACCCTAGGTATACAATCAGCCATAACCTCCTATAAATGTTCCTTGACCACTTCCCATGCCCTATCGAAGTCCAGCCCTTGCAGCTGTACATGCCATGGCACTGATCCAAGCAATCTCCTAAGCTTGTCATACTTGCCAGCACGGTAATTCCACATATAACCTATCTTAATCAAAAATTCCACACCTTTAGCCACCTCCCAGATCAAGACTTATGATCACTCTCACCAATAGGTGGCAACATGGTCATATTCATTGCAGTCAAATTGTGAGATGCTATTACCAGGTCAAGCACTCTCACATCCCTAGTATTTTCAATTACATGCTGTCTCAGATAGTTATCCCTTAATAATTGAATAAAATCCATTTCCTTCCTCACATGTGTCCTCTCCTCCTTCCAATGAATGTTACCATAATTAAAATCCCCCATAATAATTACCCTCCTTCCACTCATTTCATCAATTTGTTTATGCATACTGTCTCCACCATCTATTCCATCACCTGGTCTATAGCAGCACCCAACTGTATATTTTATTCTGCCAGTCTCAATCTCACACCAAATAGCCTCAAATGAGCTCCTTTCACTATCCTGCAATACAACTTCAATTTTCCTTGGTTGCAGTTCATCAGCTATCACCAATAACACCCTCCCCCCATTTTATTCTCTCTGTCCCTCCTAAACACACTATAACCTACACATTCTATCCCACTAACTATATCATCTTTCGTCAGCCATGTTTCACTAATGCCAATAACCTGTGGCCAGGAAGAGCCAATCAAGGCCAAAAACACTTCCTTCTTGTTCCTAATACTCCTGGCATTAGTAATCACGAAATGCAGTGATCCCTATGTTCCACCCCTATCTTGATGCATTATTCTAAATGTCCCATTCCCATTTTTTGTCCTTAGTGCTGGCTCAGGTACATTATAAACATTTTTACACTCAACTGTCTCACTGATGTCTGCATATCCACTCCCCCCCCCCCATCCTTGGTAGTTCTAGTTTCCCTGGTTCTGCACATCCATTTTCACTTCATTCAGCAACACTTTTTCCAGTCTTCGCACACCAAGTCCATTCAAATGCAGGCCATCTATCTTGTATAAGTCCTTTCGCCCATCAAACTCATTCCACACCACACCGTTTGCATAACCTGCGCATAATGTCATTTGCGATTATGGCCCTCCTTCTAAACTCCTCTGTCATACCGCGGCAACACTGACCACTCTAACTCGGTCACTCATTTCTTTCGCTACCTTTAACAATACTTTCAAGTCTTCTCTCAAATATAAATATAAAAATTCCATCACTAATTTCTACATTTATTCAATCTTATATGACTTTCAATAATCACTCTTATAATATTCTTTGATTTTACAGCTTTAGTGATTTTTGATTATTTGAAAAAGGTTCTACCAATACTTAAAAGACACCAAATAATATATTCCTCAAAATTTCGGTTGGCACGTGAAAAAAGTTTGCATCAAAGATTTGGCGATTTTAGCATGCACACGTAAAAAGGTTGCCCACCCCTGGACTAATTCATTAACGCTGATGGTCATTGATATATACACTATCTACCAATAATTGTCCGGACACTTTAGCAGTTTACAATTGATACAGCAGGCGAACCTTAATATCAGGTATGTCCACTTTTGGCTATGATCACCTTCTGTACCCTTTGAGGGATACTTTCTACCAATGTACAGCAGACATCAGGTGGAATTTGTCTCCATTCCTCAATCAAAGCAGCACTGAGTTTAGCGACAGATTAAGGAAGCGCTACTCTGGACTTCAATTGCCAGCACAATTCGTCCAACAGGTGTTTGATGGGGTTGAGATCAGGGCTTTGCACAGGCTAGGAAAGTCGTTTAACACCCATCTCTTCATACTATTCCTTGACAGCTGCAGCTTTGTGGCATGGTCATCTTGATAGTAACATGGGTTTGGTCCCTAAAAACTCCAGTATAGGTAGCACCTGGTTATCCAGAATATCAAGGTAATGAGCTGTCTTCATGGAACCAAAGATAACCAGTGGTCTCACTCCAAAAACAGTTGAATGCACCCAATACCATTATTACACCACCACCAAAAATTTAATGCGGCTACAACACAGTGGTAATAAGTGTTCACCAGGTTGCTTCCACACTCATACTCTGCCATCAAAGTGGAATGAGGTAAACGTTGATTCATCATTTCAGAGTACTGTTTTCCACACCAGACAAGCCACCTTATTCGTTGTTGTGATGTTTGGCTTGTGTGCAACTGCTCTTCCATGGAAACCGTCTTTTCGTACAATATTATTAGTGCTGACCATGGTGTTACTGGTGCTCTGCAACTCATCACAGAGGGTGTGTGCCGATCATAGCCAGTTTTTGCGTGCCACCCGTTTTAACACCCTCATATCCCTGCCAGTTATTTTTGGTGGCCGCCCTGGGAGTTTTCCTGCACTAGTGATTCTAAAACATCTTCATTTGTCGATTACATTGCCAACTGTGGATTTTGGATGCTCCAGTTGAGCAGAAATGACATATATGGACATGCTACCAATGAGCCCACAATGACACCCCTCTCGAAGTCACTGAGTTCACATTGTTTGCCATACTACATCTATTCAACTGCTATGATGAAATACTGCTTCCTACTATCTGTACACTGGTTTTTATTTTATTGACTAACCTGGAATGTTTCATAAACTTTAAATAACACGAATGTCCAGACAATTAATAGTAGATAGTGTACTAACAACAGCTGATTTAAGATGAGACTTTTGCTTTTATTACATTGGGCTGGACATTGTATCATTTCGCCAGTGTCACAAACATAGTTGTTGCGATCTGTCTTTTTCAACTTCTAATGTAAATTGGATTTTGTGTGTTGAGAAATTCTGTAGCATTGTATTTTATTTTATTATTTTTTTTTTTTCAGTCTGGCCATAGTACAAATATGTTGCCAATGTACCTAAGAGAGAGGGTTGATCTTGAGAAATCCATTTCAAAGATGAAATGGTACATAAGTCAGGATTGGCATTTCCCACTACCAAAGAAAAACATTAAGTACTTTGGCAACCTGGAAAAATGCCACACACGGAATTCAACAATGTCCAGTCCAATTTAATAAAAACCAAGTCTTAAATCAGAGTATTAATGAATTAGGCTATGAGAGAAATTAACATAGCCCAGCCCATTAATAATGAGTATGCCATCTCAATGCTATATTCATTTAGCCTATGTTCAAAGTATAATGGTTATTAATTCAGAAATCTGTGTTAGTATCTTTTTTTCCTATTCGTATTTAATCTTAAAATAAACATGATGTCCCAATCTAGCAATTGAATATTGTTCTTTTTAAAGTTTTACATCATTCTCACCTCACAAAATACTATTAGCAAAGTATGCACATCAAGTATTTTAATGAATAAAGGATTAACACAAGAAAATAATTAGTCTATTATAATTTACTTTATAAGTAAAAAAATCTTCCTGCAACTATCTGTGATCCAGAGTATTTTAATAATATACTGATCACCTGTTTGTGACTTATACACAGAAAATATGACCTGCATTAATTTAACCTCAAGTATCTTCTCAGATCTAGCTCCCACTGATGAGACTTTAATAAAGGTCAAAATGAGTCTAAGCAGTGAATCTTCTGATAGCATTCTACATGTCCAAAAGGGAGTGTGCTGTGTATTATGGATATAAAAGCAATTAATACCAAGTCAAGAACCTTTATATTCAAATAAACTAGGTGAGAAGGTACCTGAAATGTAAATTTTACTTACGCTTGGGTAAAGGATTAAAACAAGAATATTTCTTGTCTACTATGTAACCAACAAATCTACAAATTGTGTTTTAATAATATAAGAATTAATCAGTTCGCTACTTGTATATAAAAAATCACACACACACACACACACACACACACAAAGTAAGTGCCTCCGTAGCACAATTGGAAGAATGACGGTACATTGCGCCCTTCGATTGGAACATGCCTAAGTTCGATTCTCGTCGCGACGGGAGGAATCTTTATCTGGACGATTTCAATCGAAGGTGAGTTAGCCGATCTCATTCGGAGGTAGCAGGGTTTTTTCTCCCGGAAACTCGGGTTTTGCATTCCGCATACAGACAAATCGGCCCTTCAGAACACACGCAATTTACAGACAAAAAATACTAGTTGTGGAGGTGGGCGGTAGATAGCGTTGATGGAGACGATTCGTAGTAGAGGTTCGGTGTAGTGGTTGAGACAGTTGAAGGTGTCCTCCCGCGATGAATCTTCGGACTCCTTGGAGGTGTCAGGAATAACAATAATAATAAAGTAGCAAAATGGTTTATTCTTATATTATTAAAACACTCTTGATCAAAGATTAGTCCACTTTTTTTTTTTTTTTTTTTTTTTTTTTTTTTTTTTTTTTTTTACAGAAGCAAGAGATAGAGAGGAATGGAAGTAGACTTTTCATCAGCTGCAACCTTCTTAAAGAGGTCACAGGATTGGATTAGATTAGATATAAAAAATATGACTTCTGTATTGATTTAACCTTATTTTTCTGGGTCTAGCTTTCACTGATGAAACCTCAATAAAGGCAAAGACTAGTAAGCATAGTGGCTCTTCCCATAATGCATATCAACACACACACAAACACTTGAAGATATCATGGTAACTGATGTAGTCAATAGTTTCTTCATGTAAGTAGCCTAGTCGTGAAGATACTTAATGAACAATCTTTTTTTTTTACACTTGGGTAAAGAATTAAGACAATATAATTTCTTGTCTATTAATTTACTGTGACCAATGGGGAAGGGGGGGGGAGACTTTCTATAATTCATTCACTATCTTGATTTTCTTAAGAATTTTTATTTTAATGTTCTCTAACTATCAATAATGGTTAAAATAATGAAGTCTTTTAGTTCGTTTTGGTTCCTTAGGTATATTCTGACTTTAGTGAAATGATTCCATAGCATGCTATCCTTGCTTATTCTGTGACTTACGATTATACTCTATTTATCATATTTGCTAAAAATTGTACGTAAACGGAAGCTGGGCAAGAGCGTGGTTGACAAGGGTGTTAGAGCTAGGTTTTTTACTTGGAGAGTGGTGAATGAGTGGAATAAGCTTCCAGAGTCTGTTGTGGGTGCTACGACCATGAATGAGTTCAAGGCAAGATATGATAGATACTGTGTGAATGATGAATAGTTGTTCCAGACATGATGTTAGGGCCTCCCTCGATGAGTCTGTCGACTCCTTGGAGTTTCCCGGAACAACAATAATAATAAAAATAGTTTAAATGTTTTACTAGCTATGGATTGATCAATGAGAATACAGTAAATATTTATGTTCCCCTGCTTAATTTCATAACTTCTGTTTACACCAGCTATATAATTTGACTAAACAGTTTTTGAAGGCTTTAGTAGATTAACTTAAAGGGATCACATGATCTTCTTAGAATAAACAATCGTGTACAATTTGCATATAATGTTTGGGATGATATTACTTGAAACTATATCGTCGATATAGTTTGCAAACAAGCCTGCTTTACATGTTTATTAAGATAAATGATAATAAAAAACAAACCCGACAAGCAGGGCTGCGCCAACCCTAGCGTTCACCACACCCAGGCGACATTTTATATAGCTAATATCTAATTTGGATTATACAATGCAGTATTAGGGGCGGCTGATAAAAGTTTGTACCTAGGCTGCAAATACCCTTGGCGTGCCCCTGCCGACAAGTTTCGTAAGTCGTTTGACTTATATCTTCAGGGGTCAAAGGTAACTAAAAGTTTAAACATAAGAAATGAGAAATTACTCAAAATAGTTCATTCCATGCAGTTGTGGCCGTCTAACTGTTGATTAAATTGAATATCTGAAATGTAGATCCAGTGCAATGCTAAGTTTGAACAATGCTGGATGCTGTCACGTTCACATTGTCCGAGGTCTGACTTGCAGTGGCGTAACTAGGGGGTGCAGCACTTTGAACCTTTTTGAACTTTTGCAGTTAATTCTAAAATACAGTCTCCAGAACTCAGTTCCAAATATTGTAATACTACTGCGAATTTCCTCACAATTGCTAGCTGTGAGAGGAGTTTTTCAAAATAAAATTTGATTAGGAATTACCTACATTACTATGAAATAGACTTCACCCATGTCATCGACGATTTTGCTAAGAGAAAAGCAAGTAAAATAACATTTTAGAATGTTGAAATTAAAGTTTTACTTGAAAACTAAACATAATGTTTTAATTTATTTCCCTATACATCGTTTGGACTTTTTGTAGTAATTTTGGTGTGTATTGAGAGGGGCAGCAACAGCTCTAGCTATGCCATGCTGATTTGGGTATATTTTTTATCAATGCTGACCAAACTTGGTGTAGTATTAGACCTTGGTTTTTGTTGCATTGTGTTGGAATTCTAAGCATGTTTGCAGCTTCTTTAAATTTCTTTATGTAACAATTTTTTTTCAATGTAAGACTTGTTTTTTGCCAGAGTACATTATGGCCGGTGGAAGTTGTATGGTATGCTAGGCCTGATTTGTGTTCTCGTTTTTTGCACGTCTTTTTGGTGTTCGTTCATGCTAATTTCTCCTGATCTTTGTCTGGCCTACATAGGTGTATATAAAATTCATTGTTCCTATAGCAGATGCCATAGGAACAATGAATTTTATATACACCTACTTTTTTTTTAAAGGATGATGTGGAGGTTCTGGGAGATGAAATCTTGAATTTTTTTCCAGTGGTAGACCACTTTGATGTTATGTTTAGTAATTTGGCCATTTTATTTGTAACATTCTTAATGTATGGAAGTGTGATTGCGTTCTGGAAATCTTGCTTTTGTGAGATGTTTGTAGGTGTGTTGAGGATTTTTTTGATCGTCTTGGGTTCATAACCATTTTTTTTTTTGAGGATCTGTGTTAAATATTGAAATTCTTCATTTCTTTGTTTTCTGTGCTGGAAATATTCAGATATTCAATTTAATGAACAGCTAGATGGCCACAACTGTATCGAATGAACTATTTTGAGTAATTTCTCATTTCTTGTGTTTAAACTTTTAGTTACCTTTGACCCCTGAAGATGCAAGTCAAAAGACTTACGAAACTTGTCGGGTTGTTTTTTTTATCATAATTTATCTTAATAAACATGTGGTCCAATTACTGGAATCTTTCTTATGAACTGCTAAGCCTGATTTACATCCAATCATTCTAATTGCTGACTTCAAACATGTATAAGCTACATATAACACTAAGTGTTTGATCCTATTTTAAAGAGGCTATGATGACATTGTATAAGGCCTTGATCAGACCTCATGTGGATCATTGTGCACAGATTTGGTCACTGAGCTTTCATGGTGATGAGGATATCTTAGAAGGGTTCACAGAGGTGGTCAGTGGTCTTTGGAATGTGGAGTATAAGGTCAGATTGAGAGAATATAAATTGCAGTCTCGTAGATAGGAGGAGGGGACATATAAGGTAGTCAGGGGTTTTTATCATGTTGACATGGAAGAGATTTTTCATAGAACGGGAGGGGGGGGGGGGTAGAACAAGGGGCTTGGAAACTGTAAACGGTGGGTGTGAGCAGAAGAGGGAGGAAAAGGTTCTTTACATGGTGAGTGGAATGTACTGGCTGTGTTGTGAATGTAGACACGGTGAATCAGTTTAAAGCATGGTCGGATGAGCTTTGTGTGTGATAGTGTGTACCTTCCATGATGAGTCTCGGACTCCATGGAGGTCAGATAATAATATTCTTTCATTCCATTTTCACAATGCAAGGTCAATTCTAATTAACTCAGCCTGACGTAGAATTATGCAATGCAGCACTTAATATGATATTTTTATATCCTCAATACAAATTCTTACTTACATAACAGTGAGGTTCTGTACAGGGCCATCATTGCCAGATTAGATCATGCCCTCAGGCAAACAATTAAATATCGCCCCTGATGGATTATAAGACAAATATAAGGAAATCTTCAATTGCTATTTTGTTTTTATTACAAGAGAAACATTAATGCAAAAGATTACATAATATCAATTAAATGTTTGTTCTACGGGGATATCACACAATTAAACTGTTTATAAGCTCTTCTAAATTTAAATTATAAGCTATATCTGCCTCTATCGATATAGTCACTATACCAACCGATCTGTCTGGTCATTGCTGATCGCAAATAATTTTTAATCAGTTTAAGCTTGGAAAAACTTCTTTCTGCACTTGCTACGCTAACTGAAATTGTTTGTGTAGCAATGGCGCCTACCGCAATATGGCTGAACGAGCGCCTTATTAAGCTGCACCGTGAGGCAGGCTGCCTCTATGCTACACCCTGTCGACGGTACTGGTTCTGTAAACTTTTACAAAAAGAAATTTTTAGATTAGCTAGATTTAATCTACCCCACCCATTAATTATACTCCAGTACATTTAACATTCTAGATCGCCTTTTGGCATATTTATGCATGTGTTTACTCTTCTTGCTGCTGTTTTTCTCTCCCCATGTCATGACTCTACTCAACCACAACACGTGGAAACATTCAAAGTTATTGAATATGAATTCATACAAGTATATGAATGCAAATATACATCTGTGTTCAAACAAAAAAAGACTGAGAAGGGCGAACAAATGCACTATGTGGACCTTGCAGAAGATTACTGCTGAGCAGCATGCAAGTAACATAGGCATGTTAAGTAAAAATTTTTAACTGGAATCTGAAAAGCTTATGTGTTGGACATTATTCATAACTTATTTTAACAGTATTACAAAACCAAAGCAAATTATAAAAGATGTTTATTAACTAGCTTATATATCACTGGATTTCAAACCAGCATATTCAGAGCAAGCAACTAGTTACAGTTTATATGCAAAAATGATTAAGTTAAACAATTAAAAGTGTAACAGACAAAAGATCTGGAGACTAATTTGGCATTATTTAATGTTGTAAAAAAAAGAAGCATTACAGTTGTGAGGAGTTGATGTTAGGATAATAGTCTCCCATTCTGATAAATTAATGCAGCCAGTAAGGTTAGGAGAATGCTTCATAGTAGCCATTGATGAATCTAAAAATAATTTTTTGACCTATAATCACTGGTTTCTTGTATCAAATCCCATGTGAAAGGGTGCCCAAAGCAAGGTTTTCTGGTCTAGACTTGCCATGATAATGGTGGAAAATATATTTATGTTTTCCAAGGCAAACGTTAACAGATCTTCCTATCTCTCCATGGTAGGAAGATCTGTTAGGAAGATCTCCAAGGTAGGAAGATCTAGGCCACAGGGAACTTCAACCACTCCAGGATATGATAGAGGATGGATGATGTCCTTAGTCAGAGCAGATCAACGCTCCTAATTTGACATGTGGTGTGAAGGTTATATTTTATTACAACTTTGGCTATCATTTCAGATATGGATATATGGAATAGGAGTGTTTCATCCTTGTGCTTGGGGAGGGTGAAGTAAGAGGGTCATGTAGTATTTTATCTATTTTGTAGGAGCTGTAGCCATTGGCCAAGAAAGTATGGTGAAGATAGTTGAGTTCTGTGTGTTGGTGTTTTAGTCCATACTGTTGGGATGGATAATAATGCAACTGTTTATGTAGCTATCTTCCTATGTGTGTGTTGACTTTCTATAAATGGAAAAAGATAGCAAACCATCTTTTTTCGAATGAATAATGTGAAAGTGAAAGTAAATAATGTCTCAAAAAAAAAAAAAAGGCAAAGAGTTATTTTATTCTTTCTCTACTGTGATGAAATTAATTTCAGGGTAGGTTGTTAAGGTAAGTTACAATCATCATCATCATCAAATTCCTGCCATGTACCCTCAAGGGGTGTTACAGGATATGACAGTACTACATGAAAAAATTACATCATTACTAACTTCCTATCTACAATTTTCCTCCAAATCAGTCTGTTACTTGTCAAGACTCCAACATTATCCAATCTTATATTTCTATCGTCTAAGGCACTTTGTACCATATCAATCCACCTATATCTTGGTCTTCCTCTGGGTCGTTTTCCTGCCAACTTGGCAGAGAACACTTGTTTTGCTAATCTTTCCTCTCCCATTCTATTTAAGTGACCATACCACCTGAGATTAGCTCTGCTAATGCATTCCTGGATGCTGACAATGTCAAGTTCTTTCCTAATATCCTCATTTTTAATATGATATTGCCATTGATGCCATCTGTTCACGCCTCTAATCTTTCTCAGGACTCTCATATGTGCGGTCTCTAGTCTTTGGTCAAGTGTTTTGCTTCTGACCCAGCTCTCAGATCCATAAGTTAAAACGTAAGTTACGTAACGTAAGTAAAAGGTAAGTTACAAAAGAATCCAAAATGTCTTGTAATTTGATCCATTGGATCAAATTACAAACATAACCACACTAAGGGTTTGTAAGTAGAGAGAAGGGAATAGAACCTATTACAGTAGGTAGTATTAATTTGTTTGTAGATTTTTCCTGATATACACTGTAAATTTGAATAATTCAAAGATATCAGGGGAAAGTTAGACTATTAAATGAAGAGTGTTTGCTAATGGTACATTATTAAATACGGAAGTGACATCAAAACTTACCATCATATCTGAATTTTTAAGAATGTGATTTTAAACTAAAGATTTGGAATGGTCAGTTTTTTTTTTTTTTTTTAAAGGAAAGTAGAGGAGTTAGCAGTGTGTGCAGCAGGGGGGAAGGACTTAGCTAACCGTTGAGTAAGTTTATAAGTGGGTATGTCAATAATGGGAAATTTTTTCAATAGCCCTTTCAGAATAATTTGTGCAAAAAATATAAAATTGATAATAATATAAAAAAATCCTCAGCCCATCCACGGTACAAAATGTACTAAAGGTTTGCCCCCCCCACCCTCCTCTGCATTTTAACCTGTTCTATCATCACTGGTCGCTTCATTTAATGTTTTTATTTTTTTAATACCAATTCCAATCATAGGAGTTAATTCCTCTAAACATTCAGAATATTCTTCGGTGTTTATATTAACATCAATCGCATTTATTGTATTTTTTCCTTTCCTTCAGAACAAATTAAAATGCATAAGATTTTATTTTTGACTCCTACTCATGAAAGATTAATATACAGCACATTAGTGCCCTGGTTAGGTTAGGATTTTTTTTAAAAAACAATCTGGAAAGACTGCTTTAGACCAAACACAGAACTTTTTCAAGCTACTTCAGGCCTCCAGTAAGTGGGATGATCTTACACTAGGTGAGTGAAAATTCATCACCCAAAGACAAAGGATCTATTTTATCTCTTTAAGGAGACTGTGCCAATTTACTTGTATCCTTACATATGCACCTTATTGTTTTTAGACTGAGAGTTAAGTCAATTTACAAGAGTTCAATCTGATTGGTGCAATAACTCTTAACTCGATAGGTATTATTTCTGGAAAAATTTCCATGTTACTCCTCTAAATAAATATTAATTTTTATGGCTATTTTTTCCTATTTTTGTTTAGGAGTACCCCTTCTTATAATGTCAATGACATTATAAAGCCAATGACATTATAATGTCATTGGCTTTTTACTCAGTTTTTAGGATATTACTGATATTTTGAACACAGATACATGAAGAATATATTTTGTAGAAAAGCCATGATAACAGACATTACAGGAAAATGAAACAATGCTTAGAATATTGGAAACAATAGCCATAAAATGTGACAAAAAAAAATTCAAGCATTCACTGCTGCTGAATAAGACGACAGCCAGGAACATCCTACAAAAGTATGTCCAAAATTATTCTTCCCACATATTCTTCATGTACATGTCTTTAAAACATCAGTAATGCCCTATAAATTGAGTAAAAAGCCAATGATATTATAAAAAGGAAAAACTGGAAAGTTTTCCATGTTACTCCTCTATATAAATATCAATTTTTATGGCTATTTCTGTTTAGTAGTATCCCTTTTTATGTCATATGACTTCAGGGCATTACCGATATTTTGAAGACAGATACATAAAGAATATATTTTGGACAGATACATAAAGAATGTATTTTGGACAGATACATAAAGAATGTATTTTGGACAAAAGTCATAATAATACACATACAGGAAAACGAAACAATGCTTAGAATATCAGAAACGATAGCCATAAAATGTGACAAAAACTCAAACATTCTTCGCACTATATAATCTCTGAGGGTTGGAAGCTCCAAAACATAAAAATTAGGTCAAGGCTGACCAAGAGAAAACAACACAGATACACCCAAAACAAAAACACCAAGCCAACATAGCCTCCACTTTTCCAATGAGCTCTGAAGACAACTCACTATTGAAATGGCTCACACACCATTACTCTCACCCCTAATCTTGTTCCATCATATTCTATCCTTCTCCTTTCCCCCAAAAATGTCTATTTTTCACATTCTTCCAAAATAATTCTCAGCCCACCCTTAAAACCTGGGTTTTAAAATTGGCATACCTCTTGCCTCACCCATAATTCTCCCACATCTCTCTCTCTCTATCTCCACATTTCCCAATCCCCCCTCCCCTTCCTCTTAGTCACATTTTAGCTAATACAATTGTATATCGCCATACGCTGGATGCTGCTGAATAAGAAGACAACCAAGAACATCTTACAAAGGTATGTCCAAAATTATTCTTCCCACATATTCTTCACGTATCTGTCTTTAAAACATCAGTAATGCCCTAAAAATTGAGTAAAAAGTCAATTATAGAAATAAATATTATAAAAATCTTTACTTCATTAGTTTTAGAACCCAGGAATTGACTCGAGACCAAATAATAATAATAATAAAAAAAACATATTTAATGAAACTATATACATGGTAAATAATTAAATTAACAATTAAAAAACTATTTGGATTCAAGGTCTTCTAAAATAAAACTAACTTGTGAGATCATTACCTTAGAGGATAAATTCATTCTCTTACTGTCTCAATCTATTATTGGTCTCTTTAGCATGTACTTAATCAGTCTAACAGATCAAACATTTTGTTTTTCACAACAAATTCCTACAAACAATACATGTTTATTAGTCAGTTCTTTATCAGTCCTTTTCTCCAAATATAAAACTTAACTTCCATGGGACTATGCAGCATTTCCTTATTTAACATATATTGTTCCAATCGTCCTCACCATTACACTTTGTTTAAATATTCTTCATCATCATTTTCAATTAAAGGTGAGTTAGCCGATCTCATACGAGGGTAGCAGGGTTTTTTCTCCCAGAAACTCAGGTTTTTCATCCCACATACAGACAAATCAGCCCTTCAGAACACATGCAATTTACAGACAAAAAATACTAGTTGTGGTGGTGGAGGTGGGCGGTAGATAGCGTTGATGGAGACGATTTGTAGTAGAGGTTCGGTGTAGTGGTTGAGACAGTTGTAGGTGTCCTCCCACGATGAGTCTTCGGACTCCTTGGAGGTGTCAAGAATAATAATAATCATGGATTATTATTATTCTTGACACCTCCATCAAGGATATACGCTAAATCCTTGATATACGCTAGGCCTATATCAAGGATTTAGGCCTAGCGTAGCCTGTTCTGGCCTTAGAAATCATCGTTGACTCTTTTAAGAGGACGTCCTGGTTTTCTTTTTCCTAATGGCTTGTACTTTAAGGCTTGTTTTGGTAATCTTTCAATTATCATTCTTTGAACGTGTTCCATCCATTTATGTTTATATTTTTTAATTTTTTCTATTACTGATTCTTGGCTTAATTCTTTCATAATTTCTTCGTTTCTTTTGTGATCAAATAGAGTATACTTTGCAGTTTTTCTCATAAACGTCACTTTTGCTGTTATTAATCTTTGTCTTTTGTTTAACTGTCCAGATTTCACTTCCATACAATAAAACTGGTAGGGCTAATGTATTGTAATGTATTGTAATGTATTTTAGTCTGATTTGCTTTTGAACTAGGCTTGGTTTAAATATAGAGTTAATTACACCTGTTATTTTTAAATATTTTGCTATTTTTAGCTTTATCTTTTTCATATGTGATCATACATCCTAGGCAGTTAAAGGAATTCACCCGTTCTCTTGTTATCTATTACTATTTTAGTTCTTGTCCTTTAAAGGCCATAGTTTTTGATTTTTCTGTCGATATTATCATACCATGATCTTTGGCTATCTCATTTAGATCTAAAAGAGCTTTCTGTAAGTTATCTTCAGAATTTGTAATTATTATTTGGTCATCGGCAAAAAGAGGTGTGTTTAAGTTCACAGTAGGAGAAAGTTTAATACCTTGATGGAAATTTTTATTCCATTTTATTATTATTTCATTTAGGTAAATATTAAAGAGTTGCTGAGAGGAGACATCCCTGTCGGACCGCTTGGTTTATCTCTCTCGTATATGATAGCTCATGATTTAATCTTATTTGTATTAGATTATTTTCACATATACTTATGATAGCTTTTAGGATATTATTTGGTATTTGTCTTTCTTTTAATATGTTAAATAAAATGCTTCTTTTAACTTTGTCAAATGCTTTTTCACAGTTAATAAATGCAATATGTGTTTCTAAATTGTATTCTCTTTTATTTTCTCTATTATTAATTTTACGCAAAAGGCCAGGTCTATACATGATCATCCTTTTCTAAATTCATTCTGTACTTTTAAAATAAAGTTTTCGGAATATTTCATTAGTTTGCTATTTAAAATTCTGCTATATTTTTGTAACAGGAATTTAGTATACTTATACCTCTAGATATTCTTACCTCAGGCAATTTAATTACAAGAAGCACAAATCTCAAATTTGTATCAGAGGAGGGAGTTTAATTTACTACTTTATAAACAACAAAGTATCAAAACAGAGCTTTTCATTAAAGCCATTTTATAGTTTCAGATTTCACTAATTGCATCAGTTGTTCCAAGAAAAATAATTGATAATAATAATACCAATAGTATCCTTGAGACAGAAGACACAACATTCCATTCTGCGTTTCTTCAAACCCTGAAAGAGAACGTCTACTTAATATTTTCTTTTATTTACCATTCACTTTTTCATTCAAAGGATCACCTTGCTAAGATTTCTTTTCAAAATCCTCTATTAATTTATCCTGGCTGGCTCTGGTCTGTATTCTCAACCTCCCCCCCCCCCCCCCGTTTTCTCAGTACCTAATACTCTCACTTTGTTATCTGTCAATCATCCTTCATCTTTTCCTCCATGAGCATGTGGCTTGTTCAATTAAGTGGCAAGTGAGAAGTTAGTAATGGCCGACACATTGTCGTCATTAGTGAAAAGAGAATGTCTTATCAATAAATGACAGATACCACAGTATACACTCAACAACTGTGAATTACAATAAAGAACCATTGAATTATTACACTTATCGATATCCGATAAGTACATTTAATAATAAATACTTTTATAAACATAAATATCAATTTCTTATCGGACACATCACAAGTGTTATGAAATCGAAACAAATCAAATTGTCCCGTATAGAAATAATTGTAACATACTTTTCTCCACTGATTGGAGAAAAGTATGTTGTAACTACTTGGCCAACCGATCTTGCAAATCTTAGCTTTCTTAGTGTTCTCTATATTTTCTAATGGCATACATTGATTCACGTATAAACTTTCTGTATGATTTCTTTTTTTTTGATTCTATGAGTTCCAATCATCATCATCAAATTCCTACCATGAACCCTCAAGGGGTGTACAGGATATGATAGTATTACATGAAAAATCTCCATCATTACTAACTTCCTATCTACAATTTTCCTCCAGATCAGTCTGTTACTTGTCAAGACTCCAATATTATCAGATCTTATATTTCTGTTATCTAAGGCACTTTGTACCCTATCAAACCACCTATATCTTGGTCTTCGTCTGGGTGTTTTCCTGCCAACCTGGCAGAGAACACTTGTTTTGCTAATCTTTCCTCGCCCATTCTGTTTAAATGACCATACCACCTGAGATTAGCTCTGCTAATGAATTCCTGGATGCTGACAATGTCAAGTTCTTTCCGAATATCCTCATTTTTAATGATATTGCCATTGATGCCATCTGTTCATGCCTCTAACCTTTCTCAGAACTCTCATATCTGCGGTCTCTAGTCTTTGGTCAAGTGTTTTACTTCTGACCCAGCTCTCAGATCCATAAGTTAAAACTGGTTTGAACTGCCTTGTAAACAGCTAATTTAGTGTCCCGACTAATTTCTCTTATTCCATATGAATTTAATCAATTGACTTCCTACTATACCAGCTTTATTGATTCTGTTGTCTATTTCCATATTTAATTTACCATTTTCACTAAAAATCTAGTCTAAGTAGGTGAAATGTTTTACTTGTTCAATGCAGTTGACATTTTCAACGATTCTATCTATTTTCATTGTCTTTGTCTTTTTATTGCTGACCTTCATACCATATCTATTACAACAGTTATTCAATTTAGTCAAGGAATCTTGCAGACTCGTAGTGGATTTATTGATAAGTATAAGTCGCTTGTGCAGGACACCAGAGTGTACAGAGGATTTGAAATTGGAAGTGATCACTATTTAGTCTTGAGCAGGATAAAATTGAAATTCATATTGAAAAGAATAACATGTAAGAAAGTTTTAAAGCGAATAAAAGTTGAGAAGCTCTCAGATGTGAACTGTAGACTAAAATACACAAAGATTATTGAAGAAAAAATGAGAGTTTGAGAACAGGAACCAAACTTTAGAGAATCTGTGGCAAGCCTTGAAGAAAACCTTGATTGATTCAGCCAGAGAGGCATGTGGTGAGGTTGTCTGCAAAGATAGAAAAATCAGAACTCCATGGTGGACACAGGAAATTAAAGAGGCAGTGAAGGAAAAGAAGAAAGCATATCAAAAGTTCCTGGCAAATAAATCAGCTTGTGCTCTTAGAGAATACTGAGACAAATGTAAGAAAGCTAAACACTGTGTAAAACTAGCTAAATAAAAGTCATGGGAGGACTTTGGCAAGAACATAGAAAATAAATATCAAGAAGGTGGCAAAATATTTTGGAGGTTATTGAAGAAGCTTAGAAATGGAGGGAAGAGTACTGTAAAAGGAGTTAGAGATGACAAAGGTGACATGAAAATGGGAGAAAAAGATATCCTTGAAGTATGGAGTAATTACTTCGAGAAATTGCTAAATGAAAGAAGCAGTGATAGCACAGCGGTAAAAAACACTCAACAGGCATACAGTCAGGAATACATATCCATACTTGAAGTAGAAAAAGCCATCAAAGGCTAAAAATGTGGAAAGGCAGCAGGAGTAGATGATATTCAACCAGAAATGCTGAAGTATGGTGGTATAAAAGTCTTTCAGTGGCTGCACTGCATAGTTCAGAAGGACGAATTCCCGATGATTGGAGTAGAGCTCTCATAGTACCCATATATAAAAAGGGAAATAAAACTGAATGTGAGAATTACAGAGGTATTTCCCTACTGAGTGTTCCTGGTAAGATATATGCAAATATACTTGAGAAACGGTTGAGAAGAATTGTAGAAGAAAAGCTTGGTGAAGAACAAGCTGGATTCCAGCCAAATAGAGACTGTCAGGATCAGATCTTCACTTTACGACAAATACTGGAGAAATCATGGGAATATAACAAAGATCTCTATTTGAATTTTGTAAATCTGGAAAAGGCATATGATAAGGTGCCAAGAGAGAAGCTATTCAATACTTTACAGTTATATGGTGTCAATGGAGCATTATATCAAGCAATATTCAGTCTTTATTTGAGTTGTAAGTCAGCAGTTAGAATTGAAGGAAGTACAGGAAGATGGTTTAATGTTATATCTGGTGTGAGACAAGGATGTATAGTATCCCCTCTGTTATTCATTATCTATATGGATCACATTATGAAGGAAAGTGGTATTAAACATGATATCAAAATTGGAGATGTTAATGTCAGCTCTTTGCTTTATGTGGACGACATTATACTTGATATAATGAAAACGGGAGAAAAAGATATCCTTGAAGTATGGAGTAATTACTTTGAGAAATTGCTAAATGAAAGAAGCTGTGATAGCACAGTGGTAAAAAACACTGAACAGGCATACAGTCAGGAATACATATCCATACTTGAAGTAGAAAAAGCCATCAAAGGCTTAAAATGTGGAAAGGCAGCAGGAGTAGATGATATTTGACCAGAAATGCTGAAGTATGGTGGTATAAAAGTCTTGCAGTGGCTGCACTGCATAGTTCAGAAGTGCATGTGGTGCACATAGTAAAAAGTGTCGTAAAGCTTTGACCCTTAAGCACCCCGAGTTCCAATCATGGAGTTCTTATTTTATCATGATACCTGCTAATGTTATCTTTTTTGGCTTTCACCATACTCTAAGTTTGGCTCCTGTTTTCAAATTTTTCCACTTCTCTCCCAACTTATATTTGTATATTTTGATCTACAGTTGTATACTTTTTGTCTGTTCAACTTTAAAACTTTCCTGCATCTTTTTTTTTTCATTGTAATATTCATTTTTAACTTGCTTAGAATTTAGATGGTGCTCATTTTCTATTTCCAATCCCTTCAACATTCTACTTCTGATTGTGAATATGTTTTTACAATTAACAAGATGTTGTACTATTTTTCTAATTTCAATATTTGCATGCCATTGCGCTGAACATGGTGTAATGTAAGAAATATCTAGAGCATGAATTTAATAGGTATTCCTTATTGTAAGCTTCATCCTTTCGTCCAAATTTTCAAATATTTTGGCATGTCTGTGATTTATTTCAAAGTAGTCCTTGTTTAAGTCCCAAACAAGAATGTGTTTCTGTTTCAGCTGATATGCTTTCGAGTGACTCAGAATTTGTCTTGTATATTCAAATCTTCAATGGAAGCATAAGCACAAATAATTTGCATGATCCAGTTTCCCACTTTGAACTTTGCCTATATTGAACCTTAAGAATGACCCCTTAAAGAAGAATTCATGTGTAATGTTAAATACTCGAGCTACTCCGCCCTTTCCTTGGTTTGTATTATTGATAAATAAAGTTAAAGATCACTCCTATTTTGGTTTTCTTTGTTTCAGTAATCCTAATTATGTCAACATGGTAATTTTGTAAGTCATGTACTAGTTTCACTTTTCTATTGATGCTTTATAGAATAATCAATACACAAAAGTTGAAACTTATAATATATTTAGGACCAAGTAGGGTAAAGGTTAGATAACAGAGAACACTAGAGACCAAACATGAAAGCTTTTCTAGCCACCACTCTGGGCTTCTAATAAGCAGTGATGGTTTTGCAGTGGGCAATGGAAGATCATCTACACATCTAAAAACATTCAAACTTCCATGCTAGCAGGATTTGAACACAGTATCGGAGTGAATGTTCTACTACATATCTTCTTCCAAAGAGGATATGTAGCAATCTCCCAGTTAGTTAGATAACCTCAATCCCAACTATATATATATATACACACACACACACCTGGGATTCAATTACAAATGGTACATGAACTAGAAGCATGTAAAATTAAATGTGAAGCTGATGAGTAGTTGATATATAATTGATAGTTGAAAGAGTAGTATATGGTGGAGAAGAATCTAGGAAAATGCAGATGACCAGAACTCTATACTTAGGCTGTTGTGGTTTGTTTTATTCATTAATGATATAGAGAATGATTTGAAAGGTAATATTTAGTTCAATTACGATGCTTATTTGGAAAGGGTAATAGTTAATGAAGGTAATATGTAGATCCTCCAAGCTGTTTAAAATGTTTGAAAGACACAGACACAAGAAAGTTATTATTACACCCTCTCCCCCCAAGACTACTGTGTATAGATTTGAGTGCCAAGTCTCTTGAGAGAGAGAGTGGTGATCCAGAGGCAAGTGGCCAAGATGGTGACATGCCCACAGATGAATAGATTGGAAAGCTGATAGATGGAAAAGATAAACAAAAAATGACAGATACATATGTTACTAAAGGGATTTTATATTATGGATGCTGAAAAAACATTCCAATACATGACAGGATATACCCACGTTCATAAAAATCATCTCACCTTAAAATATAGTGTTTAGTAGCTATTACTGGTTTATCATTAGATATTTCATTGTACTGCATCATCTATCATTCCCACAGGTTTTTGTATAATGTAGTAATTGCTACGATTGCACCAGAATTTTTTTATGCTATAGACAGCAAGGGCCTGTTGTTGAATTTTCATGCTGAGATCACTATGGCTAATTATGTGCAGTTAACACCTCGTAGAAAAAGTGTCATTCAAGCTTTGAATCACTTTTTTTTTTTTTTTTTTTTTTTTAGCTATTTCTGATTCCTCTCAGAAATAACTAAGAGGCTGCAGTGTATTTGGAATGGACAGTAGTCGTATCTGCTGTGGTGTGGCTGCTGTCGAAAGTGAAGGAAACTGGATCTGATCTGCTGAAAGGAAGAAAGCGAGTGTTTATACCATACCATGATCGAGTTCTAAAGCATCTTTTCCCTCAAAAATTGCTGGGCATTGTCTGGAGATGGGACTGGGATGAACAAATGGGAGATGTGGCAAGCTCTGTAATTGCCAGAAGTTATTCAACAAGGACTGATAGACAGGTGCCCTAAAAAGAAGCCCAAAAAATGAGATTGGCTCAGTCAAATTGTTGCAAAGAGCATGCCAAATGGATCTGATTGGTGGAAAAGAGTAATTTTTTTCTGAGAAGAAAAAAAGTTTAACCTGAAGGGTGCCGATGGTAGACAGACAGTTTGAAGATGATCAGGGGAAAATTCAACCCTGATTGTCTGGTGTCAACAGTCAAATGATCTGAGGCTGCATGTTGTATGATTGTGTTGGTTGCTTGAATTTCACAAATAGTTCAGTGAATGCACAAATGTACCAGAAAATTTTAGAAAAAAATTGCTGCCTACTATCAGAGACCACTTCACCATAATGAACTGAATCTTTCAGGATGACTCTTCCCCTTGTCATAGGGCAAAAAGTGTATGTAATGCTATTATAACCCTAAAATCTACCATATGAATTTCTACCATATGAATTGAGTTTACTACTTAAAAAAGCTTTAGTTTTTGTTTTAGGTTAATAAGTGGCTTGATGCAACTTGGCCAGGAAACAGCCCAGATCTCAACTTCATTGTAAATTTGTGGTAACAATGGAGACTGAAATACACAAGAAGCCAAAAATACTTTGGGAGCTCTAATATGCCATTATAAGGATATGGAACCATGAATTAACAGTTGTATCCATCAGGAAATTGATTTTGTCAATGCCCTGCCGATGCCAAACTGTAATAAAAGCAAGCGGAGGATCTACAAAGTACTGAATAGCAAAAAGTGAATTTTTTGCTTCGATAGTCAGTAAAACTGTGTAGTTGAACTAAATATTGATACTGGTATTTGTTTTTCTGGCAAAAATATCACTGTCCACTCCATTGTGAAATATTTGCAAATTTGTCAAGTTTGTTGTCATTTCCTAATTATGTCACATCTTGTACCAAAAAGAGCCGAATATTAATCAAAAATAAAAATGCTATATTACATTCCTTTTCAAGTAGGCATTCAAATGTAATTACCAAAAAAAAAAAAAAATGGTTATAGCAGGTGATGTGGTTTCTGTGAACATGAGTGTACTAGGACGATCCTGGAAGTTATGTAAAGGTGAAGTTTAACAACGAAGTGAGAATTATATTTTCTGCCTGGTTGAAGACAAATGAGTGGAATGATTAGTCGGACGCAGTTGTGAGTGCCTTGTCATTTAAGAAAAGGTACAACAGATACTGTGTGAAAGTGTGGGCCTTCCTGTAATAAGTCATCATACTACATGGAAATGCTAATAACTAATGCAGTGAAGGAGATCAGCTCCAAGTCACCTGAGCTATAGTATGTCATTTAGTTGTGGTGTCTGCTGATGCAAACACTTAACTGGATGAAAGATAAATTAGGTCAGTTCCTTAAAAAAAGGACTTCTAGATGTAGACTTTTTATGAATAACAATACAGAGGGCTTTGAAATTTAAGTTCTCATGAAGAAAACAGATATGAACTTCATAGGTTTTACTGAAACAATATGTACTTCAGTATGTTCACTGCAGAGGACCTTTCAGCTCTTGGTCACTGCCTGCCTCTCTAAATATTTTCAGCTTAGTTGCTTTTGATGACAACTCCTTCATGTACTGGAATGGCTGCAATTATACTGCATCAGTCACGGACTAGGTAACTGCTGAGCAACACATTGCATACTTTTCTTATATGGCCATAATTTTCTGGATAGACAAATGCCTAAAAAAAAAGAAGCAAAAAAAAAAAAAAAAAAAAAAAATCTTTTGAGTTGAATTTACACTACACTGAACACTTACTTCTGTCTGAAATTATTTAATTATTATACTGGAGAATAGGAAAAATAATTTTTGAATAATCCATATCATTTGAAAATATACCCAATTCATTCACTAACAAAAGAAAGAAAAAGCACTGTCGATAACATTAAGCACAAACTGAAAATTTTTGTTTTGCTTTAAGCAGTCATTAATTTCAATATGCTGAATTCAAATATATAAATCTGTCCTATCCCTCTAGGTTTTCAGGAATCAAAACTACATAGTGACATATTAAATTGCATCTCATATGAATTTATAACACGCCTATGCAAAATTTACTTACAGTTCAAAGTCTTCCATTTCTAGCTGGTGTTAGTGTGTCTGATTAAGAACCATCAAGCCAGAGCTCCATTTACTTGGATATCATTGTTTGATACAAAGTTTTTATTATTTAAGTTGCAGCACATGGATCTGGATGTCAGATTGGTCAACTGGATTCAGGATTGGCTGTCAGATATCAGAAAGTTGTGTATGGTGGAGCAGTTTCAAGGAGGCAGAGGGTTACAAGTGGAGTCCGACAGGGCTCAGTACTAGGACCTATATTGTTTTAACTTTTATATCAATGACATTGTCAGTGGATATTCAGTTGTTTGCGGATGATGCGAAGCTGGGAAGGATTATTAGTAATAGTGCAGATGTGGTAGCCCTGCAAGAGGATTTGAATAAGCTAGATAAATGGGCAAATGAATGGGGGTTTCAGTTTAATGCAGCAAAATGTAAGGTCTTGAGGTTAGGGAAACATCGATGGGATGCTGCATACTCTATGGGAGGAGTTATACTGGAGGAAGTAGGGGAGACAAGAGATCTGGGGTTGATGATTGATAGAAACCTGAAATTTAGGGGAAATATTGCAAAGGTGGTGAAGGTAACACAGAGGATTGCTGCAATTATGAGGACACTGACCTGCAGAGATAAAAGGATTATCATTCCATTGTATAAGTCTCTGATCAGATCACACTTAGACTATTGTTCTCAGATTTGGTCCCCAGGATTTGAAGGGGATAAATTAACTGTGGAAAGGGTACAAAGACAGATGACACAGATGGTTTCAGGACTGTACAATTTTGGTTATGAGGACCGGCTGAAGGAATGTGGACTGCAGAGTTTGGTGGATAGAAGGAGAGGTGATATGATTGAGACTTTTAAACTGTTGAGAGGTGGTTAATGGGGTTGGCATTGGGGAGTTCTTTCGCTTGGTTGAACAGCAGGAAGGAGTGATGACAAGAGGCCATCCCTGAAAGTTACGAAAGGAAACTGTGAGCAAGAGGGTGAGAGTGGCTTCTTTGCATGGAGGGTGGTTGAACCGTGGAATGCATTGCCTGATGGAGTGGTGAGAGTGAGAACAGTCAATGAGTTTAAGGAGTGGTATGATAGACTTTGTGTTTCTTAGGGGGGACCTCCCACGATGAGTCTTTTGACTCCAGGGAGGCCTGAATAATAATAATAATAAAAAAATATTTAAAATATTCCACCACATTTGTCACTGACAACACTCATCAGGACAAAAGAAATTCAAATGGGAATGCAGAAAGTATATCTTTAATGACATATTGCATTTGCTTTATATGTCTGTAGCATATTTTCTACAACTGTTACTTTTAATACTAAAAATCAGCAGTAACACTGCTGAAAGCTTTCTGTGCTGTTTGTTCAGTGCCACTTAAGATGTAATCAAAGAACTATTACCACATAACTTATGATTTTTTTTAGGCTAATAGAAATAATATCTTCTTTAATTTTTAATGAAAATGTGTCCTTAATCATGTTTAATGCAGAGCAGTGGCAAATTTAATTTTTTGGGAGGTTTTCACATGAGGAGCACGTCACTTGCTCACTAAATTTTGTCCAACTGGTATTTTAGGTGTGTCAAACCATGTAAGTAGCCATTATATCTATTTTGTCTGTCAGCCATACTCAAGTTATATAGAGACTCAGGCCAGACAGATTTGATATCTGGAATTTTTACAAAAAAAATTGTGCCATCCACATTTTTTATCCCTTTGGATCATTTGCAAGGACAACATATATCAAAATTATATACTGCAATAGCTTCTCTCTAGAGAACTGAATAGAATTCAAGAAAATTTATTATGTACACAATAATGCCCATTGTAGTTCAAATTTGGTTTCAATCAAGTCAAATTTATTGGCAAAATGATTTGAAAATATCTTAATAATTACACACTGGCTGGATGGAATTTAATGAAATCTGGGCTCTCTGTTTAAATTTATAAAAATAATTTTATTTGAATAATTTTGAAAAAAATTGTATAAAATTTGAATAATTTTATTTCAGCAAAATATTTTGCTCAAATTGAAATTATTGAATTTTGCTGATATCCTTGACCATTTCCCATGCACTGCTAACATCCTTTTACTTTCAGCTTGTCATAAGCTTGTCCTGTAGTTCCATACATACTTTTATTTAACTGAAAATGCCACATTTGGAACTCCCAAGTCAAGTCAAGACATGCCACTGCCCTGAATCAGAAAGAAATATGGTTTTACCTTGGTTATGGACAGAGCTTTTGATCCTATGACCAGATCTAGCACTCACAAACCCCCTGTCCCCTCTATCACACATTGTTTCAACTAATTATATCTTAGGAACTGAATAAACTCTTTTCAACCATGTGATTTCCACTTTCCAATCTATGTTCCCATAGTTGAAGTCTCCCAATAAGAATATAACTCATTCCTTCTTAATCCCAGTGGTGACTATTTGTTTTGCAGATTTTAACATCCTTTGCCATGCAAACAAAATGACTCTTCACTGTCCCTACATATGCAAGGTTGGCAACTGCAAACAGTTATTAGAACCTATGCAGTCTTTTGTGCAACAACAATAACCACAAAATGGACTCTGCGGCCACTATAAATAAACACTAGTGAAGGGAAAGCAAATGCTAAATCAGATGATGCCCTCACAGCAATAGTTGTACTGCTACTTGATCACAGTACCTGAACGAAGTTATCATCAAAAAGTGAAGGTATAAAATGTCTGTCAGATGCGAGCATAAGCATTGAATGGCACAAATGACATATGCAAAATAAAGATAACATTTTTATATTCAGCATATACAATTATGCTAAAATTATCTATTTCTGCTAAAAGGCAATATGTGCATTTCCCCACGAGGGAGGAGAGAAAGAGTGCAAATGCATTAAAAAGATGTGCATGGCACAGTATTTCAAACTTTACCTCATATGAAAATACAATTAGGGGATATTTTAATACTGTAAAATTATATAAATTTGTTACTTTTACAGCCACTTTTTATTAGGAATCTTTGCCTGGATTGAATGTTGCTGACTGCTATATTATAGAAGCAAAACTAAAGCAACAATTTAAAAGGCATTTCAGAAAGACTGGGTTTGTAAAAAACTGCAATTTAGCAGATTTTAATATGGTGTGATAGCAGGTGTCAGTATTGTTATGCAAACAGCTAGACTGGATGGAGGTTAACCAAGAAAAGTTTATAGCCAACAAAAATATTTCTTCTTCTTTTGGCTCTACAGCCCAAATCAAGCCTTTGTTTCCTGGATTTGTTGCCTGATCCCTGTCTCTCCATAAAGTCTTACTTCTCCAGTTTGGACACTGAAATATGATGTTGCTATTTTGACTACTGGTAACTATCTATCTTATAATTGGTTTTTCTCTTCGTAGTTTACCAAGAATATTACTATTTATAGTCATCATTATCATCAAGTTCCTGTCATGTACCCTCAAGGGGTGTACAGGATATGATAGTACTACATGAAAAATTACATCATTACTAACTTCTTATCTACAATTTTCCTCCAAATCAGTCTGTTACTTGTCAACACGCCAACATTACCAGATCTTATATTTCTATCGTCTTAAGCACTTTGTACCATATCAATCCACCTATATCTTGGTCTTCCTCTGGGTCGTTTTCCTGCCAACCTGACAGAGAACACTTGTTTTGCTAATCTTTCCTCGCCCATTCCATTTTAAATGACCACACCACCTGAGATTAGCTCTGCTAATGCATTCCTGGATGCCGACGATGTCAAGTTCTTTCCTAATATCCTCGTTTTTTATATGATATTGCCATTGATGCCATCTGTACACGCCTCTATCAGGACTCTCATATCTGCAGTCTCTAGTCTTTGGTCAAGTGTTTTACTTCTGACCCAACTCTCAGAACCATAAGTTAAAACCGGTTTGTCTTAAACTGTAAACTGTAAATAAAAACTTAATTAAACTGTAATTTAGTTTCCGACTAATTTCTCTCTTATTCCATATGAATTTATTCAATTGACTTCCCACCATACCAGCTGTGTTGATTCTCTTGTCCATCTCCATATTTAATTTACCATCTTCACTAAAAATCGTGCTGAAATGTTTTACTTGTTCTACAGGTTCTTCATTCACAACGAAATTGACATTTTCAAGGATTCTGCCTATTTTTATTGTCTTTGTCTTTTTATTGCTGACCTTCATACCATATCTATTACAACAGTTATTCAATTTAGTCAGGGAATCTTGCAGACTTGTAGCAGATTTATTTAGAAGTATAACATCATCTGCATAAAGCAAAGAGCTGACATTAACATATCCAATTTTGATATCAGGTTTAATACCACTTTCCTTCATAATGTGATCCATATGGATAATGAATAATAGAGGGGATAATGCACATCCTTGTCTCACACCAGATTTAACATTAAACCATCTTCCTGTACTTCCTTCAATTCTAACTGCTGACTAACAACTCAAATAAAGACTCCTTAAACGTGTGGACAGACTTATGTGTTCGTCGAACATGTTGTTTATTATTTTAAAGGTACAATAGAACACAGAAACTAAGTAAATAATTAATTTATTAACTTGATGCTGATATTTCACTGGTATTATAAACAGCATCTTCAGAGCACAAAAACACTGTTTGTCACAATACGCGAGACTAAAACAACATGGTGTACTTAAACAAAATTGTAGCAGCAACACAAAGACTAGAGTCCTGATTTTGGCACCCTCTATCTGGGAAAAAAAAAAAAAAAAAAAAAAAAAAAAAAAAAAAAAAAAAAAAACGCTATCATATATTACTAGAGTCCTAGAAAAGTGCTAGTTTTTTCTTAATATGACTGTCTCCCAGATCTTCGGCAAGTTAATACAGCCATATTTGTTGAGATTTGGAGTGTGTTTTAGGGCTTCTGTCGCCTCTAAGAACAATCTCTCTGATTTATATGGGTTTCTGTGTAGTACTTTTGTGTTTTTCCAGTTGATCCTGTGTGCAGGGGTATCCAGAGCATGGTCTGCTAGGCCCGACTTCCCATAATGATATTTCCGGACGTATCGTTTATGTTCGCTGATGCGGATATTCACAGTTCTTCCTGTTTGACCGTAGTAGGCTTGATTTGATTGCATGAGCAGGGTACTTGGTAGACTCCTGGATGTGATAAAGGAGGAATGCTGTCCTTGGGTGAGCGGATGAGGGTGGCTAATTTGCTACATGGTCTGAATGTAGTGCGTAGTTTATGTTTATTGAGAATTCTTGAGATCTTTTCGGATGTGCCTTTAATGTAAGGGATGGTGACTGTTTTGTTGTAGTTCTCTGTGGTGGATGGTGGGAGGGGTTTCTTAGGAGTGTTTAGTATTTTGTTTATTTTTTGTGGATTGTAGCCGTTGGCCAAGAAGGTGTGGCGTAAGTGAGTCAGTTCAGCAGTAAGAGCCTTGTCATTTGAACAGATTGCTCTCGCTCTATGGGTTAGCGTTTTTAATATGCCATATTGTTGAGAAGGATGATGGTGTGATTGTTTGTGTAAGTATCTGCCTGTATGTGTGGGTTTTCTGAAAACTGAAAATGATAAGGAACCATCTGGGAGACGTGTGATGAGTGTATCCAGGAAGGGCAGACAGTTGTTGGCTTCCAGTTCCATAGTAAAGTGGATTTTTGGATGTTGGCTATTTAAATGTGCTAAGAATGTTTTCAATGTCTCAGGGCCATGTGGCCAAATAGCAAGCACATCATCAACATAGCGTAGCCAAAGTGGTGGTTTGAGAGTGGCTGTATTGATTGCTTGTTTTTCCAGGTGTTCTATGTAAAAGTTGGCTAGGGGGGGAGCCCATGGCTGTCCCATCAATTTGTTTGTATATTTTCCCTTTCCATGTGAAATATCCTGCATGTATTGTGAATTTGAATAGTTCAAATATATCAGGGGGGGAAGTGTGACTTCAGTAGATTGAGGGTTTCTATTAGTGGTACATTTGTGAATAGTGAAGTGATGTCAAAGCTCACTATTAAGTCTGAGCTTTTTAGGGTGAGGTGTTGTAAGATGCTTTTTAGGTGTGCTGAATTTTTGATAAAGGAGGGAGAATTGTTAGTGAGAGTGGCTAGTAGCTTCGCTAAATGTCTAGCCAGTTTGTATGTGGGACTATTTATACTGTCCACAATTGGGCGTAGGGGTGTGCCTGGTTTGTGAATTTTTGGTGATCCATAGATCCTCGGTGTTTTAACATGGAAGGGTTTGAGTTTGTTAACTGTGTCTTTGGGCCAGGAAGTGACATTTTTTAATAATTTTCGTGCCTTATTCTTTTGTGTGTTGGTGGGATTGCGATCTATAATTTTGTATGTTGACTGATCTTGTAATAGTGTGTGCATTTTGTTTTCATATTCAGTTGTGTCCATCACCACGGTTGCATTTCCCTTGTCTGCTTTTGTTATGGTAATCTGGCTGTTGTTGTGTAGCTCTTTTATAGCAATGAATTCCTTATGTGGGATATTATTTTTTGGAGGCTTGGACTTGATTAGGATGTTGGCCACATCCAAACGTATGTTGTTAGCTATTGTTGGAGGCAGGTCGTAAATTCCTCGTTCGATGGATGCCATCATTTCGGCTTTTGGAACTTGCTTGGGAGTTATGGCAAAGTTGTGCCCTCGACTTAAAGCAGTCGTGGCTTCTTTGCTTAAGGTGATGGACGATAGATTCAAGACGACGAGGTCTTGTTGTAATTGCGGTCGTTGTATGGTGTTCCGTTGTTGTAGATTTTCGAACATCTTTTGGTGCCGGTTTTTGACTCTGTCGCAATGGATACCCCTGCACACAGGATCAACTGGAAAAACACAGAAGTACAACACAGAAACCCATATAAATCAGAGAGATTGTTCTTAGAGGCGACAGAAGCCCTAAAACACACTCCAAATCTCAACAAATATGGCTGTATTAACTTGCCGAAGATCTGGGAGACAGTCATATTAAGAAAAAACTAGCACTTTTCTAGGACTCTAGTAATATATGATAGCGTTTTTTTTTTTTTTTTCAGATAGAGGGCGCCAAAATCAGGACTCTAGTCTTTGTGTTGCTGCTACAATTTTGTTTAAGTACACCATGTTGTTTTAGTCTCGCATATTGTGACAAACAGTGTTTTTGTGCTCTGAAGATGCTGGTTATAATACCAGTGAAATATCAACATCAAGTTAATAAATTAATTATTTACTTAGTTTCTGTGTTCTATTATACCGTTAAAATAATAAACAACATGTTCGACGAACACATAAGTCTGTCCACACGTTTTAGGATTCTTCACGGAGACGATATCGTACGCAAGACACGACGATATGGTAAGTGGAAGTTGAAATTGGCACGGCAACTAAACAGGTTAGCCTTCTTAAAGAGGTGCCGAGACACCAAATTAATACCGAACTGTTTTAAAATCCAAAACAAGTTCCACTTGGCCAAATCCCAACGCATCTATAAACGAGCGAGTGTAGTGCTTTTACGCGAACAAATTAACACCACTCGCCGGGAATTAGCACAAGCAAATACAACCATCAGCGCATTACGAGAATCACTGCATAATATTCTAAATACGGAACTTTGGCAGATCTTAGAGAATATCACCGAAGCAACGGCAAAAAAAGAATTCGACAGAGTCAAAAACCGGCACCAAAAGAAGTTCGAAAATCTACAACAACGGAACACCATACAACGACCGCAATTACAACAAGATCTTGTCGTCGTGAATCTATCGTCACTCACCTTAAGCAAAGAAGCCACGACTGCTTTAAGTCGAGGGCACAACTTTGCCATAACTCCCAAGCAAGTTCCAAAAGCCGAAATAATGGCGTCCATCGAACGAGGAATTTACGACCTGCCTCTAACAATAGCTAACAACATACGTTTAGATGTGGCCAACATCCTAATCAAGTCCAAACCTCCAAAAAATAATATCCCACATAAGGAATTCATTGCTATAAAAGAACTACACAACAACAGCCAGATTACCATAACAAAAGCAGACAAAGGAAATGCAACCGTGGTGATGGACACAACTGAATATGAAAACAAAATGCACACACTATTACAAGATCAGTCAACATACAAAATTATAGATCGCAATCCCACCAACACACAAAATAAGGCACGAAAATTATTAAAAAAAGTCACTTCCTGGCCCAAAGACACAGTTAACAAACTCAATCCTTTCCATGTTAAAACACCGAGGATCTATGGATCACCAAAAATTCACAAACCAGGCACACCTCTACGCCCAATTGTGGACAGTATAAATAGTCCCACATACAAACTGGCTACACATTTAGCAAAGCTACTAGCCACTCTCACTAACAATTCTCCCTCCTTTATCAAAAATTCAGCACACCTAAAAAGCATCTTACAACACCTCACCCTAAAAAGCTCAGACTTAATAGTAAGCTTTGACATCACTTCACTATTCACAAATGTACCACTAATAGAAACCCTCACTCTACTGAAGTCACACTTCCCCCCTGATATATTTGAACTATTCAAATTCACAATACATGCAGGATATTTCACATGGAAAGGGAAAATATACAAACAAATTGATAGGACAGCCATGGGCTCCCCCCTTTCTCCCCCCCAGCCAACTTTTACATAGAACACCTGGAAAAACAAGCAATCAATACAGCCACTCTCAAACCACCACTTTGGCTACGTTATGTTGATGATGTGCTTGCTATTTGGCCACATGGCCCTGAGACATTGAAAACATTCTTAGCACATTTAAATAGCCAACATCCAAAAATCCACTTTACTATGGAACTGGAAGCCAACAACTGTCTGCCCTTCCTGGATACACTCATCACACGTCTCCCAGATGGTTCCTTATCATTTTCAGTTTTCAGAAAACCCACACATACAGGCAGATACTTACACAAACAATCACACCATCATCCTTCTCAACAATATGGCATATTAAAAACGCTAACCCATAGAGCGAGAGCAATCTGTTCAAATGACAAGGCTCTTACTGCTGAACTGACTCACTTACGCCACACCTTCTTGGCCAACGGCTACAATCCACAAAAAATAAACAAAATACTAAACACTCCTAAGAAACCCCTCCCACCATCCACCACAGAGAACTACAACAAAACAGTCACCATCCCTTACATTAAAGGCACATCCGAAAAGATCTCAAGAATTCTCAATAAACATAAACTACGCACTACATTCAGACCATGTAGCAAATTAGCCACCCTCATCTGCTCACCCAAGGACAGCATTCCTCCTTTATCACATCCAGGAGTCTACCAAGTACCCTGCTCATGCAATCAAGCCTACTACGGTCAAACAGGAAGAACTGTGAATATCCGCATCAGCGAACATAAACGATACGTCCGGAAATATCATTATGGGAAGTCAGCCTAGCAGACAATGATCTGGATACCCCTGCACACAGGATCAACTGGAAAAACAAAAAAGTACTACACAGAAACCCATATAAATCAGAGAGATTGTTCTTAGAGGCGACAGAAGCCCTAAAACACACTCCAAATCTCAACAAATATGGCTGTATTAACTTGCCGAAGATCTGGGAGACAGTTATATTAAAGAAAAAACTAGCACTTTTCTAGGACTCTAGTAATATATGATAGCGTTTTTTTTTTTTTTTTTCCAGAAAGAGGGCGCCAAAATCAGGACTCTAGTCTTTGTGTTGCTGCTACAATTTTGTTTAAGTACACCATGTTGTTTTAGTCTCGCGTATTGAGACAAACAGTGTTTTTGTGCTCTGAAGATGCTGTTTATAATACCAGTGAAATATCAGCATCAAGTTAATAAATTACTTATTTACTTAGTTTCTGTGTTCTATTATACCGTTAAAATAATAAACAACATCAAATAAAGACTGAGTACTGCTTGATATAATGCCCCATTGACACCATATAACTGTAGCATATTGAATAGCTTCTCTGTTGGCACCTTGTCACATGCCTTTTCCGGATCGACAAAACTTAAATACAGATCTTTGTTATATTCCCATGATTTCTCAACTATTTGTCGTAAAGTGAAGATCTGATCCTGCCAGCCTCTATTTGACCTGATTCGAGCTTGTTCTTCACCAAGATTTTCTTCCACAATTCTTCTCAACCTTTTCTCAAGTATACTTGCATAAATCTTACCAGGAACACTCAGTAGGGAAATACCTCTGTAATTCTCACATTGAATTTTATTTCCCTTTTGATATATGGGTACTATGAGAGCTCTATTCCAATCATCAGGAATTCGTCCCTCTGTCCAGGACTTCTGAACTATGCAGTGCAGCCACTCTAAGACTTTTATACCACCATATTTTAGCATTTCTGGTCAAATATCATCTATTATGATATTTGATGATATCAATTATGATATGCCTTTCCACATTTCAAGTCTTTGATATCTTTTTCTACTTCAAGTATGGATATGTATTCCTGACTGTATGCCTGTTGAGTGTTTTTTTTACCACTGTGCTATCACTGCTTGTTTCATTTAGCAATTTTTCGAAGTAATTACTCCATACTTCAAGGATATCTTTTCCTCCAGTTTTTGTCATCTTTATCATCTCTAACTCCTTTTACACCACTCTTTCCTTCATTTCTAAGCTTCTTCAACAACCTCCGGAATATTTTGCCACCTTCTTGATATTTATTTTCTATGTTCTTGCCAAAGTCCTCCCATGACTTTTGTTTAGCCAGTATTACACAGTGTTTATCTTTCTTACATTTGTCTCTGTATTCTCTAAGAGCACAAGCTGACTTATTTGCCAGGAACTTCTGATATGCTTTCTTCTTTTCCTTCAACTGCCTCTTTAACTTCCTGTGCCACTATGCAGTTCTGATTTTTCTATCCTTGCAGACAACCTCACCACATGCCACTCTGGCTGAATCAATCAGGGTTTTCTTGAAGGATTGCCACTGAATCTCCAAGGTTTGGTTCCTGTTCCTCTTTCATTTTTGCTTCAATAATCTTTGTGTATTTTAGTCTACAGTTCACATCTGAGAGCTGCTCAACTTTTATTCACTTTAAAACTTTCTTACATGTTATTATTTTCCATATGAAATTCAATTTTATCCTGCTGAAGGCTAAATAGTAATCACTTCCAATTTCAAATCCTCTGTACACTCTGGTGTCCTGAACCAGGGAGAAAACATCATTATCAACAATAACATAGTCAATGAGACTTTTCTTATTCCTTGCCTCTTCTTTTCATGTGAATTTGTGCACATTTTTATGTTGGAACATGGTGTTAGTAATAACTAGTCCATGTCCCGAGCAGAAATCCAACAAGTATTTGCCATTATTATTAGCTTTGCTCTTTTCTCCAAATTTTCCAAAAATATTTTTGTATTTTGATATTTGCGCACATCACTCTACTTGAGACTGCCTGCCATTCATTGATTGTCATTGCCTGAATATAACATTTTGTATTTATTGCTCAGAAAGATCTCTCCAGTTTTTGTCTTTTTTGTTTCAGTCACACCAATTATGTCAATCTGGTACTAATCTAATTCCCCAGCTGGCTCCATTTCTTTGCCATTCAGGCTTCTTATGTTGATAGTAGTGATCTTTAAGTTTGGTGATGTTGAGTTGGGGGTGTGTTTACAGATTTGTTCTAGTAGCTGACTTTTCGCTAATCGTCCTGGTTCCCTGGCGAAAACAACAGGGGCCTTGTTTAACTGGGCGACGCCCTATAATCTATTTATAGTCTTCTTGAGAATACTATCATATTCCATACAAAAAACATGTCCTGCCCACTGAGACCTTCTGAACTTGATTAAACTAGATATTGTAAGTTCATTATAGAGTTAATATAACTCATGGTTGTATCTAGTCTTCCAAAGACTATTATCATTCACTGAGCCGAATATATTTCGAAGCATTTTCTTTTCAAAATACTAAAATCAAATTCTCCACTCTTGCCATAAATATCCAAATATCATCTTCATAGGTAACAACTGGACAAATTATCGATCTATATCATTGTATTTTAGTCTTTAATGTATTACATGCATAAAAAGCCTGATTACCCTTCTCTTTATTTGATTCTGCTTCTACAATCTCATTTGGCTAGTATGTGATTATTCATCCTAAATATTTAAACTGTTTCATTTTTCTATTTCAAGGTTCCAACTTTTTACACCTGTATAAGTAAAGTGATTCTGCTTAGTATTAATCATTATTTTGTTGAAAGTTTTTCCAATTGGTTATAATATTAAAGATGCCAGAAGTTATTATTATTATTATTGTTCCGGGAAACTCCAAGGAGTCGACAGACTCATCAAGGGAGGCCCTAACATGTCTGGAACAACTATTCAACATTCACACAGTATCTATCATATCTTGCCTTGAAACTCATTCACGGTCGTAGCACCCACAACAGACTCTGGAAGCTTATTCCACTCATTCACCACTCTCCAAGTAAAAAACCTAGCTCTAACACCCTTGTCAACCATGCTCTTGCCCAGCTTCCATGCATGGCCCCTAGTCCTCCCACCACCAGTCATATTTTCAAAAATATCTTCTGGATCAATCTTATAAAAACCCTTCAGTAATTTGAATGTCTCAATAATATCACCCCTCCTTCGCCTATCGTCCAATTTCTGCAACCCACAAATCCTCAACCTATTCTCATAAGGTTCATTCCACAGACCTGCTATCATCTTGGTCACTCGTCTTTGGACCCTCTCCACTTCCTCCCCATCACGAAGAAACCCTGGTGCCCATAACTGGGCACAGAAGTCCAGATGGGGTCTTATCAAGGCTCGATACAGAGGAACAACAACTTGTTTGTCTCTGCATGTTAAAGTATTTTTAATAAGACAAGTGATTTGGTGAGCTGTTTTAGTCACTTTTGCAATGTGCCCCCTAAACTTCAACTCCCTATCCACCAGCACTCCCAAATCCCTGGCCTCATCAATCTCCTGGAGTACGGTTCCACCAATGCGATATACTGCTGCTATTCTTTTCACCCCAAAGTGCATAACCTTACACTTTGCCACATTAAACTGACATCCATTTTTCCTAGCCCAGTCCTCCAAACTATCCAAATCATCCTGTAAAATTTTGACATCCTGTGCACTCACAATTGCTCTACCCAACTTTGCATCATCAGCAAACAAGTGAACACTTCCTCTCAAATCCTTTCCAATATCATTGATGAACAAATTGAAAAGCAGTGGTCCAAGAACAGAGCCTTGAGGCACTTCACTAGTCACAAGACGTCTTTTTGACTCCACTCCTGAATAAACCACTCTCTGGTATCTCTCCTTCAACCACCCTCCTATCCATCTTACCAACCCTATATCTATCCCCGTCTGCTCCAGTTTACTGATTAGGGTTCCATGTGGTATCCTGTCAAAGGCCTTCCTTGGCAAGGTCCAGTAGTATCACTGTAAACCCATTACCCCTATCCAGTTCAGCCGTCGCTGTGTTATAAAACGTGAGCAAGTTACTGAGGCATGATCTACCTTTCACAAAACCATGTTGTCCCCCATACAATATCCCATTTTCATCTATCCAATCCTGTATTCTTTTCTTGACTAATTTCTCTAAGACCTTGACAATGATTCCTGATATGCTAATCGGTCGGTAATTTACAACAGCAGTCGTGGAACCAACTTTATGCAGTGGAACTATTTTCCCCTCCTTCCACCCGCTCGGGACTAACCCAGACCCGAGACTCAAATTAAACAAAATGGTCAAGGGAATTGACAATTCTTTAGCTGCTTCTCGTACTACACGAGCTGGTATACCATCCAATCCCACAGATGTATTGACATTGAGGTTATGTAATAGACTACTCACCTCCACTTCATTCACCACAATTCCCGTATAATCTACTGGTTTATTCGTTTCTGCAATGTCACCACCTGGATGATATATTCTTGCAAAGTGCTCACTCAGTAACTCAGCTATCTCAACTGATTCAGTTACCTCCCTACCATCGGCATTCTTTAAAATCATTCTGCCATGTACATTTTTCCTTTTACTTGCTACATATCTAAAAAACTGTTTAGAATTATCTTTAGGCTGCATGGCCAATGTTCTTTCGTAATCCTTTTTTGCTTTTCTTACCACACTCGTCACCCTTCTGGCCTGCACTTTATACCGTTCATGTGCCTGCCGGTCACCTTTCTCCTTAAATTCCCTCCATAGTTGTTTCTTTTTTTGCAGCACAAGCTTAATTGTGTTATTCATCCATTTAACCCCTACTTGATTTATTATTCGGACTCTAGGTATACAGTCAGCCATTGCTTCATGCAAGCACTTCTTAACTACCTCCCATGCACTATCAACTTCTAGTCCTTGCAGTTGTACATGCCATGGCACTGAGCCAATCAAACTCCTAAGCTTGTCATACTTTCCAGCCTGATAATTCCACATGTACCCTGTCTTAATTGAAAATTCCACACCTTTAGCCACCTCCCAAGTCAAGACCCTATGAACACTCTCACCGATTGGTGGCAATGTGGTCATATTTGTTACAGCCAAATCCTCAGATGTAATTACTAGGTCAAGCACTCTCTGACCCCTAGTATTTTCCATTACATGCTGTCGCAGATAGTTATCCCTTAATAACTGCATAAAATCCAATTCCTTCCTCCAGTGTGTCCTCTCCTCACTCCAATCAATGTGACCATAGTTGAAATCTCCCATAATAATCACCCTCCTTCCACTCATTTCTTCTATTTGCTTGTGCATACTGTCACCACCATCTTTTCCATCACCTGGTCTATAGCAGCACCCAATTGTATATTTAGTTCTGCTAGCCACAATCTCACACCAAATGGCCTCAAATGTGCTCTTTTCTCTATCTTGCAATTCAACTTCTATTCTCCTTGGCTGTAGCTCATCAGCTATCATCAACAATACTCCTCCCATTTTATTCTCTCTGTCATTCCTGAACACACTATACCCATCACATTCAATCCCACTAGCTATATCATCTACAGTCAGCCATGTTTCACTAATACCAATAACCTGTGGTCTGGAAGTGCCAACCATGGCTAAAAACTCTTCCTTCTTGTTCCTAATACTCCTAGTATTAGTGTACATGAATTTAAGACCCCCATTAGCCCCAACCCTACCTTGATGCCTTATATTAACTATCCCACTCTGGTTTGTTGTCCTTATTTGCTCTAGCATATTATATTCATTCTTACATTCAACTGCCTCCCTAAGGACTGTATATCTACTCCCCCCACTTAAGAAATCTAGTTTCCCTGAATTTGCACATCCACTACATTTAGCAACACTTTCTCAAGTCTTCTTACACCATAACCATTCAAATGCAAGCCATCCATCTTATATAGATCCTTTCGCCCATCAAACTCACTCCACACGTCCACAAATTCCACATCACTCGTCATACATAACCCACGCATAAAGTCATTCGCGATTATGGCCCTCCATTTAAACATTTCACTGTCATACCGTGGCAAAAGACTAATCATTCTAACTCTCTCACTCTTTTCTTTTGCTACCTCAAACAATTCATTCAGGTCTTCTATCATTTCCATTTTGTCTCCTTTCAAATCATTCATACCTGCCACAACAATCATTTCTTTCACCCTTTCCTTTTGCTCTCTAATAGACTCAGTTACATCCTTTATGGTCGCACCAGGTTGGTACGATTTTGTCAAATCCTCTACTAACACACCTCGTACTAACGAGTCTCCATACAGCACTCTATCCTTTATTTTTTTCATGTTCACATTCATACGCCTATTTTTCCTGTCATACCTTTTATTATTGGTTGGTTCATTCAGTCGACTTTTGTTCATGCACTCTAGCTGCTGTTTTGCCCTTTCTATCGCACCATTCAACAACGCTATCTCACTCAATGCATCTATCTCATCTTTTTTATTCTCTGAGAAACCATTAATACTATCATTCACACTCTCATAATTCTCATGTACAACCTTGCTGTTTCTTGTCGTATCGCTATTTTCATCATTCTGAAGTTTGACAAAAATATCACACTCACGATCCGAAATACACTTCAATTCCTCATTCTCCCTACATTTTCTACACACATTCAATCCTTTATTATCATCTATCCACACTCCGACTGCACTCCGCAAAGCATACATTTCACAGCTAGTACACTGGCTCATTTCTTTTATAGTGCCGTTTTTTGATAACGATGGCGAACCATCATTACTGGCCGCCATTTTCATTCGTACAGGTGCCATAATTATTGCAACGTGTTTTATCAAATAATAAGTTATAACACACCAAAAACACACAAACAGACGCACTAAAATACGCAAGGCAAACAAAACTATGCAATATTAAGTAATTTTATCAACTATAACTGAAAATAATACTTATCTTATCAGGAGCTTGCATGAACACTACACACTACGATATAACCTCGAACTCAAGATTCTTGAGTTATATTCTTGATTTAATCCTTTATCCAAGAATATAACTCTTGGCATCTTTAACCATTACTTTGGTTCTTTGATTAATTTTGAGCCACCTCATATTCTAATTTTTCTAAATCCAAAATAGTTTTCTTCTCCTTTCTGTTTGGTTGTTTACATGATGTTAACCATGTAAACTTTCTTATTTTGTTAATTGCATGTTGTCAGCAACTTTTAGTATACTGAAAATTGTCAAATGGGCTCTTGTAGTGTTTATGTGAAAATATGCATAAGGTATTTGGACAAATGAAAGAAAAAAAAAGTTGGTCCTTGTTAGGGATCTAAATAGCGGAGTAGGAAATGATTGTGAGACATATAAAAATATTTTGGGAAAATTTGGAGAAAAGAGCAAAGCTAATAATAATGGCAAATATCTGTTGGATTTCTGCTCAGGACATGGACTGGTTATTACTAACACCATGTTCCAACATAAAAATGTGCACAAATTCACATGGAGAGAAGAGGCTAGGAATAAGAAAAGTCTCATTGACTATGTTATTGTTGATAGTGATGTTTTCTCCCTGGTGCAGGACACCAGAGTGTACAGAGGATTTGAAATTGGAAGTGATCACTATTTAGTCTTGAGCAGAATAAAATTGAATTTCATAATGAAAAGAATAACATGTAAGAAAGTTTTAAAGCGAATAAAAGTTGAGCAGCTCTCAGATGTGAACTGTAGACTAAAATACAGAAAGATTACTGAAAAGGAAATGAAAGAGTTTGAGAACAGGAATCAAACCTTGGAGATTCAGTGGCAAACTCTGAAGATAACATTGATTGATTCTGCCAGAGAGGCATGTGGTGAGGTTGTGTGCAAGGTTAAAAAAATCAGAACTCCCTGGTGGACACAGGAAGTTAAAGAGGCAGTGAAGGAAAAGAAGAAAGCATATCAAAAGTTCCTGGCAAATAAGTCAGCTTTTACTCTTACAGAATACAGAGACAAATGTAAGAAAGCTAAACAGTGTGTAAAACTAGCTAAACAAAAGTCATGGGAGGACTTTGGCAAGAATATAGAAAATAAATATCAAGAAGGTGGAAAAATATTCTGGAGGTTGTTGAAGAAGCTTAGGAATGGAGGAAAGAGTGCTGTAAAAGGAGTTAGAGATGAAAAAGGTGACATGAAAACAGGAGAAAAAGATATCCTTGAAGTATGGAGTAAATACTTTGAAAAACTGCTATATGAAACAAGCAGTGATGATAGGACAGTGATAAAAAACACTGACCAGGCATGCAGTCAGGAATACATATCCATACTTGAAGTAGAAAAAGCCATCAAAGGCTTGAAATGTGGAAAGGCAGCAGGAGTAGATGATATTCGACCAGAAATGCTGAAGTATGGTGGTATAAAAGTCTTACAGTGGCTGCACTGCATAGTTCAGAAAGCCTGGACTGAGGGACGAATTCCCGATGATTGGAGTAGAGCTTTCATAGTACCCATATATAAAAAGGGAAATAAAACTGCATTTGAGAATTACAGAGGTATTTCCCTACTGAGTGTTCCTGGCAAGATCTATGCAAGTATACTTGAGAAACAGTTGAGAAGAATTGTGGAAGAAAAGCTTGGTGAAGAACAAGCTGGATTCAGGCCAAATAGAGGCCGTCAGGATCGGATCTTCACTTTACGACAAATAGTCGAGAAAGCATGGGAATATAACAAAGATCTGTATTTAAGTTTTGTCGATTTGGAAAAGGCATATGTCAAGGTGCCAAGAGAGAAGCTATTCAATACGCTGCAGTTATATGGTGTCAATGGGGCATTATATCAAGCAATACTTAGTCTTTATTTGAGTTGTAAGTCAGCAGTTAGAATTGAAGGAAGTACAGGAAGATGGTTTAATGTTAAATCTGGTGTGAGATAAGGATGTACATTATCCCCTCTGTTATTCATTATCTATACGGATCACATTATGAAGGAAAGTGGTATTAAACCTGATATCAAAATTGGAGATGTTAATGTCAGCTCTTTGCTTTATGCGGATGATGTTATACTTCTAAATAAATCTGCTACAAGTCTGCAAGATTCTCTGACTAAATTGAATAGCTGTTGTAATAGATATGGTATGAAGGTCAGCAATAAAAAGACAAAGACAATGAAAATAGGCAGAATCATTGAAAATGTCAAATGTGTTGTGAATGGAGAACCTGTGGAATAAGTAAAACATTTCAGGTTACTTAGGCACGATTTTTACTGAAGATGGTAAATTAAATATAGAAATAGACAACAGAATCGGCAAAGCTGGTATGGTGGGAAGTCAGTTGAATAAATTCATATGGAATAAGAGAGAAATTAGTCGGAACACTAAATTAGTTGTATACAAGACAGTGTTCAAACCAGTTTTAACTTATGGATCTGAGAGCTGGGTCAGAAGTAAAACACTTGACCAAAGACTAGAGACTGCAGATATGAGAGTCCTGAGAAAGATTAGAGGCGTGAACAGATGGCATCAATGGCAATATCGTATTAAAAATGAGGATATTAGGAAAGAACTTGACATTGTCAGCATCCAGGAATGCATTAGCAGAGCTAATCTCAGGTGGTACGGTCACTTAAATAGAATGGGAGAGGAAAGATTAGCAAAACAAGTGTTCTCTGCCAGGTTGGCAGGAAAACGACCCAGAGGAAGACCAACATATAGGTGGATTGATACGGTACAAAGTGCCTTAGACGATAGAAATATAAGATCTGATAATGTTGGAGTCTTGACAAGTAACAGACTGATTTGGAGGAAAATTGTAGATAGGAAGTTAGTAATGATGTAAATTTTTCATGTAGTACTGTCATATCCTGTACACCCCTTGAGGGTACATGGCAGGAATTTGATGATGATGATGATGAAAAAAAAATCAGAGGCTTCTTAAACTCAGAAATTTTAAGTTTTCAGATTTTTCTCAATAGTTTCATATCAACAGCTACTTCACTTCTGCACAAAATTTGTTTTTTTATTTTAATGAGGAAGTGTATAAACATTTTGATCTGTTACTCACTTCATTTAGAAGAATCCACACATGATGAGAGATATTATTTTTCTCAACAGAAAACTAAATCAATATATATTTGAAGGAAACTAAAACATATGCAATATATTTTCTAAGACTGTTTGAGATTAATATGACTTGTGTCAAAATTTCATATACATTTTAAAAGCTGACTTGCATTTATATAATATGGTAAAAAAAAACAGCCCACGTGGTTAGCCAAGTGGCTATGCACTTTGCAACCACACGCCCGGGAAAGGATTTTCCTGGGTCCGATTCCTGTCGCTGATGTGAGGAGCTTAGGATCTTTCTCAGACATAGCCAAGTTAGCCTGTCTTGGGCGTGGACTGCAGGGTTTTTCTCCCCAGTTTATCTGGGGTTTTTCATCCTGCAAGCAGGCAAACCGGCTTTGAGAACTCAACGCTTCTACAGACATAGGATACACTGAGGAAAGGCATAGGGCTAACCACCTTATCCTTGTGTACGGTTGCAGTTAAATGAATAGAAAACCCTCGACACCGCAGGGTAAACGAGGGGGAAAAGGAAGAAGATGATGATAAAATACAATGAAATATGATACAACCGAGAAGATATTAAAATAATGAAATTCTTATCTTAATAGCTTTTGATTTTAATGAGAATTCCACCCATTAGAGGTTAGAAAATCTATAACACACAAAAATGCACCTGCAAGTTTTAATGCGTCACCCCAACATTTTAAACAATTTTTTGATTATTATTAATTATTCAGTTATAAATATTTTACTATCTAAAGTGAAGGCAACGGGAGGGCTCTTTCATTTGCACACTGTGGCACTTGACCACATGAAGGAAGACTTGGTTTCAAATCTAGTCAGCGGGTAGAGGAAATTTTTCTAAGCCTTTTTTCGACCAGTTCCTGAGTTAGTCAATATCTGGCACAGGCAAGCAGGTTTTTTCTGCCAAAAACTCAGGTTTTTCATCCTGTAAATTCAAGAAAATTGACTGTAGTACCCACACTATTTCAGACATACAAAAATATTGTGTTAGGGACAACAAGATGGCGACACTGGTTGTGTTATCTCTTAACTGCATGCCACTTAATTAGTGATAGCCTTGGGCCAGCTATATTTGATTGGCTACCAGTGGAGATTGAACTGCCCACTCAGTCTCCAAAAGTTAAATAGGGCTAAAATGGCCTTGCCTACTCCCTATATGGGAATAAAAGGCATTAACTGATTTTTTTTTTTTTGTGTAAATACCATCCATGAAAGATTAAAGAATCCCACCAATTTATATATATTTTGTATTTTGGTTGTTTTTACACAGTCCAGAAACTTCTCTAGATCAAACATGGAACCTTTGCAATCCACACCAGGCCTCTGATAAGCAGATTGGTGGTCTCACATTTATCTTCCACCTAAAGAGAATCACAAATATCCATGCCCATGGCAGGATTTGAACCCACAGCCTATTGGTTGCTCTTATTTAATTTTTTTGTCTTGAATTAAAAAAAAAAAAAAAAAATTGTATGTAAATCTATAATATATCATTACTGCAGGTGGCTAATTTATGATTATTATTATTTTTTTGTATTTTTTTTTAAAATTCTTACATAGTTTGGAAGCCTGCTTTAGAGACCAAATCTGGAATTTTTAAAGTCACTTCATGCTTCTAATAAGAAGGAAGTGGTCTCATATTTGGCAATGAAATTTATTTACCACCTGAAGATAACCAGAAATATTCTTGCCCATTTCTGCTTAATATCTTTCACTGTTCTTTTTAACTTCATTGCCTTCTGGCTTTATTATGGTGCTAAATTTTAAGTCTGATATTTAATATATATATATATATATATATATATAAAACTCTCTTATAGACTTAAGTGCTTTGTTACATGCTCAAAAGTTTTTTTTTTTTTTTTTTTTTGTTCCTGTTTAAATTTACAGACAAAATACCTCATATCATAGCTATGTTGGCATTATTAAAACAGTGTGACACAATTTCCTATTTTAATGGTGTTATGCCGTTTTCTGCAAATGCTTAAGAGTTTATCTAATTGCAGCAAATTATATTAATATCCAAATAATGTGCTATGCCATATCAACTTTCTGATGGCTTGGCTCAATTCTATGGTAGGTCACTCAAGGTACAAAGTCAATATTACTTGTTTTGACTGTTTCAAAAACTATTTGTATCCAAAATAAATAAATAAATAAAAAAAAAAAAAAACCAATTAACCACCATAAACACCAAAATTCCATATAACTTTGTTCAAACTAATTTGAACAAGGTCTTGTACTTAAATATTCCTTAGTATTTTGACTGATTTATTTATTTCATATAACTTTATTCAAACTTCTTCCCACAATATCAACTTTATTCTATTATCTATTTTCCTATTTAATTTTCCACATTCATGTGTACTGTTAACAACATCAAAATGGTGCAACGTATTTTATGTTTTCCCCTGAATGCATTAGAATATACCAAGTTTTTCTAAATTTAATGTACAGAATCAATAGTAAAGAAATTACACACACACAACCAGTTAATTCTCTTTAATGTCTGTGTCACATGAAGTTAAAAATGCACATGTAAGTGAAACAAATGCTTACATTAAAACGAATAATTCCTTTGCTTCCTTTCTATGATTCAGTAGAATACCATTTATACAGCATAAATCCAATTGTGATATCAACTAAAGAATCCCTGTACGTATCTTTTTCTGGGTCTATCATGTATTATGATAGTACCTAAAAGAATTCAGATTTCATTACTTGTTTCAAATCAACAACTCTGACTAACACGATTTATTATTTATGAGGTCTCTAATCTGATCAGATCATACAATGTCTTCTAAAGAACTAATAACCACATGAATCCACAGCTGCAGGTTGATCTTCTTCAATCCTCTTCTATTTCCAGTTCCCTTTAAGTGACCATACCATGCTAGATCAGCTCTGTTTACATATTCTAGAATATTGATAATGTCAAGCCCTTTTCTGATCTCTGTTTTTAATATGGTTCTGTAAATGAAGCTATCTATCTGTTCACTTCCTTAATATTCCTCAAAACTCTCAATATCTGTCTCCAGTTCAGCTATGTTATTTCTAATTTGGCACTCTAATCCACATGTTCAAACAAATTTGAAAACTGTCTTGCATACTTAAATGTTCCTTGGTATTTTGACTGATATATTCCATATAACTTTGCTGAAATTGATTTGAACACAGTCTTGTATATTTAAATGTTCCTTGGTATTTTGAATGATTTATTTATTTCATATAACTTTATTCAAACTGCTTCCCACAATATCAACTTTATTCTATTATCTATTTTCCTATTTAATTTTCCATATTCATGTTTATTTAAAGAAAAGTGTGGTAAAAATTGATTTGAATATAATCCAAAGTAGACGAATCTAATGAAGTAAATACCGCAACACTTTTAACATAGTTATAAAGGCAATTGTATGCTAAAAACTGTTGCACATTTACTTCAGCAAACACAAAATTTATAGTAGCATATATATAAAACACTTTAGATATTTATTTAGAATGATATTTAAATTAATTTTTACTACACCATTCTTTAAATAAACATGAAATGGAATGCGGAAATAGATAAGTATAGATGGCATGATGGAAAGCAATTTGAATATCGTGACTGTGACCTAAAATCAAGGGTGTGAATTTAACAATCACACAATGGCTGTCTCTATAGGTAAATTATTAATAAAGACAAGAAAAAGAATTTCCAACTTTTAATAATAACAACAATAGCCAAAATTATACAATTTTAAGCAACAAAATTATTTCAGTCATATAAACACAAAATGAATCACAAAGAGAGAACAAAAGTAAAAAAAAAGTGGAACAATAAAAAAAGACAAATGGAGAGACAAAAGAAAGTCAAGCTATAACTCTGAATGCATGGTGAAATATGAAAAAAACAGGCTGAACATTAAGACAGAGTTAGAAGGGTAGAGCAAGTGAGTGTGATAAGAAGGCTAAGTAAAGAATGGAAAGAGTCAGAAAATATATATTTTAAGTGCTTTTCTAGAAAATATTAAGAAGGAGAATGGCATGGTTGTGGTGGTGATTTCTCTTCTTTTGGTCCTAAAAAAAGTAAGAATACTTATTGTAGTTTTTCTATAGTGTCCTATCTATAAATTAGCAGACATATTTCCTCTGTTATTTTTATGAAAAGATACTTACTTGAAAGCATATTTGGTTCATCTAAGTTCCTTAAATTGACAAAGCAGTTCTTTATTGCTTTCCACTTCATGATTTCTGTTAAGAAATACAAGAATCTACCTTAATATAAACTTTTTAAATACCAAAGGAAAGTGGATTATTATGAACCTGCAAAAATATTTTTAGCTAGCAGGAGTTCCTATGAAGACTGGCAAGTTTTTTGAAATTTAAATTTAAAAATTTAATTTTGGTTACTACCATTTTGCTGAATGTACTATGATAAGCACTCATTACAAAAGTCATCTTTAAATGTCATACTTCTCTTTGGTGATTATGATTATGAAATTAAATTTCATAAAGGTATTTTTCTGTTTCCCTTAAATCATGCAAGTACATGAGCAGCTGCACATTCATAGACAGTTCAGCTCCAATCTTATCAAAACAGCTTCATATCTTCTTCCTTTATTCCAACTATCTCTTTTCTTTAGCGTGGCTTTACCATACCATTTTCCCTAATATCACTTGTCCACACAAGGCACTGTTGTGCTATAGGTGTTTTGTTCAATCCATAAATCTGAAAAATCTGATACCAACAACAAATTAAAGAAGGAAAAAAAATATCTAAGATAAATATTGCTTTTGGAGAGGGCACTACAGAAGTGTGATCTGAGGAGTCATACCAACAAACTAGTTGGCCTTAAGTTGCTTTTTTATATGGCTGGCTAGTCTTAGTGTACTGTGTGTAACATCACTGTCAGAAACCAAAGAAGCCAGGGAAAACACCTATTGAAATACATAAAATGTTACAAACAGCTTATGAGAATTGAGGCTACGTCCTGAGCACAAATATTTTGATGATTTAAGCAATTTAAAGATGGCAGAGAGGATGCAGAAGGCAGTGAATGAGCGATCTGTTGAATGAAAGAATTGGTGGCAGTGTGAATGACATGAACAATATGAATGTAGAGAAAGTTGGGAGTGAATATAATGCAAATGTGGTTAAATGACACAGGAGAGTGCAACAAGACAGAGGAAGATGTGAAAGATGGTGGAACGGGAGAAGAACGAATGAGGAATGGTAAGGAAGATAGCACAAAAGATATTAGAAAAGAATCAATAATGTCGAGGAATGAATTAAGACATGTACAGAGTGAGATAGGACATTTAGAAAAGAGATTAGTAGTTGAAAATGTAAGAAGGAAGGTGGTAGATGAATCAGAGATGAATGATTGCTGTGGAACAGTGGAAAGTAGCATATTGATGTATGGACTCTATAATTAAGAATGTGAAAATGGAGGAGGTGTCAAAAATATGTCTCAAGAGCAACAATATGAAGAATGACTGAGGCTATAGAGAGAGGAGAGAAACTGCAGGAGTTGACTGTTCTGGTTGAAACAAATGACTTGTGAGGAAGTGTGAATGAGGTAGCATGTGATTTGTAAGTGTTGCTAGAGACAGTGAAGCAAAAGAGCGTGAGAAGGAAACTTGTTAACAAGTTATGATAATAGAGAGCTGAGGAGAAGGGCAATGATCACAAATAATATGATAGCTAGAGTGAGCAGGAAGAGAAGACATGAATTTGAAGGTAGAAGAGAACGGTTTGCTACTGACGGTCTTCATTTGAGTGGTGGTGTGAAGCTGGATGGAATATTGAGGATAGGAGGAGAGGATGTAAGTAGTCAGGGAAACAAAAACTAGACAAGATAAGGACACAGGAATGGCCTCAATTGGAGAAACAGTCAAATTACTTGAATGAGGAGATAAGGAATTGTGGGAAGGAAAGGGGAACTAGGGAGGAAGTTACTGTGCTTATACACCAATGCAAGCAGTATTAGGAATAAGGATGTGGAGTTTGTGGACTTGATACAATTAGTCAGCCACAAATCATTGGTGTCAGTGAGACATGGTTAACAAAGGATGATGTGCTCACAGGAATGGAATGTGATGGTTACAGCATTTCTTGAAAAGACAGAAAAGATAAAAGAGAAGGTGGGTAATACTCATGATATCAGAACAGTTATGTCCTCTCAAATGTGGAATTTGAAGAAAGCAATAATGATAATGTCTTTGAGGCCATTTGGTGTGATGTTGAAGTTGGCACAAATTTTAGATACTTAGTGGGATGTTGCTATAGGCCAGGGAATGCAGAGGGAAATGATTCTTAAATTTTCAGACAGCTGAGACTGGTGAGTGACAGGAAGGTGATAATAATGGGTGAATAACTATGGAAGTATTGATTGGAAGCAGAAATATCATGTGAGTAAGAATGAATTTCTTCAGCTACTCAGGGACAATTATCTTATGCAGCATGTTGTGGGAGTTGAGTGTTAGTCATCTTAAAGTGAAGACAGCAATTTCATAAGTTCATTTAAGTTAGTCAGTTGTTCGAAAAACTTGTGTTTGTGGTTTCCCCTGATCATATATTTATTTTTATTATTTTTTAGTGTTTATTAAGTAGGTGAGTGCCCAGGGTAGCATTTAAGAAAGTGAAATAATTCTACCCTTTAAAATGGATGTGGCTGAAAATTAACAAATGCAATGAGAGTGCAAGTAGTTCAAATGCAATGAGTGATGGTAATGCTCAACCTGTTGAACTGTATGTTGAACCAATCACCCAGTTTGGAATAATCTGGTTGATTGGTTGATGACTGTTGCACAACAATGCTCGCTCTCTCAACCAATGCAGAAATTCATATAATAATAATAATAATAATAATAATAATAATATATATCACTATATATCACTGGGATGTCATCGACTGCTAGGTAAAAACAAAAGAAATTTACAGTATATGCAAGCCTAAAACTGTACAACTTAATTTACAGAAATAATTCACAAAAATAACAAGCTATTATAATATACACTATTTACAAATAAATATTTAACTGAGACACAGTACAATATGCTAATGTAATTCAATCTAACTAAAAAAAAAGACAAATCATTTATTAGTATGGAAAAAAAAACTTGCAGGAAGTGGGCTTATTAAAATCAAATGTAAATGTTTATCAAATTATAAAATGTTGACAATTACATTACAGCTTGGGATTGCTATTATATTAAATACAACTGGATGAAATGATCTGGCTCCAGTTTGATAAGCAGTTAAGCAATAAGACAACTCTGACTTATGTATTCTGAAAGGACTACAAAAAAAAATTTCAGTTATAAAAATTTTCCATAACATGCCTACCTTACTCACATACCACCTACAAGCAGTCTTCTGCAAGGCAAACAGTCTATGGTGCATTTCTACCTACTTCAGTTTTCTTTTTGCTTCTATTGAACATAGATATACTATATATTTTTATCTATATACTAATTTTTAGTGTTTGTATGTACACTGTGATAGAGTACAATCATGACAGGGGAAAAAAGAACAGAAATGGAAAGAGCATAAACCTGTCAAAATCAACCTAGAGATGAAAATAAAAATTATAAAGAAATATGAAGGTGAACAAAGCTTAATGGCCATAGGATGTGATCTTGGTCTCGCACAAGATTACATCCTCACAACGTCTGCTTTTGAGATTTATGAAAATAAAAATATCCTTCAAATTCTTCTTGATATCCCATGGATATCAGTTTCAACATGGGATCTGATCGAAAAGAGGCAGTTGGAAAAACAAAGAGACACGAGGACTGAAGAATATAAAAAATACATAGAGAAGTGAAAAAAGCCATGCAATAGAACAAGGAAAATTTTTATGCCAATAAGGGACAGAATTCCAGATGAAGAGGCACAATTATAAAAGGATGGTACCATTTAGTTTGTGACCTAAAGCATAAGGTTAAACTCAAATTGAATGTCATCAAAGACAGGAAGAAAGAAGTACTAACAGAAGAACTGGAAATTAATTAAAAACAGATGGAAAGAGTATGAACAATGTGATGAACAATGTGACAACACATTATAAGGAAAATTTGTAGGTATCCTCTTACAAGAAAGTTTCGATTTGGTACCTCCTCCACTTAGGCATGAGGGTGAAGGAGCAATTAAACAGTTTGACAACAATAAGATGGAATTCCAGCAGAGGTTAATTAAGGCCACAGGAGAATGGAGGGATAAGAATGTTTCATAGATTGATTACAAAGATATGGGAGATAGGATCATGGCCTAGAGATCGGAAGAAGTCAGTTTTCATACTACCACTACACATGAAGGGAGGTATGAAGGATTGCAAGAAGTATAGAACTATTAGTTTAATCTCTCACACAAGCAAAATTTTATTAAAATCATCCTAAAGTCTAAAGTTGAGGCAGTGATGCCTGAGGAACAAAGAAATATGAAGGTGAACAAAGCCATGTGATCTAGGATGTGAAATTTTGATGATATCAAAGATGATCAGATCATCGAAAAGTATAAAGAATTTAGACTCCGTATGGTAATGTGTTTCATAGACTACCCCAAAACCTTTGATTGCATTCAGTATATGAAATTATAGGAAGTAATGAAATTAATGGATTTTCTTCAACACATTATCAGGTTGATAACTAACTTTAAAAGTAAGCAGGAAGCCACAGTAAAAACAAGTGTTGGATTAATGTAGCTTCAGATCAGTAAGCGAGTTAGGTAAGGATGCATAATTTCTCCTCACTTATTTAGTATCTAAACTGAGGACATCATGCTTGAAGTATTGAGACAGGATATATTAAGACAGGAATTAGGATAGGTGGCAGATTGATCAATAATCTCAGGTGACACAGTACTCCTTTGTAACGACAAGGAAGAACTAGAACGAACCTTAACGAAGTTAATAAGATCAGTAAGAGCAGATGACTTCAAATTAATTCTAGCAAGACAAAGATTATGGTTCTCAAAGGAAATATAGACAGGGAAGCTCCTGAGAACATGTACCTTAATGGAGAAAGAATTGAGGAAGTCAGCAAGTTCAAATATCTGGGATCCATTAGTGATGAGAAGAATAGCTGTTCAGGAGAAATCAGAAGACGACTGGGAAAGGCTAAAACAAGTCAGAGACTTGTCTAAAATCTGGAAGGATAGGTCTATCTCCATAGCATTAAAGTTGAGAATCCTGGATGCAGATGTTTTTCCAACAATAGTTTATGGATATGAGGCCTTGAACCTAAAGAAATCTGACAGACAAGGGGTAGTTGTTTTTGAGATGTGGACAGAAGGCTGCTGAGGATATCATATACTGAAAGGTAGTCAAAAATTGGCAGAACTTCACTGCTAAAATGACCGAAGAATGCTGAAATACTTTGGACACATTGCAAGGGTGGAAGAAGGCATTCTCAAAGTAGTAATAGAAGGTAAAATTCCACTTAGAGAGCTTTTGCAATATGGTTGAAAACAAAATTAGTGAATTAATTGATAAGGAAACAGATTTAAATGAGGAGAAACTGGTACAATTAATAGATGACGTTGAACCAAAAGGCGGGGAAAGTTCTCCGAAGATTCTGAGTGTGATGAATCCGTTAAAGAATTCAGTTTAAAGAAATTAGCAGAAGGATTGGACTTGGCAAGAAAGTTAGGAAGTTATTTTACAGATAATAATCCCCCAATGGCGCTCTCCAGAAAATTCATGAGACAATTGGATATTTATTTAGCTCCATATTATGAACTTAATAAAAAATTGCAGCATAGTGGTAAGCAAGGTCTTATTACTGACTTCTTGATAACTAAACCAGCCGAAGTATGCAATGAGAATTATACAAATGATGTCCAAGAGATTTCAAGTGATGACGACGTCCAGCCACTCGTAAATAAAGAACATCTACGAAACGTATTGAAGACAGTGATGATGATTAAATTATGCACTTTATTTTATTTTGCCTAAAACATTTATGCATTATGTGCAATGAAGTTTACATACATTTGTATTTTTATAAGTTTATACTATGTATTTTGTTTCATGGTTTATGTTTTCTTAATTTACATGAATTACCTGAATTAAATAAAAATATTTTGTTGTTCGATATGTCATTGTTAAGACCTCATCCTTGATAAGCCTTAATAAGACCTCAACTTGACTATGGTGCCCAGATTTGGTCACCTAGGTTTCTTCTTGATGGGGAAGGAGGTGGAGAGGATCCAGAGGCGAGTGACCAAGATGATAGCAGGTCTATAGAATGAACCTTATGAGAACAGGTTGAAGATTTGTGGGTTGCAGAAACTGGTTGATAGGTGGAAAAGGGGAGATATGATTGAGACATTCAAATTGCTGAAGGGTTTCTATAGGATTAATTCAGAGGATATTTTTGAGATCAGGACTGGTGGTGGGAGAACTAGAGGAGACAGCTATAGAAGCTGGGCAAGAGTGTGGTTAGCAAGGGTGTGAGAGCTGGGTTCTTTACTTTTAGAGTGGTAAATGAGTGGAATAAGCTGCCTGAGTCTGTTGAGGGTGCTATGACAGTGAATGAGTTCAAGGCAAGGTATGATAGATACTGTGAGAATGTCGAATAGTTGTGCAGACATGATGTTTAGGGCCTCCCTCGATGAGTCTAAGGATTCCCTGGAGTCACCAGTAATAATAGTAATAATAATTGTTTATATAATTTATTAAAAAAAAAAAAAGATTTCGGAACATAATCCTTTTTGTATGTGATCTGAGTCTCACATAACGCGCCATTTCTGTGGAACCTAACATCTGCATTATACGAGGGTTACCTGTATTATATTATTCACATTAATAATTACACATTGAAATAAATTAATTTGTGTGCATCCTGTGAATTAAACCAACAGAAATAACATTTAAAACATGTTGGTATACAACTGTATCAACATACTGTAAACAAGTAAGCAAAAGGGAGAGAATAACAGCAAGTGTGGGATATATCAGACTTTCGTACAATTTGTGTTACGTAAAGGTTGCAGAATGTCATTCTGTACTGAACTGGGTGAATAAATCGAATAGAAAATAGCAGCTCTTGTGGAAGTTTTATTTTCGTTCATTACTATTATGATATAGATTAAAGAAGCCAAGAAATTATATTCTGGGTTTAATCCTTTATCTAAGTGTAAGCAAACAATTTATGTGCATGAAGTATTTTTAGGACAGGGCAAATTGTATATAGAAGCTAATGACTTCACATCACTTGCCTTGGTGTCCCATAATGCAAAGCACATATCCTTACAGAGGTATAATGCATGCATTCATTATGGGATGGGTGACTACCCAGACTGTTTCGACCTTTACTGAGGTTTCATCAGTGAAAGCCAGACCCAGAGGTGATACCAAGGTTGAAGTAATGCAGAAGTCATATTTCCCAAAGTTCCAACAACTATCTTTAATTCAGAGTATTTTAATAATGAGGTGCAACACCTTTTGGCAGTATACTCGTATGTGGAAATATAACTTCTACATTACTTAAACTTCGGTAACACCTCTGGGTCTGGCTTCCACTGATGAGACCTCAATAAAGGTTGAAACCGGTCTGGGTAGTGACCTTTCCCATAATGCAGTATTATACATGTCCGTATAATACTTATGTGCTTTGCATTATGGGATACTAAGGCAAGTGACGTGAAGTCATTAACTTCTATATATGAGTTGCCCTGTCCTGAAAATACTTCAGGCACAAACTCTGTTTGGTTACACTTGGATAAAGGATTAAACTAAGAATATAATTTCTTGGCTTCTTTAATTTATAGTAAAATAAAGTGGATAAATTTCTGATTACTGTTATGATGACAATTACATAAGAAACTGCTTCAAATTTATTTATGCTTACCTGCCAGCGTTAAATTCTCCAATGCAACAAAGCATGCTTTTATTCTCTTTTCCATTGTCTTTTCCTATAAAAAAAAGAAAAAAAAAAAAAACAAATACTTTTTTCCCATCACAAAGAAAGTGACCTGCCTGACATCAAATTATTTAAGCATACAGAGTGAGTTGCAATATATCTCAAAACCTCGGGATAGAGACAGATCACAAGTTTGGAATAATCAATACTATGATGGGACGAAAAACAAAGGTAGAACACAGAAGCAGACAAAGATCCAATGGAGCTAATCTGTACTTGCTTACTGTTCTATTAATTTTACACTGTATGGTTAACACAATACAATCACTAAAACATCTTTTAAAAGTATGTATATAATTATAAAATAATAGATGATGTGGTCTCCAGGGAGACTATATATCACCCACACCAGCTGTCCTACCTTTTCTTGAATTCATTCACACTACCTGCACTCACCACCCTTAAAGGCAAGCAATTCCAATTACACACTGCTCTACAACAGAAAAATCTAGCTCTTGTGCCTTTCTTGACCGCATTCATTCTCAACTTTCATAGATGCTCACCTGTTCTCTCCCCATCCTTCATAAAATGAAAAACTGCACCTACCAATATTCTATATGACAATTTCAGAACTTTGTATGTCTCTATCATATCGCTCCTCTTTTTCCTGTTTGTTAATGTCTGAACATTCTTAATCTGTCTTTCTGCACCAGCTTGGAAACTAGATCAGATCTACATGCAACAATTGAGGTGAGGTTGTATCAAGACTAATATTCCCTTGAAGCCGTGTGGCTGCACAATAACAGAAATGCTCCCATGCATGCTGAATTGTTGCTACACAGTTGTTGGGAGACTTATAATTTGTTTTCTACATAAAGCTATGCAGAGATAACACTGTATATAATAGTGGATTTTTCTTAACTCTTTAAAAGTCAGAACTCATATTGTTGGAACATTTAATAAGACAGAGTGAGAGAGATACTGTGTAGTGCACAAATTCACATGGAGAGAAGAGGCAAGAAATAAGAAAAGTCTCATTGACTATATTATTGTTGATACTGATGTTTTCTCCCTTGTGCAGGACACCCGAGTATACACAGGATTTGAAATTGGAATGGATCACTATTTAGTCTTGAGCAGGATAAAATTGAATTTCATATTGAAAAGAATAACATGTAAGAAAGTTTTAAAGAGAATTAAAGTTGAGCAGCTCTCAGATGTGAACTGTAGACTAAAATACACAAAGATTATTGAAGACAAAATGAAAGAGTTTGAGAACAGGAACCAAACTTTAGAGATTCAGTGGCAAGCCTTGAAGAAAACCTTGCTTGATTCAGCCAGAGAGGCATGTGGTGAAGTTGTCTGCAAGGATAGAAAAACTGGAACTCCATGGCGGACACAGGAAGTTAAAGAGGCAGTGAAGGAAAAGAAGAAAGCATATCAAAAGTTCCTGTCAAATAAGTCAGCTTGTGCTCTTAGAGAATACAGAGACAAATGTAAGAAAGCTAAACACTGTTTAAAACTAGCTAAACAAAAATCATGGGAGGATGTTGGAAAGAACATAGAAAATAAATATCAAGAAGGTGGCAAAATATTTTGGAGGTTGTTGAAGAAGCTTAGAAATGGAGGAAAGAGTACTTTAAAGAAGTTAGAGATGATAAAGGTGACATGAAAATGGGAGAAAAAGATATCCTTGAAGTATGGAGTAATTACTTCGAGAAATTACTAAATGAAACAAGCAGTGGTAAAAAACACTCAACAGGCAATAGTCAGGAATACATATCCATACTTGAAGTAGAAAAAGCCATCAAAAAAGGCTTAAAATGCGGAAAGGTACAAGGAGTATATGATATTCGACCAGAAATGCTGAAGTATGGTGATATAAAAGTCTTGCAGTGGCTGCACTGCATAGTTCAGAAGGCCTGGACAGAGGGACGAATTCCCTATCATTGGAGTAGAGCTCTCATAGGACTCATATATAAAAAGGGAAATAAAACTGAATGTGAGAATTGCAGAGGTATTTCCCTACTGAGTGTTCCTGGTAAGATATATACAAGTATACTTGAGAAACGGTTGAGAAGAATTGTAGAAGAAAAGCTTGGTGAAGAACAAGCTGGATTCCGGCCAAATAGAGGCTGTCAGGATCAGATCTTCACTTTACGACAAATAGTGGAGAAATCATGGGAATATAACAAAGATCTGTATTTAAGTTTTATCGATTTGGAAAAGGCATATGACAAGGTGCCAAGAGAGAAGCTATTCAATACACTACAGTTATATGGTGTCAATGGGGCATTATATCAAGCAATACTCAGTCTTTATTTGAGTTGTAAGTCAGCAGTTAGAATTGATGGAAGTACAGGAAGAAGGAAAGTGGTATTAAACATGATATCAAAATTGGAGATGTTAATGTCAGCTCTTTGCTTTACGCGGACGATGTTATACTTATTAATAAATCCGATATGAGTGTTCAAGGTTCCATGACTAAATTGAATAACTGTTGTAATAGATATGGTATGAAGGTCAGCAATAAAAAGACAAAGACAATGAAAATAGGCAGAATCGTTGAAAATGTCAACTGCGTTGTGAACGAAGAACCTGTGGAACAAGTAAAACATTTCACCTACTTAGGCACGATTTTTAGTGAAGATGGTAAATTAAATATGGAAATAGATAACAGAAGCAATAAAGCTGGTATGGTAGGAAGTCAATTGAATAAATTCATATGGAATAAGAGAGAAATTAGTAGAACACTAAATTAGCTGTATACAGGACAGTTCAAACCAGTTTTAACTTATTGATCTGAGAGCTGGGTCAGAAGTAAAACACTTGACCAAAGACTAGAGACCACAGATATGAGAATCCTGAGAAAGATTAGAGGTGTGAACGGATGGCATCAATGGCAATATCATATTAAAAACGAGGATATTCGGAAAGAACTTGACATTGTCAGCATCCAGGAATGCGTTAAGAGAGCTAATCTCAGGTGGTATAGTCATTTAAACAGAATGGACGAGGAAAAATTGGCAAAACAAGTGTTCTCTGCCAGGTTGGCAGGAAAACGACCCAGAGGAAGACCAAGATAAAGGTGGATTGATACGGTACAAAGTGCCTTAGATGACAGAAATATAAGATCTGATAATATTGGAGTCTTGACAAGTAACAGACTGATCTGGAGGAAAATTGTAGATAGGAAGTTAGTAATGATGTAAATTTTTCATGTAGTACTATCATATCCTGTACACCTCTTGAGGGTACATGGCAGGATTTTGATGATGATGATTTAACTAATTATTTTGGTAATGACAAATAATAATAATTATTATTTTTAGAATCCTTATGTTAAAAAGAAAGGTAGAAGAAGAAGAGTTAAATGTCTAAATGTTCTTGGCTTCTTTAATTTATAGTATAACCAAGTGGAAGAACTTATATCACAAAAAATTAAAAACGTGTAGTCAGATACGCAGTTAGTCATAAGGTTGGCACAACTAGAAAAAAAAAATGGAAAGGAGTGTAGATAAGACCTTGTGTAAAGAGAAAAAAAAATTCGATTTCCTTATACATGCAATGTTCATTTGAACTATCCTCTGAATTGTACTTGAATAGTAAAGATTGCTATATGGTCCCCCAAACTTCTTCCTATCTACTAAAACTCCAGGATCCCTAGCCTGATCAGTTTCATCTACAATAATCCTACCAACATACTATGATATGTGACTGGATATCTTATTACATCAAAGTGCATTACTTTCCTGATGTCATTCAATGGTCACTATTGCCAACCAGAGGCAGAACAATCACCTCAATAACTGAAACCCTTTCTGGAACTATAATCAAGTCTAACACTCTTTGACCTCATGTTACTTGTCAAGTACTGCTTGAAGAAGTTGTCTTGCAAAAGTGTAATACATCTGGTTCCACTCTTTTCTTGAGATTTCACTGCTATCCAATCAGAGTTCAGATAATTAGTGTAATCCATGATGATTACTCATTTAGCACTGAAACGATTCTGCAATGAATTTCATAATCACCAGCAAATGATTCATTATATTCATTAGGCTCGTAACAACATCCTAGTGCATATTTGATCTTGTTAGACCTCACTTCAAAATAGTAAACTCACTGCTGTGTGGAAAATTGTTACTACAAGGAGGGGGGGGGGATGAAAAGTTCTGATAAACACCTAGAACAAAAATTATATTAAAGCAACTGATATATCCACAAGAAAGAACATCTTAAAACCCTTGAACCTCTATGTTTCATCAAATTGCAATAATTTATTCTTTTTCTTTTAGGATATATAAGAAGACATGTCACAGGTTTTGAAGAAATGCAAAGACAGAGGAACAAGCTGTCATCAAGTTTTTTGTGCTGCAAGAAAGCCCACAACTGAGATTCATCAAACTTTGTGCGAGACTTTAGGGGATATGCTGATGCACAGGCCCCTAAAGTCTCGCACAAAGTTTGATGAATCTTATGGACTTATCTTGTAGCACAAAAAACTTGATGACAGCTTGCACCTCTGTCTTTGAATTTCTTCAAAACCTGTGACATGTCTTCTTATATATCCTAAAAGAAAAAGAATAAATTAAAACTGGGTATCCTGAGACAACAGATGGCCCCAGTTAAGGAACACCCTTCCACAACGATCACACCTGAAAACATCGATGCAGTGCATGCCAAGATCCTTGATGAGAGCCAAATACCAGCAAAAACATCGTTAAGACTCTGGGATATCCAGGGAATGAGTTGGGGTCATTATGCACCATGCAGAAGCTCTCTCAGTGAAGTGGTTGCCAAATGTTTGAATGCCAACCAAAAGAGAGAATGTGTACTGTCATCTCAAGGGATTTTGGGTCATTTTGAGAAATCAAGTGCAAATTTTTTGGCTCATATTGTGACTGTTGATGAAACATAGCTTCATTACTAAGACCCAGAGACCAAACAACAGTCAATGGAGTGGAGACACAAAGGTTCTCCACGTGACCAAAGAAGTTCCAAATCCAAAAGTCAGTAGGGAAGTTTCTTGCCATTGAAGGAAGTACTGAAGGAAACTGAGTTGAGGCATGTTGCTTTTGTAGGAGAATGCACCTGATCACACTACTCATGAACTCCAACAGACAATACACAACTTGGGTTTTCAATGTCTGCCTCACTCACCCCTATTCGCCAGACCTGGCCCCATCTGACTATTTCCTATTCCCAAATTTAAAGAAACACTTGAAAGGAACAAAATTTACTACAGGTGATGAAGACATATCTGCAGCTGAGGACTGGTTTCTGCAACAAGTGAAAGACTTTTTTCTCAGAGGATTGCAAATGATGCAGCAACATTGTAACAAGTGTATAACACTTCATGGGGGAATATGTAGAATAATGTATAAGTTATGTGGTTCTACCTCAATTCCTTCATGATGATTATCACAACTTTTCAGCACACCTGTATAATACCGAAATCATAGGCTTACGCTCTAACATGGCTTCATTACTATGACCCAGAGACCAAACAATAGTCAATGGAGTGGAGACACAAAAGTTCTCCACACGACCAAAGAAGTTCCATTCAAATCATCTGGTTTCATTAGCTGCAGATTCCTCTCTTATCTGTCCTTTCTAAAAAATGCTATATCTTTTACATTTGATCCAGTTAGTATATCTGCCTCTAAGGGTCAGGTCTTACTAAATATGTACAATCTGAACAAGAACATACATCACAAGGCAACAAACTACCTTTTTGTTCCTGATATTAATGTACAGATATAAGTTATGTAAAAGCTTTTATGTATACTAACCTCTGCAGTCTGCACGATCCAACCAGATGTGATTATTTCTATTTGTATCTAAAGTCTCACTTAAGCAAACATCCTTCACATACAACAAATCTGAACCAGAGAAGTACACCATTATTTCATCACAATCACTTCCATTATGCACACCTGTATCATTAACACAACAGCATAACTCAGTTGCTCTTCTGCATAGATTCACACTCCCATCAATCTAGTTTTCCTGACTCTGTATTAGGTCTTATACCAATTAATAATTTCTCTAGAAATGCATTCACATACAGGCTATCCCTCTTATAAAAATCCATTCTTCTATCAAATTTACTCCATACATTACTCAATCATGACAAGATTTTCAATTACATATTATATTGGTGAGATTATGCCTGGAGAAAATGAGGAGACTAGGGATAATGGAGTTATAATGGATAGGAAGTTGAAGTTCAAAGTTCATATGGCAGAAATTGCAAATGTGACTCAGAGGATAATTGTGATGCTGAAATAAACATTGATGTGAAGGATAAAGTAATTTTACCTCTAACAAGGTCTGGATATGACTACACTTGCCAAATATGAGCAGAATTGGGCTCCTGAGTTCTAAGGAGATAAAGATGTGGAGAGGGTGCAAAGAAGTATGATAAAGATGACATTGGAATCGCAAAATGTTATTATGAAGATAGCTAAGAGTATGTAGACCACTGGTCAACAGTAGAAAGAAGGGAATGATAGAGGCCTATAAACTTCTGAAAGAATGTTACAGGATATCATTTGATGGAAGTTTTCATTATATAGATAGGGATATGACAAGGGGCATTCATGAAAGCTAAGTTTGTGTACAATCAAGAAAGCTATGCAGCCAGATTTTTTTTAATTATCTCACAGTGCAGTGAGTAAACAGTTTCATTATCTATTGTGAATGAGCTTAACCCTCCAACCGGCCAGGACGTATATAGACATGTAGCTAAATCTGGATACGATTCAATACACCTGTTGAAAGAACATGGATAAGTGCAATTTGACTGTTCTGTCCTTTACAAGGTGCGATAATCTTTCACGTTGTAGAGAACACTTAAACAGATTATCTCGCGAAGCTGAGTCTTAGTTCTCTATAACAAGGAAAGCAGTTCCTTGTTTTATGCTGGGCAATTTGATTGTTAGTTATATTAGAGAGGCTAAAAATACAGAAATTATTTTTATTTTCTCATTTTGTTGTACAGTTTATAATACCAGGACAAAATATAAATCCTTGTATGCTCTCTTCACTTAAATACTGTGTTACCTTGGAGAACCAATGTTTAATGTTTTTGTGCTAATTTTGTCATCTCATATCACTAAGTTTTTCAAAATATCATAATCTACTGTTCTTTGCACTTTCACCTTGTTGGTTACCCTGTATAATCGGTCTTTACAAAATGAAATTAATGGTTATTATTTAAATTGATATGTATATATTTTCTGCTAATTTATATATTTTTCCCCAAATTTAAAGTAAGCGATACTTTTGCATATACTCTCTGATACAATATATGTATATATGTGCATGCATCAAATGTGAAATTTCATATTTTCACAATAGAATTGAACTTTATTTCGACTTTGATAGTTTTACCCCCCCCCCCTCGTCCCGCTGCATGATAGAGAGATGCCTGATTGTACTGTTTCCATTTCATCTTTCAAGTAAGTTATTTCACCAAAAAAATTAAAACATAAAAAATCAAATAAAATAATTAAAATATATAAATGATAACGTTAGTTACCTTAGCTACCTTAGTCAGTCACTTTTGGACCCTTTCCAACATCTCTTCATCTTTCTGAAAACCAGGTGACCAAATCTGGGCACAATAGTCCATGTGTGGCCTAATCAAAGCCTTATACAACAGAACAAGAATCTCCCTACTTCTACACATCAGTGCCCTCCACATCATTCCAAAGAAGCATTTGTGTTGTCTTCACAATTTTGGCTATGTGTTCCCTAAATTTTAGATCCTTATCCACTATCACCCCCCAGATCTCTTATTTCCTCCACCTCCGACAATATATCCTCACCAAGCATAAATTCTGCATCACATCTTCATTTTCCAAATTTTAAAACCTTACATTTTGCAACATTGAACTCAAATCCCCATTCCCGTGCCCAATCACTCAATTTATTCAAGTCTTCTTGTAAGGCCACAACATCTCTATTCTTGATGGTTCGTCCCAACTTTGCATCATCTGCAAACAACTGAATATCTCCATCCAAATCTTCACCTATATCATTAACATACAAAAACAGTAATGGCCCTAAAACAGATTCCTGAGGCACTCCGCTAGTGACTTTCCTTTTCCTCGACATCGCTCCCCCATACACAACTTGTTGATATGGGAGAGTGATGTCAGACAGCCAATCTCCAATCCAATGCACCAATCTAATATCCAACCCCCATCCACTCCAGTTTGACAATCAATTTATCATGAGGTACTTTATCAAAAGCCTTTGCGAAATCCAAGTATATCACTGTATCCTTCTCCTCTGTCGGAAGCAGTCACTTTATTGTAATAAGTAAGTAGATTACTAAAACATGACCTCCCTTTAGCAAATCCATGCTATCCATCAAAGATGATACCAATGTTGTCAACCGAACTCTGGATCCTAGTTCTCACAAGCTTCTCCAACAACTTAACCACAACACCTGACACACAGATAGGCCTATAGTTTAATGCTCGAGTTTGATCACCTCCTTTATGAAGTGGCACAATCTTGCTCTCCTTCACTCCTTAGGGACTTGAACGAGTGCAAGACTCGTATTAAAAAAATATGTCAAGACAGGTGTCAACTCCCTGGCACATTCCTTCAGAATATGTGGCGATATATTATCAAGTCCCACAGCCTTATTAACGTCTAGTTAACTCAAGTCCCCTTACACCTCTTGCTCACTTACAGTCACTCTCTCCTCCCCATTATCTACTGCTCTCAATCTCTCCAAGAAGTCACATTCACAAGGTTGAGAGACCTGTATGAACTGCTCATTAAGTATCTCCACCACACATTCCGCAACAGCTGTCTTTATACCATTTTCTCCAATCAATGTCATCCTTCCATAATCATTCTTTCTTTTGCTGGCTACATATCGAAAGAACTCCTTAGGATTCTTTTTGGCTTCATTAGTTAACTGCTGTTCATACCTCTCTTTAGCTATCCTCACCAACCAAGTCTCCCTCCTTGCCTGGTCTTTGTAGGCCTCATGGAATTGGTTATTTCCACTTTGCTTATGCTGCCTCCACAATGCCCTTTTTCTCTGTATCGCATGCTTAATCTCTTTATTCATCCACCTCACACCTACTTTATTTAACCTTCTCACTCTTGGAATATATTTAGACATTGCATCTACTAGATATTTTTTGAAATTCCCCCAAGCTGCATTATTCTCTTTTCCAGCTAACTTCTCATTCCATGTTACACCCACAAGCTGTCTCCTGAGCTCTTCATAATCACCCCCCCCCCCCCTTGTAGTTCCACATATATACCCTTTTCTCACAGAGGTCCTCACACTGCTGGCAACCACCCAGGTAATCACCTCATGGTCACTCTCACCAACTGGTGGATGATTTGACACCTCATTTATAATTACATCCTCTGATGAGATGACCAAATCCAAAACCCTTAATCCTTGCATGCCCTCTGTTACATACTGTCTGAGGTAGTTATCCCTCAAAAACTCAAGAAACTCATTTTCTTTACTTCCAGTCACTATCTCATCATTCCGGTCTATATTACCATAATTAAAATCACCCGTAATGATCACCCTTTTCTTATTTGCTTGGCTAATTTGATTATACATTTCATTATCACCACCACCCACATTTCCTGGTCTATAACAACATCCAACCAAGTATTTGATTCCATTCACCTCTATCTCACACCATACTGCCTCAAAACCACTGGCACTATTTCCCTTTTGCATCTCTACTTTGTATGGACATAACTCTTTCTCTATCATCAATAGCACTCCCCTCTCTTTTTACCCCTTCTATCCTCACGAAATACATCATACCCTTCCATCTCTATTCCTGTCAGGATGTCATCCTCTTCCAACCATGTCTCACTTATTCCAACAATCTTTGGGCGAACAGACGCAATTAATGCAACCATATCTGCCTTGTTTCTTATACTTCTAGCATTTGTATACAAACACAGCAGCTCATTTCTGGATCTACAGATAGTTCCACTGATTGCAAAGGCTGATCTGCGATCATTTCAGGATTGATTATTTATTTTGGCAGATGTGAAACTTATATTTTTGGAAAGAGACACAATAAATTGTGCAGCAAAAAAAACAACAACAAAAAAAAAAAAAAAAAAAAAATCAAATATCCTAGTACAGTAAAGCAAATTCCAAGTACCACAGTACATGTAAAGACAAGTGACTCAAAAGTCCCTCCACCACAGTTAATCTGTTAATGGCTCTAAAATCACCATGCAGGGATTAACGGCAGAGGAGGGTAAATACTTGATAAAAGATAGAATGCTGATGAAGTTTTGATCCATGAAAAATTCTGGGGTTATCTGACTATTTCATCCATATCGGCCAGTAGGAGGGTTAAGAGAAGGTATGTCAGCTGGTGCAGGTGATGTAGTGCCTCCTTCAATGAGCCCATAACTTCCTGAAGGTGTCTGAATAATAATAGTAATTATTATTTTTATTATTACGTGACCCCTCCAAGGAGTACAAAGACTCATCGAGGGAGGGTACCTACTCTCCATCTTCACCACTCAATCCACCAACTACAATACAACGGACTGCAACTACCATCGTCATCTACCGCCCACTAGTATTTTCACACACGATAATAATTCAATCTTCTCACCAAGTCCTCTGAATGAGCACAGTTACTCTAAAACTTTTATGCTTCCATTCTGACATGTCTAGTTGAATTTCCTCTTCAGATTTCGGGTTTCTGATGGCCTTTCTACTTAAGTACTGATATGTGCTCCCGACTGCATTCCTGAACAGAATGAGATAAATAATGACAGAACACAGAGAGAGAAATTATTCAGTATATACAGGGTGTTTCAGATACCCATTACAAACTTATAAGGTATGTAGAGGGGTCTGGGGAGATACGGTTTTAATTAACAACCCATGTCTCCAAACACGGCATTGCAATGGTACAGGTGTTAAAAACATTTCCGAGACTGTGCTGATGTGAGTTCGGCTACTGGTATGGATCAGGCCATTAACATCGGGGGTGGGGGGTATGCGGTGCTGGGGAAAGGATGTTTACGTAATTTTATCATGAACTCTGCCACAACAAATGGGTGATTGGCATACAAATCAAGTGGTTTTGGTAGAGTCACTCACAATCAACAGTTTGAATCAACTCTCAGGTTGAGTTCTTGCTGAAACCATAAAAATGCTCTCCCTAGTGAAAATAATGCAGTGTTGCATTGACACACACCACACTGATGCACAATGGCAAATTACACGAACTAACTATGCCAACATGATGTTAATGTATGGCAAAGCTCAATGCAATGGGAGGGCTGCCTGTTGTTTACACACAGCATTTCCCATATCATCCAACTTCATTGCACATCCTGTTTGCCAATGTGAATCAGCAGTTGCGAAAAACAAGTTCCTTCAATGCCAACAGGCATGACTGTGGAGCTCCAAGGACTCGCTGTACCTCAGACTTCAATGATGAGGAGGTGCTTCACTGATCAGCTCACCATTGGTTGAGCTGATCAGATGGTTGTTGAGAGAATTGGTTGAGCCCAGTGTGTGAACCTTTTCGTACCAGAAAGGTATCAAAAGGTTCACACACTGGGCTCAACCAATTTTACACCGCACATTGGGTTCTTTGGGTGGTTCAGTCAACCTTGTGTGGAAGATCCTCAATTTCCAGAACTGGTGCTCTTCAACAATAAACTGCATTCACTAGGGAAGGCATGTGGAACTGCCAAAACAGCCACTCTATTATATAATGAAACCTGTGCAGTATTCATAACTATAAATTCACAAGTATACCACAGCAATTTAAATTTCATAATATGTAGATATTTCATCTTAAGTATCTTAAGACATCATCAGTACAGTTATTACAAGCAATACTAGTAATTATATTCAAAGGAACAGTTAGTGCACATGCTCACATTGTAATCCCTCTATGAATACAGTAGCATGTTTGAGGAGCCAAAAAAAAAAAAAAAAAAAAAAATTAATTTGGCTGTAATTAAAATTAAAGTAAAATATATCTCATAAGTTTATTTTATGCAATTCATTTCCCAGTCTTCTGGGATAGTGAGACAGTCTTATGGTTCACACTGGGTCTGTGACATAAGGCTTCGGCATTTTCTTTATATAAATGCTCATGTTTATATAAAGATCTATGTAGCAGCTTGGTGTTTTTTCATTGGATCCCATGATTAGGGTTTTCAACTCCATGTTGTGCGAGGCCAGATTTGTGCAGTTTGATAAAAAGGATGTGGTCTTCATGTTCAGAGATGCGTTTACTTATAGATAGATCTTCCTGTTTGTCCGTAGTAGAACATCTTACAAGAACATGGAGCTTTGTATACGCCAGGTAGCATCATAGGTGAGAGTTTAATAAATTTAGTTTAAACCTTTATCCAAGTGTGAGCAAACAAAGTTTGCGCCTGAAAGTATCTTCAGGACTGGGGTAAGGTGGTACAACACCGGGAAACTCGTTGCAAAGGTGGAGTAAGCTTACAACACTCCTATCTCATAATGCAAAACACATCTCCTTGCAGATATGTATAATGTTATGCATTAAGGGGAGGGCCACTACCCAGACTAGTTTCGACCTTTATTGAGGTCTCTTCAGTGGGAGCCAGGCCCGAGTGGAGATACCAGGCATAGGCATTAGCAAGATCATCTCTACCTATAGGAGTTGCCAAACAGTGTGCCACCTTTTTATTAAATTACTCTGGATTTAGAGAGAGATGTTGAAAGTTTATTTTTCACTTGGTTAGACTATAATAAATTTAGTTTAATCCATTATCCAAGTGTGAGCAAACAAAGTTTACACCTGAAAGTATCTTCAGGACAGGGGTAAGGTGGTACAACACCTTACCCCAGTCCTGACTTGCTCCACCGGGCAACTCGTTGCAAAGGTGGAGCAACCTCACAACACTCCTATCTCAGTATCTCCCATAATGCAAAACACATCTCCTTGCAGATATGTATAATGTTATGCATTAAGGGGAGGGCCACTACCCAAACTAAACTTTCATCAGGTGAGAGTTTGTCTTCTGGAGAAGGTAGCAGTGAGTTTGTATTTCTTCATAATTTTTGACAGACATTCCAAGATGCCTTTGATGTATGGTATAGGAGTCCTACAGGCTTCTTCTTGTCTGGATTGATGCGTAGAGAAGTGGCTGATGATTAAATTGTTTTGGATTGTATCCATTTAATAAGGCTGTATCTTTAATAATTTCCAATTCTTGTTTTAAAGATTCTACATGGGGACAAAACTTGTGTGATCTGGATATCTGGATATCAAAGATTTTATGATGCCACATTTTTGAGGCTTGTGTAGCTTAGTGGACGTGGTGCTTGCATCCTCTGCACTTGGTCGCTCAAAGTTAGACTTAAGTTCAAGTCTAGTCACTGACTGGAGGAACGTTTTCTAAGCCTTTCTTTGGCCGGTTCCCAAGTTAGTCGATCTCTGGCATGTGCAAGCAAGTTTTTCCTCCAGAAACTTGGGTTTTTCATCCCATAGACACAAGAAAATCGACCGTAGTACCACATTATTTCAGACTAACATATCTTGTTAGGGTTAGGTACCAAGAGATGGCAGCACTTGTTTGCCAGTCTCTTCATCGGTGGCTGTTATAATTAGTGATAGACATGGGCCAGCAATCTCCGATTGGCTACCAGTGGAGATTGAACTGCCCACTCAGTCTCCAAAAGCTAGATAGGGTTAAAAGGCCTCGCCTACTCCCTATGAGGGAATAGAAAGGCGTTAGCTGATGTTTTTTATTTTTTATTTTTGAGATGGATGATGAGCCGATGAACTGTGAATGTAATGACCTGAAAAAGTTGGTTTACGATAGACAGAAGTGGAACTGGAACCATCTTGCTTTTGTTGGATGTGTATATCAAGAAAGGAGATACATTGTGATGATTCTTTGTCTAGTGTGAATTTGATGCGAGGATGAAAGTTGTTGATCTTATCTAGAAATGAGTGTAGTTCTTGTTCAAAGTGACTCCAGACTGCAAAGATGTCAACATATCAAAGCCATATTTCTGGTTTTAGTGGAACATCTTTTAGGTGTTCCAGAAAAAGGTTGGCTAAGTTCAGTGATAAGGGAGAGCCCGTTGCTGTTCCTTCCTCTTGTTTAAACAGGGGCAACCCTCACATCACTCATCACCATGGATTCCAGAACAAGTTCACCATTAACATGTGGGCAGCATCATTGGTGATAAGTTGATTGGACCATATCTTCTTCCACCACACCTGAACATCCTGTACTTGACATTCCTGCCAGAAACACTGCCACAGCTGTTGGAAAATGTGCCAATGCACATTAGGCAACACGTAGTTTTAACACGATGGTGCACCACCACACTTTTCATGTGATGTCCGATACCACCTCCTCCAAACTTTTGGTGGATGATGGATTGGCAGAGGTGGCCCAGCCTACACATTCACCAGACTCAACTCAATTGGACTTTTTTTTTTTGTTTGGGGACACATGGAGTGTCTTGTGTACAAAATCCATGTGGAGTCAGATTTGTTGGCAAGGATACTGACTGCAGTGGGTGAGATCCAAACCATGCCAGGCATTTTTGAAAGTGTGTGCCAGAACCGGCTACACAGGTGCAATGAATACTGTGATGTTTGTAGTTGCAACTTTGAGCACCTCTTTTAAATGTTTATGAAATTAAAATGTAATTTACCCTGTGTCTGATGTTTATGTTCTTTGTGATGTGTACATGAAATATTTTCGACCTGTCCTGTGCCATTGCAACACTGTGTTTGGGGACAAGGGCCGCTAATCAAACCTATCTATCCTAATTCCCCTACATACCCTAGAAGTTTGTAATGGGTATTCTGAAGTACTTGTGTATATAATAATAATATCTGTATACATCAGGGACATATCTTCAGGGTGTGCTAGGTTGCGCACACCCACGGAATAGCAATTTCACCGAGATTATATTTCATTATTATTCGGGGCAACTCCAAGGAGTCGAAAGACTCATTGAGGGAGGCCGTAACATCATGTCAAGAACAACAATTCGACATTCACACAGTATCTATCATACCTTGCCTTGAACTCATTCACGGTCATAGCACCCACAACACTGGCAGCTTATTCCGCTCATTCACCACTCTCCAAGTAAAAAACCTAGCTCTAACACCCCTGCTAACCACATTCTTGTCCAGCTTCCACATATGGCACCAAGTCCTCTCACCACCAGTCCTATTCTCAAAAATATCTTCTGGATTAATCTTATAGAAATCTTTCAGTAATTTGAATGTCTCAATAATCACCCCTTTTCCACCTATCGAACAATTTTTGCAATCCCAAATTTTAAACCTGCTCTCATAAGGTTCATTCTGCAGACCTGCTATCATCTTGGTCACTTGTCTCTGGATCCTCTCCACCTCCTCCCCATCAAGAAGAAACTCTAGCGCCCATATCTGGGCACAGTAGTCTAGATGGGGTCTTATAAAGGCTCGATATAAAGGAACAATAACTTGTTTGTCTCTGCTTGCTAAAGTATTTTTCAGAAGCCAAGTAATTTGATGAGCTGATTTAGCCACTTTTGCAATGTGCCCTCTAAACTTCAATTCCCTATCCACCAACACTCCCAAATCCCTAGCCTCATCAATCTCCTGGAGTATGGTTCCACCAATGTGATATACTACTGCTAATCTTTTCACCCCAAAATGCATAACCTTACACTTTGCCACATTAAATTGACACCCATTTTCCCTAGCCTAGTCCTCTAAACTACCCAAATCACCCTGCAAAATTTTGACATCCTGTACACTCACAATTGCTCTACCCAACTTTGCATCATCAGCAAACAAGTGAACACTTCCTCTCATATCAATGATATAGGATCCTTTCACACATCATTGATGAACAAATTGAAAAGTAGTGGTCCAAGAGCAGCACACCACTAGTCACAAGCAGTCTTTTGAACTCAACTCCTGAATAAACCACTCTCTGGTATCTCTCCATCAACCACCCTCCTATCCGTCTCACCAACCCTATATCCATCCCCATCTGCTCCAGTTTACTGATTAGAGTTCCATGTGGTATCTTGTCAAAGGCCTTGGCAAGGTCCAGTAGAATCACTGTAAACCCATTACCCTTATCCAGTTCAGCCATCACTGTGTTATAAAACGTGAGCAAGTTACTGAGGCATGATCTATCCTTCACAAAATCATGTTGTCCCCCATACAATATCCCATTTTCATCTATCCAATCCAGTATTCTTTTCTTGACAACAATTCCTGATATGCTAATCGGTCAGTAATTTACAACAGCAGTCTTGGAACCTCCTTTATGCAGTGGAACTGTTTTTCCCTCTTTCCACCCCCTCGGGACTAACCCAGACCCGAGACTCAAATTAAACAAAATGGTCAAGGGTACTGACAATTCTTTAGCCACTTCACATATGACACGAGCTGGTATACCATCGAATCCCACAGATGTATTGACATTGAGGTTTTGCAATAGACTACTCACCTCCACTTCATTCACCACAATTCCCATATAATCTATTGGTTCATTCATTTCTGCAATGTCACCACCTGGATGATATATTCTTGCAAAGTGCTCCCTCAGTAACTCAATTATATCAACTGATTCGGTTACCTCCCTACCATTGGCATTCTTTAAAATCATTCTGCCATATACATTTTTTCTTTTACTTGCAACATATCTAAAAAACTGTTTAGAATTCTCTTTAGCCTGCATAGCCAATCTTGTTTCGTAATCCTTGGTTCCTTTGTTACCACACTCGTTACCCTTCTGGCCTGCGCTTTATACCGTTCATGTGTTTGCCGGTCACCTCTCTCCTTAAATTCCCACCATAGTTGTTTCTTTTTTTTTGCAGCTCAAGCTTAATGGTGTTATTCATCCATTTAACCCCTACTTGATTTATTATTCGGACTCTAGGTATACAGTCAGTCATTGCCATGGCACTGAACCAATCAAACTCCTAAGCTTGTCATACTTACCAGCCCGATAATTCCACACGTACCCTGTCTTAATTGTAAATTCCACACCTTTAGCCACCTCCCAAGTCAAGACCCTATGATCACTCTCACCAATTGGTGGCAATGTGGTCATATTAGTTACAGCCAAATCCTGAGATGCAATTACTAGGTCAAGCACTCTCTGACCCCTAGTATTTTCCATTACATGCTGTCGCAGATAGTTATCCCTTAATAACCACATAAAATCCAATTCCTTCCTCCCGTGTGTCCTCTCCTCACCCCAATCAATGCTACCATAGTTGATATCTCCCATGATAATTACTCTCCTTCCACTCATTTCTTCTATTTGCTTGTGCATACTATCTCCACCATCTTTTCCATCACCTGGTCTATAGCAGCACCCAATTGTATATTTTGTTCTGCTAGCCATAATCTCACACCAAATGGCCTGTGCTCTTTTCTCTATCCTACAATTCAACTTCTATTCCCCTTGGCAACAGCTCATCAGCTATCATCAACAATACTCCTCCCCCCATTTTATTCTTCCTGTCATTCCTGAACACACTATACCCATCACATTCAATCCCACTAGCTATATCATCTACAGTCAGCCATGTTTCACTAATGCTAATAACCTGTGGTCTGGAAGTGCCAACCAAGGCCAAAAATTCTTCCTTCTTGTTCCTAATACACCTAGCATTAGTGTACATGAATTGCAGACCCCCATTAGCCCCATCCCTACCTTGATGCTTTATACTAACTATTCCATTCTGATTTGTTGTCCTTATTCGCTAGGGCAGATTTTTGCATTTATTCTCGTTAAAGACTCTCCTAATTGATTACTGGCTTCATGTGATTCCTAAAATTAAACAAAATATTCCAATGCTTCATGAAGAGGAGACATTTCAATGTGAAAACATTGTATCACATTCGTATTAATAGTCCAGATGTGCAGTCACAAATATGGACATCTCTGGGCCCTTTAAACAGATGGCACAGCATAGCAAATTCTTAGCATTCCAGTGGTTTTAAACAGCACAGAAGGTGAGGCAGGGCATGTGCTGAGACAATAGTGGCTATGACTGCTTACTGTGTGAAGCAATCCAATTGAATGTTGTCATCTGTCATGAGTTGTTGTTTTCTGAGTTTCATCTGTTTTGCATACATGAAGTATGAACTGACATGTTTATGACACTGATACAGACAAGCTTTTAATATATATTTATAATTTTCTATAAATAATTTATAACTTTTTGTCCAAACATTGTTGACAATGTACTGAATTGTCCTGTTTTTTGCCAGAGCTTTCATGGATTATATGACTACAGTTAAAGGAGGTTGGAACCTTGTGTATAAGTAAGTAAAATGAGTTATTTTATCCTTTATTTTATATGACTGATACATACATACATACATATATACACATACATACATATATACATATATATATATATACATATATATACATATATATATATATTGAATAATTTGAATAAATACTGAATAATTTCTCTCTTTTGTCATTGCTTATATCTCATTCTGTTCAGGAATGCCATCAGGAGTGTATATATATATATATATATATTTATGCAAACAAACACACACAATCACTCCGAGAGAACAATTTTCCAGTCAGATAACTGAAGCAAAACTACATGCTGTGCCAGAAGTGAGCTGACACACTAACCCATTCAAGGATCAGTTAATTGGTTAAGGTTCATTCATCTGGACGAATAAATGGGAGATGACACCTGCATACATAATAAATATATAAATGCCATTTAGAACCACATATTTCATTATCAGGGGTAAAGGATTAAAATAAGAATATTTGTCTTAATCCTTTATCCAAGCCTTAACAAATTTTGCACGTGGAGCATCTTTACAACTGGTCACCTTGTATACAAGGTGACCAGTTGTAAAGATGCAAACTTTCACAAAAATTTGCATTTAGAAGCTGATAAAGGGATCCCACACCCACCCACAAGCAGCACGAAATTTCAAGTTCTTGGTAAGAAAACGTGTCGAACTGCCTTGGTAGATCTTGACATTCGCTAGCATTTCATAATAGTTCAGTAAATCTTATAGGAACAGCCATTAAGATAAAATTTTCCTCGATATCCAATACAGCAAATATTCTTAGATCATTGATAAAGAATAACCAACACGTTACTCAATATTATACTTATTATTATTACGGGCAACTCCAGGGAGTCCTTAGGCTCATCGAGAGAGGCCCCAAATCATGTTCATCACAACTATTCGACATTCACACAGTATCTATCATACCTTGCCTGAAATTCATTCACTGTCACAGCACCCACTACAGACTCTGGCAGCTTATTCCGCTCATTCAGCACTCTAAAAGTAAAGATCTCAGCTCTAACACCCTTACTAACCACACTCTTGCCCAGCTTCCATGGATAATATGCTAATCATTTCTGTCAGAATTTTTAAAGCTAGAGAATTCTCAGGTTCACATCACCTATTAGTGGGGAATATAAAATATGTAATTTTTCTCATTATGGAATGTTAACGAGAGCTAACCAGAAAGAATAGTCTGTAAATAGTACATTAAAAAAAAAAAAAAATTAGAAATGTGTTCCTCAAATGTATGTTTCTTTCATTGTGTTACCAATCTACTAGGTTCAGGAATACAGTAAGAAATGGAGATTAAGGCTTAGATTTCTCAGATATAAAATCTGCTGACGTATTAGTAAGGTAATGCTAGGGAAGAACGCATATCCTCTATATTCCAATATGATATGATAATTCGGATTGCTTGATCTCATTTTACTTACAGTTCTTTTAAATTAAGAACTTAAAGTTCTTAAGATTTTACTTACAGTTCAAAAAAATGTATCACTCTAGAAGCGAAAGCAGAAGAAAACCAATACTTAAACAAAATATGCTATTTGCGCACTATTACACATAAAACAAACACATCTTACTTCCAGAATTATCATGCAGGAATTCAACAAATATCAGTTAATTCCTACTTACACCGAAAGAGGTCTTCATATGATTAAAAAAATATTCACCTAAACATAATCAATTAAAAAAAAAAAAAAGAAAGAAAGAAACGAAAAGTTCAATCACATCACGACAGATATAATAAATATGATAAATTCAATTCAAATTCTATTCTGTTTAAATGCAGATTCAATTAAAATAATGACAAATTCAATTCAGTTCAAATTTAAATTTAATTGAGAGGATTATAGGATTGATACGGAAGAAATATTTCAGTACATTAATAATGTGAAGAAAACTAAAGGTCATCCCTGGAAGATGAGTAAGAGAGTGATTAGCAAGGGAGTGAGGACTAGATTTTTTTTCTCGAAGTGTGGGGAATGAGTGGAATAGATTATCAGAGTCACTGGTGTGCTTTATTGGTGAATGCTTTCAAGGAAAAACACGATGGCTATTTTATTGTATTGATAACTGATAATTAATGTCCTTGAAATCGACCTCCTGCTATGAATCTATGGACTACATGGAGGTGGTCATATTTAAAAATAATAAAATAAATTCGTTGACTCCTTCAATTTTCTCATAGGGAGAAGGCAAGACCCTTTAAGTTCTATCTAGCTTTCGGAGACTGAGGGGACTGTTCTGAGGGATGACTGTATATTTCTCGACTTACGTCCGTTCGCGTTACGTCCGTTCGAAGATACATCCGTGATCCCATAAAGGAATAAATAACATTTTCGACTATACTTTCCAACAAGACGCAAGCGAGCGTAAAGTAAGAAGGTTTCTATTTATCAGGATGCAGTGCTGATAAATAGAAATGCAGTGGAACAGCACATTCAGTGGCAACATCCCTCGGGAAGTATCTTCGACGGTTCTTGTGTTAATTTTGTGTTTGACAAATAGGTTATTCGTGTATTCATCCTTAAATATTTCGTGATATTTTGTGCAACATGGCTCCTACACTCCCAATCAAAAAACCTAGTGAAGAATCACAGAAAAAGAGGCGAGCAATTGATCTTGAAACGAAGTTGCAAGTTATAAAGCAATATGAAGCTAAGCTAGTCATGCACATGACTTCGGATGGTCTCATTCTACAGTGACAACCATTTGAAAAATAAGGATAAAATTGCAGAGGCTGTAAAACGATCTGCTTCCATTTAATCGACGATAGTGACGAAGCAACGAAAAGGTTCTATCGATGATATGGAAAAGCTACTTGCGTCATGGATAATGGACTTAAATCAAAAGCGCATACCCCCTTAGCACTATGACCATAACCACTAAGGCACTAAGTCTCTTCAACATTTTAAAGAAGAAAGCAGGACCCATTACGACTACGAATTCAACGCTTCTTCTGGTTGCTTCATCAGATTTAATCAGTGTTTTGCGCTGCATAATATATTATTATTATTATATTATTACTTGACACCTCCGGGAGTCCAAGGACTCATCGAGGGAGGGCACCTACTCTACAGCTGTCTCCACCATTCAATCTACAACGATCCGCAACTACACCAACGCCATCTACCGCCAACCACTACCACTACTATTTTCACAGACAATCACAAACATCAATGCACACGGTGGGATTCGAACCCACAGCCTTTTGGCTGGAGAGCGTATACGCTAACCACTCGGCCAACCAGGCCGATAATATGAAGATGTATGGCGAATCTTCAACTGCTGAAGAGAAGGCTTCCTGGAGAAATTGGATAAAATTATTACGGAGAAAAGTTATTTGACACTAATATGGATGAGACTTCCGTCTGTCGGGGAAAAAAATGCCCCAGCTGACATTCATCCACAAAAAGCTAAAATCTATGCCTGGTTTCAAAGCTCTTATAGACCGTATTGCGATTCTGTCAGGGGGTATATAAACTGAAACCATTTGTGATATGGTAAAGTGAGAATCTACGAGCCTTCAAAAACATTAGGAAGCTTACCCTTCCAGTTCATTATCGGAGCAATAAAAAGTCGTGGATGACTCAAAAATTGTTTAATTCTAGATAATGCTCCATTCATCCACCTTACATCGATGATCTTCATCCCAAGATCAAGGCAATGTTTCTCTCTCTAAACTCTACTTCATTGATCCAACCGATGGATCAGGGAGTTCTTGCTTTAAAGCTTATTATCTATGGAGAACTTTTACACAAGCCATTTCTGCCACTGGAGGAATTGACCAGGCTTTCATGCAATTCTGGAAAGCATTCAATATTTGTCATGATATTAAAATATTGCTATGGCTTGGGACGAAGTGACCTCTCAGTGTATGAGTGGCATATGAAACAAAGACATTAAAAAGGTTTGTGCACGATTTTAGAAGAAAAAAAAAAATCAGCTAACGCCTTTTTATTCCCGTATACAGGGAGTAGGCGAGGCCATTTAGCCTATCTAACTTTTGGAGACTAAGTGGGCAGATCAATCTCCACTGGTACCAATCAGAGATAGATGGCCCAAGGCTATCACTGATTAAGTGTACACAGTGAAGAGAGACGGCTCAAATGTGCCGCCATCTCGTGGTCCCTAACCGTAACACAATATATTTAATGTCTGAAATAATGTGGGTTCTACGATCGATTTTCTTGAGTTTATGGGACGAAAAACCCGAGTTTCCGGGAGGAAAAACCCGCTTGCACGTGCCAGAGATCGGGCAAGCGGGTTTTTTAGAAGTCTTGAAAAAAATGAAGACCTTTGTAAATTGAGTCAGGAAATAATGGGCCTAGCAAACAATCTGGATCTCGGAGTGAATGATGACAACAAAGTTCAAATAAAATTTTTAAAAAAAGGTGCCCTTATAGTGTTGACCAACGAAGAATTGATCGAACTGGAGGAACAACGTGTTGTAGAAGAAGAAGAAGAGAAACAAGAGAAACCAGTTAATCAATTTACAGTGAAGGGTCTTGCAGAAATGTTCTATGCAGTCAGCGATGTTCTCAAAAGGGCGGAAGACATCGATCCCAATGTTGAACGCTACTTATTAGTAGAAACGAAAGCATATGATGATGCGTTTGCTTGATATAAACAAATTTATGATGAAATGAAGAAGAGGAATAAGCAAAGCACATTTGACATTTCACCAAAAAAATAGGTTACACCAGAAGATTCGTAGCCTGGTCCTTCACATAGGGAAGGTAATGAAGATATGTGATTGTGGAGGAAGATTTGTGGTATAATTCTCCTGTTTTATAGTGGCAGTAACGCACAGTACAGTTTTATAAAAAAAATCAGCTAGCGCCTTTCATTCCCTGATAGGGGGTAAGCGAGGCCTTTATACCCTAACTAGCTTTTGGAGAGTGAGTGGGCAGTTCAATCTCCACCGGTTGCCAATCAGAGATAGCTGGCCCATGTCTATCACTAATTATAGCAGCTACCGATGAAGAGGCTGGCAAACAAGTGCTGCCATCTCTTGGACATAACCCTAATAAGATATGTCACTGTCTGAAATAATGTCGGTACTACGGTTGATTTTCTTGTGTTTACGGGACGAAAAACCCAAGTTTCTGGAGGAAAAACCCGCTTGCCCGTGCCAGAGACCGACTAACTCGAGAACTGGTCGAAGGTAGGCTTAGAAGAAAGTTCCTCCAGTCAGCGACTAGACTAGAACCTAAGTCTAACTTCGAGCAGCCAAGTGCAGAGGACGCAAGCGTCACTTCCATTGAGCTACACAGGCCACGCACAGTTTTATAAGGTTTAAAAATTAAAATGACAGTATACTTATTACAGTTAAGTCCCTAACCCCTATAACTCTGTTGATATAATGTACCGACTTACGTTCGACAGACTTACGTCCTGCCGGATGGAACGGAACCCGAACGTAAGTCGAGGGATGACTGTATATATTAGTGGCGTCGCGTGCCCATTTTGGCTGGGTGTGCTGTCGTGACTTATGCAACCCGTGCTTCAAAATTCACGTCCGTTTGACCATGTGATTGCATTCTTATCGACGTATGAAAGTTTTAAGAGTGCAAAGTGCATCTGCGTTCATCTTAATTAGTCAAATGCAATAATTACAGAATAACTTTGAATACTTCAATTTATCAATTGTAAACAAATCTGTACAGAGTGGGGGACAATGTGTTTGTTTTAAGATAGTGTATATTAGAAAACAATAACAAAGAAGAATGTTGTAATTGATTGGTATATTTAAATTACTGAAAGGTGTAAAATTTGAAAGAGGAGGAGGAGGACGTGGATTACCTCCTTCAATGACAATACTATTTATCGATAATTATATAATAAAGACTTGTCTATATTGTATATAACAATTTCCCTACCATGTCAGTTCACACTTAACGCACGCAGAAGGTTAAACTTCAGAATACCTAAACACTTTTCTGAGCGGTTTAAAACTACTAGAACTTTAAGAATTTGACCGCTGTGTCATCTACACGTCTTTTCAAGGCTCAAAGGTGTATGTATTTTGAATGCACAACGCCCTCTTCATGAAGCATTAGCATACTGTGTTTAAGTTTAGGAATCAGGCGAAGTCCGAAAACAATATTATATATATATAATATTATATATATTATATTATATATATTATATATATATTATATATATAATATTAAACAATATTATATATATATATATATATATATATATCCACCGAGTAACAATAACACTGTTTTTCTAATATTCAACCTGCTTCCGAATTAGTTCATCTTTAATGCTAGCTAGAGGGACTTTTTTCTCTTCGAAATTTTGGCCTCATTATCTCAGTAAAGTCTGCTAAAGTACTGCTACTATTTTAGAAAACAATAGCGATTTTTAGTTTTAGGATTGCAAGTTGGTAGTAGTTGTTGCTCTTATTTCGATGGGTATAAAATTCTTTGAAGACCATGCGTTTAGCTTTAGTTTACTGCTAGGGCACCCCTGTGGTTTTAGATTTGTGAAATATGTATGTATATGGCTTTTAAACTCAAGGAGTGTTGATTATTCTGAAACGAAAGTGGTAGGATTTTTTTTTCGGAATGTCAGGTTTTTCATCCCTAGAAATAAATAAATAAACCCCCAGCGTATATGTCTTCAAGTGACAGCATTATAAGATTATTCATATATGATTAACTACCCATCCAATGATAACTGTAATCTGTCTGATATTACTTGGCTTCATAAGTGTTAATGTAAATATGGGTTAATCGTGACGCTCATATTATACAGAAAATGACGCCATCATCAATGGAAGAAACGTGTTAAATATTTATAATCGTGTACCTGATCATTATGAATCCATATAAGCATAGTTTAAATTTCAAAAAATTAAAATTCTTGACAACAAATCATCAGAAAATGAAGGAGAATCAGCAAAACCAAGTGCATTAGCCACTATTACCTCATCATTATAACGTGACAAAAATGGCTAATCAAAAAAACCGACAAGAACTAAACGGAGTGTCAGCATCTGTATTGACACCACGTCTAGTCGTTGTATGATTTTTTCTTTCATGCACAGGGACTGATTTACCCATTCTTTTAAGAATTATAGATATGGGTTCAATATAATTATCTACAGAAGACAGCTTTTTACAGTAACGTCTTGTTTAGAGGGACAGCAATGTGGTCATTTACACAAGAAGAAAAGAGAGTCTGTGACTTGAATGAGCAGTATTGGTCTTATGACATGTAAGTAAGTTACAGGTAATCTAGGGGGAAAGGATTACCATGGAAACCAGGTAAAGGAGGGGAGGGAACTTTTATGCGTATTTTTTCAACTTTCTAGGATAAAAGGGGATTGGTCATCTTTCAAGACACTTTAGGTCTGTAATAAGCAAGATGAATCTCACTCTGTTGATGACTATCTGCAAACACCTTTAATTCCCTAGAGGAAGTAAGCTAGAACATTTTATCCCTATCTAACGTTTTCAAATTGAGGGAGCAGTTCCGTCTGTTCAATCTTTAGGAGGATAAATCAAGTCGAGATTGAGTGGATGAACAGCAAAAAGAAGCATTATGGAAGGAATATAAACAAAAAAGTAATAAGCATGTCCACAATCGATATGAGGCACAAGCAAGAAGAGTAACCAGAATGGTAAGAAAGGCTAAATCAGATTTCGAGAGAAAATTTGCTAAGCCAAAGGAGTTGTTTTTTTCGCTACGTAGCAAGTAAGAGAAAGAATGATTATGGAAAGAAAACTTTACTTAATACTGATGGTAGGAAAGCGACAGAACAAAAGAAATAGTTCAGTTACGAAGTAATCACTTTGAAGGGTATATCATCCAGGTAGTGACTTTACAGTTACTGATGTGACAGAGATTGATGAGAGAACTGAGGTAGATGAACTGGTGGTACTCTGTATACTGAAAAATATCAATGCAAATACAGCAGTGAGCCTGGATGGTGTCAGCTCAAGTGTTACAAGAATGTGTAAATGAACTGGCAGTGCTTATGATGATGTCTAATCTAATTAGATTTATTGTCGCATTTCTGACAAAGTTCCGAGAGAGTTGAGTTGAAAGTGGATAAAAAGTTATTATTATTATTATTATTATTATTATTATTATTATTATTATTATTATTATTATTGAGAGAGACCTCCAGGGAGTCAGAGACTTATCAAGGGAGGCCACATACTACACACACCAGCTATCATACTTATTCTTGAATTCATTCACACTGCTTGCACTCACAACATCCAATGGTAATCCATTCCAATCACGCACCACCCTATGAGAGAAAAATCTAGCCCTTACACCTTTCTTGGTGGCCTTCATTCTCAGCTTCCAAGGATGCCCTCTCGTCCTTACCTCACCCTCTGAATCGAAAAATTCCATCAATTGAAATCCTCTATGACCCTTTCATTCATTTGCTAATGAAGCAAAGATAGGTAGGATAATTAGGAATGCTGCTGATATGCAGTATTTGCAGAATGAATTTGAATAGGCTGGAATTGTGGGTAATGGAAAATGGGTGTCAGTTCAATGGCAGTAAATATAAAGTCATTCACTTTGGCATGATTAGATATCCAATGTCGTATTATATTGGTGGGATTAGGCTAGAAGAAACTGTTGAGGCTAGGGATCTTGGAGTGATAATAGATAGGAAGTTGAAATTTAAGGGCCATGTGACAAAGATTGCAAATACAACTCAAAAGATAATTGCAATGTTGAAAAAAACGTTTCAAGTTTGTAAGTATCAATCATATTACCCCCCCCCCTCTTTCTCCTGTTTGCTAGTGTCTGCAATCTACAAATTCTCAATCTATTTTCATAATCAGTATTCCACAATCCTGATATCATTTTAAACACTCTCCTTTCTACTCTCTCCAATATATCAGAATCACAACGGAAACCAGGAGACCAGACCTGCGCACAGTAGTCCAAGTGTCCAAGTGACGTCTTATCAAAGCCTTGTTAAGAGGCAAAATAACATCCCTATCTTTACATGTGAACGTTCGTTTCATCATTGCAATTATTTTCTGAGTTGTATTTGCAATCTTTTCCACATGGAAGTGTTTAAGCACTGTGTCTGTTTTACGAGTACTTCAATGGTCATTGCACTGCTTACTGGCAACAATTATTTCTCCGTGCTCTGATGCACCTGTTTTGGGATTCTGGCCAGCTACTGCTCTTGTGAAGTATTATCAAAAATAAGTTGTTCAAAATGTTCCATGAAAAAGTTGGCGTTAGTAGGAGAATTAGGATTGCATATGGCTGTTTCTTCGATTTGTTGACATAATTTGTTTTTAAAGGAGAAATAATCAAAATGTACTACAAAATTAAATAGATTAACAATATCTAAAGGAAATTCTTGTTGAAGTAATTCAGTGCTATTAGATATCAACAAATCAAAGAAATAGCCGTGGGCAATCCTATTTCTCCTGCTATCGTCAACTTGTTCATTGGAACGCTTTGATATAACGTATTTTTGATAAACTTTCACTTAGAACTATTATTATTCACTTCATCCTCTATCTCGTGTATGAGATAGAGGATGAAGTGAATCTATAAGAAAGAGATCATCTGTGAGTTGAATTGCTCTCCTGTGGACTGCATCAAGAATTTTTAGAGAAATTTTAGATGCTCCACCCCAGACATGCGAGCAGTATTCTAGCATGGGGCTTGTATATAGTGAAGAGTTGGTTGGTTGGGTTTAAAATAGCATCTTGAACGATGGAAAATGTCCCAGTTTTTTTTAGATGCTGAGTAAGCTATTGATGTGATTTGCTTGTGCCAGGAGATAAATGTTAGTCCAAGCAAGGAGATCTGAACCTGTCTGGTGATGTGTGTATTACTGAAGGAAAGGGTAGATAGATGAGTGGTGTTCTCTTTTGGAAGAGAAAAGGCAGGACTGTTTTTAAGTAGCATAATGCCACAAGACTATTGCATTATGCTGGTTCTTGATTTTGATTTGTTTCTTAGTAGGTATTTATTGGGCATTTTGTTTCATATTTAGTTGGTTTCGCTTTATCTGTTTTATCTGATTTAATTACTTAATTTTGTTTAATTCTTCAGATCCAATTTTTCAGCTTTGATTAACGATACTTATTTCCTATGGGATTACATTTTTCTTAGATCCTCTCCACTTTTTTTAACGTACAGTAAAAAAAAAAAATTCGATATTCAAAGACTAATTAGAAAGTATGAATTATGTCGAAATCTATATCTGCAATCAAACAGAGAAGTTTATATATAGATATAGAAGTAAACTAATATAGGTGTAAAGACTAATTATTGAAAAAAAATTTTTTTTTTTTTATAATATTGCATTGAAATAGAAGCAAAAATAAACACATTCATTATTATTTTATATAAAAAAATTACATAAAATTTAATTAAAATAAAAACTGTTTTGCAAAAACGATTTAAAACGATTAGTTGGAGTGAAATGCATGAATTTTTAGTGTTTTTCATTAAAGCTTGGGCTGATATATGCGGTTTATTGATCTTGACTGAACGTTCAATTCAAGAAAGAAAAAAAATGCTCATAATATTCCGCCGTTCTGGATGTTAGAACACGTAAAGAGTAGAAAAATAGTATACATCAGAATCTTCTTTATTGTAACCTGTGTGCTACCGGTCAGAAATCTGTCGATCTCTGCTGCGATCATCAAATTTCGATATGCAATACATCAAGAAATAACTGCTTCTATGGGGAAAAGATATACGGGATGAACTATCTTTATAGTGCAACAAATTCCTAAAAGGCACCGTAATGCTTATTTCTAATAGCGCAAATGCGTTAAATTGATCAGAGACTATGCGTTTATTAATCGTATGGGAAAAGTCGTTCACTTTATTTATTTATATGGAGTTTCCTCCCTTTTCTTCCCCGTCCCTATTGGGGAGAGTTGAGCCCCCTCATGGGGATAAGTATTTATGGCTGTAGATCCATGTGTTCAGGGGGCCGGTTTGCCTGCTTGCGGGATGAGCCCCCCCCCCCCCCAGATAAACTAGGGAAAAAACCCTGCTGTCCACGCCCAAGACCGGCTAACTTGGCTATGGCTGAGGAAGATCCTTAAGCTCCTCACGTCGGCGACGGGAATCGAACTCAGGACACTCCTTCCCCAGGCATATGGTTGCAAAGCGCATAGCCATTAGGCTAACCGCGCGGACAGTCGTTCACTGAATACAATTCAATGAATTATAATTAAATGGATGGCTACGATGTTACACACACACACACACACACACACACAAAAACAGCAGGAAAAATCAAGAACTCTTTCTGAGTAAGATGAAGATGTCGACGCTAACGGTTTTAGAATCACCTGCAGTGTTAATACAAGAGAAAGCACAAGGACTTTTTTCCCTCTTTAATTCAACATAGAAGCTTTAACTTCCATTCACACAGTTTCTCTTAATATCCCGTAATATCGGATATTTCGAATTATAGAATATTTACTGTATTTATTACTGATATTATTATATTTGCATCCAGTATCCGCGGGGTTAGCCAAGTGGCTATGCGCTTCGCAATCATAGGCTTGGGAAAGGAGTGTCCTAGGTTCGATTCCCGTCGCAGACCTGAGGAGCTTAAGGATCTTTCTCAGCCATAGCCAAGTTAGCGGTGTTTGGGCGTGGACAGCAGGGTTTTTATCCCCAGTTTATCTGGGGGTTTTCATCTCGCAAGCAGGAAACAGGCCCTATGAACATACACGCAACAGTCATAGGACACACTGGAAGGTATAGCGCTGGCCACCTTCTCCTCGGGACAGGTACGACTTAGAAGAGCTAAAGATAGCTCCGCATCAGGCCACTAGGCCTAATAGGGAAGAAGAAGAAGAAGGCATTCGTTATGCTGTGTGTTATGTTAAAATATTTTTAAATGCTTTGCTCGGGTGTGTTGTAGAAATCGTAGTTCAAAATTGTTAAGCCTACAGCAATAAACCTAGTAGGTTAACAACATTCTGATCACCTCTGATGGGTATTCATGGATAATTATTCTCATTGGACTATCACAGACAATAAACAAATGATAGATTTCCTGCCATGTACAATTTCGGCAGTTAAGCATGTTAGTACTGTAAATCACCAACATAATTAAACAGAGCAACTTAAGTGATTTAGAATGAGAAATAATGATGATTTTCAAAGGGGCCTGCATCAGTACCTCAGACTTTGGGCCCACTAGGATGACCATTGATCATAGAGTCCCGAGTGTTCGAAAATTGGTTAAAAAAACAAACAAAACAGAAACTACCAATTCAACTTAATACATTTTGACAGGAATAGCTGATCAATGCGAGAGTAAACTAAACTTTATGATCATAAATTACAAATTACTGTGAGAAAGAGTTTGTCCGAAAGAACCATTTGGTGGTTGAATGGGAAACAACAACAAATGACATAGACAATCCGGTCCTACGAAAGCAATTGGTTAGTGGGAGGCGCATTCCTTAAAGGTCTGAAGAAATAAAAGAGCGAGCGAGAGAGAGAGAGACAGACAGAGCAGCGCATAATGAATTCAGGTTCTATATCATGAGAGCCGAAAGAGTAGGATTTGATAATAATAAAACAAAGCCGGTTTTATATCATGAATGATAGGCCAATATTATGTCAAAGGCATAATAGTGGCCTATCATTCTTGGATTATAAACTGCAAGGAGGTTACGATAAACCATTGGTCTGAGACATGTCTCAGAAATCGTTTTTGACCAACGCCCATTCAACCCTGACCATTTATTTCACGTCTAACTAACACTTCTTACTGGTAACTTCGCTATATTATAAGGAATATGCAGTTCAGGGATAGGTACAAAGGCATAATAGGGGCATTACCTTTAAATGGATATCCCCTCTGCAACCATCAAATATGACATGCAGTGAGCACCTTTAGGATTCCGTGGTACGACGTATTCTTGAAATACTTATCTTTCAAATTTTATAGATTTTCAAGTACACAGAATGCATACGTGTAAAATGAATATCCCGTTCTGTTTGCTAGTCATTTGTATTCTGAGCAGTTGTACCAATGGTGTACGTGCAATCAATTATTTATTTTTTTAAAATATATCTGCAAATCTTATCGTAATTGTTGTTAACACGCTTTATCACATTGCATAGAACTACTCAGTGCTTTTTTCTGTTTAGAATTTCAGTTACATAAACCTACTCGAAGTGACGTCCCTAATAGCGAACTGTGCCTCTCTCTCTTTCTCTCTCCTCACAATGTTTGGAGAATGGAACCAACAAGTGTGTGGGAACGTTCTATTGTTGTCAGACCAAGTACATCTCTTCGTTCGTTTTTTCTTTTCTTTTCTTTTTTTTTTTTTTGAGATCGTCCCCTGACTGTCAACAGTTACAACTTGAGTCGGTATTTGTAGAAGCAAGAGGGGAACTTTTTTTTTAACTTTTTGAATGTTTTCATTATGTTTAGATGACCATAAAGGATGAGTTCATTGATCATCTATCGTTTTTTTTTTTTCCCCACCGATCCAGAAGATAATTCTCTCATTTAGTGTAGATATGCTTCGTAACAATTGCTATTGTAGCACCGTGTAATATATATCGACTATTGAGAATATCAGTTAGAATTGACGTTTCGTTGCATAGAAATATCACCATTTCAAACGGAATTCACGACATTGAATATCTGATTTCAACATTTAACTTAGGTAGTTAAAAGTTCTCTTTAACTTACTTTTAGATCACCCACGAAAAACCATGGAAAGATTATTGAAAAATTATTCACTTTATTTGACTAAATGCACTTACGAATATGAAAATGTGAAATATATAAAACGACTGAATTATTTCAGCAAAATGTGCAAAGCGAACAGCAATTATGAACATTGTAAAGGGAGTTTCTCTTCATTATACTTATTATGCTAAGTAACGATGGCCTTAAAAATTAATTTCACTTTCATCAAAATCCAGGTGGAGCCACAATTTATCAAAGATGCATATCTAGCGTATTGCGCAGTCATAAACATGCAGAAATGTTTCTCATTTATTTAGCGAACATACGAATTAACTGATGAATTGAAGGTACGTATAGGGCGTGAAATGAATTATTGAAACATATGGGTTGTCAGTTACAGAAACAAAATATCTCACCCAGGCATCAGTGTTACCCCCAAGTAGAGTTCTTATTAGAATAAAGTAGGTAAGTTTTATTATATAGATGGCTAGTATATACCGAGCGTAATTATCGTACTTGGACGTTGCATTTTCATTTGAGCAACTGATTAATCTTTCAAATAATTTTAGTTATATAATAGAAACCAAACCGGTTGTGTTTTATAGAAAATCTTTCAATTCGCACAGCCATTATTATGACTTTCAAATACTAACTTCATCAAACTGACAGCTTGAAGACTGTCTACTTCCAGTATACAAGTCTTCCAGTTAATGATATGAGACCATATTGGGTTCTCGTGTGAAATGACTTTCTTTTGTCCTACCATTCTAGAAGTAGTTATTACATAATGTTTTCGACACATGTATGTCACTAGAATGTGGGAGAGTGCTGCAAAAGATCTGGTGCGTCAGAGTGTGTCAGAAAAAGGTATCACAATCAATGTGAGAAATCTTTTGCTGAAAATCACTAAACGTTTGGTTTGATGGTTCAGTACCAGGAGGAACACTATGTACACATACTGGCCACTGAATTGGAAGATTTTATGCACATGTACCTAAACCTCACGTACGCAGCGTATATGCAAAAGTTGGTTATGTGAGTCACCACGTGTACTAGGCAATTATTTAAGAAAGCTGTTGAACAGTAATGGTCAGTAGAGTTGATCACAAAGGAAAACAACAAAGGATCTTTCAGAGTTCGACAGAGGACTTTTTGTGGGTACTCGTCTTGATGGAGCCGCTAGCTTGTGGTTTCGTAACATTCTTAATGAACAGAAGACAAGAAAGCTGGTGAATTTAGTTCTCCAGAATGCGTGCCGGTAAAGCATGGTGTAGGCCGGTCCCGATTCGCTGTGGAATTGAAGCAATTGAGGAACAGGGATGCATATCAATTATCCGAACAGCTGTAAAGGTCTGGATTCGATCTTGTAAGACGCGAAAAACGTTTACCTTTCATGGTAAGAACTTTTCAACTGAATGTGAGTTAGCTTAAATTTGTACGGTAGAGAAAGTGTTTTCTTGCAGAAAAACGTCTTTTTATTAGAGAGAGAGAGAGAGAGAGAGAAAGAGAGAGAGAGAGAATATATTGTCCTCATTCTATTAGATATTTAGGAAATTTAACTAACATCTTGCTCACCCACTCTTTCAAGGGGACACGAGATCGATAGAAAAAAAAGGAATACTTTCCGGCTTCTGTGTATTTATTATTATTATTATTAAGAGAGACGTCCAGAGAGTAAGAGACTCATCGAGGGAGGCCATATACTACATACACCAGCTATCATACTTATTCTTGAATTCATTCATACTGCTTGCACTCACAGCATCCAATGTCAATCCATTCCAATAACACACCACCATCTGAGAGAAAATTATAGCCCTTACAACTTTTTTGGCGGTCTTCATTCTCAGCTTCCAAGGATGCCCTCTCGTCCTTTCCCCACCCTCCATAAATTGAAAAATCCCATCAGTTGAAATCCTGTATGACCTTTTCAGAAGTTTGTAAGTCTCAATCACATCACCCTCTTTCTCCTGTTTGCTAATGCCTGTAGTCCACAAATTCTCAATCTGTCTTCATAATCAGTATTCCATGATCCTGATATCATTTTTAACAGTCGCCTTGGTACTCTCTCCAATATAACGGGTGATTATAAAATAACGTCAAGTGTTCAGAGCCCTCTAACGAGTAATGTATTGGACGAAACACACCAATATTCGGTAGATGTACACAGTGGAATATGAGGATTCGATTTAACGAAAAAAAAAATAGTACCAAAAGACGCCAACAGGGAAAATTAATTTGGCGCTTCCAAATTAATTTTAGTAGGAGAAACTAATGAACGACTAAATGGCAAATGAGAGACAGCACACATCAATTTCATGACGTTTATTGTTAATTACAAATGAGATTCAATATGACCACCAAAACACGCTGTACCCGAAGTCCGATGTGGGGTGGTGCACTATCCGGCACGAAGATGGTCGAATCCAGACATCCGCTTTGCTGCAGTTGTGGAACTACAAAGTTCTGTAGCATATTGGCATACCTGTTAGCATTGACAGAACAGGTCACTGGTACATTTTGGCGATTTTCCTCGTAAAATCGCCAAAATGATAAAAGATGCCGTAAATCCGCAGCACACTGTGACTTTGGGCGAGTGGATAGGCATCTGCAGACACACGTGCGGATTAGTTGCAGCCCAAATGCGACAGTTGTGTGTGTTCATATCGCCGTTCAAATTAAAGTGCGCTTCGTCACTCCATAAAATCTGCCATGGCCATGCATCATCCACTTCCATGCTCGCTAAGAAACTCAAAGATAAGTCGATTCGTGTGGGCGCAATTCTTGAACATGACTGATTTTATAGGGGTAAAACTTCAACATCGGATGTAAGATTTTCCACACCATTGTATATGCGATATCCTTTTGCCGGGATATTGCTCGTGCACTGCTGGTACCCTGCACATTCGTCATCTCCTGTTCCACAATAACAGTTGCAACTTGTTCAACTTGTTGGTGATTGATTGGTTTGCGTCCCCTGCCTATCTGCACTGCTAGAGTTCCAGTAGTTTCAAATCGCCGAATCGTTTTCGTAAGTTTGTTACGCTAATCGGTCCTTTTCGTAAATTTTTCATATGCCGAAAATCACGAAGACAAGCACTGGCATTATTGTTCTGCTAATAATAGTGCTTGACTAATAAAGCACGTTCACGTAAGGTAAGAGGCATCGAAAAGCAGTTCGTCTACGAATGATAAGAAATCTCACAGGCTTTCCTTTTATTGCATGATCGCTCACAAGAAACGCGATAATGCAAATTAATGCATTTTACTCGGTAAACAGCCAAAATTTCCCCTGTTGGCATCAGTACTATTTTTGTTTTCGTTAAATCGAATCCCCATGTTCTACTGTGTATGTCTACCAAATATTGGTTTGTTTCATCCAATACATTACTCGCTAGAGGGCTCTGAGCACTTGACGTTATTTTATAATCACCCGGTATATCAGAATCACAACAAAACCAGGAGACCAGACCTGCGCACAATATTATAAGTGAGGTCTTATCAAGGCCCCGTAAAGAGGCAAAATAACATCCTTATCTTCACACGTGAACGTTCGTTTCAACATTGCAATTAACTTTTGAGTTGTATTTGCGATCTTTGTTACATGGCCTCTCAACTTCAACTTCCTATCTATTAACACTCCAAGATTCCTAGCCTGATCAGTTTCTTCTAGCCCAGGGGTCGACAAAAATTTGAGACGAAAGAGCCAAACCTGTCCCTCACAACAATTTAAAAATTATTCGAGAGCCATAAATATATTTTTACAAATAAGGAAAGTTTGAAGTAATATTATAGTAAATTTATAGTAATATATAACAAGTTTAATATGAATTATATCTTTATTAAATGAAGAAAAAAATCACACGAAAAATTGCTCTCATTGGTTTTAATCAGTGTGAGCAATGAGCTTGCATTTCCTTACAAAGTTTCTGTATGTCCGATTTGTAACTAGTCTTTTTTAATTTAAGGTACGATTCCAAGTTGGCATCAGTAATTTGGCTCCTCAATTTGTATTTAAGGAAATTCATGTTAGAAAACAATTGCTCACATAAATATGTAGACCCAAAGATACTGAGAACACCAAATGCAATTTTTTTCAACTCATGATATGATTCCGGAAGACTATTCCAAGTATATCCCCTCCATTACATCGCGCATCATAGTGTCACGAAGTTTTGTGAGACCTATAAAACAAATGAAATCACTATTACGAGAAGAAAATCCTTCAAAAATTTTATAAATGAAACTATGATAGTTTTATTTTCATTTTCAATTTTACTTCAGAGCCAGATGTACATACCCAAAGAGCCGCATGTGGCTCGCGAGCCGCAGTTTCCTCTCAAATACCTTGGTGTATATAAAATATTGTGTGATTGTGATATTCCTTATTTTGGGCAGACAGACAAATCTGTCGAATTACGAATGGAAGAACACATGAGGAACATTACTTACAAGAGACAGCGAGCCAGTGCATTATCAAGTCATATCCTTTTCTCGGCTAATCCTAATGATGAAAACCAAAGTCACGCAGTCTGCTGGGAAAAATCTACTAACATCTTCCGTTGCAATGATGAACTAGAGAGAAAAATCGTGGAATCTAGGAAAATCATCTTCAATCCTGTTCATCTAAATAATAACTTGAGCTACAACCTCCCAAATAGTCATTCAGCTGCAATCATGTACTGGCGTTCACGAGATGCTACTAGCACGCACTTTTCCAACAATACAACAAACGAAAGAACAGCTTTAAATACAACTACAACGTTTTAATGTCAATGATGTATAGAGACTCTCTCTATGTCGTTCATAGTTTATTTAAGCTTCAATGTTTTTTCGTTTTTCTTTCTTTTATAATGTCACCTGATGAAGGCTGTTACAAGCCGAAACTAGTCGTGTTTTAATATTTAAAGCTTTGTACTTAAATCTCGGTTTTAGTCATTCAATTCTTTTTTAATATATAGTTTCCAGTACAATTTTGACCATACTTTTTTTTCCAGCGAATATCTACACGACATCAGGATTTATCCAAACAATGCACTACCTTATTTTCCAGTCGATATTCCACATTAAAAACGAAGATTACGAAGGCATAAATAGGTAATATTTTTTTATTATGATCATAAAAATATTTCAACTTGCTCACATTTCCTTTGTTTTTCGAGAGTCATTATGATGTTCCAGGGAAGATGCACATTATTTAAAAAATTCTGTTGATCGATGTAAAAAGCTGTGAGTATTTGGGATTTGTAATTTAGACCATTTGTAATGAACAGATTAGTCCAAATAAAATTATATCCAAACATAGATATGTAAGGCCAAGAAGAAAGAGAGAGAGAGAGAGATCGTGCTGAATATTAAACTGTCAACAGGAGGTGTTTTCGTTTTTTTCTGAAAACAGTCTCCTGAGATTTATGACAGAAGAACATAGGACGTTTTTGATAATACTGAAGGTAACAAAATTATTTGCCCAGCCCATTGAACAACGTTATAGAGGCTTGAAATTATTGAACACTGCAAGGCTAATCAAATGAGTAGGAGAAATGTTCTCATTAGTAAAACTATCGTACGGTTTGAGGCCAGTGAGAGAGAAAATAATTTTCGTCAGAATTGCTGCAGCACAACTTTTATGTGTGATTAGAGGGAAGAGAGAAATATTGTCAGCACAGAAAAGCAGAATTCGAAGTTGTATTTTTCAGATGTTTGATAAGTAAGCCTCTAGCCAAACAGAATCGAATGCTTTCTGTATGTGACCGATGGCAAGAGTGTCGCGAAATGTTTCGTGGTCTAGGTAAAAAGACAGATATTTGCTATGGGATTTGCTGATTCATTTGATAGTCAGTTAGGTGGACCTAATTTAATTGGAATGGTAGCAAAAATCTCGAAGCTCATCTAGAACACATATGAAGTGGGAGGATTTTTCCTCCAGGAAGCTCGAATTTTTCATCAAGCAAACTCAGGCAAATCGTCCAAGAGTGCATACGCAAGTTGCATACCGAACAATATCATTTTTAACATAAGGATAATCAAATTATCCTGTTTCTGTGGTAACGAAAAGCCGAGGTTGCACTGCATGTCATCGTCTTTAAGAACCTGTAAGTATTTCGGATTACTATTATGTTGGGCCCATGCAAGAGAGGTTGGCTGGTCAACCTACAGTATGTTACAATCATGTTTGGGAAATACCGTGAATTATTAGCATAACAGGATATCTCATTACTAGCACTTAAAATATTTATATAATTGATAATTTTTCTAAAAGAATGTCTATTTGTGTAGTGTTATTATTTATTTCACCTTTTAAGTAATACATTTTGTAATGTAAAATAACGTATATTGTATTATCCCTATTTTATTCCTGCGGAAGTATAGACTCTTTTAGCCTTAACTGACTTTTGAAAACAAGCAAGCGAGCGGTCTTTACTCTTAGTTCACCAATAGCTGAGCATATGGCTATTAATGGTTTTAAAGGCATCGAGACCAGAGTACAGCAGATAACTGCTGACATCTCATTATCCTAAGCCGTGACAGTCGTTTTGTTGTCTGAAACTGTGAGTTCAAAGGCTAAAGTTTTATGAGATGCGGTATCTTTTCCCACTGTTTTTCCGGAGAACATTGGTCGAGTGGTTAGTGTATACGTTCTCCCGCCAAGAGGCTGCGGATTTGAATCCGCAGCCTCTTGGCGGGATATGCAATTGCACATATATGCAATGATGAATTTGAAAGACGAATTATCGATTGAAAAGAAATGGTTCTGGATCCTTCACACATGAACAACAATCTGAGCTACAATTTGCCTGAATCCCACAGCGCAGTAATCCAGTACTGGTGCTCTACAATTAGCTGTCACGCACACATTCAACTCATGATAACGGTAGCACGCGGTCACCTATTCAAATATGACTGTTACTATTCTACTTCTTTTTATTAAGCTAGAAAGTCCATGTTTTTTACCTTGTTATTTTTATAAGTCTTATGTTTTTTCTTTCTCACCTGAAGAAGTCGGGACACCGATGAAACTAGTCGTGATTTATTATAGGTTTTAGTTAAACTTTCTCGGGTCAGTTAAATTTTAATTATATATATACAGTATATAGAAAGAGAAAGAGAGAGAGAGTGACATCAAAATTGCACAACTAAACACAGAGTTGTGTTCCGAGGTGTTCAACAAAAAAAAATTAAAAATTAAAGCAATAAATTAAATAAAGAACGTCGAAATTAGAGAAACAACGTCCCACTACTGTTGATAAATTAACAATCTTTCACGCCCATCTGCCTTGTCCCTATAGTCTTTGTAGAATACACCAAGATGGCAATTCATTACATTCATTATCGAACGTGAATCCAATAACCGTCTACCATATTGGATACTTTAATAATCCCTAATCCCAAAAGTCATGTTGAATTATCAGCGGAAGTCGACCTTTATAGACAGATCATCCTGCCACTATCACTCATCACAAAAAAATCGGATTATCAAGAGTGTCGTACACAATTGTCATACAATCCGCTCTTCGGATCCCCTTTTGTTAGGAGAACTGAAAAAATTTAAAAGTAATCTGATGTGAAATGAATACAGCAAAACTACCATTCAAATATTATTGATAAATGTCATC